>NC_090378.1:65774685-66974685 GCF_036365525.1 Heterodontus francisci
TGGAATCAGCACATCTTGTGTCCTCTCCTGCACTGCCTCCATTGCTTGAATGCCGTCCTTAAGTCTCAAGGGTTGTTTCTGAAGGGCATGTTTTACATGAAAAGAAATAAGGGAAGAACATCAGTGTCAGAGCTACCCTCCCTCCAATGAAATTACTGTTGAGCATGCTTTCTGTTCTGCAGTAAAGGCATGTACTGATAACGCCGCCAATGAATCACTTAATACCCACCTCAGCTGTAGGATTCAGGATGATGTAACTGCCCCTATCTCGTAATGGTTCAATGCTGCTCTCAGGGAAAACATGAATGATGTGAGGGTGCTGGAAAAAGAAGCACATTTCTTTTGGACTATGAACATAAAGCAGGCCATTTAGCCCAGCTGTTCCCTGCTAGTGGTTATGCTACTCCTGCACCTTCCCATCCGCTCCTGCCTACTACTATTAGCATCACCTTCCATTTCTTTTGCTCTTATCTACCTTTGCCTTAAAGCAACATTGAGGATGGAGAACGGTGTGGCTGCACTCCCACCTCACAACTGGTGTGTACACAGCAAGAGCATTCACATTCGTGCTACCACTGGACACGGCATGCTTGTTCTTTTTTATGGACGCCCTCTCTGCTTGACAGGCAGCAGCTGGCAATTGCAGAGTCTCACAAGGCTCTGCATGGTTGTTCCAAGGGCGGATGGGGAAACAGGTGGCTGTCTGTCCATGTGCACTGCTCTGATGGGTGCAAGAACAGGTGGCTGTGTGTCCATGTGCACTGCTCTGATGGGTGCAAGAACAGGTGGCTGTGTGTCCATGTGCACTGCTCTGATGGGTGCAAGTACAGGTGGCTGTGTGTCCATGTGCACTGCTCTGATGGGTGCAGGAACAGGTGGCTGTGTGACTGAATAGCAAGGAGAGGGTACCACAGGTGGGGGAAGTGGAGCTGTGAACTGGCAGGCGTATGTATGGTCCATCAGCTCTTTAGGCCAGGGGGTGAAGTGCTCAGGATACATGGACTGTGGCACGTGACTGATGTCCATCTCGTGGCCACCTCCATCCGAAGGTGCCTCCGGGCAATTGTTGGGCAAATCAGTTGGCTCCATCCCATCAGCCAGTCCTTGCTGCCAGCGGAGAGTCTGTCGCCGCAGCCAGTCCAGTTTCCGCATGAATGATGCCGTTCCACTCTGCAGAACAGCCTGTTGTAGCTGATACAATTGATCTGAAAGCAAGCGGTATTTTTCATTGTAGCTGAGGGGCCTTGGCTGTTCCTCTGTAATCACAATGGCAGCAGCCATGCCTGTCCTCGTGGGTGTCTGAGATGCACGCCAGCGGCAGTTGGGGGCCAGCCTCTCCAAAGACAGACCGAGATGCCTCTGCACAACAATAGCATATTTGTAGGGCAACAAAGTCTGAATGGAGAAGATGCAGGTGGCCTGGCCATCATGTATCTGCAGTGTGTACTGTTTGGCACCAGAAATCGCAGTCACTGTGCCTTTGTCCTGCTGCTTAACATTTACTCGATGAATGTGGCTATGATGCTGATGCATCAGCTTCACAGCGTGACTGGTGAATCCTGTGTAAAATGATTGCAGATCTGCTGGTGTCTCTGCGTTGCGCTTGAAAGAGGCTCCCTGCAGGAATATGGAATAGGAGATCTCCCAATCCAGGAAACTTTTTGTGGAAGATCAGCGCTGAGATGCATTCTTTCATGGATGAGGGGGAGTGGAGCAGGTGCTTTATCTTGGCATTCTCTGACTCAATGCGATTGTTGGTGTTGTTCCCAAACGTTAGGACTTCACTGCGTAAACATGATGCCCACATCTCCTTCTGTGGAATCCAGTTTGTAAGCAGGGGTGGGTAGAGGTGTCCAATCCTTTCTACGCAACTTGTGATCTTGTCCTCCAAAGGTGCATGAACTATTTCCTTGCAGATCATAAACAACTGATCCCTCAGTTCACCGTTCAGTGGGTAGCTGCTGATCTTCCTCCTCATGCTCTGCATCACATGGAACTGACAGAGGAGAACAGTTGCAGCTGGGAGATGCTTCCTGATCGCATTGATCTCATTGATGTACTTATCCACAATGGCTGATCTCACGCGGCAGGCGCTAGATCCCATGAAATCGACAAAAACACCCACAGTCTTGTCCAGCATCTGAGCCGTCTCATTCCTCACCATGGCATAGAACACAGCCCTGCCCCTACCAACATTGTCCTACACCATCACCTGGTACAGAGAGCATTTGTTCACTTTGTACGTTCCGTCCATGAACAGCGGTTCAGGAAAGGCCTGTATGTGGGCCTTCATGGCTGGTGTCATGAAGACAATATAGAGGATGTTGCTTCCCTGCAGGCCAACCCGCACTGTGGCCCCGTCCTGCTGAATCTTCTCCAGCGTATCACACAGTGCATCCATGTTGTCATCCCCTGTTTTGAGCCGGGATTTTACATTTCTAATGTCACTAAGGGTCACGGTCTTGTTGAATGAACGCTCGATATAATCCTTCAGCTGTTTGTTCCCAGCCTGCAGCTTGACCAACTCTTCTACCTTCTGCCTTTAATCCTGGTTTGGTTGTCGTCTCCTTGCATAGAAGCATAAACATTCTGGATCCAAAACGTGACCGGTATGTACAAGGTGGTAGGAGCTGACACACAGTTTGTCCTTGCTCGTATTGAATTTCACACTGATGAAGACCTCACAGCCCAGGGTGAGATACCTGAAAAGTTACACAGACGTTTAAGGAGCATACCCAATTTCCTCGTGCCCTCACCAAAACGTCAGCCATCCCCAGGTGTGTTGTTGGCTGCAGTTTACAGGTGCACTTTGACAAGGTCCCAAAAGCTGGTGCAGAGGAGGTTGCGCAGAGGTTGTTGACCAGCCATTGCTTCATCCAGGAAATCACAACCAAGGCAGTCCGTAGACACTTAAACAGACCCTGGGGGGGTGGGCATATGCGTGGCTTTGTGGGCACAGGATCTCACTGATGAGATGTATTCATACTGCAAATCTAATCTTGATGCAATGCGCATCAAGGAACAGCATTACAGGACTGACAGGCTACACAAGTGGAAATGTAATGACCGCAGCACCTACCTCTGATTCAGTCTCACCCCAGTAGAACGGATGCATGGCTGCCCATAGTGTACACAGCACAGCCTCACCGAGGCATACTTAAAGTGAATGGGAATTTCGATTCGCCGTCTCTTGTTCCCCCTCTCAAGCGTATGGGTGCCCACTTTTTTAAATAGACTCCCCGTTGCCTGTAAGCACAACAGCAAATCGCATTTAAACAGCATTGTTAACACAGTAAAACTTAAGGCACATCACAGGATGTGCCTGCAGACCATGCTACCTGTTGAAACATTTCCAGTTTACTGCTGAAGTCGTCATAACTCTCAAACTTCTAGGTTGTGAAGGTGGCAAGGAACTGCTCTGTGGAATCTACTGAAGTAGCCATCATCGAATTTTGCAGTTCAGGAAGGCTATTAAGGGACCACACGGGAAACATGAGATGAGATAAGAAATACAGATTGCACTTCATTGAAACTTTACAGAAATGAATGTGACCGTTTAGATGGAAAGCTGTTCGCTGGACTGCAGCACATGTACTGCCTGCACAGAGCCCCAGACAATGGAAAGGATTTTAGTGCAGTGCTGTGAATTGGAGCACATGCAGTGCCCCAGACAATGGAAATGTTTTCAGAGCAACTTACAACAGGGACTGGAGCACGTGCAGTGCCCCAGACAATGGAAATGTTTTCAGAGCCAATTACAACAGGGACTGGAGCACATGTACTGCCTGCACATAGCCCCAGACAATGGAAAGGATTTTAGTGCAGTGCAGTGAACTGGAGCACATGTAGTGCCGCAGACAATGGAAATGTTTTCAGAGCAACTTACCTTGGAGCAATCTCCTCTTTCTAATAAAAATGAAGCAGTCCAAAACGACTAAATAATTGCGAGAAAATGCCCGACGAAACCTCTCCTCCTTCCACTTTCAGAAACTCGCGCCGAAGCTTGACGCATGCGTGAATATCCAAAGGTTGACGCATGCGTGAATATCCAAAGGTTGACGCATGCGTGAATACCCGTTGGCGTTGCGTAAAGCGCATGCGCAGAGGCCAACCAGGCGCGTTGCCCGAAGATGCACACGTCACGTGATGACGTCATAGGCGCATGTGCTAACCAGTCCTGGCAAGCCGGAACACAGCGCATGCGCAAAGAGCAGGAGCCCGTCTGCGCATGTGCGCACCGCGGCGCAGCCTGATGACGTCAGTGGCGGCTAGCGTTGTCAGGAATCACTTTGTTTTGCTAATGCTCCTTAATGCCACACTGTCCAGAATCATTGAATGATAAAACCTGTAAAATCACTTGGTGCTCTGCCAGCCACCACCCCACCCACTTCTGCAGTGCTTGGAGCCTGAATTTGCTCGAGCCACTGAGTCTTTGGGCATTAGTAGTTCTAGGCCTCATGCAACTCGTTCAGTGACTTTTTCAGCTGCCTGTGCTGGACCAGTGAGGTCAGCCTTGGTATTCTCTTCCCTGGAGTGCTTGTCTATATCACTGCCTGTGTCTAAGTTATTACCTATTAAAACATCAAATGGCAAAACATTTCTGTCTCCATGACACCTGCATAACTAGAATATTCTAAGTGGCTAAGTGTACATCTCTGGTCATCTACAGTCCCTTAATGTGGATAACTGATTGGTGGGATGTGAGAAGTTGTGTTGCCCAGGGATCAGTACTGGAGGCCTCAGCTTTTCACCATTATATATTAACAACTTGGATGAACGTATAGAGAGTTGTATATCCAAGTTTACAGATATCTCTAAGTTAGGAGGTATAGTAGATGGGAGCAGGCAGCAACAAAAGGGTATAAATTAAGTCAGTGAGGAAAACTATGGCAAATAGAGTTCAGTGTGGGGAAGTGTGACATCATCCACTTTCAATCTGACAAGGACAAATTACAATATTTTCTTAATGGTGAGAGACCAAAAGTTGAGGAGCAAAGGCATTTAGGTGTCTGTCACGTACGAAAAGCAATCAAGAAGGCGAATGTACTATTGACCTTCATAGTTAGGGAGTTGGTATGGAATACAAAAGTGAGAAAGGGATGCTCTGTTAGACAGCCTTGGTCAGACGCCACCTACAGTATTATGTTCAGTTTTGGGCATTGCATCTCAGGAAGGAATTATCGGCTTCGAAGAGGTACAACGCAGATTCACCAGAAGGATACTTGAACTTGACAGGTGAAGCAATGTATGACAGTAGTAGTATTTTGCTTTTTTATGCTATGTATTGGTGATGAAGAAGCCCAGCTTTAACTGAGTGCTGGTAATTTGACCTGAGAATGATGAATGGCAGGAGATAGCTAAAAACTGCATGAAAAGAAGTGGCAAAAACATTTTTTATCCAGATGCACTTGTGGCACATAAAACCCTTGATTTATTGTGTTTTTGACCAGAACAACCAACTGGCCAAGATGACAGTTGTTCAGCAACGGCTATGACTCTTCCAAGTGAGTCTAGGATAAATATGTACACCATTGGAACACAGAAAGTGTTAGAATACAGGTATGTCATTGAGGAACAAGAATAAATTTGGCAATACTGAGATTTTTGTATGTTTTTAATGTAGATTTATTGGTCCGTTCTAGTAAAGCTAGTGCATCTTGGTATAATAGCAGTTATACCCAGCTTCTCAGCATAAATAGCATTTAATTTCTCAAGATACAAATAATTTAAAGTTATGCATTGTAATATTGTTTAAAATTTTTCCAGCTGCACTATTTACATGGGAAGGACTCAAAGCAAACGTAGTTATGTTTTAGAATTTTGTTCAGATTGCCACTCCTTACAAATGTACTTGTTCAAATTTAATTTAGAAATTAATTTTTTTAACTTTATAATTGTACTGACTGGGTAAAGTTAAAACGAGGGGGGTACTAAGATGGTGCGGTGGGTTAGCATGCTGTCTTTTCATTACTACAACCTCTGATCTCATCAGTCTGGGCTTGATTTGATCTAAGCCTTCTCTTTCCATTGGCTGTAAGAGTCCTCTAAGAAATAAATTTGAGACTAAGTTCAACATGTATGCTTGGTGTGGGAAATGGTGTAGTAGAAAGTACAGTCCTAAGGTTGAGATTCAGGACCACAGTCAGTAAGAATAAAGAAAAGTTTGCTGTGCACTTGACTGCTGGATCTGATAGTATATGTTACTTGTGTTAACAGTGGATGCCAGTGGTGGAAAAGGTTTATATTTTTTTGCCCTGATGACCTTTGAGCACAAAAATTCAGTAAAAATATTTAAGTTGTTAATCATGTTCTGGATCACACATCCTTGAAGTGAATCCAAACATTAAAAGCTTGCATCTGGAATTTTCACAGGGATCCATTTAAAATCCTTCACTGTAACTTTGGTAGAAACCCCTGAGAAATGGCAGAAGTGACCACAGATGTCATTTCTCCAGGGGTTCAGCTGACGTTGCAGTAATGATCAGGAGAATCCCCGCAGAAATTCTCTTCAATATTTTACAAAATTTCTGGTGTACTTTTTTTTATAATTTCAGTGTGACTTCATTTTAATTGGGCATCTTGACATTTGAAAGGCAGTGGTGAAATAGCTGAATATTTTCAGTTGATCAACAAACATATGCTCCTTTTTAATATTCTACTAGTCATTCTTCTGTGGCATTGCGTACAGCAAGTAATTTTCAAGTGAAGTGGGGGATAATTGGATTGAGGCCCACAGACTTAATTTCGTCCCCATCAAATATGTACATTCAGTCCTTATTTTTATGTAATATTTTGATTTATACTTATATGTAGTGAAATATCAAAAGTTGCAGCAATTTTGGAAACAGAGAATTGGGACTGAACTTAGTTGAGCTCCCAACGTCTGGCTCAATGGTGCGGGGTGCCAGAAGATGGCTGAGGCAGCAGTACACCATGGAGCCCAACGCCGGGAATGCTGGGCCCGCTCAGTGAGGGACCCGACTTTACAGATGCAGATAGCCTCTCTGCATACATTATTTTTCATCCCAATGCGATTCAACCATCAGTTTAGGATCTTCAGCTGGACGTGCGGCACTCACTGGCCTTCACGTTCGCGTCCCAGAAAACCTGGCGCCTCTGAGGCCAGAGTCCTTGGAGCCTGTGAAGGTCGGTAAATACTGTTCTGCTCTCCTGTTCTTTGCAAGCTGAGTTAATTCGCCTGATGGGGGCCTGAACTCTGCATCCATGAAGGGGGGTGGGTGGGCGGATGTTGTGAAGGGAGTCTGAACTCTGCACCCATGAAGGTGGGTGGGTGTTGTGAAGGGGATCTGAGCTCTGCATCCATGAGGGGGGGCGGTGGATGGGTGTTGTGAAGGGGGCCTAAACTCTGCATCCGTGAAAGGTGTGGGGGGGGGGGGGTCTCCATACCTTTGTTCTGTAAAGGGGGCCACTCTGCGCCTGTTAATGGCCAGAGTCGGGGGGAGAGTAGGGGGCTCACTCTGCATTCAGGCAATGATGTTTAGGGAAGGAGGGGAACAATGGAAGTGGATGAGCCCTTTATGTTGGGTGGAGAACACAAATGTAAAACGTTGTAACTTCCTGTTGCCAATGCTGCAATGCAGGCAGCTGAAATGATATGACGGTGGTCAGACTGGCTCGCTCTTATTTGAAGCCAAGATGGGCAATGTCATGCTATCCCATACAGCTAATGCCGGAACACAGCTGAAGCATGAATTTACATACCGCCCAGATAGGTGCCATTGACTTTGTGAAGGAACCAAGTTGAGCTCGATCATAGAGATGGAAATGGTCCAATGCTGTCTTTCTGGATCCTCGTGCTGTGAAGAGGCATACCTGCCGGAGGCGGAACCAAGAGGCAGGTGCCACCCATGTGGAAGCTCCCAGACGTGAGTAGCAGCAACCACCAAGGCTTACTGTAGCCCAGAGAGGCCAGCAGGCCTATAGGACAGGGATGGCATACCTGCAGATGTTGGAGTGCCAGTGTCAGACGACTATGGATGTCCAGGGACGCAGGGGTACATCTCTGTGCACTGCTGAATAATGGCCTGCAGCCACTGGGCTTTGGTGGTCACGCTATGCCTGTAGCCCTCAAAGTAACAGTGGCTGTAAACCTCTGTGCCTCTGCATCATTCCAGGGATCTATCGGTGACTTGTGTGGAGTTTCACAGCCAGCAGTTCACCACTATATCAGGGAGGTCACTGATGCCTTGTACAGGAGGGCCGGTGACTATGTGTACTTCAGGACAGACCCTGAGAGTCAGGCCAAGAGGGTCATTGGATTTGGGGCCATTGCAGGATTCCCACAGGTGCAAGGCGTCATTGACTGCACGTATGTGGCCATCAAGACTCCAACGGAACAACCAGCCGCATACCTCAACAGAAAAGTCTTTTACTCGCTCAACGTGCAGCTGGTATGCGACCACAAGAAGTGCTTCCTGCAAGTGTGTGCCTGCTTTCCAGGCAGCTGCCATGACTCCTTCATCCTGCGCCAGTCCCAGCTGCTGCTGCTGTTCACTCCACCAGCTCAAATTCAGGGATGGATTCTTGGGGACAAGGGTTACTCCTTGCTGACATGGCTTCTAACACCAGTGAGGAACCCCAGCAGCGATACGGAAGAAAGCTACTGCACCTGCCTCGGCTCCACCCGAGCTACAATCGAGCAGGCCATCGGCATGCTGAAGATGCGCTTATGCTGCCGGGATAGATCGGGTGGAGACCTATAGTATGCACCAGACAAGGATTGGGCACATTGTTGTATGCTGCGTTCTGCACAACATTGCAGTACAGAAGGGGGAGGCCTTGCAGGGTGATGAGGCACGGGAGCAGCAGACATCCATGGACGATGACGACTTGGCATCCAGCAGCAGCCGTGCATGGGAGCACGGAGAGCATTGATGGAGGGCAGTCATGGTGAGTAAGGGATGCCAGACAATGCCTGATCAGGGAGAGTTTCCTCAATCTCTGAAGTGTAACATATGCTCCTCATACCACACACAACCATCCTGTGTCTCATCTTAAGTCTTCTGCCTCTGTAACATCTGTCTCTCCAGCATGACTGGCAGCAGCTGACTGAGCCATTGCCCATATGTCACATCATTCATATTGGAATGGCGATGATGTTACTCCTTATATTGGCAGTACTATCAAGCTACTGATATAATTGGAGGACACGTAATCGGTACATGGACGCATGCGTTCCTCACACAGGGAAGGCTACACTGATATTGAATATTACATAGCTTTCTCACTGTGAAAACAGAGTGCAGATTGCAAGCTGAGTGTCGAGATTCGAGTTTGGTGAGTGGCGAGTTCGGTGAAGGGGGAGGAGGTGCTCCATTTTTCTACTTTTTTTTTCTACTTTTTTAACCCTCCAGTATTTGGTTCTTGCTTCGGTGCAGTGGAAAGAGCTAGTTAGTGAGTGACTGGTAAGCTATTCTACTTATAATAAATAGTCTGTAAAGTTAAGGTATGGCAGGGCAGGTGGAATGTACAGCCTGTGGCACGTGGGGAGTCTTGGACACACCATGTGTCCTAGACTAACACACCTGCAGGAAGTGTCACCGGCTGCAGAAGCTTGAGCTCCGGGTTTCGGAACTTGAGCGGCAGCTGGAGTCACTGTTGTGCATCCGCGAGGCGGAGGACTATGTGGGTAGCACATTTAGGGAGGTGGTCACACCGCAGGTTAGGAACATGCAGGCAGATAGGGAATGGGTGACTGCCAGGCTGTCTAAGAGAACCAGGCAGGTAGTGCAGGAGTCCCCTGATAGGATCTCACTGCTGATCGGTTTTCCATTTTAGATACTGGTGAGGGTGATGGTTCCTCAGAGGAGTGCAGTCAGAGCCAAGTTTGTGGCACCACAAGTGGCTGAGCTGCACAGGAGGGCAGGAAGAAGAGTGGAAGAGCAGTAGTGATAGGGGATTCGTTAGTTAGGGGAACAGACAGGCGTTTCTGTCACAGTAAACGTGACTCCAGGATGGTGTGTTGCCTCCCTGGTGCCGGAGTCAAGGATGTCACGGAACGGCTGTAGAACCTCTGAGAGAGGGTGAACAGCTAGAGGTCATGATCCACTTTGGTATCAATGACATAGGTAAGAAGGGGTATGAGGTCCTGAAAGCAGATTTTAGGGATCTAGGAAGGAGATTAAAAAGCAGGACCTCAAAAGCAGTAATCTCAGGATTACTCCCAGTCCCACGTGCAAGTGAGCACAGGCATAGGAGAATTGAGCGATTGAACACGTGGCTGGAGAACTGGTGTAGGAAGGAGGGCATCAGATTTCTGAGACTTTGCGATCAGTTCTGGGGCAGGTGGGACCTGTACAAGATAGGCGGGTTGCATCTTAGCAGGACTGGGACGAATATCCTCGCAGGGAGACTTGCTAGTGCTGTTGGTGAGGGTTTAATCTAAATTGTCAGGGGAATGGGAACCTGAGAGGGAGCTCAGATTGGAGGGAAGCAAAACTGGTAACTTGTCAGGGGTGTGGAAACCAGGAGCAAGTATCAGAGAGCAATACCAAGGTGCACTGAATACTGGGGGAGATAGATAGCATGAGAGTAGGGAATGGTAAGTTATTATGTGGGGTCAGAGTAAGGGAGAAAGTAGTAAAGTCTGAATCAGGGTTAATGTGCATGTATGTGAATGCACGGAGCGTGATAAATAAGACTAGTGAGGTACAAGTGCAGATTGCCATTGGAAATATTATGATGTGTCGATAACAGAGACCTGACTCAAAAGAAGGGTAGGACTGGGTTTTAAATATCCCTGGATACAAGGTGTTCAGGAAAGATAGGAAAGGGAAAGAAGGGAGAGGGGTGGCGGTATTGATTAAGGAGAGCATTGCAGCGCTGGAGAAAAAGGATGTCCCAGAGGGGTCGAGGTCAGAATCAATTTGGCTAGAGCTAAGGAACAAAAAGGGTGTGGTTACATTGCTCGGTGTTGGCTATAGGCCACCAGCTAGTGAGAAGGACATGGAGGAGCAAATTTGCAAGGAAATTACAGAGAGGTGCAAAAATTATAGGGTAGTGGGGAACCGTAGAAAAATTAGGGCACAGAAGGAGGCCATTCAGCCCATCATGTCTGTGCCGGCTCAGAAGAAATAAAAATTGAAATTAGCCGCCCAATCTAATCCCACCTTCCGGAACCTGGTTCATAGTCTTTCAGCACTTCAGGTGCATGTCCAGGTACCTTTTTAAATAATTGAGGATTTCTGCCTCCACCACTGTTCCTGGCAGTGAATTCCAGACACCCACTACCCTCTGGGTGAAAAAGTTTTTCCTCATGTCCCCTCTAATCCTTCTACCAATCACCTTAAATCTTTGCCCCCTACTAATTGACCTCTCCGCTAAGAGAAACGGGTCTTTCCTGTCCACTCTATCTAGGCTCCTCATAATTTTGAACACCTCAATTAAGTCATCCCTCAGCCTCATCTGTTCTAAGGGAAACAACCCTAGTCTATCCAATCTTCCCTCATGGCTGCAACTTTCAAACCCTGGCAACATTCTTGTAAATCGCCTCTGTACTCTCGCTAGAGCAATTATGGGGACTTCATGGGGACTTTAATTATCCAAACATAGACTGGAATAATAGTAGTCTAAAGGGCATTGAGGTGCAAGAGTTCCGAAAGTGTATTCAGGAAAATCTTCCACAATAGTATATTGCTAGCCCATCGAGCAAGGAGGCAGTGCAAGACCTGGTTCTTGGGAATGAGGTGGGCCAAGTGGATCAAGTATAAGTAGGAGAGGATTTAGGGGACAGTGATCATTGTATCATGAGGTTTAGACTGACTATGGAAAAGGACAAAGAGCAATCCAGGGTAAGAATAATTAACTGGGGGAAGGCCAACTTCAATGGGGTAAGAATGGAGCTGGGGCGAATAAATTGGAGTCAAAAGTTGGCAGGAAAACCGGTAGCTGGACACTGGACTACCTTCAAAGAAGGGATAGTTGGGGCACAGTCGAGGTATGTTCCCTCGAAGTGGAAAGGTAGGGCAAACAAATCCAGAGCTCCCTGGATGACAAAACAGGTAGAGATTAAGATAAAGAAGAAAAAGTGTGCTTATGACTATTGAGAACCAGGCTGAATATAGAAGGTCCAGAGGGGAAGTGAAAAAAACAAATAAGGGAAGCAAAGAGAGAGCATGAAAAGAGACTGGCAGTTAGCATTAAAGGAAATCCCAAAGTTTTCTTTCGGCATATAAATAGTGAAAGGGTGGTAAAAGGAGGAATGGTCCCAATTAGGGACTAGAAAGGGGATTTACACATGGAGGCAGAGCTCATAGCTGAGGTATTAAATGAATACTTTGCATCTGTCTTTACCAAGGAAGAAGATACAACCCAGGCAATGTTAAAAGAGGAGGTAAGTCAGACAATAGAGGGTTTAAAATTGATAAAGAGGAAGTATTATATAGGTTGTCTGTACTTAAAGTGGATAAAGCACCAGGACCAGATGAGATGCATCCAAGGATACTGAGGGAAGTGAGGGTGGAAATCGCAGAGGCACTGGTCATAATTTTTCAGTCTTCCTTAGACCTGCAAGTGGTGCCAGAGGACTGGAGAATTGCACGCGTTACACACTTGTTCAAAAAAGGGTGTAAAGGTAAGCCCAGCAACTTCAGACCAGTTAGTTTAACTTCGGTGGTGGGAAAACTTCTAGAAAAAATAATTTGAGATAAAATCAATAGTCACATGGATAAATGTGGATTAATTAAGGAAAGCCAGCATGGATTACTTAAGGGGAAATCAAGTTTAACTAACTTGCTGGAGTTTTTTGAGGAAATAACAGAGGGTTGATGAGGGCAATGCTATTGATGTGCTGTACATGGACTTTCAAAAGGCGTTTGATTCAGTGCCACACAACAGACTTATGAGCATACTTGTAGCTCATGGAATAAAAAGGACGGTAGCAACATGGATACAAAATTGGTTGAGTGACAGGAAACAAAGACTAATGGTTCGTGGATGTTTTTTGGGCTAGAGGAAGGTTTGTAGTGGAGTTCCCCAGGGATCAGTGTTGGGACCCTTGCTTTTCCTGATATATATCCATGACCCAGACCTTGGTGTACAGGGCACAATTTCAAAGTTTGCAGATGATACGAAACTTGGAAGCATTGTGAACTGTGAGCAGGATCGTGTAGAACTTCAAAAGGACATAGACAAGTTGGTGGAATTGGCAAACAAGTGGCAGATGAAGTTCAATGCAAAGAAATGTGAAGTGATTCATTTTGGTAGGAAGAACCTGGAGAGACAGTATAAAATAAAGGGTGCAAGTCTAAAGGGGGTGTAGGAGTGGAGGGACCTCAGTGTATATGTGCATAAGTCATTGAAGGTGGCAGGACAGGTTGAGAGAGCGGTTAATAAAGCATACAGTATCCTGGGCTTTATTAATAGAGGCATAGAGTACAAGAGCAAGGAATTCATATTGAACTTGTATAAGACACTAGTTTGTCCTCAGCCGGAGTATTGCATCCAGTTCTGGGTGCCGCACTTTAAGAAAGATTTGAGGGCATTGTAGAGAGTTCAGAAACTATTCACAAGAATGGTTCCAGGGATGAGGAATTTCAGTTATGAAGATAGATTGGGGAAGTTAGGACTGTTTTCCTTGGAGAAGAGAAGGCTGAGAGGTGATTTGACAGAGGTATTCAAAATCATGAAGGGGCTGGACAGAGTAGATGGGGAGAAACTGTTCCCACTCGTGTGAGGATCGAGAACGAAAGGGCACAGATTTATTGTATTTGGTAAGAGAAGCAAAAATGACATGAGGAAAAACTTTTTCATGCGAGTGGTTGAGGTCTCGAATGCGCTGCCTGAAAAAGTGGTGGAGACGGGTTCAATTGAAGCATTCAATAGGGAATTAGACGGTTATATGAAAAGGAAGAATGTGCAGGGTTATGGTGTGAAGGCAGGGGAATGGAACTGAGGGAATTGCTCTTTCGGAGAGCTGATGCGGACACGATGGGCTGAATGGCCTCCTACACTGTAACGATTCAGTAAATACCCATGAGTCAAGGTGTCTTTTTAAAACATTTGCGGGTACTCCTTCACAGTTTGATCTCTGTGCTAGCGGCTGGACTGGAGGCAGGCTGCTGAGCAGGACTCCCTTGGCCTGGGATGACATTGGCAGTCGTCCTCTGCGCGCCTGAGGTCTGGAGGGCCCTGGCTGCCTGAGGGCCTCCTGCACCAGTGCAGGGCTGTCCTTAGATATTGTGGCTGCTGGAGCTGGATTCGCCAGCGGAGGGGCTGAGGACTCAGTGTCCACACTTGAATCACCCTGAGGGGAGACCCCAGATGTGGGACGCATGCTCCCCTCCTCCCTCTCCAGGCTTGTAGGAACCTTGCTGCTCTCCGGAGAAGGACCAGGAGCTGAAATGCTGTCCAGGCCCCTGGTCCCCCTCTCACCTTGCCACTGCTGCATTGAGCTCATGCCCGAGGCAAGGGTTTGCAGGTCTGCACGTATCAGTGGAATCTGGCTCTCCATGAGGGTCGCCAACCTCTCCTTGAATGAAGCCATGCGCTCACATGCCTTGGACATACACCTGTCCCGGACTGGATGGACTTCAACACCGTCCACTCAAGGCTACGCATGGTCTGTGGTATCCCCGCCAGATGTTGCCTTACCTCTCTATGCAACTCCAGCATGCCCTGTGCTGCCGACATCAGAGGCTCGTCATCAGCCTGGGGCTCAGCATGGGCATAGTCCTCTGGCTGTCAGAGGCCTCGGCTATCTCAGCCTCAGCCAGCTGCTCGGGCACGTGTGGTGCTCTCTTGTGACCCAGAATCTAATACCGATCGATGACCCACGGAGGTGAGTGTATCTGCGCTGGTGGAAGGTGCAGGAATGTTATGGGAGGCTGCATCCTCTGAGGTTGTCTCTTCCTCAGAGGTGCTCGATGTCTGCAGGGCCTCCAAGGCCGACTCGGAGCATCGCCCTGCAAGATACAATGTGAAGAACAGACTTTTAGGTTTTGTGGGACAAATGTCGCTATGATGACAGCATAGTATCTGCATATGAAAGGCAATTTGGAATTATTGTGTTTGGCAATAATCACTCTGTTCACTTGGGACCCCAAGCTCCACTCCCGAAACGGCATGTGTTCCCTGACGCCCGGCTATTGTCAGCACCGCCTCTTCGGCTTGCACGAACAGCCTCAGGTCTGGCACTCCACCACCGGTCCCGGATGCCTTCCTACTATTGTGGGCTGCCTTCGCTTGGAAGAGCAAGGATGCCGATATTGAACATTGCCAAATATCAACATCACGATTGTAACAATATGGGCACTTCAACAACAGCTGGGGATGCTTTGTCTGGTATATGGACTCACCCTGTCATGGATATGACATGCTCTGAGGTACAAACAAGAGTGACTCGATGCGCATATGCAGCCAGTCATGTGCCATCAATCCTCCCTGACCTCCCTGTTTTTGACATGGCAGTGGCACCCATGTGGCATACTGTGTAGGGACACCCTGGTCAAACCGAGCAGTTCTGCAACGTGGCACTTACCTTTGCTGAGCGCATGAGATCATTGACCATCTTCCTGCACTTCATCAACTTGTCAGATGACTCCACTCCTCTGCGATCACCATCCAGGCTTGCTTGGTCAGGCAGGAGGGCCTCTTGCCATCGCTGGGGAAGAACACCTCCCGCCGTTCCCTCGCAGCCTGGAGGAGAGTGAGCTGGTGTCTCCTCTTGCAGTTGTGTGGCTGAGTTTGGATTTCATCACATGGGAGATAAATGTGAGCCCACTAATATGCAGTGCTGTCCAGATAAAGTACTTCATCTACATCATTCAAATCCTGAGGTACTAATAAAAGTAACTTTTAATGCACATTGTAAACTTTCAAAGCACCCAAACAAATTCTGAAAAAGCTGAACAAGTTTTCATAAATTCAGAATTAGTAGACAAAATGGTTCCCCCAGTGCTCCCCTGACTCAAACCATAATAATATGAGCTTTTATTTAAAATAGAGGATTGGTGTAATAGTTAAAGAGCAAAGTTGTACTGCACTTGATGCAACTCAGAATGGAGTGAGATGGCATCCTGGAGGGGATCTTCCACCTCATGTCTTCAGCATACTCTGTGGTCTGCCGTGAGTTATACAACCAATTTTGCACCCTTTAATCTTTCTTGGCTAATCTCCCTGGTATTTGGGAACATAAATTATACATGTTTTAACAGTTTGGCTCTAGCATTAGGAAACTTCATTTTTTAAGCCAAAGAATCATGCGCACAAACTTGACATTGCATATAATTACTTTAAAGTATGTATTTCAGTAAGTAGGTTTAGAATTTTTCCTCATGACTTAAATTCAGAAGTAAATTAAACATATTCTAATGAAGGATCACTGACCTGAAACGTTAACTCTGCTTCTCTCTCCACAGATGCTGCCAGACCTGCTGAGTATTTCCAGCATTTCTTGATTTTATTTAAGTAAATTAAACATTCTTGTTTTTACCTGGTCCAGTGACAGGAAAGCCATCATTATTCCTGATGAAGTATTTGATGCCTCTGATGGAACTCCCATCACTAGTGTGAATTTGAGTAAGAACTTGCTCACCGGAGTCCCTTTTAGGTATGTCTCATACGCCTACAACAGTATGATTTTGTTTTTGTGTTAGAAGAAAGTAGGTCAACAAAGTTTAAAAAAACTTTTATGATGAGCTTAGTCTGAATAGTTTTTGGACAGTATATTAGAAGGAAATCAAATTTAAAAGTATGCTTCTCAGTACTAAAAGAGCATTTAATGAAGCTAATTATATTTAATGGGTTGCACTGATTGACGAGTGAAAAGAAAATGATGTATCCTTTCAGTAGCTAGCATTGCTGATACTCAGGTTTTGTTTTAAAGTGCAAACTGAGCCAAATGGGGAATAATGCATTTTGGGACATTGTGTTAAATTTAGGTGAATTAGAATTACTGATTTACAAAGAACAGTACAGCACAGTAACAGGCCATTCGGCCTTCCAAGCCTGTGCCGATCTTGATGCCTGCCTAAACTAAAACCTTCTGCACTTCCAGGGACCGTATCCCTCTATTCCCATCCTATTCATGTATTTGTCAAGATGCCTCTTAAACATCGCTATCGTACCTGCTTCCACCACCTCCCTCGGCAGCAAGTTCCAGGCACTCACCACCCTCTGTGTAAAGAACTTGCCTCGCACATCCCTTCTAAACTTTGCCCCTCTCACCTTAAACCTATGTCCCCTAGTAACTGACTCTTCCACCCTAGGAAAAAGCTTCTGACTATCCACTCTGTCCATGCCACTCATAACTTTGTAAACCTCTATCATGTCGCCCCTCCACCTCCGTCGTTCCAGTGAAAACAATCCGAGTTTATTCAACCTCTCCTCATAGCGAATGCCCTCCAGACCAGGCAACATCCTGGTAAACTTCTTCTGTACCCTCTCCAAAGCCTCCATGTCCTTCTGGTAGTGTGGCGACCAGAATTGCACGCAATATTCTAAGTGTGGCCTAACTAAAGTTCTGTACAGCTGCAGCATGACTTGCCAATTTTTATACTCTATGCCCCGACCGATGAAGACAAGCATGCCGTATGCCTTCTTGACTACCTTATCCACCTGCGTTGCCACTTTCAGTGACCTGTGGACCTGTATGCCCAGATCTCTCTGCCTGTCAATATTCCTAAGGGTTCTGCCATTACTGTCTTCTATGACTGAGCCAGTTCTGCATCCATCTTGCCAGCTCACCTCTGATCCCGTGTGACTTCACCTTTTGTACCAGTCTGCCATGAGGGACCTTGTCAAAGGCTTTACTGAAGTCCATATAGATAACATCCACTGCCCTTCCTTCATCAATCAACTTTGTCACTTCCTCAAAAAACGCAATCAAATTAGTGAGACACGACCTCCCCTTCACAAAACCATGCTGCCTCTCGCTAATAAGTTCGTTTGTTTCCAAAAGGGAGTAAATCCTGTCCCGAAGAATCCTCTCTAATAATTTCCCTACCACTGACGTAAGGCTCACCGGCCTATAATTTCCTAGATTATCCTTGCTACCTTTCTTAAACAAAGCAACAACATTGGCTATTTTCCAGTCCTCTGGGATCTCACCTGTAGCCAATGAGGATGCAAAGATTTCTGTCGAGGCCCCAGCAATTTCTTCCCTTGCCTCCCTCAGTATTCTGGGGTAGATCCCATCAGGCCCTGGGGACTTATCTACCTTAATGCTTTGCAAGACACCCAACACCACCTCCTTTTTGATAATGAGATGACTGAGACTATCTACACTCCGTTCCCTAGACTCATCATCCACCAAGTCCTTCTCTTTGGTGAATACTGATGCAAAGTACTCATTTAGTACCTCGCCCATTTCCTCTGGCTCCACACATAGATTCCCTTCTCTGTCCTTGAGTGGGCCAACCCTTTCCCTAGTTAGCCTCTTGCTCTTTATATATGTATAAAAAGCCTTGGGATTTTCCTTAATCCTGTTTGCCAATGACTTCTCATGACCCCTTTTAGCCCTCCTGACTCCTTGCTTAAGTTCCTTCCTACTGTCTTTATATTCCTCAAGGGATTCGTCTGTTCCTAGCCTTCCAGCCCTTTCGAATGCTTTTTTCTTTTTGACTAGGCTTCAAATATCCCGCGTTATCCAAGGTTCCCAAAACTTGCCAAACTTATCCTTCTTCCTCACAGGAACATGCTGGTCCTGGATTCTAATCAACTGACGTTTGAAAGACTCCCACATGTCAGATGTTGATTTAACCTCAAACAGCCACCCCAATCTAAATTCTTCAGTTCCTGCCTAATATTGTTATAATTAGCCTTCCCCCAATTTAGCACCTTCACCCGAGGACTACTGTTATCCTTATCCACAGCTACCTTAAAACTTATGGAATTATGGTCACTGTTCCCGAAATGCTCCCCTACTGAAACTTCGACCACCTGGCTGGGCTCATTACCCAATACCAGGTCCAGTATGGCCCCATCCCTAGTTGGACTATCTACATATTGTTTCAAGAAGCCCTCCTGGATGCTCCTTACAAATTCTGCCCTATCCAAGCCCCTAGCACTAAGTGAGTCCCAGTCAATATAGGGGAAGTTAAAATCACCCACCACTACAACCCTGTTACCTTTACATCTTTCCAAAATCTGTCTACATATCTGCTCCTCTACCTCCCGCTGGCTGTTGGGAGGCCTGTCGAAAACCCCCAACATCGTGACTGCACCCTTCCTATTCCTGAGCTCCACCCATATTGCCTCGCTGCATGACCCCTCCGAGGTGTCCTCCCGCAGTACAGCTGTGATATTCTCCTTAACCAGTAATGCAACTCCCCCACCCCTTTTACATCCCCCTCTATCCCGCCTGAAGCTTCTAAATCCTGGAACATTTGAAATGTTTTTTTCTGCAATCTGTAACCCTTAATTTGTGTATTGGATGTAACTTACAAAACAAATCCCTTATTTTTATAAAATAACATTTCCATTTCAAATTTGTTTTTGGCTTTACCATCCAGCTCTGAATCAGAATTATAACTTATCCTTATGTTAATACAACAAACCCCACCAAATCACGGGATTATCTACTAATATTTGTTGAGAACTATTCCCTAGTATATGTTAATCTCTTTAATATATTAGCTGATGTTCCTGTGGCATTGCCCATGGTGAGTCATAGGTTTTATTAGAGCTGGGATGTTCTATCAATTCTTACCAAGTACACCATTTGTGGCAAAAGAGGACCTGAGTTGAGCAGTGTTGGAATGAAGTCTTGACGTCTGACAGTACTCTGAGGAGGTCCTGGGATCTGCCTCCTGTACATCCCCTCTTCTCTTTGCCTGACCATTGGCAACTGTGCCTTCAGTTCCCACTTTATGCAATTCATCTCTGAAACTATTCTGCCTCTTCACATCACTCCTTTGAGACACTCCTTGACCAAAATTTTGGTCACCTCTTCTAATCCTTGGCTTGGAAGCTGCTTTCTTCACACTTCGATGAAACATTAAGAGATATTATTTGAGGGTAAAGGTGTTATATAAATGCAAGCTGCTGCCACTACTGTTGGCAGATCCAGAAAATGTTCTATTTGATCCTGCTATTACTTCTTAACATGCACATAGCAAGAAAATGTTAAGTAACTGCAGCAACAAGTTGTTCTGCATAAATGTTCTTCAGCTTTCCATTTTATCTTAAAGGTTATTCGATCTTTTTTATTTGTTCATGGAAATTGGGTGTCACTGGCGAGGTCAGCATTTGTTGCCCCATCCCTAATTGCCCTCGAGAAGCTGGTGGTCAGCGGCCTCTTGGACTGCTGCAGTCCATGTGGTATGGGAACACCCACAGTGCTATTAGGAAGGGAGTTCCAGGTCTTTGACCCAGCAACAATAAAGGAGCAGCGCTATAGTTCCAAGTCAGAATGGCATGTGGCTTGGAGGGGAACTTGCAGGTGATGGTATTCCCATGCATCTGCTGCACTTGTCCTTCAAGTTAATAGAAGTCATGGGTTTGAAAGGTGCTGTCGAAGGAGCCTTGGCGAGTTGCTGCAGTGCATCTTGTAGATGCTGCCACTGTGCTGGTGACGGAGGGAGTGAATGTTGAAGGTGGCGGATGGGGTGCCAATCAAGCAGGCCGCCTTGTCTAGGATGGTGTCAAGCTTCTTGAGTATTGCATCTGTACTCATCCAGGCAAGTGGAGACTATTCCATCACATTCCTGACTTGTGCCTTGTAGGTGATGGACAGACTTTGGGGAGTCAGGAGATGAGTTACTTGCTGCAGAACTCTTGGGGCAGGACACAGGTCAGGACAATTTCCAGGTCCTGAACCTGTTCCCAGGAGGAGACAGTCACTGACCTAGATTTTCACGAGGGCGCTCCCTTAATTGGCTTGGAGATGAGCTTGCTGTCCAATTAAGGACGTTGGGCAGGCTCTCAAAGCTGGAGGGCCAATCAGAGGCCTTCCAGCTTGAAAGTAGCCACAGGCTGCAATAGCTGTTAGGTAAGGGAGAGAGCGCTTCAAAATGGAGGCACCCTTCAACTTTTTAAAATTTAAATTAAAAAGTGGATCTTGCAGCCAGGTCATCCCTGTGGGGTGTGATCTGGGGAATTCCTCTACAGGGCAGCCTGTAGGTCAGGCCTCTAGGCATGCCTGGAGCACTGATGTCCGGGTCTTCTGTCGGGAGGCTGCCTCCAGACACCTAAACTGGTCGCTGTTGCCGGCGGGGACCTGAAGGCTATCTGGAAAGTCCCAATTGGCCCCTTTTAATTGGCCTCAGTAGGTTCTTCAAGAGCTTAATCGGTTACCCACTGCATGCGGGCAGGTAGCCCTGCCGCCCCCTCGCAAAAAATGGCAGGTTGGAACCCGTGAACAGGCACACCGACATGCGGGGCTATTTCAAAACACCTATCCGCCTTCGATACTGGCCCCGACAGAAGCTGAAAATTCAGCTCCCAGCCTTTGACCTGCTCTTGTAGCCGCAATATTCACATGGCTGGTCCAGTGAAGTTTCTGGTCAATGGTTATTCTTAGGATGATGATGGAAAATTCTGTGATGATAACGGCAATGAATGTCAAGGGCAGATGGTTAAATTTTCTCTTGTTGGAGATGGTCATTGCCTGGCACTTGTGTGGCGTGAATGTTACTTGCCACTTATTAGCCCAAGCTTGAATGTTCAGGTCTTGTTGCATGCGGGCACGCGCTGCTTTAGTCTTCATCTTTGGCCATCACCACAAACTCCATACCTTTGCCACTGATTCCATTTCCCTCCCCGGCCATTGTTTCAGACTGAACCAAGCCATTCACACTTCGGTGTCCTATTTGACCCGGAGCTAGGCTTCTCCATTACATACGAAATATGAGCAGGAATAGGCCATTTGGCCCCTCGAGCCTGCTCCGCCATTCAGTAAGATCATGCCTGATTGGATTGTGGCCTTAACTCCACTTTCCTGCCTGACCTCCATATCCTTGACTCCCTTATGGATCAAAAATGTGTCTAAGTCAGCCTTGAATATATTCAATGACTCAGTCTCCACTGTTTTCTGGGTAAGAGAATTCCAAAGATTAATCACCCTCAGGAAAAATTCCTCCTCATCTTTGTCTTAAAAGGGAGACCACTGATTTTGAAGCCGTGCCCCCTAGTTCTAGATTCCCCTATGAGAGAAAACATCCTCTCAGCATCTGCCCTGTCAAGCTCCCTCAGAATCTCATATGTTTCAATAAGATCACCCTTCATTTCTTCGAAATTCCAATGAGTATAGGCCAAACCTGCTCAACCTTCCCTTATATGACAACCTTTTCATCCCAGGAGTCAGCCTTCTCTGAACTGCTTCCAATGCAAGTATATCTCTCCTTAAGTAAGGAGACCAGAAGTACTCTTGGTGCGGTCTCGCCAGTGCTCTGTACAGTTGCAGCAAGACTTCCCTACTTTTATACTGTATCCCCCTTGCAATAAATGCCAACATTCCATTTGTCTTCCTAATTACGTGCTGTACCTACATACTAACTTTTTGTGATTCATGAACAAGAACACCCAGATCCCTCTATACCGCAGCATTCTGTAGTCTCTCTCTATGTAAATAATCTGCTTTTTTAGTCTTCCTACCAAGTGGACAACCCCACGTTTTCCCATATATTATTCCATCTGCCGATTTTTTTGCCCAGTCACTTAACCTATCTATAAAGCCTTGTTGAGCAGAACTTTGTGCTACTTGCTTTGTACATTGGCAAAATCTCCTGTATTTATATGGAGACTTGAGTCAGGCCCTGCTGACTAGGGAGCCAGTTCTAATTAGCTACCTAATTAACTAACTCTGCAGCTGAGACTAGCAGTCAGCTTGTTTACCTCTAAGACCGAAAGAAACTCCAATTTAATGTTAAAGTTAAGTTAAATGCTAAATCCAAATTTGACTAGATTTTAGCACCAGATCAACCCTTGAACTTTCCACACTTACCAAATTCCTGCATTAATCATTCTGTCTTGCAGAACTTCATGCTACTTCGCCTATTTTCACCTCCATGACATCACACATCTCTGCCCCTACCACAATCAATCTGCTGCTTGAAACCCTGTTCCATGCATTTGTCAACTCCAGGTACGCATATTCCAATTCTCACCCAGGGAACCTTAGATCCTCCACCCTCCTTAAACTTCAGCTCATCCAAAATACATGCTGCCTGTATCCTATTTTGCACTAAATTCCACTCACCCATCATCCGTGCCCTTGCTGACATACATTGGTTCTCTGCCTTCTAATGTCTCAAATTCAAAATTCTCATTCTTGTGTTTAAATTTCTTCATTGCCTCAACCGTCCCTATCTCTGTGACCTCTTGCCAGTTCTTTAACACCTCTGAACCTTGCACTCCTCTGATCTTGTGCAGCCGTAGACTCTGGATTTTCTGCCTTTCCACCTGCACCCCCTTACTTTAAAACATTCCATATAACCCACCTCTTTGACTTTGCATTTTAATTTCTTTGGTTTGGCATTCATTTTCCTTATGCCTCTGTGAAGCGCCTTGGGATTTTTTTCCTGTTAAGGGTGCTATATAAATACAAGTTGTTGAAAAAAAGATGGGTCAATGTTCAGCTATGTAATGATAGAGGAAAAGCAAGATTATTGAACATATTTCAGCTCCCCTTTTGCTCAATGAGATTATCCAGCAAGAACCAACCCATTATAGGTTACAGGGTTAATATGAGGGGCTGGATTTTTAATCTGGGGTCAGGAGCTGGAAATAGGGGCGAGCTCAAAGTCGCGAACCCACACAGCGTGCTTTAGGCCTGCCCACGGGGTTTTTCAAATCTTCAGCCAATTAAAGGCCAGGAATCAGGCTCACAATGCTGGAGGGCCAATGGGAGGCCCTCCTCTCAGTGATAGACAGCCCCACTGGCCGAGATGGAAGCTTCCAATTGGAAGGTGGAGACTGCAAGGAGCAAATGAAGGTAAGTTGATGTTTGCGTTTTAAAAAACCACAGCTGCCTGGCCATGATCCTGGAGGGGCAACATCCATGGTTTGTGGGGAAGGGTCAATTGCATAGTCCATTGTTCCCCCCCCCCCCCCCTCCTCCCCCCTCACCTCCTGCCCTGAGCCCACTATGTTGGCCTTAATTGGCCATGTAATTTACAATAATTGGCCTCAGTTTGGCTGCCTGCCACTTCTCAGCAGGCAGTTGATCTGAACCTAAGCAGCCCTCATTGAAAATGGCTCAGGGTTGGTATCGTGGCAGTAAATGGCACGGAGGCTGGTGGTGCCAAATTGCATGCCCGCCCACCCTCGATCCAGACTCCTAGCTGTTTTAAAAATCCAGCCCTGGCATTTAGCTAACCTCAGCAATGGTAGAAGCTTCATGACTGACCACTGGGCTGCTGGGTTAGGGAGCTTAAAATGGGTTAGGTTTTCCATTTCTCATCAATATCCAGCGACCTGTATCCAATGTGTGTAGACACTGGATGAGAACAGGATCCAGCTCAACTTTAATGTCTCCTTCCTTAGTCAAAAAGTTACAGTTGTATTGGAGAGAGTGGGCAGATAAAGTAATGATAGAGTACAGAAGTAAAGTTAGAAAAACAAATTTCAAAAAATATATTTCAGTCATATAAGGTTAATAAAGTATTACTGATAACATGATTAAACCACACAGGATAATACTTATTCCTCTGTTGGCTACCCTTTCAGATTGGGTAACTCAAGTTGATTCCTTTGATGTTAATTAGCACTCACTGTATTTAAACAGACGATGAATGTCCATGATTTTTAATGTGTGATCATGATTCTGGATACTATTGTGAACTTTAAAAGCATTGTTGATGATGAGACACTATCATTCACTTTGATTTTAATCTCTTTTCCAAAAATGCTGCTTAAAAACTTTGCACTGTCATAAATATGATGCAACAAGTAGTTGGGTTTCTATTTTGATATAATTGCAGTAATGGATGTTTTTTCTTAGCTGTTTCAAAACTACACTGGATAGAAGGCTCTGCTTGAGTTGTTGGTCTAAACGTTATGGCTAGGGATTTAAAATTTACAACTATTTTTGGTAGGGTGAGAAAGGAAAAAAATGGGTTGATTCTATTCAGTACAACAAAGATTAAATGTAGGAAAACTAGGCAAAGCATCTTGTTCTTTCAAGAAAGATACTGACAATGATAACTAACATTAGTAAATATTATCTTACTGTACAGGATTGCAGACCATAAGGCCACAGTCACTGATGTAAATCTTGGCTTCAACAAGCTTAGTTCTGTTTCCTTAGAGCTTTGCACACTGGAGCACCTGATTCATCTGGATCTTAGGTATGCCGTGTATAGCACATTGTTTTATGTTTTTGTTACCATTTCATTTGTAACTTTGGAGCTAAATAAATCCATTCTTTTCATTGAAAATGAGCTTACTATTTTCTTTGTTTCCCTCAGCATGAGGCTGAATCTCCACATGTGCTCGTGCCACATTTTAAATTGTGCAGGAAACCTGCTAGAGTGGTGAAGGAAGATTTGACATTATCGCCCAAGATGATCCTGACAAAAATAAAACTCACTGTAGTTGAATCCTAAGTGTAAATCCCACATTCTGGAATTCAGTCTGTGCCCACATTCTTGATCTCAGCCATGATCTAAATGGCACCTACTGCATCCCTGTTGGTGCTGTAGCTGGGATGGGGAATTCACTCCAGCCAACTCTTGTGTACAAGTGAGCAGCTAGTTACAGACTGGATTTTCAAGGGGCTGGAAGTGGTACATAACAAAGGAGCTTTGGGACAGAAAGAAATAAAAAATCTAAGTATGAATTTTGATCTCTCATCTAAGAGTTAATTGCTCAACTACCAGGATTTTCTGCTTTGATATTAGCAATGAACATACGAACAAGGAGAGGAAGTAGGCCATTCGGCCCCTCTAGCCTGCTCCAGCATTCAATAAGATGATGGTTGATCTGAAAAGCAGTATATTTTCTAATTTTCTCAAGAAAGTTGCATGATTTCACATTTCTGGTTCATAGTATTTTCAAACTAAGTTTGTAATTATTCTGCTTTATCTAGAGTATTAATTTTTCAGAAATTGTGCCTAAAGTGTATCATAGTTTTATGAACCTTTATTTGTACTTGTAGCCCTCCATCTGCCAGGTTGTCAGTTCCAGCCATAGTGCAGTAGAGTGGCATTCTGTTTACTTGGGGACCAAGCACATATTTTTAATGGAGGGAGAGCTATCCCTATGTCACTCCCAGATTTGTCGACTGGCAACATTGGCAGAAGGCAGGACTGGGTCACAGGCCACAGAATGTGTGTAGCACAGAGAGAGAGTTAAGCAAGGAAAATACCTTTACCAATCCGGAGGTCTACCCTCACTAATAGCTAAATAAGGTGAATAAACTGCAAAGAATATACTTAAAATGATTAGACCACAGAGCTCTATGAAACCATGGAGATGAGGTCCATCAGTAGAATAAGATTCCCATCTCCAGGAACATTTTGGCAGCCCAAAACTATAGAAGTTGTAGGCAAATCCACAGCACAGGTATGAAAATTGAATATTGAAATGTAATTTTAATAATACAAAGTACATCAAATCAGTATTCTATAAGTATAAGTTCAGCATGGGCAAACATTCTATGATTAAGGTTTTTTTCAGCAAAATATGTTTTGTATTGTATTTTAACTCGTCTTTAAAGAGGAGTTTTAAAGTGACTGATAAGACATTCATGACTTCCTTGAGATAGGATTCAGAAGATTTGGTTAGTAAAGTGTGAAAATCAAATTTTAAAAAAAGTTACTGCTCTTTTTGCTTATATGATAGCTTTCTGTCACTATTACCTTATCATTATTATTTTTCTTTCACTTTGAAGAAATAATCTTTTGACTTCACTGCCTATGGAAATAAAAAGACTGCAGCGAATGCAAACTGTAATCCTTTCTTGTAACAGGTTAGTATTTTCCTTAGAAAATGAAATGTCATTATCTTCACAATATTAAAATAATATCCAAATTTTATTCTTTGGATGATTGGTTACAAATATTGCCGTTTCATTTCTCAGGGCTGTGTTTGAATTTGTTTCTGTATGCATGCAACATATAGCATGGTTTTTAGCTATCCTGCTGAAAAAAGTAGTATAAACAATACATCTTATTCAGTACAGTATTGTATCTTTATGTGAAAAGTCCAGTTAATAGCATTTGGTCTTCGTGCAAATGATAACAACTACTTGAATTTATATTGTGCCTTAATCATGGTAAAACACCTCAAGGTGATTCACAGGAATGTAATCAGACAACAGTAGACATGGATCCAAAGAAAGAGACATTAGGACAGGTGACCAAATGCTTGGTCAAAAAGGTAGGTGTATTGGAGGGCCTTAAAGGAGGAGAGCGAGGCAGAGAGGTTAGGGAGGGAAGTGCATAACATAGGGCGTAGACAACTAAAGACATGGCTGTTAATGCCGGGGTGAAGGAAGTGAGGGATGTATTGATCCTCAAAACCAAGCTGTAAGTCCTAATGCTCTGATAGTTTGACATCCACTAATTGCAAAGAGGATGATGAAGCCCATTACCACAGGGCACACTTTTAAGGCTCCACCGTTTGAAGAAAATTCTTTCTCTTTCTCACCTCATTCAGTTTGCTTTGTCTTTCTCTTCTTCCTTCACCACCCTCCCTCAAATAATATTATCTGGTGTGGACAGTTTATAGTAATTCTATCGTAGTTTTGTGTCTGCTTATCCGCTTGTAGAATAAATACCTGCAGGTGATGAATAGAAAGATGCAGAAAGTACTTGTTTTACTTTGCTGTATCAATCTACATGCCGTATGGTCACTTGGGAATTTCTCTGAATGTTCTAGGTATAAAGTCCTGAGTTATTGGAGCAAAACCTTACTTGAATTGATGCTGATTTGAACAGGCTTGTAAATTTCGCACAAAACTTTTGCAATTATGGACAATTGCTTTATATAAAAGGCATAAATTGATGATTGATTTTAAAGGCCCCAATCATTTTAGTAACAGTGGTGAGTTATGGGGAATCTTACCTTTTGCATTATGAGAATGGAGCTGTATCTGAAATATTGAAAATATTCCCTTTGGTTTGTTGTAGAGCACAATGAACTGAACACTAGTGCTATTTTTTATAGAGCTGTTCAGAAAAAAATCTGGCTTTTTAGTGGAGCATTTCTGCCACATTACTTTCTAAAACAAACCCAACATAAATCTTATGTCAATCTTAGTCAGCTGCTACAAGTTGCACAAGAGCCATCCAGTACTCTGATTTTCTTTTGTGCTGTGAAACATTTCCTGTCTTTTACTCAGAAATGGCACAGCATATTGGATTTTACAAATGCACTGTATTTGCTTGTACATTGGCAAATGAATTTGCCAGAGTAATAATCAGTATTGCCTCTCCAGTTCCTATCCTGGTTGCAGTTCCGGCAGTTACAACTGGATTTACTTTACCTTTCTCCTACTCTCATTGCTTCAAGAAGTGTGGGTGAGGGCAGGGTAGTGGTTTAGCATATTGTTTTTCTGTTTTTGAGTCCAGTACAGACTCACGGGGGTGGATATCTTATTCTGCTAGCTGTATGTTACCTGTGTGAAATGATTTTGGTTAGTCTCAGTTAAATCTTAGTGGATATAGATTCAGACCACAAAACTGCTCATAGTTTGGCATTAATTGGAAATATCAAGGATGGCTGCAAATGTCATACTGATACTGTAAGGAATACTTTTGTTGCTGCCTTGCTGTGTGTTGTAGTCTAAACTGAGTGACTTTAAACCAGTTTGAAACCTGAAGCAATTGCATATGAGCAGCAGCTAGATGCCAGCTTGAAGGAGCTGTGCTGCTTAATTTTGACTTACTGGTGGTGTTACTACTCTAAGAATATCCTGGAGGGGAGGAATATCTCAAGTCCTCTTCCCCACAACAAATTGTCCCCTTTAACAACCTTCTAAGGCACCCAACATCCCAACCTCAGACATCAAATTTGAGAGGATAAGAGACCAACATTAATGACATTGGTTCTGTATCTGTCCTGAGCCCTGCTGTCTCCCAGCCTTTCCACTTGATCATAACCATCTCCATGCTCTCTCCTCCATCTATTTTCCCCCTTCTCCATTGTCATTAAATTTCTCTTTTATGAGCCCATCACTTGCTCGTTTCTCTCAATTATTGCCCCATCACCAATTTTTCATTTCTTTCTAAAGTCCAGGAACATGTCTTTGTGTTGGAACTGCATTCTTTTTTTGTCACTCCATGATTGGAGCTCTTCAGTCAGGCCACAGAAATAAAGATTATGACCACTGTCATTATCCCTCCTCCTCATCTTTGAGCCCTGCACTGTTTTCAGTTTTGTCAACCACTCCAAGATGAATCTCCACAGTTCACCTCAGTGGTACTGTTCCTTCTGGGCTGCACTCCTACTTGTTATACAGTAGACAATATAAAACTCAAATGTTTGCTCTGTCCACATTCACTTCTGGTGTATCTCAGGGTTCTTATACTTAGGTCCCCCCTCTTTGTCACTTATGTTCTTTCCTTTGGCAGTGTAATCCAGAGGTGGGATGAGCTTTCCAGGTATGAGGATAACACCCAACTGTACCTTGTCACCTCCTCCATTGTTCCAGCAACTGTTTGCATCATCTTCAACAGCATATGTAATATTGAGACATGCATGAATCAAAGCTTTCTCCAATTTAATATAGACAAAACGAAACCAATTCTGTTTAACTACCACAGACACTTTACATGCACCCTTCCCAAGCCGCAGCCTTGATCACTTGTCACCTCCAATTTAGAGTCGTAGTCGTACAGCATAGAAACAGGCCCTTCGGCCCACCACGTCCATGCCGACCATAATGCCTATCTATACTAATCCCACCTGCCTGCATTAATTCCATATCCCTCTATTCCTTGCTCATTCAAGTATCTGTCCAGATGCCTCTTAAATGTCACTACTGTTCCTGCCTCCACCACCTCCTCAGGCAGCTCATTCCAGATACCCACTATTCTTTGTGTGAAAGATTTACCCCTTTGATCCCCTTTAAACCTCCTCCCTCTCACTTTAAATCTATGCCCTATAGTTTTAGTCACCCCTACCATGGGAAACAGACTCTGGCTATCTACCCTATCTATACCTCTCATAATTTTATATACCTCTATCATGTCCCCTCTCAGCCTCCTTCGCACCAGGGAAAACAGACCCAGCTATCCAATCTCTTTATAACTCAAGCCCTCCAAACCAGGCAACATCCTTGTGAATCTTTTCTGCACCCTCTCTAGCTTAATCACATCTTTCATGTAGTGCGGCGACCAGAACTGCACACAGTACTCCAAATGCGGCCTAACCAACGTTATGTACAACTGTAACATGATGTCCCAACTCTTGTACTTAGTGCCTCGGCCGATGAAGGCAAGCATGCCACATACGCCTTCTTCATCACCCTGTCTACCTGTGTTGCCACTTTCAGGGAACTATGTACTTGTACCCCAAGGTCTCTCTGCTCAAGAAGACTCCCCAGGGCCCTGCCATTCACTGTATATGTCCTGCCCTGGTTTAACTTCCCAAAATGCATCACTTCACACTTGTCTGCGTTAAATTCCATTTGCCACTCCCTTGCCCACTTTCCCAGTTGATCTATATCCTGTTGTAACCTTAAACAACCTTCTTCACTGTCCACTATACCACCAATTTTTGTGTCATCTGCAAAATTACTAATCATGCCCCTTACATTCACATCCAAGTCAATATATATGACAAACAACAGAGGGCTCAGCACCGATCCCTGCGGCACACCACTGGTCACCGGCTTCCAATCTGAAAAACAACCCTCCACTACCACCCTCTGCCTCCTATCACCAAGCCAATTTTGTATCCAATTTGCTAGCTCACCCTGGATCCCATGTGTTCTAACCTTCTAGACCAGCCTACCATGCGGGACCTTGTCAAAGGCTTTGCTAAAGTCCATGTAGACAACGTCCACTGCCCTGCCCTTGTCAATCCTCTTGGTCACCTCCTCGAAAAACTCAATCGAATTCGTGAAACATGATTTCCCACACACAAAGCCATGCTGACTATCCCTAATCAGACCATGCCTTTCCAGATGCATATAAATCCTGTCTCTCAGAATCCCTTCCAATAACTTTCCCACCACTGATGTAAGGCTCACCGGCCTGTAGTTCCCTGGCTTATCCCTGCTGCCCTTCTTAAATAAAGGCACAACATTAGCTATCCTCCAGTCTTCCAGTACCTCACCCGTGGCTAACGATGATACAAAAATCTCTGCCAAGGCCCCAGCAATCTCCTCCCTTGCTTCCCATAGCATCCTAGGATACAACTGGTCAGGCCCTGGGGATTTATCCACCTTAATGCGCTTCAAAACCTCCAACACCTCCTCCTTTGTAATGTTGATATGCTCTAGGAGATCGGTGTTCCCTCCCTTGTACCCACTAGCTTCCATGACCTTCTCCACGGTAAATACGGATGAGAAATATTCATTTAAAACCTCGCCCATTTCCCATGGCTCCACACATAGATTGTCACACTGATCCTTAAGGGGACCTACTCTCTCCCTAGCTGCCCTTTTACTCTTAATTTATTTCACAAGTATGAAATATTGATGTACACTTTGCCTTTGACCTTAGATGCCTCCTCCACATTCCAATCTGTACTGAGACTGATTTCAGCTCTGCAAAGAGTTCACTTCTGCCCTTACCACTCACCCTCGCTTCTTAACATTATGCAGCTGGATTTCTCCAATGCTTGTTTTGCTGGACCATTTATAAACTACAGTTCATTCAGAATGCCACAGCCCATGTCTTCAACCACACGAAGGCAGGTATCTACATCACTACTAATCTGCCAAACTTCTCTAGTTTCCTATATCTTAGAGAATAGACTTTAGGATTTTCAGCTTCACCTTCAAATCATTCCACATCCTCACCCTCGTCTCCCTACCTCTCTGATCTTTGCCAACCCTACATCCATGCATACTATCTCCAATCCTCCAACACTGTTCTCCTCACTTCCCACTCTTTGCATTCTTCAATCTATGGCTGCCACATCAGCCATCTTTCCTCCGTCCTTCCCATAGCATCTCTGCCTGGCCAGCTCTGCCCTGCCTTTTAAAAACATCTTGATCCCTTCTCTTCAATCATACTTTTGCTCCAACTTGACCCACTCTTCCCCCTCCCCATTCTTGGTGCTCATTGCCCTGTAAAGCACTGTGAAATGTCTCTTTGTATGCATTGAGCACTATAGAAATGTAACTTGTTGGAAAGCTTGCTTGTAGCATTTGTGAGCAGCAAGATCTGCTTTTTATAATTATTTAATTTTGAAAGTGTTATTGTAATGCTGTACAAAATCTATAGTAAGATAGCCCAACTATTCGGAGACCTGGTTTAAAAATGTTGGTCTTGGTATTAGATCTGGTTAGTTATTTAAAAACTGCAGTGAGTTGAATTTAAATGTAAATTGCTTAAACTGGGTCTGTATATCAAGCCATTAAAATGTTAGTTACTTTATGGCATTTTGCTCTTTCAAAAGCAACAATAAAAACTTTAATAAATGTATAATTTACTGGGATTTGTTTTAGTTCCTGTTCCTAAGTTTTGTATTCTGTTCTTAGGTTTAAAGAGTTCCCTGATGCCTTATACCATGTCCCAACACTGGAAACTGTTCTCATCAGTAATAATCAGGTGGGGTCAATTGATGCTATCCAACTGATGCAGCTTGACAGACTGACCACACTGGACATGCAGAACAATGACCTAATGCAGGTTCCACCAGAGCTGGGGAGCTGCATAACCCTAAGGTAAATATTGTAAAATGAATTTTATTCACAGTTGTAAAAACAAAGCTATTTTTATAGATTTATATATTTTATATTGGTTCAGCTAATCTGTTTTAGCATTACTGTTACTTTATACTATAAGAAGAAAGAAAAGGACCTGCATTTATATAACCTCTTTCACAGTCACAGGATGTACCAAAGTGCTTTATAGCCAATGCAGTCACTGTTGTAATGTAGGAAACCCCGGAGCCAATTTGCGCACAACAAGCTCCCACAAACAGCAACGTGATAATGACCAGATAATCAGTTTTTGTGATGTTGATTGAGAGATAAATATTGGCCAGGACACTGGAGATAACTCCTTTGCAATTGGGTCATGTGATCGTTTATGTCCACCTGACAGGGCAGGCAGGGCCTCGGTTTAAAGTCTCATCTGAAAGACAGCACCTCTGACATTGTAGCATTCCCTCAGTACTGCACTGGAGTGTCACCCTAGATATTTGTGCTCCTATGTCTGGAGCAATACTTGAACTTTCAACCTTCTGTCTCAGGTGAGAGTGCTACCAGCTGAGCCACAGCTGACACTGTTCTTGTTGCACTTTAACAAGGTATAATCTGGTTTTAAAAGACACAATTGAGATACAAAGACGGGGTGAGGGAATTTTATGCTTTCCCCTGTGGCGGGTTTGGAGGCGAGTAGAGTATAAAATTGAATGGATGGTGGCAAGTCGGGAGGAACCCCCAACACCTTCCTACCACTGCGAAAATTAAGTCTGGGGTGGGAAGACCTGTGAACAGCCTTCCCGCCCGACCACCAATTGAGACCCTTAACTGGGCAATTAAGGGCCTCATCTCGCTGTTGCCACAAATAGCTGTGCGCAGGTGGCCCTGTGGTCGCAGGGGAAAGACAGCACAAAAAACTGTGCAGGCTGCTCTCCGGCTCCTGGGGGTGGTGGGGTCCCTTGTTAAAGGCAGTTAGTGCCTGAATGAGGGACCCGGCATCGGGAAAGGTGGGTGGGGCCGCTGAGAGCCGCCCCCACCCTTGCTACCCACCCTGTGACCCCCACCCTGTGAGACCCCTCCCGCCTTGACCCTATTGTGGCTTGGGTCCAGCGCTGCTCCAGGTGCTCCGCTTTGCAGTGGCATTGCTCAGTGAAAGAGCTGCCGGCCTCTGATTAGCCAGCAGCTCTCCAAGGATGGGACATCCGTTACCGGAGACCTTGATCCTGGGGAAGGCCTGCCGCTGTCCACATAAGTGTCTAATTGGCACTAGATTCAGCGGACCTCCCACAGAAGAGGTGACATGGGTTTCTTGGTGTCGCGTTTGCTCAACGTCGAGAACTCTGTCACCAGGGTAAAATCCCAGCCATGGTTATTAAGATAGTTTTAAAAATGGGAAAAGTATATAATTGCAATGCAATCTACTAATGTGAATTTAAACACTTTTATATCATTCCGGTTGGTTCACCACCTGACAATATGGTACAAGTAAATGCAGCTCTATATTGTAATTCGCCAGATTCTCCCATTCAGTTTTGTTTGCTCATACAGTATTTCAGTATGTTTTTGGGGATTTAAATGCCTTGTGATTTATTTCAATGTATATTTGTTCTTGGATGTGTGTGATACCAGTAAGGCTGTACCTTCTGGTCTTCCCTAGTTGGTCTGAAAATGTACTTTCTCCTTGGCCATGGTGTTAGCTAGGGAATTCTAGGATCTTAACTTGGTGATGATGAAGGAGTGGTAATATATGTCGAAGTCAAGATGTTGTGTGCCTTGGAGGTGATGGTGTTCCCATCCTGCTCTTGTTCTTATGGTAAAAATCACAGGAAAGGGAGAGTCTGTTGAAGTAATTGTGTTGAGTTGCTGCAGTGCTTCCTGTACAAAGAACAAAGAGCAGTACAGCACAGGAACAGGCCATTCGGCCCTCCAAGCCTGCGCCGATCTTGATGCCTGCCGAAACTAACACCTTCTGCACTTCCGGGGCCCATATCCCTCTATTCCCTTCCTATTCATATATTTGTCAAGATGTCTCTTAAACGTCGCTATCGTATCTGCTTCCACCACCTCCCCTGGCAGCAAGTTCCAGGCACTCACCACCCTCTGTGTAAAAAAGCTTGCCTCGCACATCCCCTCTAAACTTTGCCCCTCGCACCTTAAACCTATGTCCCCTAGTAACTGACTCTTCCACCCTGGGAAAAAGCTTCTGACTATCCACTCTGTCCATGCTGCGCATAACTTTGTAAACCTCTATCATGTCGCCCTTCCACCTCCGTCGTTCCAGTGAAAACAATCCAAGTTTTTCCAACCTCTCCTCATAGCTAATGCCCTCCACACCAGGCAACATCCTGGTAAACCTCCTCTGTACCCTCTCCAAAGCCTCCACGTCCTTCTGGTAGTGTGGAGAACAGAATTGCATGCAATATTCTAAGTGTGGCCTAACTAAGGTTCTGTACAGCTGCAACATGACTTGCCAATTTTTATACTCTATGCCCCGACGATGAAGGCAAGCATGCCGTATGCCTTCTTGACTGCCTTATCCAACTGCGTTGCCACTTTCAGTGACCTGTGGACCTGTACGCCCAGATCTCTCTGCCTGTCGATACTCCTAAGGGTTCTGCCATTTACTGTATACCTCCCACCTGCATTAGACCTTCCAAAATGCATTACCTCACATTTGTCCGGATTAAACTCCATCTGCCATTTCTCCACCCAAGTCTCCAACCGATCTATATCCTGCTGTATCCTCTGACAATCCTCATCATTATCCGCAACTCCACCAACCTTTGTGTCGTCCACAAACTTACTAATCAGACCAGCTACATTTTCCTCCAAATCATTTATATATACTACAAACAGCAAAGGTCCCAGCACTGATCCCTGCGGAACACCACTAGTCACATCCCTCCATTCAGAAAAACACCCATCCACTGTTACCCTCTGTCTTCTGTGACTGAGCCAGTTCTGTATCCATCTTGCCAGCTCACCTCTGATCCCGTGTGCCTTCACCTTTTGCACCAGTCTGCCATGCGGGAACTTGTCAAAGGCTTTACTAAAGTCCATATAGACAACATCCACCGCCCTTCCCTCATCAATCATGTTCGTCAATTCCTCAAAAAACTCAATCAAATTAGTAAGACACGACCTCCCCTTCACAAAACCATGCTGTCTCTCGCTAATAAGTTTGTTTGTTTCCAAATGGGAGTAAATCCTGTCTCGAAGAATCCTCTCTAATAGTTTTCCTACCACTGACGTAAGGCTCACCGGCCTATAATTTCCTGGATTATCCTTACCACCCTTATTGAACAAAGGAACAACATTGGCTATTCTCCGGTCCTCTGGGACCTCACCTGTAGCCAATGAGGATGCAAAGATTTCTGTCAAGGCCCCAGCAATTTCTTCCCTTGCCTCCCTCAGTATTCTAGGGTAGATGCCATCAGGCCCTGGGGACTTACCTACCTTAATGCTTTGCAAGACACCCAACACCTCCTCTTTTTTGATAATGAGATGACTGAGACTATCTACACTCCCTTCCCTAGGCTCATCATCCACCAAGTCCTTCTCCTTGGTGAATACTGATGCAAAGTACTCATTTAGCACCTCACCCATTTCCTCTGGCTCCACGCATAGATTCCCAACTCTGTCCTTGAGTGGGCCAACCCTTTCCCTGGTTACCCTCTTGCTCTTTATATATGTATAAAAAACCTTGGGATTTTCCTTAATCCTGTTTGCCAATGACTTTTCATGACCCCTTTTAGCCCTCCTAACTCCTTGCTTAAGTTCCTTCCTACTGTCTTTATATTCCTCAAGTGCTTCATCTGTTCCTAACCTTCCAGCCCTTACAAATGCTTCCTTTTTCTTTTTGACTTGGCTCACAATATCCCGTGTTATCCAAGCTTCCCAAAACTTGCCAAACTTGTCTTTCTTCCTCACAGGAACATGCTGGTCCTGGATTCTAATCAGTTTGAAAGACTCCCACATGTTAGATGTTGATTTACCCTCAAACAGCCGCCCCCAATCTAAATTCTTCAGTTCCTGCCTAATATTGTTATAATTAGCCTTCCCCCAAATTAGCACCTTCACCCGAGTACATACTGCAGCCACAGTTACACATATGATCGATCTGCTGGATATTGATGTCACGACTGGAACATTAATCAATCGCACAAAAAAATTGCAGGATTAATTCCACAGACTCATCGGGCTGGATTTAGTGCTGGAGGCATGGCTCCCAATGCTGGGCAGAAAAGGTGGGGGAAGCCCCGCTTCTGCCTCTTTGTGCCACGCCCCCCTTCCCCCCAGAGCAGTCCTCCAGTCATTTTGAATTAAAATTTTAGGAGACTTTAAAGGGACATGGATCCAGCCTTCAACAGCTGCTGGCCAATTACAGTGCAGGCAGCTCAAAACTATCGGCAGCACCATCATGAGTCGTGGGTACTGCAGGACCCAGGCCCAGTGGTGGAACCCCAGAACAGAGGTAGGTGAGACAGGGGCACCAGCGCCAGTCTGGAAGGTCCCAGTGAAAGTCGGGGTGGGGGGAGGAGCAGTGGTGGTTGTGCAGTCCAGGGAGGGGGGGGGATTCCTGGGAGGTAAAGTTGTTCCCGGTGTGGGTCCCTCATGGCCCTCCCCCGCACCCCCGCCCAGGCCTGCAGGGAGCATGCTTTGTTTTACAAGGTGTCCGCCCCCGCACAGTGGAGCCCCCGCCCCACCATGCCACTGGTAAGATCCCAGCGGTGGCGGGAAGTGGCTCTTAATTGGCCGTTTATAAGTCACTTAAGGGCCTCAATTGGCCTCTGGGCGGGAAGGCCGTCGTCGGCCAATCCCACCCCCGGGAAGATCGCTGGGCAACAGGCACTCCGCCTGCCATACATTGTGATACTCTGCGCTCCTTTCCCCCACCGCCCCCCTCCGCCTTCAATTCCACCTCGGGGCTTCACAAAATCCCGGCCATAATGTGAAATGAAATTTGTGATGCAGTTTAGAAAATATTGGGAGATAATTATTTGGTTATATAGTTAGTGGTGGTCTTTAGGTATGCAATTTTATGTTAAAAAAACATTTGCTCTATTTCAAGAACATGATCATGTTTCGAGGGTTGACATTGAGTAAATTGCTAGCGTAATTGAATTAGCAATAAAGGATAAATGATGCAGTTACAAATTTTGGTCAAAAGGGAACAAATCAAATAATGAGCTTGTGGTCTTTCTCTTGTTTCTGCATTTAAATCTCTACAGATCATAGAATTTATTTGGGAAAACTGTAAAAATCAAGGAGCAATTTTCAACAAACTTAATATAAAATTTAAGTGGCTGTTTATATGAAATATTTAAGTGAGTAATTGGAATTCAAATGTACATATCACTTAGTAGGTCTTGGGTTTGCACCCACAGTTTCTCCCCACGTCTGACTTCTCGATCCCGGTTGCCAGTCTCTGTGATGAAGTTTTCAGTAGAGATCTAAGCACTTCTGCTCTGGGAGGTAAAATCAAGGGTGACTGAGATTGCTAAGCCATTGTTGTGTGTCTCCTAACAGCTGAGTAAATATTGAAAGCAGATTTCCTGCTCACATTCCAATGTCTGCCTTTTTTCAGTTATTTTTCCAATTGGATCTCCTTGTACAACAGCTTTTCCTCATCTCTTCCCTCTGTCCCATGAGTTCCATAATATGTTGTATAATAACACATCTGACTGAGGTGTATATTGTCGAGTGTCCAAATGTGCCGCCTTCTTGTCTTTCATTGTAGAAGTCTCCTACTTGAAGGAAACCCATTTCGTAATCCAAGGGCAGCTATCTTGGCCAGAGGAACATCTGCAGTCTTGGAATATCTTCGAAACCGCATTCCTGCATAAATCTGCCTGAGAGAAGGGGGATTCATCTTCTAAAGGCGTTAAAATTGTTTAAAGTTTTAATCAGGATAAAGCATTTCGAAGGAAACTTAGTTTGTTCCACAATAAAATATTTGTGTTTTCTAGATTAATTTGCGTTTGTAGATTTAAAGTTGACTCCAGCGGCCTGATTTCAGTGCATGTAAATATAATGTATGTGATTTATTTGAATAAGAACTTATTGTCTGGGTATCAGTTTTCATTGAACGTGGATAGAGGCTCTCAACACATTTGCATTGCATGTCAAAATGGTAAGTGTAGTTTACTACAGCACATGATTGAATCCTTTTAATGTAGCACATTATTGCTGGCTTATGCCCCCACTGAACTATTAACTGAACTTTTTTCTGAAACCATCAGGACAGAAGTACTTCTAATTTTTTTGTACATTGAACTCCTGGAATATCTTAAGCCACATTCTTATGTAAACCTGTGGCTGGGGCTTCTGAATTTTTTTTTGTGATTCGAAGTTCTTTTTCTGTATTCTGCCAGTTTTGGATGTTTCACCACATTGTTTCAATCTGAAATGTCTTACTGGATCTGTGTTGGACAAGTATTCCTTGAAATGTATAAAAACTTATTTTAAAATAAAGTTTTGAATCAAGTGTGTTTGTATAATGGGTTTATTCCAATTAGACCATTTGTGACATGTGTGCAAATTTTCCAGTCAGTGAAACTCTGGGCTTTCTTGTGAACCCTTTAAAATCCAATTTAAACTTTGAAAAAAAACATCAGGTGTTATGTGATCTGTATTGCAGTTTGTTTTATACTGAATCTGACTGTACTTGTAAGTTTTCCAATAGCTGAAGGTAATGTTGTATTTCTGAGGCATAGAGGTTGAAAATGGGAGAAGAGGGGCAATCGTTGGCTGCTCTGCCCCAGGTTCGGAAATCCAGACTAACTGCTCCTGAATGCTATCCCGTGCGTCCTGCTACAACTGCACATAGGTGTGTGAATATAAAGTGAGGATAGTACTGAGCTTAGTGTTGATGGGTGACTGGCTTAGTAAGACTTACACGTAAATACTAAAGGGACACTTGCACCCAGTAAAGGAGTCAATGGGTGGAATCCTACCACCTTTAAAGATTTTCTGAGGTTGGGACCAAAGATGGTTCTTGACCCCGTTGGTGATGCCTGGAATCCAACCTGTGTGATCATACCGGAGGTAGCTGGTTAAGAGGCCGCCTCCTGGAATGCTGTCTAATTAAGGATGGCAGGCAGAACATGCACCCATGTGGGCCAATGGGAGAACCTGCAGAGATGTCTTGCTGGCAGTCCCACCAGAAGATGGCACTGCTACTGCAGACAGACAGAATGGGAGGGTGTCTCAGGCTGGAGGCACCCTCTGGAGATGTTTGAAATGTTTAAAATTTTGTGGCCACAGCTGCCAGGCCATCATTGTAGAGGGGAACCCACTCCATAGGATGGCCTGAAGCCGCTGTAACTCTGTGGCAGAAACAGCTTTGGTGGGCACCCCCCAGCCTGCACTGGGAGTGCACCTCTCCACGGTCCTACCAATTCCATCTGTTGCCAGTAAAATCCCGGCATGCCCCAATCTGGCCCCAAGTAGCCAGTTAATTGATAGGAATTGGCTACCCGCCACTGCGAGATAGGTAGCTGCTTCCATTGCTCATCTGCCTCCAGCAAGACCAACCAGAGGCAAGAACCTAACGTGCCTTTTTCAAAATCTACCACGTCCCACCCTACCCACTCGTCACCAAAGCCACCTCAGTGTGGCTGGTAAGGTTCTGCCATGTTTCTTCAGGATAGAAAGGAGAAAAATATTTTTCTAATGTTGAAAGCATAGACCTACAGAGAGATTAACTTGTAGGAAAAAAATTGACATAAAATATTCCATTGTAAACCTCAAAGGAATAGCTGTTGTTTTTGATAAAATTCAGTGTTGTTTCATTAAACCTACTTAACTCGGGGCTTAAAGGTCTTGGGTTCAATCACCAGCCTGGGATTAGTAAGCATATAAGTCATAGTCAGTAGAGCACAGAAGGAGGCCAAAGAAATAGATGGTGTCTCTCACATGGGAGAGCGATGCCAAGGTCCAATGAACCATATTCTAGCAAGAGTTGAAAACGCAATTAAAATGTTAGTGCAACTTATGTAGCTTACAACAATTCTAGGTGCATCTTGACAATTCAATGTGCATCATAACAGTTCAAGCTGCATCAGCTGGTATTTTTTTTATTCTTTCAAGGGATGTGGACATCACTGGCTAAGCCAGCATTTATTGCCCATCCTTAATTGCCTAAGTGTGTCCCTAAGTGTGGCGGCGAGCCGCACCGTCTTGAACCTCTAGTCCATGTGGTGTAGATACACCCACAGTGCTGTTGGGAAGGGAGTTCCAGGATTTTGACCCAACGACAATGAAGGAGCAGCGATATATTTCCAAGTCAGGATCGTTTGTGGCTTGGAGGGGAACTTGCAGGTGGTGGTGTTCCCCTGTGTCTGCTGACCTTGTCCTTCTAGGTGGTAGAGGTTGTGGGGTTGGAAGGTGTTGTCCAAGGAGCCTGGGTGAGTTGCTGCAGTGCATCTTGTAGATGGTGTACACTGTGCGTCGGTGGTGGAGGGAGTGAATATTGAAGGTGGTGGATGGGGTGCCGATCAAGAGGGCTGCTTTGTCCTGGATGGTGTCAAACTTCTTGAGTGGTGTTGGAGCTGCACTGATCCAGGGAAATGGAGAGTATTCCATCACTCCTGACTTGTGCCTCGTAGATGGTGGACAGGCTTTGGGGAGTCAGGAAGTGAGTTCCCATTCTCTGACCTGCTCTTGTAGCCATGGTATTTATGTAGCTGGTCCAGTTCTGTTTCTGGTCAATGGTAACCCCCCAGGATGTTGTTAGTGCGGGATTCAGCAATGGTAATGCCATTGAACATCAGGGGGAAATGGTTGGATTTTCTCTTTTTGGAGATGGTCATTGCCTGGCACTTGTGTGGCATGCATGTAACTTGCCACTTATCAGCCCAAGGCTGAATGTTATCCAGATCTTGATGCATTTGGGCATGGCTGCTTCAGTATCTGAGGAGTTGCGAATGGTGCTGAGCATTGTGCAATCATCAGCAAACATCCCCACTTCTGACCTTTGTGATGAAGGGAAGGTCATTGATGAAGCAGCTGAAGATGGTTGGGCTGAGGGCACTACCCTGAAGAACTCCTGCAGTGATATCCTGGGACTGAGATGATTGACCTTCAACAACCACAACCATCTTTCTTTGTGCTAGGTACGACTCCAACCAGCGGAGAGTTTTCCCCCTGATTCCCATTGACTCCAGTTTTGCTAGGGCTCTTTGATGCAATACTTGGTCAAATGCTGCCTTGATGCCAAGGGCAGTCACTCTTACCTCACCTCTTGAGTTCAGCACTTTTGTCCATGTTTGGACCAAGACTTCAATAAGGTCAGGAGCTGAGTGGCCCTGGCGGAACCCAAACTGAGCACCAGTGAGCAGGTTATTGCTGAGTAAGTGCCACTTGATAGCACTGTCAACGAAAGCTCCCATCACTTTGCTGGTGATCCAGAGTAGACTGATGGGCGGTAATTGGCTGGATTGGATTTGCCCTGCTTTTTGTGTACAGGACATACCTGGGCAATTTCCCACGTCGGGTAGATGCCAGTGCTGCAGCTGTACTGGCACAGCTTGGCTAGGGGTGTGGCCAGTTCTGAAGCACAGGTCTTCAGTACTATTGCCGGAAAGTTGTTGGGGCGCATAGCCTTCGTAGTATCCAGTGCCTTCAGCCATTTCGTGATATCAAATGGAGTGAATCAAATTGGCCGAAGACTTGCATCTGTGATGCTGAGGACCTCAGGAGGAGTCTGAGATGGATTCAAAATGAGCATTAATTGTCTGCTAGCAATTAATTCTCTTCAATTTGTCAAGCCTATTTCACATTCCCTTCAAATCTAACACTACCTGTTACTGTGAACTCTGACATTCCTACTGAACTGTGGTGCTTTTATTTGTGGTGATATGCCTACACAATCTTGGAGCAGAATTCAAAATGTGATTAATTCATACCTTCACATGTTTGTGAAATTCAACAACTGAATTCTAGGTGTAGTTGTAACTGTGCTCAAGTTCACTTGTTGAGACTGGATTCTGTTGTGGAAGTTGATCATAATCTTATGAAGTGCTGTGAAAAGATTGGTTTTGCTTGACACCGTGAGGTCTGGCAGTAACAGTTTTTTTTTGTTATTGAGAAAGCTTGAAACTCTGGTGTCCCACCATGCCAGCTGTACAGCAGAATTTTGAATACTGTTCCAGGGACCCAGGTTTTTTTGAAATCACCCAAATGAATGAAGTGATAAAGCCAGATAATCTTTATGAAGTGCCAGAGTTGCTCAAACTTTATTGGCAACCTAATATTTTAGCAAAACTATAATTGTTACTTGGTTTATCAACTTGAAAATAGATTCCAGTCCACCTAATGCCTGTTCTAGTAGAAAATTGGAAAGGTCTAATGTATTCCAAACTACTGATAAATTAAACATTACTATCTTTAGATTTGGAGGTGACAGTTAACGTTGCTGTACCCTGTAGGTTGCATTTGAAATTGTTATTCAATGTTATCAAGTTAGACCACTGATCTATAAAAATTGTTTTTGTTCTGAAACAACTTTGTTTTCTGCACCTTTTTGTAAATTGCTGATCTTTCTGAGCAATGCTATTATGTTGAAATTATGCATGCCAACTTTATCATTACATAAACTATAAATGAGTCTCATTTCAACTGCACATTCACTACAATGTAAGTTTTGTGGCTGTTTATACTTCTATGATAATTTTATTTTCGAAATTGAAGTATAAAGAAAAGTTTATAGTTTATATACTAGTGCTATGGCCTGTTATATTTGACATTAAAGACTTGGATATTGAGTTATACTAATGGTTTGGCTAAATACATCACATGATGTAGTATTGAGCTGTACAGGCTGGAAAAGAGTCTGGTTCGATCTTTGGTCTACAGAGTAAGCTCATTTCAGGATCAGAACTCCTGACTTTTTTTTAGTGGGGGGTGGGGGGGAAGATATTGAAGGCTATTGGAGTGCCCAACACTTACCTGGCTGAGTTTGGGTACTCTCAGACACAAACTTTGGATCGAATGTGGAATCTTTATGGTCTGTTGTATTTCGTACCACACCATGCACCATGGAGAAGGCCAATGATGCACTTAGTGTCTGAAAATATCATTGCGTTTGGAAGAAGTGACAAATGGTTTTTTCTGGTTTATCCCCACCCGCAGGTGAAAACAAACCACCTTCAAGCTTGAACTGGAATTTTTGTTCTTACAAAAGCTATCAATTCTGATGTGGTTACAAAAGGTATCAATTCTGATTTGACAACAAACAAAAATCACTATTAGCTGCTCCAGAAATGCAAATCATTAACAGTTTTATATTTTGACAATAGCATTAATACATTAAGAATTCATTAATTCAACCTAAAAATTGGGGTTAAAAAAAACTATGAAATTCAGTAATGAGACTTATGCAACATAGCGTTGGCATGATAAATCCATTTAGCAAGAAATATTTACAAGTGTGTGACAATTTAAATTAACATTTGTTGATTAAAGAGACTTCATACATTATTCAAACACTTTTAATACAGAAAAAATCCCAGAATTTCAAAGCCGAAAAATAGCTCTGTTATACTTTGCACTCATATTGGAAATGAGTGGCTTGGTTTCTTTTAATCTCTGGTAAAACTTCTCCAAATATATACATACAGAATCTGCAAAATGCATTCTGAACACAATATACACTGTACCAATAAAATAGTGTCAATACATAAATAAAATTGGAAGGATTAGACTTGCATGTGCATTTGAACAAACAAGTTTGTCAACTTCACTATAGTCTGTGAAACTCAAAACTGTAAAATCTTGTAAAGTTTTCTTTTCTTTTTTGCACATAAAGCAGCTTTCAAGTCCAGTAAAATATTTTTGACTGCAGAAGCAGATGTTTACATTCACAATCTAAATGATTAAAAGTTATTTAAATGTCATTGACAGTTATTTACAAAATACTGCAGTTAGACTAAATTTTACCATAATTTTTTTCTCATATGAATTTTGACACATAGAAAAGATTGACAGTTTTTCTTGTACATCAACAAAGCTGCATTTACATTAGGGTTCACTTTTACAATGCAACCTGTTCTGTAATACCTAAACCAGTAGTACTCATGATGGGTCATTTGCCTCCTGTCTTCCCTGTATCCATGGCACTGAACAGATATGCTGTCTCATGCACTATGGGAGCTCCATTCAGGACCTGCCCACTTTGCCATATTGACTGAGCTGGAATGCAGTACTGCTTCCTTCCCTTTCTTTACTTGCTAGTAAGAAACTGCAATTTGCAGGCAGTCTTATTGCAGCTTCCAAAAAGCATGTTAAAAAAGATCTACTTATATGATTTGATCCTGTAATTTTTATCCACACTTCCTGTGGGGAAGTACCATTAGCCTCCATTTTTTAATGACCAATTATGGCATGATTAAAACTTGGAGTTCACCACATGGAGAGTAACAGGCACAGCCTATGCCCCATTGCTGTGTGGTATATTAATGCAAGAGTCCTCAAAACAGCCTCCAAGGTTTTCAGTTGGAAGTTGGTGATTAACAACTATAGTATTAAATTAGTAAGGAAAAAGCTCTATTCGAGCAAAAAAGAGAAAGTGGAATAACAAAAGACACCATTGCTCTGGCGTGGAGCTCTGACTGACAAAAGTAATTGAGATGCATCAAATCATACTTCTGTTTCAACATGTCTTGAAAAGCAAACAAAAAATGTAGTTGGAGGCAATTAATTTTGACTATTTTGAGGGCATCATATTTTGGAAAATTAAATTTTAGCATAATTTTTAACCTAAAAAAGTGCATTTTGATGTATAGTTACAATAGTGGAGTTAAAATGGAGTTAGTGAACTTAAGCCCATTACATCGTCAGAAGAGGGGAGAAAATTGGCAAAATCAAAACAGTCATAGATCATTGCTTTATTAGAAACTGTAGATGGGTACTGAATTCAAAAAATGTTCCAATATGGATGAATCACTTAATAATGGGACAATTTTGAAGCTGCAGGCACTTCACACATTGAAGGCAATATTGCACACTAGATTTGGTCATGTGGAAAACTAATCATTACTGTATTTCATTCTAAAACATAGGGATTGATTTATTTTCATTTTTTAACAAACACATTTTAACACCCCCCCCACCCCATTTTCTTTTTATTTGCCCAAGCACTATCAGGTTACATTAATAAATTACCTAGTTGCCAAAATGAAGAATGGGAGCAAGAATAAAAAAAATTGGTATTTAAAAGATTTAAATCTCAAAAACAGAAAGAAATATCATTTATATAGCACCTTTCATGTCCTTAGGATATCCAAAAGCACTTCACAGCCAATGAAGTACTTTTAACGTGTAGTCACTTGCAGTGTAGGAAATGCAGCAGCTAATTTGTGAACAAAAAGCTCCCACAAACAACGATGTGATAATGTCCAGATAGTGTGTTTTAGTGAAGTTGCTTGAGGCATAAATATTGTCCAGGACATGAAGGATAACTTGCACCCACTCTTCTTCAAGACCGTGCCATGGGATCTTTTATATTCACTTGAGAACGCAGACAGAGTCTCAGCTTAACATCTCATCGGAAAGACAGCACCTCCGATGGTGCAGCATTGTCTCAGTGCTGCACTGGAGTGTTAGCCTGGGTTTGTGCTTTGTTCTCTGGAGTGGTACTTGAACCCAGAACCTTATGACTCAGCAGGCAAGGCTACCAAATGAGCAATGGTGCCAGTCAAATTTTTCAGGAAAGGCTGGGTTATTTAAGGACAAGGGCAGCAGATGCATAGGAACACCACCTGCAAGTTCCTCTCCAAGCTACATACCATCCTGACTTGGAACGATATTGCTGTTCCTTCACTGTCGCTGGGTCAAAATCCTGCAACTCCCTTCCTAACAGCACTGTTGGTGTACCTACACCCCAAGGACTGCAGCGGTTCAAGAAGGCCACCGTCTCAAGGGCAATTAGGGATGGGCAATAAATGGCCTAGCCAATGGCCCCCATATTCCATAAACGAATAAAAAAAAATTGGGTATGGTTACTTGTCAGTTTTAAAAGGATAAATTGAGGATATATTGAAAATGTGGGAAAATAGTGGCAACAAGTCAAACATATAAATGTTTTGGTTAAATTGTACATTTAAGGCTGAATTTTTTTTTTAGCGCGCCACCTTCCGACATGGAAGCGCCACCGCTGAGCGCCCCCACCCCAATATTTCATGCGGGGCTCATTTAAATGGTGGGGAAGGGGGTGGGGTTGGGGAGCGGCTGCCCCGATGATGTAGAGGGGGCGGCCACTGCATTCCCAGCATCGGTGTCGGGCGCCACTGCTTCAAGCCCTTCAGTGCAATTTAAATGTTTAAAGGGACAGGGATGTGCAAAAAAAATTGAATAAAATTTTATTGACATTTCCATCCCCTCTCCCACCGCTACCCTCTCCCAAAATGAATAATCGGATGAATTTTTGTCCTATCCACCGCTCCCCCCCCCGCCCCCCTCCCCCACCCAAAATAGTGAGTTTTTACCCATGACCTTTCCCCCATGTCCAATTGTAGAAAATAATTGTGCCTTTCTTCTTGCCAGTCAGAAACTGTAGCATATCATCTTTGGGCAGCGCAGTGGTTAGCACTGCAGCCTCACAGCTCCAGGGACCCGAGTTCGATTCTGGGTACTGCCTGTGCGGAGTTTGCAAGTTCTCCCAGTGACGGCGTGGGTTTTCGCCGGGTGCTCCGGTTTCCTCCCACCGCCAAAGACTTGCAGGTGATAGGTAAATTGGTTGTTGTAAATTGCCCCTGCTAGTACACTACCTAGTGTAGGTAGGTGTAAGGGAATATGGGATTACTGTAGGGTTAGTATAAATGGGTGGTTGTTGGTCGGCACAGACTCGGTGGGCCGAAGGGCCTGTTTCAGTGCTGTATCTCTTAATAATAATAATTAATAACTTTATTCACTTTGACCCCAAACTCCTTCCCACCATCCCCGCAACCAATCGGAGCAGTTTTCACTGCTCCCTCCACCCCTCCCACCCTGAAATTTTCAGTCCTCACCCCTCCCCACCAATGTCTCGCCTTGGAACTCCACATGGAGTTCCGAAGGTGTGCGAGTTGCAGCCAGTGGCTGTGCCATGACCTTCTTGGAGTCGTGGCAGGCCCCACTGCCACAACTGCCGCATCGAGGGGGCTGGTAAAATTCAGCCCTTAGTGTTTAAAGTCAATTGCATTGGATTAATATTACAGTAATAAAGCTATTTATGTTTGAATATTTTTACTACCATAATATTAGAGTTCATTTCAGTGTCTCAATATGAAGCTGAAAATTTACAAAACCAGTTGCTCATGGTAATGGGAGCAGCTGGAAGGGTTAATTTTGAACATCTGTTTTGCAACATATTTTGCATATTCTATTTGAATACATACTGCACATTCATTTTAATGGATTATAAATTGAGTGATTTACATAGGGAACACTTGCTAGGAAACTGGGGAAGCTTAATTATCGTGTATCTATCACTAATACCATCCTATCATATTGGAGAAGTTGTTTTAAAAATTGTTATTTCTGTTTTTCACAAAAATGCACATTTGTTATTAAATCTCAGATACTGCATTATAAATTGATACTTGTTCCAAAAATCTAATTAGAGTTTGAATTATGTATTGAGCTGCTAAGCATATTGATCATCCACGTTTAATCATTTTGAGCACTGCCTCACATCTTGCAAATTTCTAAGTCATCTGGAATCAGAACATTATTCATATAATTCAATAATATAGCAGAAATAAGGAAACACATAGCAAACATTGTCTCTAAAAGTTTTTAAAAATCAAAACATTCTAAGTATCTTTTTAATAGAATGGAAAATGATACTTCTACTCTGAGTTAATTGATTCTCCCACCATTATAAAGTCAAAGGAACATTTACTGAACCAGAACATATTAGTCAAGGTATTTTTAAGTAAAATGAAAGAGAATGGATGCAATATTCATAGTAATATGCTTGAGGTACAGCAAGAAACTTACCTATAACTAACATTGCCACCAAATATGTCTTTACTATATAAAGCTCGCTATCTCTGTCATTGCCTGCTCCTGCCTAAAGACCCCAAAATGATAAGCTCAGTCTGTGTGATATATCATTTATATATCTGTTGCCTATTTAAATCCAACTTCATGAAATGAGGAAAGCTTGATACTTTGCACTGGCACCCTTTCTTCCCTGGACATAAACAGATCATATTGTGAAGGGCAGTTGCGGGTCAGGGCAAGCTTTTGCTTTTGGTACATTTATAGTGAAAACCCACACAGGTACATTTTCAGTTCTGGTGCTGGGCTGTGCATCTGGGAATGTGGAAAGGAAAAGAAAGGAGTGTACTTTCAATTATAGGGCTGTGTACACCTGTGTGCATGATGGGGCTTGAAGGCTTATAGTGCTAAGTTTGTTCTGTGTAGCACATGCACAGCTTAAATGCAATTCTTTCTCATAAATGTTAAAGGGGGGACAATTTAATGGGGTAAATTTCAGAGCTCCACCCATTGCTCATCAATAATATATTGAGAAAGATGTGCTTTTATTTTTTTTAAATTTTTTCAGTTATTTTTGAAAAAGACAAAGAGACAATACTTTGAACAAATATTCTATTTTCCCTGTCTCGAATTCCCTTCAATTTTCAACATTTCTTATAAAGGAAAGCAATAGAAAAGCCAGGAGGACACATTGTGCCTCATTTTGTAGATGCGTATAAAACCATCTTATAATTCCTACCATATAGTCATTTTTGATTGGTTTTCATGGAACAGATAACATCATTTGTTGAACCCTCCTTCATGTTCAAATTCTCTTTCAGATATTAATTGATAAGAAAATAGCTTTAAATTTCTCAGTACACAATTCACTGCATTTGTTGATGTATTTTTGCTTTTTACAAAAAAAAGGCATATACAAGTATGAGGCAGTGTTTAATGGTGGTGCAATATCTAAACAGCATGTGTGCTTTTGGTGCTCAGGTACCTAACAAAACCCCACTCTGAGAATGAATAATATATATTATATATAGTATATATATAATATATAATTAAATGTTTGCACCAAATGACCTGCCATTTCACAGCCTCTAGCTGACAGGATGTAAAGTCACCACATAAACATCAATCTCATAAATGATAAATTTGTGAAGATAAAATACTAAACATTGTAATACTGGTAGATAAGTATCTTCATAATTAGTTTGGCACAAGTGTTGCCATTGGTCCAGCAATTGGCAAAAAAATTGGAAAAAATTGCCTGGCTTTCCTCACAGGAAGCTGCAGTAAAGGATTTTAATCTTACGTTAAATATTTTTCTACTGAAAAAATCAGTAAAGTTCTAGGTTGGAATCTCACGTTGGATGATCAGATCCACTGTGTTCTGGAAACTCTTAAGAAGTGAGACTGCCTTCTCATGTTCCATGTGTATAAAGTTGTGTCCGTTGGCCTACAACAAAGGAAAATCCATATATTTATAAATAACTGAAGAGATTATCCATAATCGATATTGTGTTTAAGGTGATCAATGAAGATAAGTGAGGTTAACTGGGGATTACAACACCTACCCATTTTGAGATTTGGTTTTATGATTAAACACCTCTAGATTTGACATCGCACAGATTAGATGCAGCGTAAAGCTCCCTCAATTCTTGCCACAACTATTTGCCCCCTTAATTTTAAAGGCATAATTACTGTAATAGCATGACATTTTCTACACCAATCATTCTTGTGGCCTCAGTGACTTTGCCAATGGGGGAACAGTTTTGTAGTGCTGGCCCACATAACAGGAGCTGGCTTAAAGTCCTCCAAATTCATTTCACATAAAATCTAAGTGACTGAGATTTTTTAATTCATTCTTCACATGTGAGCATCAATGGTAAGGCCAGGATTTATTGCCCATCCCTAATTGCCCTTGAGAAGGTCGTGGTGAGCCACCTTCCTGAACTACTACAGTCCTTGTGGTGTAGGTACACCCACAGTGCTTTTCTCTGTAGCTGTTTGATACAACTGAGTGGCTTGCTAGGCCATTTCAGAGGGCAGTTAAGAGACCACCACATTGCTGTGGGTCTGGAGTCACATGTAGCCCAGACCAGGTAAGAATGGAAAATTTCCTCCCCTGAAGGGGATTAGTGAACCAGATGGGTTTTTTAAAAACAATCTGGTAGTTTCATGACTATTAATGAGAATTATTAATTAACTGAACTTAAATTCCTTCAACTGCCACATTGGGATCTGAACTTGTGTATTTAGTGCATTAGTCCAGGCCTCTGAATTACTAGTCCAGTGACATTACCACTATGCTACTGCTGATTTACCAATCAGTCCTCATTATAGGATGAATAGAATCTTTTGTTTTTACATATAATTTTCATACATTTTGCTGTGCTGTTGGAAGATTAAGGAAAGAGGATATGATAAATGTGCACATCCTCAAACTCACATTTGTTTTCTTAAATATTTATAGTAGCTGTGTGGTTTAAATTCATTCAGAAGATATGGGCACCATTGGCAAAGTGTGGCATTTATTTGCCATCTCTAGTTGCCTTTAAGAGCTGCTGCCTTGAATTGCTGCAGTCTTTGTCTTGGAGGTAGTCCAACAATGTTAGACAGGAAGTTCCAGGATTTTAAGCCAATGATAGTGAAGGACTGGCGTTATATGTCCAAGTTGGGATGGTGTGTGACTAGAAGGGGAATTTGACGGTGTTGCCATGCACTGCAAATCGATCCTTCTAGCTGGTCAAGGTTGAGGGTTTGGGAGGTGCTGCCGAAACCTCCTGCAGCAATGTCCTGGGCCTGAGATGATTGGTCTCCCAACAATTTTTGTGCCAGTTATGACTCCGACCAGGGAGAGTTTTCCCCTGATCCTTCCATCACTTTGCTCAATCTGCAGTCAGCTCCTATAAGATGAACTTACCTTTGTAAAGTGGGATCATCAAGTAGAATCAAATGCTTGCATTCATTTATTACCTATCATATCTCTGAGAAATGTGTCAACCCTATTACATATTTTGAATTACACAGACAATTGTATAAGTAAATGCAGCAGATATTTTGCAGACAAGATCCCACAAACTGCAATCTACTCTTTCTGGTGTTGGTTAAAGAAGGCATATTGATCAGGAGACTAAAAAAAAACTCCTTCTTCAAATAATATCCACCTGAACCTTCAGAAGAGGCAGATGAGGCCTTGATTTCATATTTCATCTGAAAGAAAGATCAGGCACATTGTGTAGTTAAATTGCTTCCAAAGCAAATCTTTGCAAATCTTGTTTTACACTTTCTTCAGTGCTTCTATTTCCTTTTTAAAGTTTGGAGACCAAAGCTATGCACAATACTCTCAGGTGCAGCCTGACCAGGGTCTCTGCAAGTTTAAAGTAATTTCACTACTTTTTAATTCTGTACCCCTAAAAATATGTTCCAGTGCTTTGACAGCATTTTTAATCACTTTTCAGACCTGCAATGTTGCTTTTAATGATTTGTTCACCTGTATCCTTAGATCCCTTTGCTCTTCTGCCCAATTCAGTTTTTAAAAAGTGGTTGTAAGGTGTAGGTAATGTTTCTATATTTCCTCAAGCATCAACTCACAATTATCTTTGTGAAAGTTCATTTGTCAGTTAACTGTCCAGTCTGCAAGCTTTTTTAATGTCGCCTCATATTATGTTGCATTTTTCCTCATTGTTAGCTATACCCCCTGTTTAGTACCATCTGCAAATTTTGATATTGAATTACTTGTTTGTCTGTCAAAATCATTAAGTTATAAACAACAGTGATCCCAGCACTGATCTTTGTGAAACAGCACCTTCTTCCAATTTGAACAACTATCCTTTATCCCTACGCTCAGCTTTCTTTTTTTTAGCCACTTTGCTATCCATTCAGCTATTTGTCCTCTGACTCTACATGCCCTAACCTTTGTCATAAGTGGGGCCCTACCAAATTCACGGCTGTTAAAAATGTGTCACTGATCGTTAAATCTTGGCTCCTTTGTGAAATCGGCCATTTTACGAACTTGGCACGTTTTATTCATTGACACAACTCGACTCGCTGATTGGTAGATGTAGGAGGGCTTCTGTTGCAGTTTTGAGAGTGGCAGTCTCAAGTGTCAGCAGACAAGTGAGAATGCCAGAATGAGCAAATCATAAACAGCCGCTGCAGCACATCAAGTGAAAGAATTTGGAAGCCAGATTCTGCATGCTGATGGTGGTATACTGACTTCAATGAGTAAAGAATGTGACCTGTTTATAGTTAGCTTTTTACAATAGTTTTTGAGTATACAATAAATGCCATTTGAAACCAGAAACCTCCCTTGTATTTTTTTTTGTTTTAAATAGATCATTTTCATGGTTAGTTGCGACACTGTGAAATTGTAATGAAATATGTAAAACTTGACTGAATTTGGTAGGGCCCTAGTCATGAGCCTACCATAAAGTAACTAATTTTCTATCTGTTTGAAAAGTTTACAAGCTGATAAAATACAACTTAAAAGTTGGGTGATGTCATGGATCAACAGATTTTCTTTCTCATTTGGGATTGGGATTGAATCCACCCTAAAGTAATGGAATGAAAGTTGCCTTTCTGTAGGAATCTTAACGTGAGCTGAGTTGTTGGTGGCATAGGCCCACACCACTAAATTGATAATCTTATTCCCATTGGTATTTCTAAACTATCCTGCTCACCTTAAGGATCTTATCTCCAGGCTGTAACAGGTTAGATGCTGGTCCATCAGGTTGCACTCTAGAAACGAAGATACCCTGTTGAAACAAGAGTGAGAGTTATGGATTGACTTCATTATAAAATAAAGTGAATTGCAAATGTTTTCTTGTTTTATTTCATATTTTCTACATTTGTATTTTAATCACTTCGAGAGGAGAGGAGGCAGGTTGGTGTGGGAAATGGAAAATGTTAACCTGGCACAATAGAGATGCTCATTTGAGTTGAGGGGATCTGAAAGGGACTTTACTCTTGATCTGACCTTGGGATTGCTTGACACTTATACTGGGTGTCCAAAATAGAATGTTCCAATCTCCTGCACTGACATTTCTCAACTTGCTGAAAGAGGATTCTTAGAAAATAAAGATTTTTTTATAGAGAAATACACAAGACCAAGAAATACATTTTTTTTCAAACATTTAGAATAAACGACGTTATACTTTTGTGGAAGAGTGATTGGAAGTCCAATAGGTGTTCTACTTATAAAATATTACTTTTCATAATAATTTGGCTGCAATATTAATAGTTTGGTGAACTCTCTCAGGCTGGTGTATTATAATAGCATTTTCGAACTGTTGCAAGAATATGAGAGCAGTATATAAAAATGACACTGATATGTTTTTAAAATTCTGAAAGGTTTAATGTAGACAACAGTTAAAGTAACTGAGTAGATAGTGAAGTGCAACTAAGCTCTTGATCTGTCAGCCACCATTCATAGACATTTCTTATATCTAATCAAATATTAAACCAGAGAAAGCAACAAGGAGGATTGATGAGGGTAGTGCAGTGGATGTGGTCCACATGGATTTTAGTAAGGCATTTAACAAGGTCCCGCACGGCAGACTGGTCAGTAAAATGAAAGCTCATGGGATACAGGGGAGTGTGGCAGGTTGGGTCCAAAATTGGCTCAGTGACAGGAAGCAAAGGGTAGTAGTCGATGGATGTTTTTGTGAATGGAAAGCTGTTTCCAGTGGTGTTCCACAGAGCTCAGTGTTGGGACCCTTGCTGTTTGTGGTATATATTAATGATTTGGACATGCATGTGGGAGGCATAATTGAGAAATTTGTTGATGACACAAAAATTGGTCGTGTAGTTGATAGTGAAGAGGATAGCCTTAGACTCCAGAATGATATCAATGGTTTGGTTGAGTGGGCGGAAATGTGGCACATGGAATTCAATTCGGAGAAGTGTGAGGTAATGCACTTGGGGAGGGCAAATAAAGCGAGGGAATACACAATAAACGGGAGGATATTGAGAGGGGTTGAAGAAGTGAGAGACCTTGGAGTGCATGTCCACAGGTACCTAAAGGTGGCAGGACTGGTAGATAAAGTGGTGAAGAAGGCAGGTGGAAGCTTTCCTTTATTGGCCGAGGTATAGAATACAAAAGCAGGGATTTAATGCTGGAACAGTATAAAACACAGGTTCGGCCACAGTTGGAATACTGTGTACAGTTCTGGTCGCCACATTACAGGAAGGACATAGTTGCTCTGGAAAGAATGCAGAGGAGATTTACAAGAATGTTGCCAGGGCTTGAAAGTTGCAGCTATGAGGAAAGATTTGACAGGCTAGGGTTGTTTTCATTAGAATAGAAGAGGCTGAAGGGTGACTTAATTGAGGTGTACAAAATTATGAGGGACCTAGCTAGAGTAGACAGGAAGGACCTGTTTCCCCTAGCAGAGAGGTCAATTACCAGGGGGCACAGATTTAAGGTGATTGGTAGAAGGATTAGAGGGGACACGAGGAAAACTTTTTCACCCAGAGGGTGGTGGCTGTCTGGAATTCACTGCCAGGAATGGTGGTGGAGGCAGAAACCCTCAATTCTTTTAAAACGTACCTGGACATGCACCTGAAGTGCTATAACTGGCAAGGCTATGGACCAGGTGTTGGAAGGTGGAATTAGATTGGGCAGCTAGTTTTTCGAATGGCACGGAAAAGACAGGCTGAATGGCCTCCTTCTGTGCTGTAATTTATCTATGGTTCTAGGTGCTTGCAATTATTTGCTGTGTCCAGTGGCATTACAAATAAACAAGAATTAATACAGGAAATTCTATACAGAATTAAATCCCCGTTGTATTTCCAATTGTAGAAAATAACTGTGCTTTTCTTCTTGCCAGTCAGAAACTGTAGCATATCATCTTTGGGTGGCACAGTGGCGCAGTGGTTAGCACCGCAGCCTCACAGCTCCAGAGACCTGGGATCGATTCTGGGTACTGCCTGTGTGGAGTTTGCAAGTTCTCCCTGTGTCTGCATGGATTTTCGCCGGGTGCTCTGGTTTCCTCCCACTGCCAAAGACTTGCAGGTGATAGGTAAATTGGCCATTATAAATTGCCCCTGGTATAGGTAAGTGGTAGGGAATATGGGATTGCTGTAGGGTTAGTATAAATGGGTGGTTGTTTGTGGTTGGCACAGACTCGGTGGGCCGAAGGGCCTGTTTCAGTGCTGTATCTCTAAATAAATAAAATAAATAAATCTTCCATTCATAAATTTACACAAAGTAACTTGCAATCATGACTCATTAGTGAAAAATTAGTTAGAATGCAAATAAGTGCTCCCTCCTGCCCCTAGTCTTGTAGATATATAGGACAGACTTCCATTAAAATTAATTAATGTTGCATTGATTATTTCCCTTAAAAAAAACTGGTTATAAAAGCGGCTGAAGATTATAAGGATAAATATAGACATGACAAAGCTATTTAGGTATGTTTAACAGAAAGCTATCTAGGCAAGTAACAAATAGAAAGGAAGTTAATTATCTTCAGATATACTTTGAGCAATTATCTAAATAGTTGAGATACTCCAGATAAATTTTAATGTGGATAAATATAGGGTAATAGTTCCAGGTAACAGAAATCATGTATAAGAGTCACTAAGGGCAGAGGCTGAAAAGGAAAAAAAATAATTTGGGAATGATCAAGAAGCATAGACTATTCAACATTCTGGGTGCAATATTAAATCTGAAGAGCACTGCATTACCAGCTAGAACAAGTTATATTGACATTTTACAAATCAATGTTGTTGCTAATTCTGGAGTATGGAATTTAATTTTGGTTGCCTTATCTCAAAGAACATAGGTTCATTAGAAAGGGTACAGAGAAGAGGGAGCAGGGTAATTATAGCCTTCAAGATTAGGTTATGAACAAAGGCTCAAATGAATTAGACTTCAATGAAGAAAGGACTGAGGGGGGACATAATTTGAGTCTTTAAAATAATGTAAACTATTTAAGTTGAACGTCTGAGCACATAAATACAAATCTGAAAAATATCAAACAAGGTAGAGAAATAGAGTTACCATTTCAGGTCAGAACTGATGAAAGGTCACAACCTGAAATGTTGAGTCTGTTTCTCTCTCCACAGATACTGCCTGACCTGCTGAGTATTTCCAGCATTTTCTGTTTTTGTTTCAGATTTCCAACATCTGTGGTATTTTGCTTTTGTATGAAGTTTGGTAGCTTAACTCAGGGTCAAATGGGACACAAAGGTTGCACAGTGTTGGGTTCAGTCTGAGTGAGTTGATGGTGTTTGGGAAGGAATCTAACGAAGGGCAGAATTTATGACAGCAGTAATTAATGACAAATGGCTCACTATCAGTTGTGGAGGGGCAGGGGGAATTAATAACTCAGATTTCTTCTATTGTCTGAAGGGAAAGACAAGTTTGCTTTTGGGTGTTCTGGCTGTGCTGCTAAAGATTTTAAATAAATTTTAATCTTGAAATTACCATCGACAGCAATGTTGTAGGAAATCTGGCTTTTGACATGACAGAAGGGCTGAGACTAGGAGCGCACGTCCTCACTTTCAAGAAAACTTTATTGGAGTGATTAGCGACACATTGTGGGCACTTCCAGTTATTGGTCATTCTAATGATGCTATTTGCTGCAAGTATGTGGGGTGCCTCTACGATGACATCACCTCTGCTTGCTGCTGGATATCAATCTGTATGATATGGTTTGCTGCTGTTCTTGCTGGATGAGATTCCTGCTGTAGCCATTAAATCCATGAAACTCATGAGTCCTGTATCAATAAATTCCATGAAAGCCTTTCCACAAGGTGTGTTTGTTTCGGGGATCCTGAATCAGTAAAATCCATGTAATTTATGCTGTGCCAGTTGTCTGTTTTGTGAATCCTGCATCAATACAATCTTTGAATTTCAGCCTGTGTCATCATTCAGTTTGTCATTGATCCAATGGCGATCGAGTCTGCAGATCAGTGGGGTGAATATTCAGCTGGGGCGTGTTGGGACTATGTGTTGCCTGAACTCGGAAGTGTTAGCACTGTGCATTGTCTGAACTGTGGGAACATAGGAACAAGAGTAGGCCATCTAGCCCCTCGAGTCTGTTCCATCATTCAATGAGATCATGACTGATCTGTGAGCTAACTCCATATAACTGCCTTTGCTCCATATCCTTTAATACCTATGTTTGTTAAAAATATATTAATCTCAGATTTTAAATTAACAATTGACCTAGCATTTATTTATTTAGAGATACAGCACTGAAACAGGCCCTTTCAGCCCACCAAGTCTGTGCCAACCAACAACCACCCATTTATACTAACCCTACAGTAATCCCATATTCCCTACCACTTACCTACACTAGGAGCAATTTACAACAGCCAATTTACCTATCACCTGCAAGTCTTTGGCTGTGGGAGGAAACCGGATCACCCGGCGAAAACCCACGCGGTCACAGGGAGAGCTAGCAAACTCCGCACAGGCAGTACCCAGAATTGAACCCAAGTCCCTAGAGCTGTGAGGCTGCGGTGCTAACCACTGCGCCGCTAATCACTGCACCGATGTGCCGCCACTGTGTGGAAGATAGTTTCAAACACCTACCATCCTTGGTGTGTAGAAGCATTTCCTAATTCACTTCTGAAAGGCCTGGCTCTAATTTTTAGACAATACCCCCAGTCCTAGACTTCCCAACCAGTGGAAATAGATTCTCTCTATCTACACTACTGTTCCCCTTAATATCTTGAAAACTTCCATCAAATCACACCTCAACCCTCTAAATTCCAGGGAATACAACCCTAGTTTCTGTAATCTTGCTTTGTAATTTAACCTATGGAGTCCAGATATCATTCTGGTAAATCTATGCTGCACTCCCTCCAAGGCCAATATATCCTTTCTAAAGTGTGATACCCAGAAATATCCACAGTACTCCAGGTGAGAAAGAAAAAATCCTGTACATCATGCACAGGGGAGAGTCATGGCCACAGTAAGTGGCAACGCTGGAGAAAACTAGGGTTTTGTCAGATCCTTATCCTCTTTTACCTCTCTCACTTGACAAACTGCAGCTGCTTTCACCAGCCACTTCTTTCTCTTCTCTCCATTCACAATAAAAGTTAACCCTAATCTCTCTCTTCAGTTTCAGGTGCTGAAAATGTGGAGAGATCTCTGTCATTTCAGGAAGATGAATCCAACCTTCCTGAAGTATAAACCATCACACAATCTGATCCTAGCAAGCACCAACTCAGAGACTGGTACTACACGTACTTTAGGGGCTAGACTAGAGGAGGGGCCTTCACTTGGTGAATTACCAACTACAGTTTACAGGGGTAGGATATCATGGGTGTCACCTCACCGGATAACATGGTCACATACTAGCTCTGCTGCAGAGGACTCAATCGCTCACTTTAATCGCCTGGCTACATTAATGCCTGCAGAGCAGGGCAGAGGATTTCTGACACCATGATTTATTTCTTGCACTTGTTATTAGAGCTGAGAGAGGAAGGGAGAGCGTTTTAAGGAGGAAGTTAGTAATAAGACAAATGGATTCAGGATGATTCTACAATAGTGGTTGGTTTCAATAGAAGAGCGTTTGATCAAGGCTTTCATTGACCATTCGGGTTAGGTTCAGTAGGCTCTCATCCCACATGTCTCACTAAATAGAAGTTGCTTTTAAATAGGTCTCCCTTAGTTCCTATCTGGAGCCTTAATGTAGTCTCTCATAAACTATGGATTTACTGTTTGATACTCTTCTATGATTTGATGTTTCTTATCTGGAAGACAGCATTATTATAATTACTTAGTTTCTACATTTACCAAATTCAGGAGGTTAAAAAATCCTGGCAGCTATTTGCGTTATATGGAAACAAGACCTTAGATAACTTGGTGACAAAGCAGTGTATAGTGAAATGGTTAATGGAATGAATTCTCCAGGATACTATTTAGCTGTTAAGTGTCCCAAAACACTGGTTAAGGGCCATTCTTCTTATCTTGTATCTAATTCCTTGCTTCTCTTAGTTTTCCATTGACAGTGTCTGCAAGGCAACTATGCGGAATACCCCTCACACATTTACTGAATATGATTGGTCAAATTTGGACTGGATAATGGTTTTAGAACAGTGTTGTCCAACCATTTCAGGCAGAGGGCCGCATTACGATTTTTGCTTGGCCCAGGGGGCCGGTGAGTAAATTTTGAAAGATAAAGGCATTAAAAATTTATCTTACTAATAAAAACAACAACAAATGTGCATTTTTGTGAAAAAGCTTTAAATGAGAAGACTAATTTATTGACTGACTTTCTTGTCACTATATTGAAAGCTGATTTAGTGACATACCTGGCATTGTTTTGCTTGCATAAGTAGTCAGTCTCTGCCCGCACACTTGATGTAGCAATGCAGAGTATTCTGGATGGATTTCCATCTGTCAGGAGAGACCTTGATTGCTCTCCTCACTCTCTCCGTGCTGTGTGTGCGTGCGTGTGTGTGTCTCATTCTCTCTTCGCCACCCCCCCCCCCCCCCACCAATCCCAGGACTAGGGGACACTGATTGAAAGTTTTGTGCAAAAGATGCAGGGGGTAGACGAGGAAGCACTTTTTTACATAGTGGGTGGTAATGACCTGGAACTCGCTGCCCACAAGGGTGGTGGAAGTGGAGATGATCAATGACTTCATGAGGAAATTAGATGGCCACCTGAGAGAAATAGACTTGCAGGGCTATGGGGATCAAGCCAGGGAGTGGGACTGACTGCATAGTTATGTGAAGAACTGGCATGGAGTCGGTAGGCTGAATGGCTTCTGTGCTATAAGTAAATGACTCTATACTCCGCTCTGTCTCTCTTTCTCCCCGCTCTCTCCCCCACCCCATGCCTCTCTCTACCCCCCCCCACTGTCTGTCTCTGTCCCCCTCTTCCCCCTGTCTCTCCCCCCTGTCTTCCGTGTTCCCTGCTCTATGTTCCACACTCCCTGCTCAGTGTTCCCCACTCCTCGCTCAGTCTTCCCAGTTCCCCACTCCCCGCTCAGTGTTCCCCGCTCAGTCTTCCCAGTTCCCCACTCCCCGCTCAGTGTTCCCCGCTCAGTCTTCCCGGTTCCCCACTCCCTGCTTAGTGTTCCCCACTCAGTGTTCTCCACTCCCTGCTCAATGTTCCCCGCTCAGTCTTACCAGTTCCCCACTCCCCACTCAGTGTTCCCCATTCCCCGCTCAGTGTTCCCTGCTCAGTCTTCCCAGTTCCCCACTCCCTGCTCAGTGTTCCCCACTCAGTTTTCCCAGTTCCCCACTCTCCGCACAGTGTTCCCCACTCTCCACTCAGTGTTCCCCACTCTCCACTCAGTGTTCCCCACTCAGTCTTCCCGGTTTCCCACTCCCCACTCCCCACTCAGTGTTCCCCACTCAGTCTTCCTGGTTTCCCACTCTCCACTCAGTGTTCCTCACTCAGTCTTTCTGGTACCCCACACAGTGTTCCCCGCAATCCCTATGACTAAATAAATAGCTAATTCCCCAGATCTAATAATATTGTGTAAGTTCCTACTGTGTGTTAGGGATATCATTCAAACTATTACAAAGACCCCCTGCTGTGAATACATTAGGTCTATGAAGAGCTGTGATGTCAGGAGGATGAGTTATAAGCAGGAGAATGTTACAAAGGGATACTGACCAACACTCTGAGCAAAGTTACCGTGAAAACATAACCATGGCACTCAGTATATGTAAGTGCATTGAATAATACACTGTGGCTAGATTTTCTGATCCTGTTCTTTAAACATGGTTGTTAACCCATTTAAAATAAATGGATTAATGTCAGTGGTAAAATGACGTCAAACAGAAAATCTAGGCTTCTGTGAACAAATTGTGATTTGTGAATGAATGGTAAGATATTAAAACATGAATTCTAGACTACAGTACTTAATTGGAGATCTTTTGGTGTTTTGATATCATTTCTAGATTAATCAGTGGAATAATTAAGTAGAAAAACAATAATCCCAATTTGGGGAGAATTAAAAAACATGCCATTTATTGTTAACGAAGAACCAACTTCACTGACTTACACCATTTCCCTTTACCATCTGTAGCTGACTTCTGCTCATCCTTTGATAGCTGGCATCAACCTATGGAGGGTAGTGAAATGTTACTGTAGCCTGTAAGTGATCAGGTACAAATGCAATTACACCTTTTTACTTGTTTAAGATTACCATATCAGACGGCTTGAATGGATTCCCTTGTCCACTTGTTCCTCCGCTTATACTGAAGCCAAGACCAGGATTCTTCTCTATTCTCACACAAAACTGAGTTGAAAAGAAAGGAAAACAAGGTAGTAAGTGTAAGAACAGCAATACACAACATTCTGATATAAATATGGGAAGATTCAGTATGCTGCAGTACATTGTAAAACAGATTTAAGTAGTGGTTAGCTCTAATGGATCAGTTCGTAAATCCACTGCCTAATATGAAATTGAACATGAGAGGTCAGGAAGGTTTCACAGAATCATAGAATGGTTACAGCACACGAGGAGGCAATTCAGCCTGTCGAGTTCATTCTACCTCTCTGCAAGAGCAATTTAGCTACTCCCACTCCCCTGTCCTATCCCCACCACCCTGAATTTTTTTTCCCTTCAGGTGCTTATCCACTTCCCTTTTGAAAGACATTATTGAATCTGCCTCCACCGCACTTCCAGGCAGTGCATTTCCTCATATCGCCAAATGATTCATTTGCCAACCAGTTTAAATCGGTGTTCTCTGGTTTTCAACTATTCCATTAATGGGAAGTTTATTTTCTATCTCCTCTATCTACACCCTTCATGATTTTGAACAGCTCTATCAAATCTCTTCTTAACCTTCTCCACTCAGGAGAGCATCTCCAGCTTCTCCAGTCTAAGTAACTGAAGTCCCTCATTCCTGGAAACATTCTCCTGAATCTTTTCAACACTCTCTGTAAAGCCTTCACATCCTTCCTAAAGTTTGGTGCCCAGAATTGGACACAATACTCCAGGTGAGACTGTCTCAGTGTTTTATAAAGATTCATCATAACGTTCTTGCTTTTGTACTCTATGCCTTTATAAATAAATCCCATGATCCCGTATGCCTTTTTAACCACTTTCTCAATCTGCCCTGTCTCCTTCAACCTTTTGTGCACATATAACCCCAGGTTCCTCTGCTCCTGCACCCACTTTAGCATTGTACCCTTTAGTTTATATTGCCTCTCCTTTCTTCCTACCAAAGTGTATCACTTTGCACTTCTCTGTATTAAATTTCATCTGCCACGTGTCCACTAATTCCACCAGCCTATGTCCTCTTGAAGTCTATCACTATCCTCTTCACAGTTCGCTATACTTCCAAGTTTTGTGTCATCTACAAATTTTGAAATTGCACCTTCTACATCCAATTATAAGTCATTAATATATCAGGAAAAGCAGTGGTCCTGGTACCAACCCCTGAGAACACCACTGTATAACTTCCTCCAGTCCCAAAGACAACTGTTCACCACCACTTTCTCTTCCCTGTCACTCAGCCAACTTTGTATCCATGCTGCCACTGTCCCTTTTATTCCATGGGCTTCAACTTTGCTGACAAGTCTATTATGTCAAATTCTGTCAAACACCTTTTTTGATGTCCAGGTACATCACATCAACCACAATATCCTCATCAATCCTCTCTGTTAGCTCATCAAAAGTCTCAATCAGGTTAGTTAAACACAGTTTGCCTTTAATAAATCTGTGCTGGTTTTCCTTAATTAATCCACACTTGTCCAACTGACTGTTAATTTTGTCCCTGATTATTGCTTCCAAAAGCTTTCCCACCATTGAAGTTAAACTGACTGGCCTGTAGTTGCTGGCTTTATCCTTACATTCTTTTTGAGCAAGGGTGTAACATTTGTAACTCTTCAGTCCTCTGGAACCATACACATATCTAGGGATGATTGGAAGATCATTACCAGTACCTTCGTTACTTCCACCCTTACTTCCCTCAGCATTCTTCAATGCATCCCATTGATCCTTGTGACTTATCAACTTTAAGCACAGCCAGCCTTTCTTGTACCTCCTCTTTATCAATTTTGAGCCCATCCAATATCTCAACTACTCCTCTTTCAAAATGACATTGGCAGCATCTTCTTCCTTGGTGAAGAGAGATGCAAAGTACTCATTTAGTACCTCAGCCATGCCCTCTGTCTCCATGCATAGGTCTCCTTTTTGGTCCCTAACCATCCCCACCACTCCTCTTACTATCTTTTTACAATTTATATGTCCAGAAAAGACTTTTGGCTTCCCTTTCATGTTAGCTGCCAGTCTCTTCTCATATTCTCTCTTTGCCCCTGTCATTTCCTTTTGCATTTCCCCTCTGAACTTTCTATTTTCAGCCTGGTTCTCAATTGTATTATCAACCTGACATCTGTCATTTTTACTCTAGATTGCTCCTTGTCCTTTTCTATAGATAATCTAAACCTTATGATATTACGACCACACTTCAGAAACTCTTTCATGGTTTCTATCCTATTCTATCTATATTAGGATTTGTTTATTAGTTCTAGAGTTGATTTGAAAACAGAAATTGCTGGAAACAGCTCAGCAGGTCAGGCAGCATCTGTGAAGTGAGAAATAGAGTTAACTTTCCAGGTCACCTTTCAGATTTGATTCTTGGCCCATGCTAATATAATTGAATCCATTTGGGAAAGCAAATGTACACCATGTGCAAACCAACCAAAGTAGCGGCCTTGTACTTCACTAGGGTTATTTATGCTAATGTTACATTCCTGAGCCAGCACAACATGTAATTCAATCTCTATAATTAATAGCTGCACAGTCACCCTTCAAACCATGTGGTAAAAGGGATCACTAACTCTGCATCTTACAGCCTGTTTTGCTATTACCCCAATAGCCATTACATGCAGGCTGAACTTTACATCCCCTTCCCCTACTTTAACACGTTGACACCAGCAGATCTTTTACATCAGCTGCCTGATACCATTGGGGATACATTCCTCAATTGCCAGTAACGACCCGATTCCCTCAATCTTGGAAGCTTTCATGCACTACTTGAGAAAGGGGACATTCTGGACGTCAGAGTGCTGGCCATGAAGCAGCTGGAGAGGTAGTCTGGTCTAGCAGTGGGAGATGGTGAGAGTGTAAAGGTGGTAGGTTAGTGGATGAACACCTAAAACAGTGGCAACCTTGTGAAGAAGCACATGCCAGAAACTTCCACTCCCTTATCTGTCACCTTAATCTCAAGGGAATGGGCATAATGCTCACTCATTCTTAGCTGATGCACCTTATTTCCTGCACATTTATCACAGCAAGAAGAGAAAGATGAGGATGATGAAGAGGAAGGGTAGAAAGGAAGAAAATTCATCCTCATGGGCGATGATTGTGTGAAGGAAGAAAATGGTGAGGATAAGGCTGTTCAGGAGTCCCAGAAGCAAAATCCTGCTCTATTCCTCTTCCAGAGCCTCCTTGATTTTATGCCCTGTGTTATTTGCTTTCTCATTCCCATACACTAGCTCAGATACTTTCACCTGGGAGGAATTAGATTATGTCAATGAGGATGTGGCATTGAGTAATTTACTTGACAGAACTGGAGGATGGAGAAATAGGTAAGGATTTGCCCATCTTCACAGTGGAAGCCACGCAAAAGGCAGCCTGTGGCTTTGGAGCTGTGGGATCCAGATTTAATTAGTACTCACCTGAAAAGGAGGATATTTGAGCAACATTGTACCCATATAGAAATTATAATAATCATGGAAAATGTATGACACAGAAGGAGGCCATTCAACCCATCGTGTCTGTGCTGGTTGAGAAACAGATACCCAGCCTAATCCCATCTTCCAGCGCTAGGTCCACAGCCTGTAATGCACGGCTCTTCAAGTAGACATCCAAGAATTTTTAAATGTAGTGAGAGTTCCTGCCTCTACCACACTTTCAGGCTGAGAGTTCCAGTCGCTACTGCTCTCTGGGTGAAAAAATATTTACTCAGCTACCCTCTAATCATTCTACCAATTACTTTAAATCCTTCTACCAATTACTTTAAATCTATGCTCCCTGGTTTTTGACCCCTCTGCTAAGGCAAATAGATCATCCAAATTTATCCAGGCCCCTCATAATTTTATGCACCTCAATTAAGCCACCCCTCAGCCTCCTCTGTTCCAAGGAAAACACCCCAGCCTATCCAATCTTTCCTCATAGCTAAAATTTTCCTGTCCTGGCAACATCCTCATAAATCTCCTCTGTACCCTCTCCAATGTAATCATATCTTTCCTGTTATATGGTGGCCAGAACTGTGCGCAGTACCCAAGCCATGGTCTAACTAGTGTTGTATACAGTTCTGGCACAACATCTCTGCTCTTATATTCTAATCCTCAGCTACTAAAGGAAAGCATACCATATTCCTTCTAAACTGCCTTATCAACCTATTCTGCTACCTTTAAGGATCTGTGGACATACAGAATTTCACAGAAAATTTCACAGAATTGTTACAGTGCAAAAGGAGGCCATTCGGCCTATTGTGTCTGCACCAGCTCTCCTAATGAGCATTTCACCTACTGCCACTTCCCCGCCTTCTCCCCGTAACCCTGCACATTCTTCCTTTTTATATAACTGTCTAATTCCCTTGTGAATGCCTCGATTGAACCGACCTCCACCACACACTCATAGTGCATTCCAGACCTTAACCATGCGCTGCATGAAAAAGTTTTTCCTCCTGTCGCTATTGCTACTTTTACCAATTACTTTAAATCTGTGCCCCCTCGTTCTCTATCCTTTCAGAAGTGGGAACAGTTTCTCCCTATCTACTCTGTCCAGACCCCTCATGATTTTGAATACCTCTATCAAATCTCCTCTCAGCCTTCTCTTCTCCAAGGAAAACAGTCCATCTTCTCCAATCTATCTTCGTAACTGAAGTTCCTCATCCCTAGTATCTCTAACGCCTTTACATCCTTCCTAAAGCGCAGCACCCAGAACTGGATGCAATACCCCAGCTGAGGCCGGACGAGTGTCTTATACAAGTTGAACATAACCTCCTTGCTTCAAGGTCCCTCTTTTCCTCCACACTATTCAGTATCCTCCCATTTATTGTGTAATTCCTTGTCTTGTTGCACCTCCTAAAATGCATTATCTCACATTTGTCCTGATTGAATTCTACTTTCCACTTTTCTGCCCAACTGACCAAACTATCCATATCTTCTTGTAGTCTAAAGCTTTCTTCCCCATTGTCAACCACGTGGCCAATTTTTGTATCATCTGCAAATTTCTTTATCATGCCCCTTACATTTGAATCTAAACCATTAATACAAATTACAAAAAGCAAAGGACCGATTACTGAGCTCTGCAGAACCCACTGGTAACAGCCTTCCAGTTGCAAATGCACCCATCTGCCACCAAGCCAATGTTGGATCCAATTTGCCACTCTCCTTTGGATCCCAAGGGCTTTTACTTTTTTGGCCAGCTTGCCATATGGGACCTTAGCAAAAGCCTTGCTAAAATCCACTGCAATGCCCTCATCAACTTGACTTGTCACCTCCTCAAAAAATGTAATCAAATTAGTCAGACATGTCTTCCCTTAATAAATCTATGCTGACTTTCCTTGATTAATCTATGCCTTCCTAAATAAAGGTTTATACTGTCCCTCAGAATTGATTCCAATAATTGTCTCACAACTGAAGTTAAGCTAACTGACCTACAATTACTCAGATTATCCTTTCCTCTCTTTTTAAACAATGGTACAACAGTATCACTCCTGTAGCCAGGGTAGATTGAAATATGATATTCATAGCCTCCACAGTTTCCTCCCTTGCTTCTTTAAACAACTTGGGATATATTTCATCTGGGCCTGGCAATTATTAACTTTCAAAGACATCAAAGCTTTTAATATGTCTTCCCTTGCAATGTTTATCCCATCCAATATTTCACACTCTTCCTCCTTAACTATGACATCATCAGCTGCCCCCTCTTTAATGAAGACAGGCACAAAGTAGTCATTCAGAACCTTACCCAAATCCTCCGTTTCAACACTTAGTTTACCTTTTTGGTGCCTATAGGCTATATTCTTTCCTTACATATCCTCTTTCTCTTTATGTGCTTATAAAACATATTTGGGTTTTCCTTAATTTTATTTGCCAGTAATTTTTCATGCCCTCTTTTTGCTTTCTCAATTTCCCTTTTAATTTCAGTCCTACACTTTCTATACTCTTCTAGGACTTCTGCAGTGTTAAGTTCTGTGTCTGATATAAGCCTCCCTTTTTTGTCTTACCTTACCCTCTATGCACCTTGTCATCCAGGGGGCTCTAGATTTGGCTATCCACCCTTTTTCTTTGTGGGGATATGTTTACCCAGAAACCTTTGAGTTGCCTTCTTGAATGCCTCCCATTGCTCTGACACCAATTTATCTTCAAGTAACCGTTTCCAGTCCAGTTTTGCTAAATCACATCTCAATCTAGTAAAATTTGCTGTCCCCCAATTTAGACCCTTTACTCCTATTTTATTTTGTCCTTTTCCATAACTGTGCTAAATCTAACTGAAATATAGTTGTTTAGTAGTACAGAACTTGAGTATTGCTGAAAATAGAGACTTTTTAAAATCATTCATGGGATGTGGGCGTCACTGGCTAGGCTAGCATTTATCGTCCACCCCTAATTGCCCTTGAGAAGGTGGTGGTGAGCTGTTTTCTTGAACCGCTGCAGTCCACATGAGGTAGGTACACCCACAGTGCTGTCAGCAAGGGAGTTCCAGGATTTTGACCCAGCGACAGTGAAGGAATGGCGATATAGTTCCATGTCAGGATGGTGTGTAACTTGGAGGGGAGCTTGCAGGTGGTGATGTTCCAATGCATTTGCTGCCCTTGTCCTTCTTGTTGGTAGAGGTTGACATGTTGTCAAAACTTTTCATCTTGCACTCATCAGGACAATCTGTAAGAATAACCAATGTAAGGGAAAGCAACAACTTATACTGCATGAGAAAAGAGTGCTGATTGGTTGGCAAGTGAACTCTGATTGGTAGAGGCATTGCCATGGAAAATGCACCAGTTTACAGTCACTGACAGCGAACTGCCAAGCTTTGTTTGAAATTTAAATCAGGCAGCTTGACTCTGATTGGTCAAGGCATTGCCCTGAGGAATGCACCAGCGAATGGCCGTCACTTATTGTGTTCAGCTGAAACAGGTTTGTACATATTCTTTTTGTCTGCAAAGAACAGGGCCCTGTGTATTAATATATGTAGCTTCCAGTATGTGCAAATGCACCACACTGCAAGCCCTACTGACAATCTTAAATTGATTGTCACCGTAATTCTTAGCACACTGAGGATTATTTCGCAAATGTTGTCCAATTGCGGAATCACATCTAATGTTGGACACTGTGTTTTGAGCTTTGCAAGCATGGGCTGGGTGGACATGTTGTTTGATATGATCCGCCATATACATGTCCCTTCTGCTTTTTAATTCCAGATTTTTTTTATTAATTGAATTCAAATTCCGCCTTCTGCCATGGTGGGATTCGAACCTATGTCCCCAAGGGAATACCCTGGGTCTCTGGGTTACTAGTCCAGTGACAATACCACTACGCACTACGCCACCCCCTCCCCCTCCATAGTTAGAGACTATGGACTTGTAGTTTTGTTTTTGTGGGCCATTCTTTTTGGGTGATGGTTTGATTCTGAAGCCAATGTCCGCTCGAATCAGCCTGTGGTCAGTGTAACAGTCAGAATGGGTATAACTCTGGTGTACAGTAGGTCCCGTACATCACAGTGCACAAAAAGGTGCCAGTGCTTTGAGTGTGCATGCCTCCAGGTGATCTTAAATCTGGCTCTCTGCCAGAATAGAGAATTGGTGATGTTAAGTTCATGCTCCATGCAGAATTCCAGTCGAAGTCGACTATTGTCATTACAGTTGCCAAAGCTGTGTTTGCCCAAGACACCTTGCTAATGCTCTTGGTCACACCCAACGCTTGTGTTGAATTCTCGAAGTATGATGAGCTTATCCTTGGAGTCAATCTTCAGTAGAAGGTTATGCAGGTCACAGTAGAAGCCTTCTTTGGTCACTCAGTTTGGGTTCTGCCAGGGCACTCAGCTCCTGACCTCATTACAGCTTGGTCCAAACATGGACAGAAGAGCTGAACTCAAGAGGTGAGGTGAGAGTGACTCCCCTTGACATCAAGGCAGCATTTGACCAAGTATGGCATCAAGGATCCCTAGCAAAACTGGAGTCAATGGGAATCAGGGGGAAAAATCTCCGCTGGTTGGAGTCATAACTAGCACAAATGAAGATGGTTCTGGTTGTTGGAGGTCAATCATCTCAGCTCCAGGACATCACTGCAAGAGTTCCTCAGGGTAGTGTTCCAGGCCTAACCATCTTCAGCTACTTCATCAATGACCTTTCTTCAATCATAAGGTCAGAAATAGGGATGTTCACTGATGATTGCACAATGTTCAGCACCATTCGCGACTCCTCAGATACTGAAGCAGTCCGTGTAGAAATGCAGCAAGGCCTGGACAATATCCAGGCTTGGGCCGATAAGTGGCAAGTAACATTCATGCCACACAAGTGCCAGGCAATGACCATCTCAAACAAGAGAGAATCTAACCATCCCCCCTTGACATTCAATGGCATTATGATCACTGAATCCCCCACTATTAACATCCTGGGAGGGGGGGTTACCATTGACCAGAAACTGAACTGGAGTAGCCATATAAATACCATGGCTACCAGAGCAGGTCAGAGGCTAGGAATCCTGTGGCGAGTAACACACCTCCTGATTCCCCAAAACCTGTTCGCCATCTACAAGGCACAAGTCAGGAGTGTGATGGAATACTCTCCACTTGCCTGGATGGGTGCAGCTCCTACAACACTCAAGAACCTCGACACCATCCAGGACAAAGCAGCCCGCTTGATTGGCACGCCATCCACAAACATTCACTCCCTTCATCACCGACGCACAGTGGCAGCAGTATGTACCATCTACAAGATGCAGTGCAGCAATGTAGCAAGGCTCCTTAGACAGCACCTTCCAAACCCGCGACCTCTACCACCTAGAAGGACAAGGGCAGCAAATGCATGGGAACATGGGCAGGCTCTCTTACGAAGAAAGATTAGACAGGCTAGGCTTGTATCCATTGGTATTTAGAAGAGTAAGAGGCGACTTGATTGAAACATAAGATCCTAAGGGATCTTGACAGGGTGGATGTGGAAAGGATGTTTCCCCTTGTGGGAGAATCTAGAACTGGGGGTCACTGTTTAAAAATAAGGGATCGCCCATTTAAGAAAGAGACGAGGAGAAATTTTTTCTCTCAGAGTGTTGTGAGTCTTTGGAATTCTCTTCCTCAAAAGGCAATGGAATCAGAGTCTTTGAATATTTTTAAGGCAGAGGTAGATAGATGATTGATAAGCAAGAGGGTGGAAGGTTATCGGGAAATGTGCAGTAATCAGTTTAGCCATGAGCTTATTGAATGGTGGAGCAGGCTCGAGAGGCCGAGTGGGCTACTCCTGCTCCTAATTCGTATGTTCGCACATAACACCACCAGCTGCCAGTTCCCCTCCAAGCCACACACCATCCTGACTTGGAACTATATCGCTATTCCTTCACTGTCGCTGGGTCAAAATCCTGGAACTTCCTTCCTAACAGCACTGTGGGTGTACTTATCCCACATGGACTGCAGCTGTTCAAGAAGGCAGCTCACCACCACCTTCTCAAGGACAATTAGAGATGGGCAATAAATACTTGCCTAGCCAGCAAGGCCCACATCCCATGAATGAATTTAAAAAACTATATCGTCTTGTAGGGTAGGAGCGTATACGCTGATAATGGTGGCAAACTGTTTGTCCTGGATTAGTAGCTGTAGGGATATGAGTTGATCAGCAAAACCAGTGGGGAGGTTCTGAAACATACTGGCAATGGAGTTCTTAATCATAAATCCAACACCTGAGAGGCATCATTCTTCTTTACCTTTCCCTAATCAGAAAAGTGTATAACCTGCTCTTTGCACTGTCAATGATCCCTGCTCTGCTAAGTGAACTTCACTGAGTGATGCAATGTCAATGTCCAGCCGGCCGAGCTCTCTGGCTACGGGTGCGGAACGTCTTTCAGGGTGTCTGTGGTCATCTGAATCTGACATTGCGTGAACATTCCAGCTTGCAACTTTCAAGATATTTTGTCTCTTTTTGCTTTTGTATTTTTTACTTCTTTCTTTTGCACCGCTGTAAGTGATGCCGTTGGCCAACCAGGTGGGGTTGAGACAAGCAATGTTTGGGCCACCTTTTCTCGGCCCATCTCCATTCGGATCAAGCAGTGCTATCTCAAGAGAAGGCTGTTTGGTCACACAGGGTGCTGCCAGATGATGTTGTTGTCTCAGGTCAGCAGTCAAACGACCCATAGTACTGAGCTGCCAACATGCAGGATTGAAGCTGCGGCCGCCAGTGCCATCTTGCCTCTCACCCATTGCTATAGGACTTTTGTTCCCGCCTGTGCTAGGTCTGTTTAAAGTGGAAATCAGCTTGTGCAGACTAATCCTACTCTTTAGGCTCAGAAGCTAAGAAGGTTGCAGAAACTGCAAACAGAATGGGACAGGAAGAGACAGAGACTTTAACAAAAATTGTATATTAGCAAATAAGGTCATTGCAGGGAATAGAAGTAAAAACATGAAATAAAAGGTTCTTTATCTGACTGTGTGAAGCATCTGCAATAAGATAGGTGAACTAGAGGCACAAATAGAGGTAAATGATTTAGATCTAATTGCATCACAGAGACATGGTTACATGGTGATCAAGGTTCAGAAATAAATATTCCAGGGTACACAATATTTCAGAAAGGCAGACAGAATCACAAAGGAGGAGTGGTAGCCCCAATAGGAAAGGATGACATAAGGACGTTAGCGAAAAAGGATCTGGCCTCCAACGAACATAAAGTAGAATCAGTATGGATGGAAATTAGGAATAGTAAGAATCAGAAAACAGGGCTGGCAGTAGTTTATAGGCCCCTTAACCGTAGCTATAACGTTGGACAGAGCATTAAACAAGAAATTATTGGAGATGGTAACAAAGGCGATTTAATAATTTTGGGGGTCATTAATCTTCATATAGACTGGGACAATGAAATTGGCAGGTGTGGTCTAGAAGATGAGTTTGTAGAATGTTTTCAGGACTGTTTCTTGGAGCAATATGTCGTGGAACCGACTAGGGACAAAGATCTCTTAGATCTAATACTGGGTTGGATTTTACAGCCCGCCCGATGTTGGGCGTCGTGGCGGGGGGCAGGGTGGGTGGCCAGAAAATGCCTCCAGCAGAGGCCCGCCACAGGCCCCGATGCTGGGAAGGCTCAGCCCGACATTGTCAGGTATCCGAGGCGGAATACTGGTAGGGAGTGGGGAGCAGGTAGCTTTTTCAGTGTGGGAGGTGGGGAGCGGGGTCAGATTAATTTAATTGGTCTAGTGGGTGGTGGGATGACGTAATGTTTAAAGTTGAACTTTGGTGGGGAAAGGTTGGCAGCACAAGATAAGTGTTTTTGGGGGGAGAGGGCAGGTAATTACTTCTATGCTTATTGGCGGTGGGGAGGGGTGGGGGGAGAAGGTCAGGATCACTTTATGTATTTTTAAAAAATGAGTATTTCTTTAAAAATTTAAATTGCAATGTAGGGCTCGAAGCCCTTTAAAAATGTCATCAGTGCCTGCGCAGTGGTGCCTGTCACCATTGCCGGGGACAGACTGCCCATCCCCTCCATGTCATCAGGGGTAGTGGTCTGCCCCAGCCATTTAAATGAGCTGCTGCATTTAATATCTTACAGCTGCTACTTGTGTAATGAAGCAGGGTTAAATAGTAATGTCATAATACGAGGTCCACTGGGAAATAGTGATCATAATACCACTGAATTCCATGTTAAGTTTGAAAGTGACATACTCAATCACAGACAAGAATCTTAAACTTAAACAAAGCTAATTACGTAGGTATGAGAGGTGAAGTGGCTAAGGTAAATTGGGTAAATAGACTAAAAGGTATGGCAGTAAATGAACAGTGAGAAACCTTGAAAGAAACAATTCAAAATATCAACAAAAATACATTCCATTGAAAAACAAAAATTCAGCAAGACCCATCTGTGGCTTACTTAGGAAGTTAAGGCTAGTATTAGATTAAAAGAAGAGGTTTACAATGCTGCAAAAAAAAAGTAGCAAGTCTGAGGATTGGGAGTGTTTTAGAAACCAGCAAAGGATAAAAAAGGAAAAAATAGAATGAGAGCAAACTAGCCAGTAATATGAAAACAGATTGTAAAAGCTTTTATAGGTATATAAAAAGGAAGAGAGTAGCTAAACTAAACATTGGTCTCTTAGAAGCAGAGACAGGAGAAATTATCATGGGGAATAAGGAAATGGCAGAGGCATTGAACAAATATTTTGTGTCTGTTTTCACAGTAGAAGATACAAGTTTCATATCAGAAATAGACGGTAATCTAGGGGCTAAAAAGAGTACGGAAATATCAGCAGAGAAAAAGTATTGGAGAAACTTAAGGGACTAAACTCTGACAAATCCCTGGGACCTGACAGCCTACACCCTAGGGACTGGATTTTGTTCTCCCCCAGGCTTGGGTTCCGTGGTGGTGGGGGGGGGCCCTGAAGATGGCTCTGGAGGAGGCCTGCCATGGACCTCAATGCCAGGAGGGCCCGACCCGATCCTCCCACTTACGGCGAGGCTCTGTGGCTCCGCTCCCCCCACCCCCCGCCCCCGCTGCTGGGCAATCGGACCAGACTTTAAATATGCAAAATAATTTAATTAATAAATTAACAGAAACTTACCAGCGCTCTTGAGGGCCCACCGTGATCTATGGCATGGCAGCCGGCACTCCCACACCTTCAGATCACCGACCAGGGAAACGCGGGGCCACATTGATGGGGAAGGGAGAGGAGCTATGTTTGTCAGTGCGGGAGGGGAGGAGACGGGCCAAATAAATGTAATGGGTGTAAGGGATGGTGGGAAGGGTTGAACCTTAAACTTTATGCAGTTGGAGGGGGAAGGTCAGATGTGAAAGATAAGTGTTTTGGGGAGGAAGGGCAAATAGATAATGTAAATGTTATTGGGGGGATGGGAAAGGGGCTTTGTGAAATTATTTATTTAAGTCTGGGGGCTTTCCTCTTTAAAAATGTAAATGGGCTGGCAGGGAATGGCTGCCCTTTAAAAATGGCGCCAGCGCCTGCACACAGGCAGCTGACGCCATTGCCGGGGATGGACAGTCTGCCTTCTGCACATCATTGTGGGGGTGCGGGTTGCCCCGGCTATTTAAATGAGCCGCTACCAGGCGGGAGATTGTGACGGCTCTTTGATGGGCAGGTTTCCATTTTTTGAGCTTGCCGCCGAGATCGGCAGTGGGCTCTTAAAATCTAGCCCTAGGGTTCTAAAAGAGATAGCTCCAGAGATAGTGGATGTGCTAGCTGGTCCGATTCTCTTCCTGCTGCACAGGGCTGGGGTGTCCCGCTCTGTCTGTCGCTGCAGGTCCAAGCTGAGGCCACGATCTTTGTAAGGGTCATTGGAATCATCAGCTGTCAACTCGGCACTGCGAAGCCTCATGATTAGAGCCCTACCAAATTCATGGTCAAATTTTACAAATTTCACGATCACGGCATTTCAAGAATCATGCATTTCATATCTTTAAATCTTAAATTTCATGTGTGGCGACAAAGCATGAAAATTATCTGTTTAAAACTAAAAAAGACAGGAGGTTTCTGGTTTCAAATGGCATTTTTTATATACTCAAAAAATAGTGTAAAAAGCTGACTATAAACAGGTCACATGCTTTACTCACTGAAGCCAGTGGTTGGATGTGAGCATGGAGCAAACTGCACTGTCTGTTTCTTCATTCCTTGTCTCTGCACTGTGAACACTTATCCATGTTTAGACACATTTCTCTCCATGTCCACAAAGTTTGTTGGAATTGTTAGACAGTGCCGTACTAGCCTTGCAAGGTGGCGGATTCTGCATTACACTGAGTTCATCTCCTCGAAATGTGTAGCAAAAACCTTTGGTTGGTAGTCCTGTCATAGTTTATTTGCACTTGACAAGCAACGATCAATTTGAACATTACGTTGAATGAGTAGCCGCAGATTTGGGTGATCAATTTTTTCCAATGGTATGTTGGTACTTGCAAAAGCATCCATAGGTTCCATTTTAACCAACTGATAATCTTCTGAGCCCTCTGACAACTTCTTAAAAAAGAGATGAAATTGTTGCTTTTTTTTGTGTGATCGTTTTCCAGCAGTGCGGTGTTGGATGCTCTCTTTCTGCTGCAATGGCTTTCGGACTCTATGTGGTGCTAAACCGTTGCCCGCCGTGTGTGATCCAAAACATCACAGCCTGTACAAAACAGTATTCCACCATTGGCGTGCAGAGTTTGGCTTCCAAATTCTTTCACTCCATGTGCTGCAGTAATGCTTGTAGCCATTTTTGCTTTGCTCATTCTGGCATTCTCATTTGTCTGCTAACACTTGAGTCTGCTACTCTCTAAACTGCACCAGAAGCCCTTCTTCATCTACCAATCAGAGAGTTGATCCTTGCGTCAATCAGTGAAACATGTGATGTTCACAACATGCACAGCAATCAGCGAATTCGGCCTTGTTTCAATCAGTAAAACGGGTGGAGCTCGCAAAGTGGCCAATTTAACGGAGGACCCAAGATTTCACGGTCAATGATGCATTTTTCACAGCCGTGAATTTGGTAGGGCGCTACTCCTGATTCTCCTTGGTGACAAAAATGACCTTGTCTTTGCCTTGCTGCTGGCAATTGGACATGGCTCTGGCTCCAGCTCTGGCTTTAGCCTCAAAGGTTGGTTTGATGAAAATGACATGAAAATCCAAGAGCTTCTTCAAAAGAAACACTCCTGCCACAATAGATTACTTGCATTCCCTGATGACCAGGCTACAAAAGGTGCATATTGGGAAGCCTGCAGCACTTTGCAAACCAACCTCTGAGTCATCCAAAACAGCTGGTGGACAGCGCTGGCTGAGAGGATACAAATGTATGTAGATATGGGAGATAAGAGATCCTTCTACGAAGCCTTGAGATCTGTATATGGACCTTCCCACCAGGTGCAGGCACTACTAAAATCTTCAGGTGGCACAACCTTGCTCATTGATAAAGAGTCCATCTGGCACCAAAGGTCAGAACACTTTGACAGCCTATTTGGTGACCAGCAGATGCTGCAGGAGATGTTCATCATAACGATCTCCCAGAGGGAAGTGAAGTCTAAGCTGGATGAACCACCGACCCGTGAAGAGATCAAGATCATTATAGCACAATTAAAATCACACAAAGGCCCAGGAAAGACGGGATTCCAGCTGAGATCTGTCATGATTGTAGTGTAGGCTTGAATATTAGAGTCTATATGGTACTTGGAAGTAAAACTGAAAGCAACTCAGTGTTTTGGGGAAAACATCTGACCTGGGGGTTGTTGTAAGATCAGATCATATGCTGCAGCAGTGAACAGAAGTCATTCTTAAAGCTTGGTAAATCTTTGTTAAAGTTAAATATGTGCCTTCTAGTGTGATTCTTCAGCCTGAGATGTGACACTGGCAACGAGGTTCTAAACACAAGCAATACAGAGGTGAATTCGGAGATATTTAGAATTGTATCATGGCATTTGCTGGAGCTGATATGTCTGCAGTACGGGAACTGAGCCGTTTGATTTGACGGGTAATGCCAGTACCGTCAGTGTGCAATGGAAAGTGCAGCTGGAGGTGTTTGAAGCGTATGCTGACAGTCGTGGTTTGTTTTTGGATGGGGTGACGGAGGTGCAGAAAGCACAGCGACGGATCTTACTACTGTTCAATGTGGGTGATGGAGACTTTCAAGACGTTGTCTGGCACGGGAGAAAAGACAGATTATGAACGTGTAGTGCAAGCTCTGAAGGACCATTATGTGGTGATGCCAAATGTCACATTTCAACAGCAAGTTTTCTGTCAAATGAGACAGAAAGAGGGGGAAACAGTAGCCCAATTTGTGACTCATTTGAGGCAGGCGTCAGATGGATGCAATTATGTTGTGATGGATCTGAATAATCAGATAATGGATCAGGTTGTCCAACATTGCAAGTCGGATAAATTGAGGCATAGGCTGTTGGAAAGAGGAGGTGACTTAATGTTCGATGACACTTTGAAGATAGCAGCTGCATTGAAAGCAGCGGATGGACGTTCACAACATGAAACTTGGTCCCACTTCCGCCATTGGCACGACACAAGTTGAGGTTAATTAAGTGACACAACGGAATCCAGGGGTTGAATTTTACAGCACCCCCCCTCAACCCGTTTGGCGTCAGGAGCCTAATTTAAATACGTAAATTAATTTAAATAAATGAATAAATTACCATCGCTCTCCTGCCATCCATCCCGGAGCGATATTGGTGCCGGTGGCCGGCACTCCCGCACCTTTGGATCCCTGCCCGGGGATCTAAGGCAGAACACTGCTGAGGAGTGGGGAGCAGGTAAGCTTTTCAGTGTGGGGGGTGGGGGGAAGTGGGGTCAAACTCATCTCATTGGTGGTGGGATGGGTTACAGTGGATAGCTTATGAACTTTGGGGGGGAAAGATCAGGTGCACAAGGTAAGTATTTTGGTGGGGAGAGGGCAAGGAATTAATTCTATGGTTATTGGGGGGGGGGGTTTGTGAGAGGATCAGGATCAATTTATTTAATTTTTTAAAATCCATCTAGCTTTAAATATTTAAATTGAATGTAAGACTCAAAGCCCTTTAAAAATGGTGTCAGCTCCTGCGCAAAGGTGGCTAACGCCACTGCCGGGGCAGACAGCCTGCCCCCTCCATGTCATTGGAGTGGGCGGTCAGCCCGGCTTTTTAAATAAGCTGCCGCACTTAATATCGCGGCGGCTCTGCGACATGCAGCCCCCGTGGGCGGACTGCCATTGTTTACGTCCGCTGCCGATTATGTCAGCAGAAGTATAAATTTCAGCCCCAGGTACATGTAATTGTAAACAGCAAAAGTCTGAAAGTGTTTCAGATGTGACAACTTAGGTCACTATGGAAGAGATGATTGCTGCTCTGCCAAGGGAAAGATATCTAAGAAGTGTGGGGGCAGAAACCATTTTGCCAAGAAGTGCAGAAGCAAAGCTGAACAGAGTGGGCAGCCTGGCAAACCATATAAAGGAAAGAGAGATGGAAGTAGTACAACTCTGAGATGAAGTGAAGAAGATACAAAGAATGAGGACATAGTTGCTTGCTATACATGTTTCTGTCAATGGAAGCAACCATGAGAAAGTTCCAGTGATTGTTGGGGGTGTTGAAGGAAGCATCATTGTAGATTCAGGCAGTGACAGTAATGACAGCAATAAAGCACTTCGGGATGAACTGAAGACAAAGAGAATCAAGTGCACAGCTCGAAAATGTTTCAAAAATGTGTCAAAAAGTTTTATCCTTACACATCTAAAACCAAACTTTTGGATGCTTCACTGCGAGTGTGAGAGCTAGAGATCGGAGTGTGGAGGCAGAATTTGTACAGATTAAGGAAGACGGTGAGTCTCTTCTGACTACAGAAACTGGCCAAGCGTTGGGGGTGCTACACATTGGATTGAAAGTGAATTCTGTGAAATCCTATGTGGAGCTTTGAGAGGAGTTTGGACCAGTGTTTCAAGGAATTGGGAAGTTGCACAACAGTCAAGTGAGATTAACAATTGATGAGAATGTGAAGTCTATAGCTCAGCCTGTAAGTAGAACACCTTTTGGTCTGAGAGGGAAAGTTGAGGCAAAGATCAAGGAACTGGTTGACCAAGACATCATAGAGTTGAAGGACAAACACACAGATCTTCACTAGAGAAGGAAGCTGAATCATTTGTGCGGTTTGTGGCAGTTCATGCTACACCCAGAGCAATGACAACTAGAGAGATTGAAAGAGAATCTGACAAAGATCCAGAATTGAATGACATCAGACAGAGAATCCAAGATGGAAATTGGGAGAATAGCCCATTCAAGACATACATTGTTATATGAGATGAACTGTGTACAATTGGGAAGTGTATTCTCAGAGGTAACCGACTTATAGTGCCACAAAAGCTTAGGCCTAGACTGGTGATGCGAGCTCATGAGGGTCATTTGGGAGTGGTTGATACTAAGCGAAACTTACAAACCAAAGTATGGTAGCCAGAAAGATTTGGAGCAGTTTGTCAAAACATGTCATGGATGTCAACTTTATCAGTAGACCCAATCCACCAGAACCAGTACGCAGTACACAATTACCAGCTGGACCATGGGAGGATGTAGCAGTTGACTTCTTAGGCCCATTTACATCAGGAGAGTCCATACTAGTGGTGATGGACTATTACAGCCATTGGTATGAGTATGTGGTAATGAAATCTACAATGGCAGAGAAAATGGTGCTTGCATTGGCTGAAATATTTGCAAGGCATTGTCAACCAGTCACTTTGTATTCAGACAATGGGCCACAATTCATTTCACAGTCCTTTGCAGAATACATGCAAGTCACAGGATTCACCATCACAGAGTAACACATAAATAGCCATAGGCAAATGGGGAAATGGAATGACAAAACCAATCCTTAGAGAAGCCGATGGGGATTGCTCAGGCTGAGGTTAAAGACTGGAAGGAGATGTTGTTGTCATATGTGGCCATGTTTAGAGCAACTGCACACACTATGATGGGAAACAGCCCAGCTGAGTTGTTATTTGGATGCTAAATGTGCACCAAGATACCAAAGCTGAGGGGACATTAGAGTTGATCAGGAGGTTCGAAATCATGATGCTGAGAAAAAGTGTGCTGCAAAGTTTTATGCAGACCACAGAAGAAGAGCTAGATAGTCTGATGTGATGCCAGGTGATGAAGTATTGCTCAGATGGGAGAGTCCGAGTAAGATGGATACACCCTCTTATCCCAAGCCGTACACTGTTATTGCCAAGAAGAGAAACAGTGTGACTGTGCAGTCGCCAGAAGGAGTACTGTATGATAGAAATTTGTCATGGTGACAAAGACACAACAGCAGATGAACCAGATATAGGAACTGAGGAGAAGCTGACATCCAGCAATTCAGATGTCCAAGCCAGTGATGCTGTTGGCAGGCAGACAACTTTCTATCCAGAGGGAGAAACATCGGTTCCAGAGGGGCTGTGACATTTCCTGATCCTGACGTGGTGACCAGAATTCCTGAGACAATACATTCTCTTTAACAAGTTTAAACCCCTCTAGTGTCTGAATTACTTCCTCTTTCTCCTGGGTTGCATCTTCGCCTGGGTTGCATCTTCTTCCTTGGTAAAGACAAATGCAAAGTATTCTTTTAATACCTCAGCTATGCCCTCTGCCTCCATGTGTAAATCCCCTTTCTGGTCCCTAATCAGCTCCACTCCTCCTTTTACCACCCTTTTATTATTATATGATTATAGAAAACTTTGGGATTTCCTTTAATGCTAACTGCCAGTCTCTTTTCATGCTCTCTCTTTGCTTCTCTGATTTGTTTTTTCACTTCCCCTCTGGACCTTCTATATTCAGCCTGGTTCTCAACAGTATTTTTGATCTGTCATAAGCACACTTTTTCTTCTTTATCTTAATCTCTACCTCTTTTGTCATCCAGGGAGCTCTGGATTTGTTTGCCCTACCTTTCCCCTTCAAGGGAACATACCTTGACTGTGCCCAAACTATCTCTTCTTTGAAGGTAGGCCATTGTTCAGCTACCAGTTTTCCTGCCAACTTTGACTTCAATTTATTCACCCCAGTTCCACTCTTACCCCATTGAAGTTGGCTTTCCCCCAGTTAATTATTCTTACTCTGGATTGCTGTTTGTCCTTTTCCATAGTCAGCCTAAACAGTACAACAGTCAGCCTACAATGATCATTGTCCCCTAAATGCTCTCCTACTGACACTTGATCCACCTCATTTCCAAGAACCAGGACTAGCAGTGCCTCCTTTCTCATTGGACTAGAAACATACTGCTGTTGAAAATTTCCCTGAGCACACCCTAGGAACTCTTGCCCCTCACTGCCCTTTACACTGCTACTATCCCAGTCTATGCTCGGATAATTAAGTTTGTTACTCCACGTCCTTCCTGCTAGCTGGTGGCCTATAGACAACACTGAGCAATGTAACTGCACCTTTTTTGTTCCTTAGCTCGAGCCAAATTGATTCTGTCCTCGACCCCTCTGGGAGATCCTTTTTCTCCAGCACTGCAAAGCTGTCCTTAATCAATACCGCCACCCCTCCTACCTTTTTTCCCTTTCCTGTCTTTCCTGAACACCTTGTATCCAGGAATATTTAACACCCAGTCCTGCCTTTCTTTTAGCCAGATCTCTGTTATTGCCACATCATATTTCCACATGGCAATCAGCACCTGTACCTCACCAGTCTTATTAACCACACTCCGTGCATTCACATACATGCACATTAACCCTGAATTTGACGTTTTTACTTTCTCCCTTACTCTGACTGAACCTAATAACTTACTATTCCCTACTCTAGTGCTATATATCTCCCTGTGCACCTTGATATTCCTGTCTGATATTTGCTCCTGGTTCCCACACCCCTGACAAGTTACCTGTTTTGCTTCTCTCCAATCAGAGCTCTCTCTCAGGCTCCCGTTTCCCTGCCAATCTAGTTTAAACCCTCCTCAACAGCACTAGCAAATCTCCCTGCGAGGTTATTAGTCAGTCCTGCTAAGATGCAACCCGTCCATCTTGTACAGGTACCAATTGCCCCAGAATCAATCCCAATGCCTCAGTAATCTGATGCCTTCCCCCCTACCCCAGTTCTCCCGCCATGTGTTCAATCGCTCAATTCTCCTATTCCTCTGCTTACTCACATGTGGGACTGGGAGTAATCCTGAGATTACTGCTTTTCTCATCCTGCTTTTTAATCTCCTTCCTAGCTCCCTAAAATCTGCTTTCAGGACCTCATCCCCTTTTCTACCTATGTTGGTGCCAACATGGACCATGACCTCTGGCTGTTCACCCTCCCCCAAAAGAATGTCCTGTAGCCGTTCCGTGACATCCTTGACCCTGGCACCAGGCAGGCATCCTGGAGTCCCGTCTACGGCCGCAGAAATGCCTGTCTGTTCCCCTTACTAATGAATCCCCATCACTACTGCCCTTCCATTCTTCTTCCTCACCTCCTGTGCAGCTGAGCCACCTGTGGTGCCACAAACTTGGCTCTGACTGCACTCATCTAAGGAACCATCACCTTCACCAGTATCCAGAATGGAAAACTGATAAGCAAGCGAGATCATCTCAGGGGATTCCTACGCTACCTTCCTGGTTCTCTTAGATTGCCTGGTGATCACCCATTCCCTATCAGCCTACATGCTCCTAACCTGCAGTGTGACCACCTCCCTAAACATGCTGTCCACATAGTTCTCTGACTCACAGATGCACCACAGTGACTCTGGCCATCGCTCGAGTTCCGAAACCCGGAGCTCAAGGTTATGCAACTGGTGACACTTCCTGCGTCCATGACGTCCCACATGCCACAGGCTGTGCATTCCACTCAGCTGAGCTGCCCTGCCATACCTTAACTTTACAGACTATTTATTATAAGTAGAATAGCTTACCAGGTACTCTCCAACCAGCTCCTTCCACTGCACCGAAGAAAGAATCAAATAGTGGAGGGCGAAAAAAGTATAACATTCAAGTATACAGAGTGGTTTTCATCACCACCCTCTTGAATGGGGCAGAATCATGTAGAGAAAACAAATGCAACTACTGGAGCGCTTCCATCAACGCCGTCTTTAATCCATCATGAACAGCAGATGGCAGGACTACATCACAAACAATGAAATCCAATATGCCAATATGCCCAGCATTGAATGCAATCTTTTACAACGCCAATAGCGTTGGGCAGGACATGTATCACGCATGGAGGATACTAGAATGCCAAAAGCAGTGTTTTATATTGAACAATGCTCCGGTAAGTGAGATCGAGGTGCACCTCGCAAACGGTTTAAAGACCAGCTGAGTAGACAGCTCTCTCTGGCTGACATTGACCAAATGGTGTGGGAGTAGGAGGCTGTTGACAGAGACAGCTGGCACACAACAACCAGGAAAGCAGCCTACAAGTTTGAAACGAACAGACGCGAGGCTGCTGAAGAAAGGCTCAGTTAATGGAAGGAGTCTGTTAACACCAAATCCCCTCCAAACAAGGAGTTCTTGTGCCCCAACAGCTCAAGAGCCTGTAGATCAAGAATTGGCCTTGCCAGTCACCAACGATCATGCCAACTAACACAGAGACAAGCCTTCTAATGATCTTTGCCTGCGAAGAATCTGCCATCATCATCAGTTCAACCCATATAGCTTCATTTGATGATCCTTTTAACATATCATCTATGCTCATGGCTATAATTGTTTCTTTAATCAATATTGCCACCCCACCTTTTTATCCCCCTCTGTCTTGTCTGAAAACCCTCTAACCAGGAATGTTAAACTGCCAATCCCACCCCACTCTAAGCCATGTTTTAGTAACAGCTAAAAAACAAATCATACTTCCATGTGTCAATCTGTGCCCTCAGTTCATCTGTCTTGTTCACTAAACTCCATGCATTTAGGTATAAATCATTAAGCACAACTGGACTCATTTTTTAATCTATTTTCCCTAACCTTTGTTTGCACTATCTTCCAAATCCTCTTGCCAGTTTTCTGTGTTCCATTTCCAGCTCTGCTTTTATTCCTTTGGAATCTATACTCAGCTTCCCACCCCCTGGCTAGCTCTCGCACACCTGCCCATAAGGATATTGGTCTGGCCTGTACAGACTTCACCTTCCACAGAAACAGTCCCAATGTCCCAATGAATCTAAAGCCCTTCCTCCTGCACCATGTCTCCAGCCACACATTCATTTGCTCTATCCTCTTACTTCTGTACTCACTAGCATGTGGCACTGGGAGTAATCCTGAGATTACTACCTTTGAGGTCCTGCTTCTTAATTTCCTTCCTAACTCCTTGACATCTGCCTGCAGGACCTCAACCCTTTATCTCTCTAGGTCATTGGAACTGACTATGGACCTTGACCTCTGGTTGTTCATCCTCCTCCACCAGAATGTTCCGCAGCCACTTGATGATATCCTTGACTCTGGCACCGCGGAGGCAACATACCATCCTGGAATCACGTCTACTACCACATAAACACCTGTCTGCGACCCTAACTATGGAATCCCCTATAACTATTGATCTCTTGATCTTTCTCCTCCCTCCCTGTACAGCTGAGACACCCATGTGGGATGGTCTTGGCTCTGGCTGCACACCCCACAGGACCCCTCTCCCCACATCAGCATTCAGAACCAAATATTGGTTAGAGAGCAAGATCCTCTCAGGGGTCTTCGAAACTACCTGCCTGCTCTTTTTTGTCTGTCAGGCAGCAACCTAGTCCCTCTCTGTCTGCATTCTCTTAAGCTGTGGGGTGACCACCTCCTGAGATGTGCTATCCACGAAACATTCATCCTTGTGGATGCACTGCAATGACGTCAGCTGTTGCTTAAGCTCCAAAACCTGGAGCTTGAGCTCCTTCAGCTCATGACACTTCCTGCACCTGTGGTTGTCCAGGACATAGGATGAGTCCTGGAGTTCCCACATGGCACAGGATGTGCATTACATGGGCCTGAGGCACCCTGCCATGCCTCTATTTATTAGATTAACTTCATTAACAGGTATAATCAAAATACTTATTATTAATAAAGTTACTGTTTTATTTACGAATCAACTATCTGTGTTCCTCAGGTGTAGTTGCATTGCTCAGTTAATTATAGTCCTCAATCTATTTGATAACCTTCAAGCTATTCATTTTAGGTATACGCTTTTATCGCGAGAAGGTAAGAAATTTCGACCAAACCCCTAACCCTGGAGAGAGGGAAACAAATCTGCAATACTCACCAGCCAATCAATCCATGACCTTCCTGTGATGTCACATTTGATTTTTTTTCTAACTTTTTCAGACTCAAGCATGCCCCAGTCTGCTTCTGCTGCCACAGGTAAGTGATAGGCCCCAAGCTTGGGCTTCAATTTGTAGTCTCCCTGCTGCTCCCACTTCCTCTCACATCTGCTCCTGCTGTCTGCTATCTCTCCAGGTAAGTGTAGGCACTAAGGTTAGAGCAGGGGAGTGGGACTAATTGGATAGCTTTTCCAAAGAGCCGGCACAGGCATGATGTGCTGATTGATCTCCTTCTGAGCTGTATCATTCTATGGGGGAGAAATTTAACCTACCAAAATTTGCATGAATGGAGCAGTACTGGCCTCAAAGTGGAGTTGTTAAATTACCACCCCACTGTACTGGGCGGCTGGTCAGCTTGCTTTTCTGGACAGCCCCTTAAAAGTCAAAATCTATTCCAACATCTTTGTTTCTGATAAGCCAAACCAATGTGAAAATTATATCCAATTGATTGTCCACCCACTGTCGATTATCTGCTACAGTGTTTGTGGTACTGTAAAACATCACTTTATTGAACATCCTGCCAAAACCAACCTCTTCCTGTCTCACATAAATTAACCTCACGTTCCAAGAAATATTAAATTCAATTTATGTTATTTGTATTGTTAGCATCTCCATTTGTATACCTCGGGTATTGCTTTACCATAACAACACCAAACTGTATTTATATAGTACTTTTAGTGTCCTAAAATGTCCCAAAGTGCTTCACAGAAAAGTTAACACAAAATATAACACTGAGCACTAGGGCAGATGACCAAAAGCTTGGTGAAAGAGGTAGGTTTTAAGGAGGGTCCTAAAGGAGGAAAGAGAGGTGGAGAGGTCCAGGGAGGGAACTACACAGTAGGTAGCTCTAGGTAGCTGAAGGAACAATAATGAAGCACTAAGTCTAGGATTCATGCTAAAAATACAGTTCCAAAGGTACTGCTAGTTCTCTGGTACCATGCATAAGTGGGCAATCTTCCTATGTGAGCCTAGCTGTTGACCATCATTGTAGCCAAGTCTGATACTGTCCTCACCAGACTGCATACACTTTCCAGCTGGGGTAATTAACCAGAAATCAACGGCAGAAAACATATTCATTTTTCTTCTCCTGCTCTGGTGATAAAGTTGTCATTTATAGTACCCTATTGCCACCATAGAAAACCTATTACAGACTAAGAAATGGACTAGGGACCCTGATATTCTGTACAGCTCAGTACTATTCTATACCATGGATTTAACTACTGAACAATCACAAACCTAACTAATTGCATGGTTAACTAACCTCTTCATAACACAGATATCTATACAAGGTTCCCATTTTACCTGTTCCTGGTAGCTTTCTGTGCTCTTTTGTGGTTTAATACTTGTTAGACATCTGCTGGGTTGAGTTGCTCGAGGACTGGCAAGGTTCTGCGAAGATGAAATGGCAATTTGTAAAGGCTTCTGATACTGCTGGAGAGTCACCTTCGATACAGCTCCTTCATATTGCTGTTCCCTGGATCGATGCTGTAAGCTTTGTGGCGAAGATCCTAATGCACTCTGCCCTTGGTGGGGGTGGCTACCTGCCTGTGGGTAATTCAGCCCATTAGGCAAAGATTCAGGAAGCTGTAAAGGACAATCATTACAACTTACACAGACAGATAAAAGAAAAAAAAGGACACAGGAGACCTAAGTGATGATGACATCCAACATTTGAAGATTAAGTCATTTTCTTGAGTGTAACTATATTTACAGGTTCCTGAGACATCTCACTGTAAAATATGGATTGTTTAGTTAAGGGACTGCATTAATTTCCATAGATTCTGAAGAAAATATCAGCTGTATAGGAAATATTTGAAATGACTTCGAGAGATCTAGGGGATGAATTTTTGGAAAAGCGTAGCTCGTTGGAAGCAGCAGCATGGATTCAGGCCATGTTTAACTTGCATGCTGGTGTTATTCAAAGAATTATTAACATGATAACCAGTTGATAAATAGTGAACTCTCATGAAGCTTTTGCGAAGATGCCATTTCAATAATTAAAGTTTAAGTTTAAGACTTATGGAATAGGAAGTATGCTGCTGAATATTTAATTGGTTTAAAAACAGGAGAACAATGATACCCATTTATATGAACTTTCCAGGTGATCAGAAGGTCATAAATGGATTACACTTAACATACTCTGATAGATTTGCTGTAGTGTTGCTCATGGGTAGGCTGGGGCACAGGAAGGAGTGGAGTTGTCAGATAGGGAATATAGAACAAGGATGGGTGCACAGCAGTTGGGTGAGGAATGAAGCAAGCAGCCAGGTGAAGTGGGAACTACAGCAAGGACAAAGTGGGACACAAGGTCTGAGTTGAAACAGGGATGGAATAGGTTAGTTTCTGTTACTTTGCATCTAGAAGCAGTGATGCTCAGGAGCTGAGATAGGTGGAGACATTCCTGGAGTGAAACAGGCAGCAGATGCATTCCTAGGCCTGAGACTGGGGGCAGAGTTTTCCCTGTGGGCTTCAGGACCTCGATGTCAAGGTCAATTGAGCGTCAGAAGCTCACACTGTGTGGCAAAGTCACCTGGCAGTGGTTTTCCCCGAATTGGCCAGTTAGTGGCCAGAGGGCTAGCTCACCATCCAATTAAGAATGGCAGGTGTGCTCTTGATTCTGGAGGGCTTCCAGCATTGAAGAAGCAGAAGCTTTGCTTTCCAAGAAAGAGAGAGCATGGGTGCAGATAGTGGCACCTTTTCTCCAACTTTTTCAACTTATAAACTAAAAACTCCCCTCAGCAGCTGGGCCACCATTGTGGAGGGATAGGGTGCCGTGTGGCTACAGCTGAAGCCACGAAGGTAGGGAGGGCCTCAAAGCCTGCCTGGAGCACTAGGCTCCCAGTCTACTGCCAGGAGGTCACCTCCAGGAAGCTGCCTTGATTCCCAAGTCTTGGGAGGCCTGTAGGCAGACTGGAAATTTCCAGTTGGCCTCTGACAATAGGCCTTAATTGGCCTTCAACTATCGTTAAGTGGCTATCCACTACTTGCAGACGGATAGCCCTGCACTCTCTGATCCTGCCTCCGGGAAAAGGGCTCGGAGAAAGGATGGAGCTGGCAAACTGCATGCTGGCCGGTGCCGCAAATTTTCGTGCCCGCCAGCCTCTGTGCTCATCCTCATCGGGGCTAAAAATCCTAGAGCTGATGATAGGAGTGGAGGCATTCCTGTGGCTTGAAATGATAGCAGAGGCATTCCTGGGATTGAGGATGTATGTGCAGTCATTTCTGGGGCCAAGGATGGAGCATTGTGTATAGATAGTTACACTTTTTCTGTTAAAGTTACTTTAGATGTGTTTCAATGTCCATGTTTTGCTTTTTTTTTTAAAAAGGTTCACGGCTACCTTTGAGACATTCATTAATGGTAGCTTCCCTTGGTTTCATTGTTGTCAGTACCGGTAATAGGCACAGGCACCACCTTCTTCCAAACATGGCAAACAGCAGGATTTCAATTTGAAAACCCAATGCTTTCAGTAACAATGTTGGGACAAAAGATGGCCAAATATTCACAGGACTGATACTCTGGCATGACAGCCAGGATATGCATGTTGGAAACCTCTGATGGTGACACTGCCAGAGTATGTGGGGTTGGGGGATGTTTCCTGATTTAAGTATGGTCACCAATTGGTGCTGGGCAAAAGCAATGGCAGCCGACTCATGCAGGCTGCAAGTCACGGAGCCACCACAATATTAAGCGCGGCGGCTCATTTAAATATCTGGGGCGAGCTGTCCGTCCCTAGCAATGGTGTCAGCTCCCCGCGCGCAGGTGCCAATGCCATTTTTAAAGGACTTCAAGCCCTGCCTTTCAATTTAAATATTTAAAGATATATTGACTTAAAAAAATTAAATAAATTTATCTTTCCCCTCTCCCACCCCCCCCATAACCATAGAATTAATTACGTGCCCTCTCCCCTTGTCCACCTGACCTTTCCCCCCAAAGTGCATAAACTTTACACTATAACCCTTCCCACCATCCCCTATACTAATGATATGACTTTGAACCCGCTCCCCCGACTCCCACATAGGGAAACTTACCTCCCCCCTACCCACCAGTGTTCCACCTCGGTTCCCCGGACGGGGATCCGAAGGCGTGAGAGTGCTGGCCAGAGGCATGAAGATCGCACTGGGACAGACGGCAAGGGTGAAAGGGTAATTAATTCATTGATTTTAATTAATTTAAATATTTAAATAGGGCTCCCATTGCTGAGCGGCAGGGGGGCTACGAGACCTCCCCGCCGTCAGCAATATCATGCCAGGCCTTCCTGGCACTGGGTGCACGGCGGCCCTCTACCGCAGTCATTTTCCGGCCCCCCCTGCCACGACCCCTGACATCGGGGAGTCTTATAATTCAGCTCAATGTTTAATTTCTTTAACTATATTCTGTTTAATATTTTTTCAGTTGAGGCATTATAAAGGGAATAGGTAGAATGGTTAATTCTGTAGAGATGAAAGTTTGTTATAGAAAAGGGGCGGCACAGTGGCGCAGTGGTTAGCACCGCAGCCTCACAGCTCCAGCGACCTGGGTTCAATTCTGGGTACTGCCTGTGTGGAGTTTGCAAGTTCTCCCTGTGTCTGCGTGGGTTTTCCCCGGGTGCTCCGGTTTCCTCCCACAAGCCAAAAGACTTGCAGGTTGGTAGGTAAATTGGCCATTATAAATTGCCCCTAGTATAGGTAGGTGGTAGGGAAATATAGGGACAGGTAGGGATGTGGTAGGAATATGGGATTAGTATATATGGGTGGTTGATGGTCGGCACAGACTCGGTGGGCCGAAGGGCCTGTTTCAGTGCTGTATCTCTAAACTAAACTAAAAGGATGGGGAAAAAATGGTTCAATAGAGAACAGTGAATTGGATGAGGTGAATGGCCTTTTCTTATTCATAAATTATTTTTCTCTTATTTACTTTACTGAAATAGTGTATAATTGAAGAACACTAAGGTTTTCGGGGTAAGCTTGTAATTTTTGTTACGTGTGCTTTTTTGTGATATCATCATCACTGACACAAAACACTCACACATATATACAGCAGTTGATGACATAACAGAGTTAATTTCATAGCACAGCCATTAACAACCACGGGCTGAAACATTCCTGGGATAGGCTTGAAGAATTTGATGGATATGAAACTTCCACCACACTGAAAAACATAAGTGGGGGAATTCTATCCTGGCTTCGGGGGTCTCAACGTCCGGAAAAAGTGACTCTGAAGTCCCCACGTCGCCTTTTCTCTGGAAGGCCTGCAGAATCTCATGCCAATCAGGCACTTAAGTGGAAGCCCTGCCCTTGGAGAGCTGCCGGCCAATCAGAGGCCGGCAGCTGCAGCACCACCATGGAGGCGGTGGCTGTTGCAGGAGGAGCACCTACCGGAGGCTGAGGAGTGTCGCTGGAACCAGGGCAGGAGGGTTCTCACTGGTGGGGTCACAGGGAGGGGAGTCAGCAGCAAGGGCAGGGGGGTGGCTGTCAGCAAGCCCCCACCTTTACAATGTTAGGTCCCTCGTTCAGGCACTAAGAGCCTTTAAATGAGGGACCTGTCCTGCCTCCCTGGAGCCAGGAAGCAGAGCGCATGGTTTTCCGTGTTGTGCTTCTCATGTGGTGACAGGGCTGCCTGCTGCACGGCTAATCGCAGCTGCAGTGGGAAGAGACCCTTAATTGGGGGTCAATTGCCTAGTTAAGGGCATCAATTTGCAACGGGCCGGGAAGGCCGTTCACAGGCCTTTCTGCCCCGACTAAATTTAGGCGGAGGTTGGATGGTGGCAAGGATTCCACCCCCCCTCCCCCACCCCCATCACCAACACACCTGATGTTATGCTCTCCCCACCTCCAAACTTGCCACGGGGGACAGCATAAAATTCCCCCCAAGGTTTCAATTACACAACATTAATTTTGACAAATATGGAATCATTTTGAGGAATATGGTGGAAAAGTACAATTGGTTTCTCACCTACTGCTTTTTCCTAGTCTCCCAAATAAAATGTTTTGGTCTGTAATCCATTTTTAAGCAAGTCCAATGATATTTATAATAACAGGGATTTAAAAAATGTCAACAGAATTTCTTCCAAGATTAAATAATAAATTAATATTCCAGAACTGGCCCTTCAATTCACAGGACAATCGACATGTTACTGTCTCGTTTGATTTAGGATCACTGTGCTAAAAGATGCAATAAATGAGAGGGCATTTGGCAGAAAGGAACATTGTGATTAGTGGGATTTTGGATGGGTATGAGAATTACATTATTTGCATGCTCAAATAACAGCTGTCTTGAGGTGGGGACAGATTCAGATCTCCTGAACACACAAGGTGGTCCAGGCAGGGCTAACAACAACACAGTATGGCACAGCAATACATACAAATGTTTTGAGAGTTAAGCAGTGAAAGGTTAAGATTCAACAACTGTCAGGGATAGATAGCAAGGCAAGAGAGTGAACGACAGATACAAATAGGACAGAAAGAAAAAGATAATCATAGCCTTGGTCAGAGAGAGAAAATTATAGACACAAAAAACTGAGAGAAGGAAAGGGCAGAAAGAGAGAAAACAGTTACACGAGGATTGTGAGAATCACAAATGAGGGCAGCCCGTGAGAGTGATTTACGTTGCTTGTTGGCAAGGCTTGGCTTGTCACATGAGGGAACTGTGCTCAAGGGCAGCCATACACAAGGAAAGAATGCAATGACCTAGATCTTCTGTGGCACATGCCGCTGATTGCCCAAAAAAGTACAAACTTACCCGGTTCGTAGTTTGCAGGGAAAACTTCCTATTCTTCCTGCGGCAGGATCTACTGTCAGGACAAGATGTGGGGGCGCATTGCCGGCAAAGCCATCCCCCTTTGACGTCAGGAGCTGAAGACAAGCTCCTTGAGGTCTATGTTCAGCTCAATGACAGATACGTTTTTAAAATGATTTTATGGGGAGACAGTGGTGTAGTCACTGAACTAGTAATCCAGAGTCCCAGGCTAATAGACTGAGGGCATGGGTGCAAATCCCACCGTGGCAGCTGGTGGAGTATAAATTTAATTAATTCGTAAATTTAATTATTAAAAATCTGGAATTGAAAGCTAGTCTCAGTAATGGTGCCATGAAACTATCATTGATTATTGTAAAAACCCATCTGGTTCACTAATGCCCTATAGGGAAGGAAATTTGCCATCCATACCTGTTCTGGTCTACATGTGACTCCAGACCCACAACAATGTGGTTGACTCTTAAGTGCCCTCTGAAATGGCTGAGCAAGCCATTTAATTGTCAAGGGAAATTAGGGATGGGCAACAAATGCTGGCTTTGCCAGCGACGCCCACATCCCATAAAAGAATTCAAAAAAGCAATTAGGACACTTTTAGTTTAGTTTTAGTTTTAGTTTTAGTTTTAGAGATACAGCACTGAAACAGGCCCTTCGGCCCACCGAGTCTGTGCCGACCATCAACCACCCATTTATACTAATCCTACACTAATCCCATATTCCTACCACATCCCCACTTGTCCCTATATTTCCCTACCACCTACCTATACTAGGGGCAATTTATAATGGCCAATTTACCTACCAACCTGCAAATCGTTTGGCTTGTGGGAGGAAACCGGAGCACCTGGAGAAAACTGTTATAAACTTTAAAATATATTTAATATTTAACACTGCCGGCTCCCCACCCCTGCTCCCCCAGCTTCCCCCCGCACCTGTGGCATTCGCCCCACCCAGCACCCCCAGCTCCCCCTGGCTCCCGCCCCATGTCTCTGGCTCCCCCGTGTACCCCCAGCTTCCCCGCCCACTACTCCAGCCCCCCGTCCTGGCTCCCCAGCCGCTCCTCCGTCTCATCCCCTGCTACTCCAGCTCCCCGTCCTGGCACCCCTGGCTCCCACTTGCTCTTCCAGCTCCTCTCCTACGACTATGGCTCCCCGTCCCGGCACTCCTGGCTTCCCCCATTCCTCCCCGCTAGTCTGGCTCCCTGCCCCAGCACCCCCAGCTCTCCACTCACTGCTTCCCTAGGCACCCCCTGCATCCCTGGATCCCCTCCACTTCTCCCACACTACTTTAGCTCCCTGCCCTGGCACCCCCAGCTCCCTCCCCATCCCCCCCGACTTCTCCCCTACTACACTGGCTTCACCTGCACCCCTGGCTCACTCCCGCTACCTCTTCCCTCGCTCCTCCAGTTTCCCCTGCACCCCAGCTCACCACTCCCACCCACCCCCCCTCCCCCCCACCACGAATACTCTGGCTCTTCACCTGCTCCTCCGGCTTCCCGTGCACCCTTGACTCCCACCCCAACTACTCTGGCTCTTCCCCCACTCCTCCGCCTTCCTCTGCACCCCAGGCTCCCCCCACTCCCCACTACTCTGGCTCTTCCCCTCCTCCTCCAGCTCCCCCTGCACCCTTGGCTCCCACCCCGCTACTCTGGCTCTTACCCCACTCCTCTGGCTCCCTCGGCATCCTCAGCTCCTAACCACCCCAATCCTCCCAGCCCCTCAATCCCACCCATGTCAGAAACAGCTGATGGAGGTGTAAAACCCTGAGAGGAGCATGGAGGGCAAGCCAGAGGAGCGGGGTGGTGGGGAGTGAAGCCAGTGCGAGCTAGGGGTGGGGGGTGCTAGGGAGGGAGCTGGAAGAGTGGGGGCGGGGTGAGGGGGAAACGGTGCTAGGGGTGAAGTGGGGATCCAAAGGAGTCAGGGGGCAGTGCGCAGGGGGGAGCAGAGCCATAGAAAACGGGGGTAGGGGGGCAGCGGGGGGGGGGGGGGGCGGTTGGGGAGGGGGTGGTGGGTGCTGGGGGTGGGAATAATGAAGAACATTTTTATTTCAAAGATCAGTACCCTGTATGACAGATAACTAACTTTGTTCACTTATCCCATTGTCTATCAGCCCTAACCTTTTGCAGGCAAAAATCCATGTCAGTTATGGACAAATCAACAAGTTAGCGGGGAGCTAAAGTAGTGTGGGGGGAGCTGGAGGAGTGGAGGGGATCCAGGGATGTAGGGGGTAGCTAGGGAAACAGTGGGTGGACAATTATAGACAAGTTTACGAATTACTGGTCCCTGCCACTTTAAGAATAGGAACAGTGTGAGCCCCTCTGGAGCCCATTCAATTGCACTGCAAGTTCCGGATTTCAGCATAAGTGAGTTCACCAGAAGTTGCGGTGCAATTGCGGCCCTCAATAGCAGAAAACACTGCAAGATCACGGCCACTATCTTTCTACAGCGCTTGGGTTTTCCCAACAAAATGACTTCTGCCTACACCCACAACTAGATGTTTGATTTTTTTTTAGCAATCTTTTGGTGAACAGTTTTTAAAAAATAATCTACCAACAAAAGAGCAACTTACATTTATGTAGCACTATATCTTATCTCAGAAATGTCCCAAGACACTTCATATATAAGAAGTTACTTTCCAGTTCAGTGACATTTATTGTGCATATACAGCAGCCAGTTAATGCACACAGCAAGGAGGTGAATAACCATCTAATCTGGGATCAGGGTAATTATGCTGTTCCTAGTCCATTGCCTAAACTTCACCGGATGTGCACCGAAGGTTCTGTTTTTGCTGCATTTCTGATGAATTTATTGTGGCAAAGAGGGAGCAATTCTAAGAAAATATGTCCCCCAAATCACAGACAGAGACATATAAAGGTCTTGACTCCCCATGTGCAACACTGCTTGGCGATCACTACAAACATAGGGCTGGATTTTAAGAGCAAGCTCAAAAAATGGCGGCCTGCACGTGCGGGCCGCCTGGCAAACAGCTGTCGCAATCTCAAGCACGGTGGCTCATTTAAATAGCCAAGGCGGCCACCCTCCCCAGTCTCGTGGAGTGGGCAGGCTGTTCGTCCCTGGCAATGACGTCAGCTGACTGTGCGCAGGCGCTGGCGCCATTTTTAAAGGGCAGTCAGCCCTGCTGCTTAATTTAAATTTTTAAACACATACCTCCCAAAATTAAATGGATAAATTTCTTATGCCCCTTTCTCACCCCACCCCATAATGATTACATTAACTATTTACCCGTTCTCCCCCAAAACATTTACCTTTTAATCTGACCTTCCCACCCACCAACTGCACAAAGTTTGACGTTCAACCCATCCCCATCATCCCCACACCCATGACGTGCATTTGAGTCCCTTAACCCCTACACCCCCGCACTGAAAATCCTACCTTCTCCCCCCTCCACCACCAGTCTGGTGCCGCCTTTCCCTGGACGGGGATTTGAAAGTGTGGGAGTGCTGGCTGCTGTGCCGAAGATTGCTGTGGTATCTCAAGATTGCAGGTAAGTCCATGTTAATTCATTCATTTTATTAATTTGAATATTTTAATTGAGGTCCCATCACCAAGCGGTGGGAGGGCCGCCATGGAGCCTCTCCCTCGCCGGGAGGATCGGGCCAGGCCCTCCTGGCATCGGGGTTCAAAGCGGACCTCAGCCGGACCCATCTTCAGGCTTCCCTGCCACAGAACTCAACGCCGGGGTGGACAAGAAGACCAGTCCATAGTCTTGCATATGGCACATATCCATCATACCTTAAAGCGTCACAGTTGAAAACTTCACACTTCACTAAAGTCTGTGACCATCTGCCTGCAGAGTTGTAGTCTCCTGTGGCACTGTCTTTGGCGGTAGATCCTATGCTGAGAGTATGGCCTCCGTGTCTTTCCCACCACCCTGATGTCCGAGGCTCCACTCATACAGTGAAGGGTGTTGCTCCTTATCGTCACTGGGCCCGAAATCTGAGTTATACCCTGATTGCCATCTGCTGCCTTCCTTGTATTCAGGTGGCCTTCAATTGTTTTTGGAAAACTTGCCCCTATGATACCAGGAGAGTGACGACCCACTACAATGCCTGAGTGCTTACCGCCCACTCTTCCTGCCACCTGCACTGCACCAAGGGCACCTGCCTCCGAATAGCCAAGGCCCCTTGGCACTGCTCACCCCTGTATGGGTCTGAGGTAATTCCCTAGGGTGGTCATGACAGGCTCCCCACTGTGTACCTGCTTCCTTTCACTTGGTCTGCCCCAGACATAATGTGTGGCCATGTGCCCCCATGAAAATCTCAACACCCCCCATCGTTAATGAGCTCTTAAGAAGTTCCTCAACCACCTTAATTGGCCTTAATCGGGGATCGGGTGGGATCGTGACCCCTCCTCTCCCCCTGCCCTGGTGAACATGGCTGGCGGCAGGTATGCCGGCCGGCACCAGTATTTTCTGGCTCCTTCTTCCTTGAAACGAAAATTCAATCCACTGTGTCAGCTATCAGATAAATAAAAAACAGGTTGCAGACTGCAACTCACAAAATACAACAGCACCTTTCAGGCAAATACAACAACCTTTAAAGTGGTAAAACATTCACAGGCAATTCACAGGAGCCTTATCAAGCAAAATATGACACTGAACCACATAGGAAATATTGGGGCAGATGACCAAATGCTTGGCCATTGAGTTAGGTTTTAAGGAGTGTCAAAAGGAGAAAAAAGAGGTAAAGAGGCAGAAAGGTTTAGGGAGGGAATTCCAGAGCCTAGAGCCTTAGCAGCTGAAAGCATGGCTGTCAATTGTGGACTGATTATTATAACAGGAGGCCAGAATTTGAGTAAGGTGGATAACTTGGAGAGTTACAGGGCTGGAGTAGGTTACAGCGATAGGGAGGGCCGAGGCCATGGAGGGATTTGAAAACGAAGATAAGAAACTTAAAATAGCAGCATTACTTAATAAGGAGCCAATGCAGGTCAGCGAGCACACCACCACATTTTGGAAGGGGTTGCATAACACATCTTCAAGGTTTCTTTTCATTAACTTGGCTCAGTGATAGTATTTTCATCTCTGAGTCAGAGGATTACGGGCTGAAATCCCAGTACAGACTTGAACACATAGGGCCCGATTTTAACGCTGTGTAAGTGATTGGGATTTGAGTGAATTAAAATCTATGCTGGCACTTTAGTGCAGTACTGAGGGAATATGATATTGCCATCCTCAGGGGGAAATATTAAACCGAGGTCCATGTGCCTGCTCAGGTGGTGGAAAAGATTCCATAGCATTATTTGAAAAGTACTGCATGTCATGGCCAGCATTCCACACACAACAAGCAGCATTGTCATTTATTCATTTGTTGTTTGTTTTGCTGTGTGCTAACTGACTGGCTTATTTGACTACATAGCAACAGTGATTCCACTTCAACAGTAGTTCATTAATTGTAAAGTATTTCTGGACTTAGTGATGACATGAAAAGATGGTATATAAATGCAGATTCTTTTTCATATGGATGCTTAAAAGTTTTTTGGAAGTAGAAAATTAAAGAGAATAGCAGAAGGTCAGTCGACAACAAGAACTGAATTAAAATGCCTTTCTGGTATGAAATTTAGTTCTATATAATTAACATTACAGCACAAATCTATTGCTGATCGTTGAGTACCTTTATTGCTGTATATTAATGTTTGTTTCAGCATCACAGTGTAGAAGCTGAAAACAAACAAAAAACGGTCAGCTCAGAAAAAGGTATTTTAATGTATCTGTCAGTAGTCCAATGATTAATTCACCAATTTCAATTTATGAGGGGCGATTTTAACTCTCGTCAGTCGATGGGAATAGAGCAGGGGAGCAGTTCAAATGGAACGGCTCCATTTCTGCCTATTCCCCATTTTGAAGCCAATGGTTTTGGTGGTGGTCAAGGCTTCCACCCCTACCCAGCTATGCAACACCCACTTTTCCGCACTTACCTAGCTGCTAGCAACCTTCTCTAGATGCCTGGAGACTACTGGGTCTCCCCTCGCCTGGCCAGCTGCCGCTTTCCACTGGAAACAGCCAAGCAGCTGCCGAGCAGCATTCAAAGAAGGCCGGGTGGTAAAAATCTGCCGGGCCTCTGACGAAGATTGCTGTCCTCTCCTACCAGGAGTTTAAAATTGGCCCTATGGTGTTCACAAAACATACATTTAAAACAGATCATAGAAACAATTTATTAAAAAAAAAACATAGAACAAATATGTGAAAAGGTTAAACTCACCATTTGGAAAGTCTAAACCATAATGACAAAGTGAAACTATATACACTCCTATGAATGCAAAGGAACTTCATGGAACAAATATAAAATCACAAAACATAAAGTTATGGCATAAGGCAGCAGAAAATTAAATCCACCTTTCTACAGTCTAACCTTTTTAATGATATTCTCTGGTGGTACATCCCTCCTTCCCAATGCATATGAGCTCCATTGACTTGTGGGCGATATATCTTCCAGTTCACTGTCATGGACATTACTCTGTTGTGATGGTGTCTGAATACAAGAAAATCAACATATTAATGATTGGTGCTAGTTTGACAACAAGTAATTTTGACAGTTGAGGATTTCACCAATATGTAAATGCAGTAGTTGGTGTGGCATTCAGCCCTATGGATAACGAAGGCCTGAGGTTTAACTGCTGATTTGTGCTGAATTACCTATCAGCCAGGGTGGCAGTGGATTCACTACAACTGGTTTCAGAGTTCCTGGGCTAGTTAAAGGAAAAAAACATCAACCAGGACTCTTGCTCCTGATTGCTATTCAATGGCCCTGTGGAGTATGTATAGGATAAAGCTCTGCGTGATACCTTATTGGCACTCACCTTCCAGGCTTACACATGGACTGAGTGAAGGTGGGGAAATTTTTTTTTAAATGACAACAACCATGATCCTGCAGTTTGTGTGGTAATAGAATCTAATTGGGCCAGAAGAATCCTTCTTCTTAAAGCAGTTCTGTAATATTAAGACTAATGCAAAGGCAGATAAAAGCAGATTGGTGGTGTGTATGTAAAAGCTTTACTAATACAGTAATGAAGAATGCAAGGTAACAAAACTGAAAGGTTAGCAAAATACAATTGAGCTTTGTTGACATTTCTAAATTAAAGTGTTATAATTACATTTTAAAAGCAGAAGTGTGTGATTGAAATAGATAGAGATAGTGCATGCTGTGAGATGGTTTAGCGGCACAGTGGCGCAGTGGTTAGCACCGCAGCCTCACAGCTCCAGCGACCCGGATTCAATTCTAGGTACTGCCTGTGTGGAGTTTGCAAGTTCTCCCTGTGTCTGCGTGGGTTTTCTCCGGGTGCTCTGGTTTCCTCCCACATGCCAAAGACTTGCAGGTTGATAGGTAAATTGGCCATTATAAATTGCTCCTAGTATAGGTAGGTGGTAGGGAAATGTGGGGATGTGGTAGGAATATGGAGTTAGTGTAGGATTAGTATAAATGGGTGGTTGATGGTCGGCACAGACTCGGTGGGCCGAAGGGCCTGTTTCAGTGCTGTATCTCTAAATAAATTAAATAAATAAATCTCTTCTATTTCTACATCTATCATATGCTGAATTTGCAACCGCACCAATTAGATGCTAACCATAAATGGGAAGACATATATATTGTACTAAATTTCTCCCTTTTGTTCAGATAAATACATGTGGGACAGATTATCCTCTGACTATATTACTGCCACACATTGAAGAGGTAGGTCGTGTGTTGCCATTTTAACCCCAGAGTTGGGGGAGTGGGGCAAAGCCTGGCACAGGGATAGCCCAAGCTTTCCTTGTGGGGAACAGAGGAGGACTACTGCACCTCCTACCCCAAAAGGAAACTTCAAATAAATTTTAAAAACTTACCTTACTGGGCCTCTTCTGGCCCTTGATGCAGTTCCCAGCAGTTTTGGCCTGGCGGGGAAGCCACTATTGCTCCTCTGCTCAGGCCTCAGGTAAAAATAGCAGCTGGGCCCTAATGGCATAACTGAAGCAACATGGGCAGCCTGCCAGTGAGATTCGTGCAACAGCTCAGAGCTGTTCAGCTCCAAATTGCGTCTGGGCTTCATGCAGACCAGGGAGACCATTCCGTCCTACATAGAGGAAGTGATTAGGGTGGAGCTTCTGCTAACCGCTCTGACAGCTTTGATGGCTGCTCACACTAATACCATGGAAGCTCAGATGGCTGCCAACTTGGCTCTGGGTGCCAATGTTGACAGAGGTTTCCAGAGTGTCATTCTGTACTCATGTAGGACCATAGGAATGCTGAAGTACAGTTCCATAAGAAGTGCCCTTGGCACCATGGGAGGGGCACCTGCTGTCCTTTCTCAGGATGATAGCTTGCCTGCTTCCTCAACATTCACTCTTCCAGTGATCTTGTTAGTGCCCCACGGTCAGTTGGGTCAGACTGCCCTGGCCTATGTCAAAATGCTGCAGTGTGTAGCAGGGCCCTCTAGGTCCAGAGCTGATTGAGGTCACCAACCGCAGCCATCTGAAGTATCCTCAATGGAAGCTCAGCAGCTTTCCACCTTCCAAAATATAGTCACTAGGGATATACGTCAGAGCAGCACTTGGATATGTACACAACAAACAAGACAGAAATTAAAGGATTGAACTTGGATGCTTCTTTATTCCGGGTAGATCTAATTATTATCTACCAAAGATCTACCAAACTATCCATGACTGTAATAAAACTGAAGGCAAATAAAAACAGTCCACCAACTTGTTAATAGAAGTCAGAAATCAGTTGTAAAAGGCAGAAAAGTAAGCAAAAATAGTCCAAAAGTTAACCAGCAGCCTTAAAGGACAAACCAGCCACAAACCTGTATGTAGTGGATCAGCATTTTAAATAGTATTGTTGAAGGGTCCTTGCTGCCTGTTAGCATCCTGAGTTACTAAGTCAGTTTAATACATTGTGAGTCAGGCATCAGGGCAGACCAATTTCACACAAGGACCTTTATTTAAATATGATAATGAGACTTTTAAATGATCCCTTGACTCTTACGAAAGTGCCCAGTCGATTACGGCATGTGGTACAATTTCGGTGTGGATTAAATTTGTGCAGGCCACCTATCATATTGGATCTTTAGGCACCCATTTTACACCTGCAACAGGCATGGTGCGATTGAATTTCTGTGCCATTATTTTTTCCAAGAGCACAAATGAGCATTTATCAACAATTTGTTGGAGTATTACAGACCTGCTTGGCTAATATTTCAGATTACTGAGTCTGCTACAGAGACTTGGTTCTGAACTTCAGTTGTTTCCTTGGAGTCAGATGGACCCAAAGAGACCCTGTTCACCTCCAGCCAGTGCGATAGTTACTAACTGGTCATTAGGCAACTGACAAATATATGCTCAATCCCTCATTAGGAAGTCAGGAGATATTAAGAGCTTCTCCAGAACAGCATGATGAGCAGCACAACTCACTGTGAATTGTGCGAATGCACTGCCACCATCTTCCTGACCATACTACGGATACAGACCGTAGACATTAAATAGTAGTTCCACTCGTTGGAGATTAGGAATTTAAGCAGCAGTTTCTTGCTTCTCTACCAGCTAATTATAGCAGCCAGAAGGTTCTGGATATATGAGCCCATGTTCTCATATTTGACATCCAATTAACATTTTCCAGCAGCGATCATCCCAAGCCTCAATATTTTCTTGTCACCTATAAGGCAGACATCTGCCTTCAATGTGAAGGAATGGCCTACATAGGGCAGCCATCTTCATATAATGGACATCCAAGTCCAGTGACTCATATCAGGCTAATTCATTACCAACTATTTATTGCAAATCCTTATATGATATGCTTGCCATGAGGCTGACTTCCCCTTAGTGGTACTAAATGTGAAATGATTGTAGGCCAAAGCAGTTCTTCCCTGAAACCTTTTCCTTTTTGCTACAAATCTATTACGCTCCTGGATCCTCTACAGTGGCCAAATAAGTCCTTACATTTCCTGAGTAGGAGTACTGAACCATGAAGCAGAACTGTTTGGGTAGATGCCTTATATGTTACAAACTTAACTTGTATTGGGATGTTAATGTCACTGAAGAAAGTCCAAAGCATTCTTCACTCCTTCTCAGCTTGGCACTCATTAATTGTTTAGGGCTGAAGCTGGCATCTACCAGTATCTCCAATTAACAATATGAATGAGCCCCTTGTATTTTTAATGACTGGTTTCAGTAGCGATATAATTTCTATGTAATTCTACAGTGCTGATTCCTCCTGAATGGACACATGTCGAGAAGCTCTGCTGGTGTCTATCACCTGATACAAGACATGACTGCTGCCCAAACCAGTGCATCAGTGGCATTGTGTGGGGCACATATCTGCAATGGGTGATGAACACACTGTCAGTATTGAGAGATCATTCCATTATGAAAGTTAAGTTGCTGTTGTGATAAGGACCCAAGTTGTAGTATTAGAAATATAGGGAGATGCCACATTGACATTGATATTCAAGGACTTAAACTAAGAAGGCAACAAATATAAAACTGCCAGTTGTTGTCTGAAGGACAACAGATACTACACCCTCCAAGTTCAAAATGAGGAAGAATTAACAAATGGTTAACAATGATGGCCCCAGAATTACACAGAAATTATAACACAGAAACAAACACTTCAGCCCACCCAGTTGGTGTTAATGTTTATGCTCCATATAGCAGTAGTCATAGAGTTATAGTGTTATACAGCACAGAAATAGGCCCTTCAGCCCATCGTGTCCGTGCTGGCCTTCAAGCACCTATCTATTCTAATCCCATTTTCCAGCACTTGGCCCGTAGCCTTGTATGCTATGGCATTTCAAGTGCTCATCTAAATACTTCTTAAATGTTGTGTGGGTTTATCACCCCTGCAGGCAGTGTGTTCCAGACTCCAACCACCCTCTGGGTGAAATTTTCTTTCCTCAAATCTCCTCTAAAATTCCTGCACCTTACCTTAAATCCATGCCCCCTGGTTATTGACACCTCTGCTAAGGGAAAACGTTTCTTCCTATCTACTCTATCTATGCCCCTCATAATTTTGTATACTTCAATCAAGTCCCCCCTCTGCCTTCTCTGCTCTAAGGAAAACAACCTTAGCCTATCCAGTCTCTCTTCATAGCTGAAATGCTCTAGCCCAGGCAACATCCTGGTGAATCTCCTCTGCACCCTCTCCAGGCAATCACATCCTTCCTATAGTGTGGTGACCAGAACTGTACACAGTACTCCAGCTGTGGCCTAACTATCATTTCATATAGCTCCTTCATAACCTCCCGGCTCTTATATTCTATGCATCAGCTAATAAAAGCAAGTATCCCATATGCCTTCCCAACTACCTTATCTACCTGTGCTGCTGCCTTCAGCGATCTATGGACAAGTACACCAAGGTCCCTCTGACCCTCTGTACTTCCTAGGGTCCTATATATATCCGTTGTATATTCCCTTGCCTTGTTAGACCTCCCAAAATGCATCACCTCACACTTTTCAGGACTAAATTCCATTTGCCACTGCTCTGCAGCCAGCCCATCTATATTGTCCTGTAATCTTATATCTATGGCCCTCATTCCAGAACCCTCAACCACTGGAAACAGCCAGTTTCTATCTAATCTGTTTTATCCCTTTATAATTTTAAACTCTATCAAATCACCTCAAAATCTCCTCTGTACAAATGAAAACATAGGAACAAGTGTAGGCCATTCACCACAGTGAACTATTCCACCATGCAATTAGATCATGAATGATCTGTATACTAACTTCATTTATCCATTATGGTTCCATAACCTTTAATACCCTAACCTAATGAAAATTTAGTAAGCCTGGACCATGACCCCACCACTGAACATCAAGCTACTGTCCACAGGACTGTCACTGACCTCATCTCCTCTGGAGATCTTCCCTCTACAGCTTCCAACCTCATAGTCCCACAACCCCGGACAGCCCGCTTCTACCTCCTTCCCAAAATCCACAAACAGGACTGTCCTGGCAGACCCATTGTGTCAGCCTGCTCCTGCCCCACTGAACTTATTTCTTCCTATCTTGGCTCTATCTTTTCTCCGCTGGTCCAGTCTCTTCAAAACCTATATCCGTGACTCTTCTGACGCCCTACATCATTTTGACAATTTCCAGTTTCCTGGCCCCAACCGCCTCCTCTACACTATGGATGTCCAATCTCTCTTTACCTCCATCCCCCACCAGGACGGTTTGAGGGCTCTCAGCTTCTTCCTTGAACAGAGGCCCAACCAGTCCCCATCCACCAACACCCTCCTCTGCCTGGCTGAACTTGTTCTCACATTGAACAACTTCTCCTTCAACTTCCTTCAAGTAAAAGGTGTTGCTTTGGGTACCCGCATGGGTCCTAGTTATGCCTGTCTTTTTGTGGGATATGTCGAACATTCCTTGTTCCAGTCCTATTGCCCCATCCCCCAACTCTTTTTCTGGTACATTGAAGACTGTATTGGTGCCGTTTCCTGCTCCCACCCCGAACCGGAAGACTTTATCAACTTTGCTTCTAATTTCCACCCTTCTCTCACCTTTACATGGTCCATCTCCGACACTTCCCTTCCCTTCCTTGACTTCTCTATCTCCATCTCTGGGGATAGGCTGTCTACTAATATCCATTATAAGCCCACCGATTCCCACAGCTACCTCGACTACACTTCTTATCACCCTGCCTCCTGTAAGGACTCCATTCCATTCTCCCAGTTTCTCCATCTCCGACACATCAGCTCTAATGATGCTACCTTCCACGGCAGCGCTTCTGATATGTCTTCCTTTTTCCTCAGCCGAGGAATCCCACCCCCCCCCCCCCACTGTGGTTGACACGGCCCTCAACCGTGACCGGCCCATTTCCCGCACCTCTACCCTCACCCCTTCCCCTCCCGCCCAGAACTGCAACAGGGTTCCCCTTGTCTTCACTTTCCACCCCATCAGCCTCCATATCCAAAGGATCATCCTCCGCCATTTCTGCCACCTCCAGGTGATGCCACTACCAAACGCATCTTCCTCTCCCTTACCCTGTCAGCATTCCGAAGGGATCGTTCCCTCCGTGACACCCTGGTCCACTCCTCCATTAGCCCCACCACCTCGTCCCCTTCCCATGGCACCTTCCCCTGCAATCGCAGAAGGTGCAATATCTGCCCATTTACCTCCTCTCTCCTCACTATCCCAGGCCCCAAACACTCCTTTCAGGTGAAGCAGTGATTTACTTGTACTTCTTTCAATGTAGTATACCGTATTCGCTGCTCACAATGTGGTCTCCTCTACATTGGGGAGACCAAACGCAGACTGGGTGACCGCTCTGCAGAACACCTCCCCTCGGTCCGCAAGCAGGACCCAAAGCTTCCAGTTGCTTGCCATTTCAACACTCCCGCCTGCGATCATGCTCACATCTCTGTCCTGGGATTGCTGCAGTGTTCCAGTGAACATCAACGCAAGCTTGAGGAACAGCATCTCATTTTCCGATTAGGCACGCTACAGCCTGCCGCACTGAACATTGAGTTCAATAATTTCAGAGCATGATGGGTCCCCCATTTTACTTTTATTTTTAGTTATTTTTTTCTTTTTCCTTTTTTTAATATATTTTTTGTGTTTATTTTATTTTATTTCATCTTAGTTTGTTCAGTTTTTTTTCATGTTTGTACTTGCGGCTGTTCAATTTTCAGTCCGTTATCACCCTATCTGTACTAATGCTTTGTCTTTCAGCACACCATTAACATATTGTTTGCCTTTGCTCCAGGGCCTTCTGGTCAGCTATTCTGTGACCTTGTCCTATCTACATCTTCTCCTTTGTTATCTCTTGCCCCACCCCCACTTTACTTGCTTATAACCTTTTACCTTTCTAATATTTGCCAGTTCTGAAGAACTTTCACTGACCTGAAACGTTAACTCTGCTTCTCTCTCCACAGACGCTGCCAGACCTGCTGAGTATTTTCAGCATTTCTTGTTTTTATTTATATTTGAAAATTTAGCAATCTCAATTTAGAAATTTTCAATTGACCTAGACTCAGCAGCTTTTTGGGAGACAGAGTTCCAGATTTCAACTACCCTTGGTGTGAAGAAGTTCTTTTTGTCATCACCCCTGAACAGGTTAGTTCTAATTTTAATGATTTGCCTCCTTGTTCTGGACTCTCCCACCAGAGGAAATAGTTTCTCTCTATCTACCCTATCAATCCTTTAATTATCTTAAACACCTTAATTAGATCACCCTTAATCTAAATTCAAGGGAATACAAGAAACTTAAGGCTAGATTTTTAGCCCCCAATGGGGCCAAGCACGAGGTGGATGGGTGTGAATATTTGTGCTGCCAGCCAGCGTGCTGGCTCCATCCTGCTGGCTCCAACCCACCCCTGAGCCATTTTCCCTGAGGGGTGGCAGGGCTACCCACAAGTGGCGGGCAGGTATAGGCATCAACATATTGCACCACGGACATTTGACAAAATTATTGACTTAGCCATGGACATGGGAGCAATTAATCTATATATAACGTGTATAGCCAATCATTGGTTTATCACTTCTTTCTATAAAAATGACTAGGAAATAAAATACTAGATTTAATTTTTGATAAACAATGCCTGTACAACCCCAAACAAAGACTGACTGAGTAAAACATAATTTAGGTTGACATGTTAACAATTTTGGTTACAATAGACATTCTGTTATGTTGCGTATTGGAATAGGGGACGGAGAGATGAATAAAGCAACCAAGTTATTTGATCAGCTCAAAGCCCCCAGTCTAGTACAAACATGTTGGAGTTTGCATTACAACTATTAGTCGGCAGGACAAAAGCAAACAGAACCCATGGTACCTGTCTAAGAACTTACATTGTATTGCTTCTGGTCTGCCAGGAAAATGGCCTTATCTTTCATTAATACTCACTCCTTTGGTCAACCCGATCACTTGTATGTAATAATCTGTCTACTAATTCCTGGCACAGGTTTATGGAGCGAAAAGTAATCTTTTTTTTTCAATTTATAAACATAACCAGAACAGAAAAGTAATATCCAAAACAACAAACTTAATATTAATTACTAGCACACAAATATGAAAGTGTTGAAACTTGAATTAGCCACTTATAGCTACAGAGAGTGGCCCAGCAAATTCTGTGCTGGAATAGGTACCACAAGATAAAAAATGTTCACTTCTCATCTCTTGTGTCAATTACTCCTCCATTTTCTTTTCAGGATAAAACCAACTATAATCGCTCATTAACATCTACTTAAATATCAAATAATTTACAAAATAACACAAACCATCTGCTCATAGAATTGGGCAACATACTTCAATAAGTATATTTGTAACAACATCCAAAACAAATTCAACATCAATGAGAACCAACGCACAAAAAAGTGAGACAAAAATGTTACTCATATTTCCTCAGAAAACTCTTTCAGATTTATTTGTACAATAAATTTGTATCTGATCTTTCAATGGACTCTGAGTCCCATTGATCTTAGGTTTCCTCTGGATTACAGAACCACAGTGCTAACAATGAACCGAAGAAAACAAAATCAAAGCTGAAGAGCCCTTCTTAACATAAATGAGTATCAAAAGGGTTTTCCAATCATCTACAAATAACAGACTATAAAGTATATTTATTCTATGTTCATCTGGTTTTATCCCTGTCAAAAATAATCTGTATACTTTAAGACTACATAATGTGTAGGATTTCCTTTATGAAATTTAGTTCCTAAAACATATTCCAAAATTGTACAGAAAGTGAGTACCCTTATTTGTTCAAATAATCCTTCTTTTAAAAAATGCATAATTGATAAGCAGCTGTGAAGTTTCATAAAGTATTAGCACATTAAAATGCAAAAGGGTTGTAGAACTGCGTATCTAAATTAATAAGTATTATGATCCATAAGAATATCTCACCTCAAGTAACTATTTTCCTTCGCAAATAGATTGAAGTTGGAACTAGATCACATTGATATTTCTCAAATTGCCTAACCTGTGCAATGGTCTTTATCTTTCGAACTATCTGATAATTCCTTTCCAGACACTGATAGGAAAGAAACCCCAGAATGAAAATAAACACACTAAAACAAAATGACTACCACCTAACAACAGTGCTTCCCTTTGATCATGTAGTGTTGCTGTCTACTGTACGTATTTCTATATAATTCACTATCCTACAGCAATTACTTTATGAACATATTAACACTATACCAAAACTATAAAGACTTGTTCAAATACGTCCATGTCTCATTGTACCTCCACTCGATTTCCTCATTAACCAAATATGCCGACACTGATGAAATACAGGTGATATAAATAGCAAGATTTGTGTTTTTCTCCTATGGTTTTTATTTCATGGTTTATTGTTCTCAAACTGGTGTCCCGTGTTGTGCAATCACAAGACTTGTGCTGAAATGATTTTTTTTCCATATTTGGAAGCTAACCTCTCATCTCGACACTGGAGGGAACAAGGCGCTTTCACCTAAAGTGACTGCGGAGATTTATGTAAAATGGCTATTGTTTAATTGATTCCCAGCACAGGGAAACTGGAGAAGGGTGTTCCGAGACATTTCCCACTATTGTTTGCCATGTCACTGCTTCATGTTCTAGGACCTAGCCGGATGCCCTGATGATCCCGATCCTTTCTAATTACTTTCGCTCCTGGTAATTTTAAATGTCTTGCTCCAAGCCTTTAAATTTGTGTTTTAAAATAACCTAGCCGCTAGGTTATTTAAAACACAAGATTAAAGGCTTGGAGCAAGGCATTTAAAATTACTACGGACTGCAAAATTTTTGCCACGGACATTGGTGTTGCTGACCAGTGGTGGCGGGTAGCCAATTAGCAGGACATAAAGGCCAATTGAGGCTTATTGTCAGAGGCCAACTGGAAAATGGGCCCCTGAAGGCATCGGGACTAGGCCAGCTGCCTGGAGATGGCCTCCTGGCGGCAGACCAGGGGAGCCAGCACTCCAGGCAGTTTTTGAAGCCCGCACTCTTCACCCTCGCTTGCCTGGTCACAGATGTGACTGCAGACCACCCTGTGGAGGGGTTTTCCCTCCACAATGGTGGCCCGGCTGCTAAGTCTATTTTTCATTTAAAACTTTAAAAAGTTGGAGGGCACCTCCATCTTGAGATGTCCTCTCTCTCTCTTACTTGAAAAGGCAGCCTGCTGCTTTTTCAGGGTGGGAGGGTCTCCTACAGGCCCTCTAGCTTCAAAAGCCTGCTCACCCTCCTTAATTGGACAGTTAGCCCGCCTTCTGGCCTCTAATTGGCTAACTCAGAGAAAATCAGGAAGGCCCACCGCTGTCCACTTAAGTGCCTGATTGGCACTAGATGCAGCGGGTCCGCCAGAGAAAAGGCGACGCGGGAATCTCAGCGTTGCTTTCCTCGGATGTCAAGACCCCCGCCACCAGAATAAAATCCTGGCCAGTGTTTCAGCCACCCAAACCACTAAAACAGATTGTTCCAATCTGAAATTCTTGGCTGAAGATTGGAGGCACTGAACCTTAGTGACTAAATACTCACTCCAACCAATATAGACTACAGTGTTGCAAGTTCCTCACAAGCACCTCGTCAAATCCTAAAGTCTCACGACTGCAGGATCATGCTGTGAACATGACGGCTGCCATGTTTGCCCATATAGCAGCACTTACGGCACTTCAAAATAATCAATTGATTATGAAGCACTTTGAGATGTATCCAAGAGAAGTGACGAGGCTATAAAAATGGACTCCTTTTCTTTTAAAGGAGCACTTACTTCCATAAAATTTATTTGGTTAATGTCAACTCTTTAAATTTATGGTGAATTTCTGTGCTCATCCGTGTGAAGATACTCATTCATGTATCCCAGCATGAAGCTACCATAGGTAAAGTCTAGTGCTGTCTGCTAATAGATTGAAGCTTTAAAAATGTGCCTTATTCCATACTCAGAATAGCAATTCTGACTGTACGACTATGACATTTCCATTTTACACACTGGCCTCTCTAAGTGAGATTGCCAGTGCAATCCCAATTTGTGCCAAATTAGTGAAGTTTTGTATTGTGGACCTATGCCAACTAGGAACTGGCTTGAGTTTGCTGATTTCATGCAGGACCCTTCTACCTAGCAGATGTTGTATGATTGCCTTTAAGAGTGATGTCCCTTTAAAATCTTAGTATGCTAATGAGCCAAGTACCAGGATGCAGTCATGTGACTAGAAGCCTGAGTCACTCGGCAACTGTAACACCTCAGGAAGGTTCTGTAAATAGTTAGCTCTGTACTGTATAATAGTTTAGCTGTAATAAACCTGTTTGAGATCGTCAACCAACTGGACTCCACGCACCTCATTTATGTTGCATCTGACAACATAAAAAGAACTCATTACATGGTGGCAGCTGTGGTGAGAAGAAAGGATCTAAGACCGAAGACCACAGGGAAAACAGCTTTATAAACTAACTTCCAACAGCTAAAAGTGAGGAAGTAAAAAAAAAATACTGGCCCAAACAGTGTAAAGAAGAAAAAAAAACTCACCTCAAGCTGTAGAAGACGGAGCACTGAACGACAGGCTGCAAATCAATCACTGCAACCGGATGAGTCATTGTCCTGATAGGAATCACGTTAAAAAAAGCTTTGAGCTGCTTGCAAAGTTGATTTTTTTTAAAGGCTCAGGAAAAGAAAAAAAAAACAGGGAAAACCCAATCCCTATCTCAGGCTGATTGATTGTTTTCAAAGCAAAAAAGCACTTGAAATGCCTATTGCACAGCTAGAGTTCTGGAAGCTAGATGAACAGACAAGCACTATTAAACACCTGCTCCTGCCAATCAAAGCAGCCACGAGAGCTTTTTTTAAAGGGGAAACAGTACCTGCAAGCACTAGTTGCAGCCAACAGTATTGGTGCCATAACCAGGTTGAAAAGAGCAAAGAAGCTGTGTGGTAAGTGTGGTTGGTCCCAATCACCATGAAGTTGTCCCCTATTCTGAGACCTGTGCAAGGCATGTGGTGCAAAAGGACACTGGGCCGGCCTAAGCAAGAAATCTCACTCCAAAGGTGCATCCAGAAATCACAGTAGGGCATAGACAAACAGACAACAGGTGCAGGAACAGGGCAACAGCAGCAAGGAGAGCTCCAGAGACCAGCGTAAATGCAAAGCAATACACAAAGTCCACGGTGAAACAGACCTAAGACAAGACTCATAGAGAAGCAATTCTCAGCCAAAAGATTTACATTGTGAACCTGACACATCAGGTTGATGGAAGCTTTTGTCACTATTAACATCATGTGCCCAAAGAAAGCTGGCAAACATACACTCAGGGTCAAGATTGACACTGGCACTAGTGCAAATATCCTACCAGTCCAAATGCTGAAAGATATGTACCGGAGTAATTGGAACTCAATGACACAACCAACAACTGCCAAGTTTTCTGCATACAACGGGTCACCCAACCCTTGCAGTGGCACACGAACAATGCAATGCAGCTATGGCAAGTCGGCATGGAAATCACAAATGTTCTTCCTAGTAGACACGAGCGGACCAGCAGTGGCAGGACTACCAGCATCATAACTATCCATGAGAGCATTGCCAAGGGGAAATCTCCAAGGACTGGAACCCTGTGCCGTGAGTTCACTTCTGCTCTCTAGAGAACCACCAGCACCACAACGAGCCAGAATAGACAGGTATCTCCATATCTCCATCAGACCAAGTACTCTTCCGCCAACAAGTCCTCGACCTTGAGCCCCAAGCCTTCAGATGCGGAGGATGAGGAGAGGTAAAGGATATGCAATGCCCTGAAGAGACAGAGGAGGAATGAGTTGAAGCAATGTCCATTGGCTCTTTGAAATGAGGTGTCGGAACTTTCCAAGAATTACAAGGACTCAAAAGTGGTCATCTTGAGAAAAGCAACAGAGTATATTAGAAGTGTCATGCAGACCCCCAACCTGCCAAGAATGAGGCATATTAATTTTGTCATATGAACATTAATTTTAAACTGTTGCAGGAGCGAGGAAATTACTTGTTAAACAGATCAGCCATGGCTGGAAAAAACATTTACATACTAACAGACAGTGCTTGTGAAGACAATGGACCATTGCCTTACACATTCAACCCATAATGGACTTTGATCACCAGACATTGAGAGTGAGGAAGCTCACATTCCAAGATGACTGCTAAGATGGCTGAATCCACAACAGATGTGGTCAAACCAGCTAGCCACATGACTAACCTGCTGGGCAACCTGAGTTTTTTTGAATTGTAGAGACAGTTTTTGAACTTAGAGAGACAGTTTGCTCCTGGACTGAGAAGACCTCTCCTGTCTGCTCCCATCTCTTTCTCACAAGCCTCTGGACCCACTGAGTACACATGAACCTTAAGAGAGAAAAGTCTCCTACATCGAACAAGGTTTAAGAAGAATACTGGGCCCCAGCGAACAGCAAGACCTACCTACAATCCAGGCAGTGAGCTCGAAGAACAGTAATCAAACCTTCAGATATTGCCTCAAACTTTTCCACTTTATTTCTTCTGCTCTTTTCTGTCTCTATCTGTATGTGTGTATCACATATGCATGCTAGAGTGGCTGCATCATGTGTCCGTAGGCGTTAACTGAATTAGGGTTTAAGTTTAATAAAGTTCAACCTTTTTTCGTTAAACCTAAGAAAACCCGTTTGGCTGGTTTCTTTGCCTTACAATTGGAAAGCAGTGAACAAAGATTCACTAAAGGGGAAGCTGAAAAAAACTGTGTGTTTAAAATAAAACCCTGTTACGGTAAGACTAGGTGAAGGCTGAGAGGGAACCCTAGACTCCTTCTCACCTGGTCCTAATAGCAGTCTGAAAGCGGAGCAACAGAAATTGAATGCAGAGAGGGAGAAACTTCAGAAAGAACAGCAACAGATGAGACGCAAATTTCTCGAGCAAGAGTTGTCAAACCACTGAGATGACGTAAATCAGGAGAAGTGTTTAACGGGCAATTAAGCCAATACTGCATGTTTTACATTATCATCTGACATATGGACTTTTGAGCCTCTACATTTGTAAATTTCACAATCTCTGTCCATGTGTAAATAACTTTGATATCTAATTTTATCTATTTTTACCTTTAGTATATGAGACTTATCTTTGGAAAGAAAGGGGATGTTGTATGATTGCCTTTAAGAGTGATGTCCCTTTAAGATCTTAGTATGCTATGAGCCTGAGTCATTCGGCAACAGTGACACCTCAAGGAAGGTTCTGTAAGTCATTAGTTCTGTACTGTATTATAGTTTAGCTGTAATAAACCTGTTTGAGTCCTTCAACTAACTGGACTCCACGCATCAGACAACATAAAAAGAACTCATTTCAGTAGACAGAAGATACTTTCATTGCATCAGTCCGGGCTAGATTTGAACCTTGGTTGCAGAGGTAAAGGGGCAATGAAGGTGGTTTAGACTTTAGATGATAGTGTAAAACATGCAGTTTTGGCTTAATTGCCCGTTAAACACTTCTCCTGATTTACGTTTCGACTGACTACAGAGGGTAAATGCGCCGTTAAGTGAGGTAATGAGCTATACAGGTCAAAAAGATTCCATGTTTCATCCAGGTTAGGAATGAGTCAGCTGAACTCAGCCAAGGTGGGAGTATGGTGCTACGATTGGTCACAATGCTCCTGCGTTTGAGAAAGAAGCACTGAGAGTCAGGGTTGCCATTTATAATTGCTAGATTGTTTGTAGACATCAAATGAGGAGAGGATGGGGCTCAGCTGGGCTATCCACCCCCACCCCACTCGAGACACATCCCACAGTTCCAGTAGTTCTGGCAAAAGTCATGTTAAAGACTCACACTTGAAGAATGTATACGTTGGTAAGGTACAAAAGGATAGCTAGCATATCCTGTGGAACACCACCAGATATGAATCAGTGGTTTCATGAAAGGAGGAGTGCAAAGGGGAGTTTTTTTTAAATTAACCAATTAAAATGAAAATAGTTATATCTCTTTCAGCAGTTTCACGAGAGACCAACAGGCAATCAATTTAGCGAATAGCTATGCTGCTGACCCTCAAGTGAACCACTTGAAATGAAAAGTGAAAAATCACTGTCTTAACCTGGTGATTATTCATGGCAGTCACTGTCGATATTCTGAAAAGAATTCTGGCAGCTAGAAAAGAGATAATTATTTTAATAGTTCTTACTGTCTAGAAATGCACTGATGCAAAGCAGCTATTTGTTACTGAATTGAATTATTCGGAAATAAAAGAGCAGGCACATTTGATTCACAGTTGTAAAAATGAACCAAAATTAACGACATGTAATATACCTGAGAGAAAGCACTGACAGGTTTTGTTGGTTGTAAAGCTGCATTTTTAAAGCTGAAATACCAACACAGTTTTCCACATTTATCATTTGTTTAAAAAAAAATCTACTTGTGCAAAAATACTCAATGAGCCATGCATAAAAATGGCAGGGACTGAACATTCATTTAAAAGGTATATATAGCTCCTCTTGAAATACTCAGCAGGTCAGGTAGCATCTGTGGAGAGAGAAACAGAGTCAACGGGCTGGATTTTCGTTCCAGCGTGCTGATCCTGGAAGTGCTGGCATCGGAACCCTGGAAGTGATTTTCGAGGAGGCGGCCAATTAAGTGGCCGCCTCCGAGTCCCCCATCCAATTAAGGATGGAGGGTGGACTCCCGAGGCTGGCGAGTCAATAGGAGGCTGTCCAGCACTGAAAGATCAGCAGCCCCGCTGTCAGAGGTGGGAGCTACCGATGAGAGAAGGAGAAAGAGAGGGCATCTCGAGATGGAGGCGCCCTCTGAAAACTTTTCAAAAATTTATAAATAGAAAGAGACCACAGCTGCCAAGCCATCATCGGGGAGGGGGTACCCTCCATCTGCAATCGTGGCCACAGGGGGCATTAAAAATGGTAGATGGAGCGCTGGCCCCTCAGTCTGGTGCCCAGAGGCTGTCTCCATTCATTGACTGGGATTCGGCCTTCGCAGGAGGCCCGACCTCTGACTGGAAAATTCCAGTTGGTGTCTGCACACTGGCCTCAACAGGTCCAATAATTGGCTTAAATGGCTACATGCTGTCCTGTGGGTGGGTAGCTGTCACCCACCCCCACTCCCTCCCCAAGCAGCCTCTTTAAAAATAGCCTGAATTTGGGAACCTGCCGGCAAGCTGGCATGCCAGATGGTAGTGGGAAATTGCTGGCCTACCTGCCTCCAGTCTCGCCTCCGCAGCCCAATAAGAAAATTATCCCAATCTTTCAGGTTGATGGCCTTTTGTCAGGTCATCAATCTGAAATGTTAACTCTGTTTCTCTCTCCACAGATGCTGCCTGACCTGCTGAGTATTTCACGAATCTTCTGTTTTTATTTCAGGTTTCCAGCATCTTCAGGTTTTTTTGTGTATCCAGCTGGTCTAATAGTTCAGTTAGCCAAGGCACTGTACAGTGTGGAACTGAGCCACGTAAAATCAGAAAAGTATGATTCAATCCTTGATCTCTGCTGAGTTAACTGATCTATGGGCACTTCATTTGGAGGAAAAGAGAGGGGAAGAGTCATTGAGAACTGCAACTTCTGACTAGTGTCCAGTCCAATAACTCTTGCTAGCAAATGTGTGTGCAAATATTAGGTGAAAATAGGATTGAGCACAACTATGATATCTCCCTCCCTGATGAGGAGAAATCATGCCAATACTTGGGGGTCAATATTCCTCAGGGCTTCTGCTGGTCTCCTGCTATAACTGGTAGAAAATCAGTGGAAACCCCCCACAAAACAATGGAAATTTGGTTGCGCCAGGGCTCATTTCTACAAATTTCTGATTTGTCTCCTCTGTGCACCCCTTACTAGGCAAATTTCACCCTCCTTAGTTGAGACTATGTTAAGGCTGGGCGTGTCTGTGGAGGACAGTACTCCGGATGTGAGCCCCATCAATTCAGTCCAGGCTAGAGATACCTCCATTTGTGCTCGCTTGCCCCACCTTTGTCTCTCATCATCATAGCATGCATGACCTCAATGGAGCAAGTCTACATGGCACTCATAAGTAGCATTGCATTTTCTCCCTTCAAATGCAAAAATGGCACACATCCAGCACCAAAGAAGGACAACTAGGGGGCAGGTCCACAATTGCTGAAAACCCAGAGTCTAAAGGAAGAGGGAGTTAGATTTAATAGGCAGATAGACAAAGGTGTGTAGAAGAGGAGTGAGCTGGAGGTGAGCCCATAAGTGAAACTTGGTAAAGGCAGGGCAAGGCATGGCAATGCCCTTACACTCATCATACTCATACAAAAGGGTTATCACTCGATAAGCTACTGAGCACTAGTGAGGATGAAGACTTGGAAGTGGAAGAAAGGGAGAGTGCCAATCATCCATGGAAAAGGAATAAACCACTGCCTTCAGCTGAGGAGCTTAGTGAACCTGATCTCAGACGCCAAGTCTTCAAAAGAACAATAATTTGGGAGCATCAATCTCGTGGAATGAAGTTGGTTTCATGTATAAGGTGGAGATGATGGATAATTGGGAGAGGTCCACTGCCTTCAGCTGCCGCACATTGCAGAAAGTTTCTCATTACTTGCAGGACATCCTGGATCCTCTGACAGCCTGAGAGATTCTGGAGTGGCAGCTAACAGTGTAGCAATAGATGCTTTGAACAAGTACTTTCAGAGTACTTTCAAGATCTGTTTGGGACTATTCAGTCTGTTACAACACCAACTAGTAACCACTCAGAAATTGTATCCACACCAATGGACTGCAAGGAGTAGGTGTAAATGTTGTGGTCTCTGAAAGTGGCTATGAACTCGCTTTCTTAAAGCACTCTCCAATACCTACAAGGGAGCTTTATACATGAGCCCAGCACCTGTTGTTGTAAGCTGCAGCTTGTCAGAAGCAGGTCCCTCTGGGAAAGCAGCTCAGAAGTTCTGATGAAGGGTCACTGACCTGAAACGTTAACTCTGCTTCTCTCTCCACAGATGCTGCCAGACCTGCTGAGTATTTCCAGCACTTTTTGTTTTTATTTCAGATTTCCAGCATCTGTAGTATTTTGCTTTTATTTTAGGGAAAATACAGAATTCTGTCTTAGGAAGGCCCTCAGCAGAAGCATTGGAAAGTGAGGGACCTTGTGAGAGTGGGGGGAAACAGAACAAGCTGTTGTGAAGGAACCTTATTTGGTGAGTCAATACTTGTTAGTTGAAAATTCTGGGTTATCAATTGTGCTCTCATTCCATTTCCTCTCCTCTTCTACACCCTCCTCATGCTGTGGTGGTTACATGGTCTATAAACTCTGGTAAATGAGAGTCTATAGGGGACATTGTGACTTCCTCCATCCAGCAAAAGCTGGGCAGAATGGGAGTTAAAATTGTTACCTCTATTCCTGCCCCACACCAGGTTTATCCTCATTGTCTTTGCCAGCAGCTGACACACCTACCCGATTCAGGTGGGAGTCTCATTAATATATACTATTCAGGATATTGTGACATACATAGAATCCTGATGGCATTTTAGTGACATATTGAGAATGAGACCCTGCTGAAACTCCTTGTGACTTACCTGAGTGATGGGATGTGAATGACGGGATGTAATATCGGTCAGGCCTCTCAATGAAGCTCGCAGGTGGGCATCCCGCTGGCTTCCCACCTGTGAGTAAAATTACCCCTATATGTAGAGAAGTTTCGCCAACCTAGTCTCTTCCATGTTTTCACCCTACTCCTCTTGATATCAAAGTAATGAGCAATTTATGTCTAGAATGCAAAGCAGTACTTTGAGTACAGTGAGTTAAAGTAGCAGCAAAAGACCTGAATCAACCGTCAAGTATTAAAAAGGTTGCTATGCAGACAAATAAAACCTTCCGCAGTAGCACACAAAATGGTTTCCCTGTTGTGGCAACATTGGGGATAACTTGCAGCAGTTATTACAAGAACTTACATAGTGGCAGTAATTATGTCAGGAGGAAAACAGAAAGTGCTGGAAATACTCATTCAGTTCTGATGAAAGGTCACAATCTTGAAACGTTAACTCTGTTTCTCTCTCCACAGATGCTGCCAGACCTGCTGAATATTTCCAGCACTTTCTGTTTTTATTTCAGATTTCCAGCATCACAGTATTTTGCTTTTATATTATGTCAGGAAGGTTTGGTGTAGAAATCAAATGGAATGGATTGGAGGGGTTAGTCATGTCCTGTTTACACCATTTAAATGTGATCAAGTGTACATCTAGTGGGCCTTAAGGGAACTGTCAGTTTTTTGGAGGAGAATGCAGGTTCAGATTTATTTATTTTATTTATTTTCAGAATCTGAGTGCCACTGGCAGAACTGCTTTTATTGCCCATCTCAGTTGCAGTGAGAAGGTGGTGAACAACTGTATGTTTTGTAGTGATGTTGCTCCCACAATTGTGCTCAGTAGGGAATTCTAAGATCTGGACCCAATGATGTTAAAGAATGACAATTTGAAAGGGAACTCGGAGATTATGGTGTTTCCATAACTTTGCAGCTCTTGTCCTTCTCAGTGATACAGGTTTCAAAGCAGGGAAAATTTATTGTGGTGGGTTTGAGGTGGGAATTTTTAAGAACACATTTAGCTCTATTTACCACCCAAAATCTGTAGCAAATGGAAAATTCAGGGAAGTCAGGATGAGATTTCTAGATATAAAAACATTCTGACTATCCAATCATGATAACTGTGTTATGGTATTATAGATGCTAGATGGTTTTGGAGATACAATGCTCTTTCTTTACTGAGTCCTTCTAACTGCTACCTCAAGTTTTTCATGTGAGAATAGATTGCTCACCCATTGGCCATCGCAACAGTGCTCAATTCCATCTTCATCCAACCTTCACATATATGCACTTTCAAACTTGGGTCACAGGATAGCCAACAAGATGGAAACTCAGTAATTTTTGCTTCTGTAGCTGAGGGTACTGAAGCTAATTGTAGTGCCCCATCACCACCTTGGCTGAGATCAACTAATGCAGCATAGGCCAGAGAATCAACTTGGGACCTTCCTGATGTGTATGGTTCAATTCCACGCTTGGCAGCAAACTTACCAACTCAGCCATCAGAGGAGTTAAACAAATGGCTTTGAATGTTTTTTTTAGAATTGAAAAAAAATAGGCAACATTTAGACCAGTGAAGCTTTTTGAAAAGAAAAAGGCACACTCACCCTATCTAACCTTTTAGCTTCTATATGCCTGAGCAGTTGTTGTCTCCAGTCTAGAGGAATTTTAGCAGAGCTCTCATCTCCTTTCAACTGTGAAGACCTCATCCTTATATCATTGCTTTCTGAAGGCTTTTCACTGTAGTTACTGATGTTATAATCTGAAGGTAACTTCTCTAACAGAGCTGCCATGGTAGGCCTTGCTGAAACTGGCCTGGTTTGGGAAAACCCATAGCTTTCTGTACTGTAGCTCCTTGCAGACAAAGGTCTCCTCTGAGTTAAAGGTTTATCTTGGAAATTCCTACCCTGATTTTTTATGTCTTGGAATGTTGAATAGTCTTCTTCATATCTTCCATTCCTTTTGAGATACTGTGATTCAACCAATGATGCGCTGTTCTGGTGTTCTAAAACTCCTCTGAAGTGTGTCCTGACATATCTGTCACTTTGTGGCAGTTCTGGAGCTTCATTTACCCTTCGATGCAACATCATTTCTGTGGAGGTTGCCAGGGAGTCACCCCTTCTTAAGTATCCAGCCCTGTCCCCTTGACTTGAAAACCTAGGATTAGTTGGTTCGTCATTCACAGAAGGTTGGGAGAATGAAAACATATGTTCCACGGGTTGATAACCTCTGAAGGAGCGTGGACTAATGAGATCTTTTGAAACATTTTTGCTTTGCTGGACACCATAGTCAACATTATGTGTAAAAGAAGTGGTTACTCGCCTCTCGGGTTTAACATTTACCGTACCTTGGGGATTGAAACTTTGGTCAAAATGGTACATTTTTTTTGTAATTGGAACCTTTTGAGACATCTTTCCACTTCCATATGTTTCTGATAAATCTTCATCCAACATTGGAGCGGAATGGCTGCGTGACATACCTTGTTCTTGTGTTGGCATTTGCTCCGGTATATCAATGCTACCTGGATTTTCTGAGCTGGATCCATAACTATCCAGTGGTATATTATAAATCTTGAAGGCCCCAATGTCAATTTCATCAATGCTTTGGGATTTCTTAAACTGGCCAGCTTTAACCGATCTCATCATTGGTGCAAGTCTCTCTGTACTTTTACTGACAATAATAGCACTCTTGGCAGACTCAGGTCTGCAGATGTGTGTAAATTTATCTGCATGACTTCTACTTAAATTGGATTCTCTAGAGTTGAGAAAACTCCACGGAGCACCTGATGTAAATGGGCTGGAAAGTTCAGTAATTCCACGCACTGACTGTTGTTCTGAATCTTTCCTATCAGGAATAGGGCTGCTGAAAGGAGTACTGTCCAATTTTGATGGAAATGCTGTCCTATCCTCAAATGGACTGGGTGTCCTAGTCCAGTTCTGCCAAGGATTACTTGGAGGCACTTCAGTTTCTGGTGTATTTCTGACACTGTGTATTGTATGCACGGACTGTTCCAATTCCAGTGGAACTCCTATAATTCTGTCCTGTCTCATTAATGGCCTACGCCCATGGGCAGATGTGCTCCTTGATTTTGTGCTTATTAAGGGGTTGGCACTGGGATTTTCTAAGACTGAAGTGCTTTCTTCTGCAACAAAACCTGTATTATCATAATGTGAATTATCATTCCACTTATCAGAAAAAGTATCATTCACTGGGCGCCTCTCAGCACGCTGTTGTAGACTTGCTGTCGATGCTGCCTCCCTCTGGCTGAGTAAAGGTTTTGCTTCAATGTTTTGTTGAAATGTCTGTGTTAACCTGCTGAGTCAGAAGAATATGAGACATTTGAATGCAGATCAGAGAATTTCTGATATTTAATAGTTCATTCATCCACTAACTTAGAAAGACTGAACAGCACTAAACTGTTGCTGCAGTTCTAACAGCAGAACATTGGAGTATCAGCTGTCATTTGCTGATTTTGTTTGGGCATTTAGATAGTGGTGCAACACTGTGACACAACACTTGATCTGGGAGCTGTGTTACTCAGTAACTTGTTGTCTCATGTCACAATCCTTGCTTGAGGATCATTCTCAGTCATACTGCACCACAACATGAAATGACACTGGTCTGCGCCTGTGAGCAGTTGTCAAATGAAGGCCCAACTCTTCTCATAGGAAGAGAAAGATAAACCAATACGACAACTTAAAAATGTCTATGAGGAAAACTCAGTGTTGAATTTTTGTGCTGTGGGGCTATATCTACTATGAACTGCAATAAGCTCAAACTCATTTTATATAGAACCTTTACAGTCAGCAGACAGACTTGATTGACCCCAGAGTTCAAACGCTAGTGTCTAACCCACAGAATTGGTTATCCATCCCTTACTATATGTCTAAAAGCTTTAAGAAAATCATTTGTAATATTTATGACCATTATTAATTAGAAAGACTTTACAGCCTGATTAGGGAACAGTGTCCAAAAACCTAATTAAATAATTCTACCAATTTGCCCAACCTTCCAGTTTGTTAAACATCCTGCAATCTCTTGCAGCTAGTTTGATAGACAGTCTGGTTGTAGAGTTACCCACAATGACTGCTGAGAACACCGCATGTGAACTGCTATCTAAATGGAGATCATCCAACCAAGGCAGGTGGATTTGTGATTCAAGCTTGTGAGTTTCTAGGAGCCAAGCACCTAACTGAGTAATGAGGCTGCTCAGTTAATGGAATGTATGCTTTAAAATACCACTTTGTTTTGTCAAGCCACCTGCCTGTCGTGAAAACTGTTAAGCGATCTTATTTGTTTGATGGTCTTAATTAATTCTGCTCCCTGTAGATATTAGCTTCCTATAATTACCTTATTAATAAAATAAACAACCAGTAAGTAGATAATGGTTTTTAACTCCACTGCAGCCAGTTATATTTATGTGTGCCAAGTTTATACAAAGATCAAATATGCTAAGCCCTTGGGCCAAAACAACTGATTGGAACAAACACATCAGTTTTCTTTGGCTAAATGCCTTAATTTCCCTTATTTGTTCTTCCACTTGGGAATAAAATATAGAATCACTTAGAGACTGATGCATAGAAACACAATGAATTTGCTTCATTGGCAATTTTGTGTTTTACTTCAAATGATTTTTTTTTGTAATATTTTGGAGCACAGATCCCACAGGTTGGATTCTCCTCTATGGGTCCCCACATGTCACCCAACAGGTGCAGCACACATTAAGTGGAAGCAGTTCGATGGAAGCAGACATTTACAGTTACAGGAGGATTTGCATTCACAGGCGCACGCCTTGACTTGGCTTTGCGCCTAAAGACTGGGTAGGAATTTGGAACATATAAGCAGGACTAAGTAGCGTGCAGTTTCGCTCCTGACTACCAGTATCGAGTTCTTTGGGCGGCCATCTTGGAGGAAATGGGAGATTGGGACTAAAAATATTTTTTCTGAATTGCCTGAAATGTCTTTGGCCTGCCCCCAGACCCCAATCTGTGCATATCTTGGGCCAGTCCCTTGACCACATCCTTTGGTCCCTATGCTGAGCTACCCATTGGTCACTCTTATTGGACAACGAAACAGAAGAATGGGAACAATCCCTCCAACTTCATTGTAAAACGAATGTTGGGCCTGCTAAGCTGCAAGAATTTTAGGCCCTCAGCTCCTTCATTTGAGAAGGTACTTGGGCCTTCCTCCTCTACTGGGAAGAGCCTCAGTGCTTTCCACATCAATCCCCCTGACTGAGAAGTAACTTTGTGCCCCCCCCCATACTCAATCTTCCCATCCACACAAAAAAGAAACTTGGGGTATTACCCATTCTGGAAAAAACTCTGTTCTTTCTCCTTCTCACTCCACAGAGAAGCAACTTCAACAACTGCCCCCTGCTCCATACCACTATGAAGAAACTCTGTGCTTTTTCCACCACCCCTCCCTGCAAAAAGAAACTTGATCCATCTCTCTCCTGAAAATGAATTTGTCCATTACTGAGATGCAATTCCCCTTCCTACTTGTCGAGAAATTATTCAGGCCTCCCCTACCTACACAGACAGGAAAATCTCCTCAGGGGCATGTCCTCTACCCACTTGTGAACAGACAATGAACTCGTACTGTCCCTCCACACACTGAACTGAAAACTTTGCAACTGCCTCTCCTCTCCACCAAGATGAAAATAAGCTTTGGTCCATTATAAATCCCTATCTTCTACAGAGAAGAAGTCCCCAGTGACACCCTCCTCTTCCCCATCCCATTGCCCCTCTGCTACATCTATGCTCCACCTCTTCTAATCCCTCTCCTTCTCCCCCATCCTCTTTTGTTATCTTGCTTTTACTTTGTTCCTCTCTTACTCTCCCCTCGCATGTGCTTCCTCATCCCTTACCCCCTTACCTAACCAGTCATCCACCCACCATCCTACTTTTCTTGGCTGGAATACTATACTTGATCTTTACTCCCCATGTGCAACACCAGAGGACATCAAATTGTCACCTTAACTTGTGATTCAAAACCTTTCATAGCACTTCTAAAATAATGTATTGTCCAGTCAAAGGGCAGAAATGGCTCACTGCCACATCTGTTGCTGTCATAAAAGCCCAGTGGTAGGCTGGGAAACACCTGGATTGAGGTAACTGTTTTAAACAATGCTAATTATAAGTTGCCTTGAGAGGGATGAGGGCAAATCAATATCACAGAGCTAAGGTCTTGATGAAAGGTAAAATTAAATATTAAACAATCTTTTTCTCTTGTAGATGCTGCCTTACATATGCATTTCAAATGATTTAAAAACACGCAAGTCTAGAAATTAGTGGTGGTGACAGATAAACAATTAACATATTCGTGTGACCTTCCTCTGTCCATCAGTTTAATGATGTCATTCACGCATTCCATTAAAACAGAGTACAGAAGCAATGTCATAATAACATTTGTTCACTATTAATGCCAGCAGCAATTTCTAGTCTATTTTCCACTTTTGATCCTGCCTTCAGCATGTCAGGTAGCATCTGTGGTATGTTGGGTTAACATTTCAAGTTGTTGATCATACAGCAGAACTGGGAAATGTTACAGATGAACAGCTTATAAGGCAGAAGAGAGCCAAGGAAAAGGGATGGAGGAAAAAGAAGACGTCCTGTGATTAGGGGGAGGCCAGATGTTTAAATGACAGCAGTGATAATGGTGTGACAAAAAGAGGCAATAACAGAGATTAGAGAAAGAAAAGACGCATCCAATAAGATGCGTAAGTGGTTATAGCAGAATAGCAGAGAGGGAAACAAGCGTGGAAAGTCTGGCAAAGCAGAGAAGGCTCCAGTAGCATCGGAGTATGGTGTAAGATGGCACCAGGGGGGTAGTACACCATACTGTGTTGAGTATCCCAATCCCAGACATCTGCATAGAATCGTAGAATGATTACAACACGGGGGCCATTCGATCCATTATGTCCAGGCTGCTCTTTGCGAGAGCAACTCAGCAAGTCCCACCCTTTACCTGTAGCCATGCAAATCTTTTCAGATAATTATCCAATTCCTTTTTGAAAGCCATGATTGAATTTGCTCCACCACACTCTCAAGCAGTGCATTCCAGATCCTGCGTAAAAAATGTTCTTCATGTCGCCTCTGGTTCTTTTGCCGATCACTTGAAATTGATGTCCTCTGATTCTCAACTCTTCCACCAATGGGAACAGTTCCTCTCTATCCAGATTCTCATGATTTTGAACACCTCTACCAAATCTCATCCCAACCTTCTCTTCTCTAAGGCGAACAACCCCGACTTGCAAATCTATCCTTGTAACTGACGTCCCTCATCCCTGGAACCATTGTCGGAAATCTTTTCTGCACCCTCTCTTAAGCCTTCACATCCTTCCTAAAGTGTGGTGCCCAGAATTCGACACAATACTCTAGTTGAAGCTGAACCAATGTTTTATCAGGGTTCAACATAACTTCCTTGCTTTTGTACTCTATGCCTCTATTTATAAAGCACAGGATCCCGAATGCCTTATTAACTGGTTTCTCAACCTGCCCTGCCACCTTCAATGATTTGTGCACATATATCCCCAGATCCCTCTGCTCCTGCACCCCACTTAGATTATATCCTTTATTTTACATTGTCTTTCCTTGTTATTTCTACCAAAATGTATCATTTCACACTTCTCTGCATTAAATCTCATCTGTCACATATCCACCCATTCTACCAGCCTATATATGTCCTCTTGAAGTTTATCACTATCCTCCTCACAGTTCACAATACTTCCAAGTTTTATGTTATCTGCAAAATTTGAAGTTGTGCCCTGCACACCCAAGTCTAGGTCATTAATTTCTATCAAGTAAAGCAGTGGTCCTAATACTGACCTCTGGGGAACCCCACTATATAACCATACTCCAGTCCAAAAGACAACCATTCACCACTACTCCATTTCCTGTCACTCAGCCAACTTCATATCTATGCTGCTGCTGTCCCTTTTATTCCCTGGGCTTCAACTTTACTGAAAAGCCTGTTATATGGCACTTTCAAAGACTTTTGGAAGTCCATGTATACCACATCAACTGCATTTTCCTCATCAACACTCTCTATTACCTCTTCAAATAAATTCTAGAAAATTAGCTAAACACGGGTTTCCCTTAACAAATCCATGCTGGCTTTCCTTAATTAACCGACATTTGTCCAAGTGACTATAAATTCTGTCCCGAATTATTGTTTCCAGAAGATTCCCCACCGCCAAACGTAAACTGACTGGCCTGTAGTTGCTAGGCTTATCTTTACATCCTTTTTTGAACAAAGGTGTAACATTTGCAATTTTCCAGTCATCTGGCACCACCACCCGAGTCTAAGGAAGATTGGAAAATTATGACCAGTGCCTTTGTAATTTTCACTCTCACTTCCTTCAGTATCTTTGGATGCATCTCATCCGGTCCTGGTGCTTTATCAACTTTAAGTACAAAAAAGTTGAAAGCCAAAGCTTGGTGCCACCTGATCACTAATTGTTGATTTACCTCATCTGAATACAAAAGGTACAGAGGAAAACTGGAAAAAGGAATAAGAGAGTCTTCTATAGGTATATTAATAGTAAAAAGGCTGGTCAGATGAGTGGTGGGGCCAATTAGGGACCAATATGGAGATCTATTGATGGAGACAGAAGGCATAGCTGTATAACTAAATACACTGCATTGGTGTTTACCAAGGAAGAGGAATTTGCCAAAGCTATGGTAAATGAAGAATTAGATAAAAATAGATAAAGAGGTAATAGAAAGGCCAGCAGTACTCAAAGTAGACAAGTCACCAGGTCTGGATGTGATGCATCCTAGGTTGCTGAGGTCAACAGTGCATGTTGTCACTTCCAGGCCATAACCCAGGAGAAGATTAACATCCACTTGAACAAGCATGGACTAATAAAGGAGAGTCAGCATGGATCTATTATGCGCAAATCATGTTTAGCTAACTTGATTGCGTTTTTGATGACAATGCAGTTGATGTTGTGTACATGGTCTTTCAGAAGGCGTTTTATAAAGTTCCACATATTAGGCTTGTTAGCAAAATTGATGCCCATAAAAGGGGCAATAGCATAGTTTAAAAAATGGCTAAAGGATAGAAAACAGAGAATTGTGGTGAATGGCTGCTTTTCAGGCTGGAGGGAGGTATACAGTGGAGTTCCCAAAGATTCACTACTAGGACGACTTCTGTTTCTGACGTACATTAATATCTTGGACTTGTGGGTACAGGGCACAATGTTGAAATTTGCAGATGACACTAAACTTGCAAGTATAGTAAACAGGAAAGAAGAGAGTAATGGACTTCAAGAGGACATAGACATATTGCTGGAATGGGCAGACACATGGCAGACAATTCAATGCCAAAAAGTATGAGGTGATATGTTTTGTTAGGAAGAATGAGTAGGGATAATACATGCTAAATGGTACAATTTTAAAGGGGGTGCAAGAAGAGAGAGACCTGGAAATGTTTGTGCACAAATTTTTGAAGGTGGCCTGAAAGGATTACAAAGCAGTTAATAAAGCATATGGGATCCTGGGTTTATAAATAGAGGCACAGAGTACAAATCGAAGAAGCTATGCTAAACCTATATAAAATACTGGTTTGGCCCCAGCTGGAGTATTGTCTACAATTCTGGGCACCACATTTTACAAAGAACAAAACAGCACAGGAACAGGCCATTCGGCCCTCCAAGCCTGCCTAAACTAACACCTTCTGCACTTCCGGGGCCCATATCCCTCTATTCCCTTCCTATTCATGTAGGAAGGACGTGAAGCCTTTAGAGAGGGTATAAAAGAGATTTACTGGAATGGTTCCAGGAACGAGGGACTACAGTTATATGGGTTGTTCTCCTTACAGTAGAGGAGGTGAATAGAAGATTTGATAGAGGTGTTTAAAATAATGAAGGGTTTAGATAGAGTAAATAAAGAAATATTGTTTCCAAAAGCTGAAGAGTCGATAGCCAGACAGGGCATATATAAGGTGATTGAGAGGTGACATGAGGAAAAAGTTTTTTTATGCAACAAGGATTTGAAATGCACTGCTTCATAGGGTGGTGAATACAAATTTAATAATCGCCTACAAAAGGGAATTGGATAAATACATGGAGAAAAACATTGTAGTAATATGGGGAAATTGTGGGGAAGTGGGACAAATTGGGTTGTGATTCAAAAGAGCTGGTGCAGACTCAATGGGCCAAATGGCCTCCTTCTGTACTGTACTATTCTATGATTCTATGATCTTTTCTCATGCTATTTTAACGTTGGTTTTGTCCTGCAATACTGCAACGTTCAGCTAGGCCTTAAGTCTCATGTTATTTCTCAATGAAAAAGGGAACCTTTTGAAGAGTAGACAAAACAATTTATCTACTATAATATATATACTATATATAAAATATACATACCCTAAATGTCGACTGTCACACCTGGGAGTCACTAGCTGCCAAAAAAGGGAACTGGCGACACATCCTGTGGACTGGTGTACACTACCACGACGACCAGTTGCTGCAGCAGCTTGGCAACAGCGCCAATGTCAAAAACAGCAACTCACAGCATCACTTGACAGCTTCATGTGCAGCACTTGTGGCTGACCCTGCCTCTCAAGGATTGGCTTGGACAGCCATCAGCAAAGGTGCACCAAGAGAAGATAGCCCACCTAAATGCTGTGTGTCCATTATCTTTCATAGATGGAAGGATGCCAACCAACAATTAGAAAACTAGAATTACTGTGCAAAGATTAAAAAGGTAATTAATAATATCTACACTATGATATTCCCTTTACAAGGAACTCACGCACCTGTTTCCCCAAGAGGAAGCTGCCACACCATCTTTGACTGCAGTCTGCAATGTGCTGACTTTAATTGGTACTCCAGAAGAAGCAGAAGACCCTTGAGAAGGCGAGTAGTCTGAGTAGGTACCTGAGGAGCCACTGTTGTTGATTCTGTCACCTTCTGATTCATCTGTTGATTCTAACATACAAAAGAATACTGAATTAATCTATCTACATTGGTTATCAAAAAGATTTTTAAAAATCATATTTTCTAAATCATAAGATTTGTAAAATACAGTTTTGGAGTAAAACAGTTAGAGAGTAGTTATTTTGTTACATTATACAGTATTCATTAGAAATAAAAAAACAGAGCTTCTTGATGGTTCAGTGGAAGATGAGTTTTCTGTCTAGGACAGCATTCAATCACTGTCCTTTGTCCTGTCACAAATTAGCTATTCTCAGCTGAGGTAGCACCCAGAGTGCTACAGTTAGTCTCCATGTTCATGGGCTAGAGAGGTGAAAAGTCAGACAGGGTTCCCATTCCTATTGATTTCATGTGACCCCTGTTGAAAAGTACAGTTATATGGGGAATGGATGCTAGCTCACTGTAAAGACTCCAAGGCCACAGCTTCATTCAAGGAGAACAATTGATTGAATGTGGTATTGGAGCACTGTCGGCACCTGTAGAACCCCTGGAACAGTATCTTCAGAGAGAGGAGAGGAGAAAACTTAAAAAAAGAAAATGAAATCAAAAGGTAAAAAACAACCACAGTAAAATAACTCTGTTATTTGTTACGATTCAACAGTTAGCACAATAGGAATTCCTTCTGTGGAAAACAACTGGTCAAGTGTTAGACGGTAATATCCTGGAGTTTTACATTAAGAGGGTTTGAGGGCCTTTTGCAGTTTTCTTTCAAATGCAATTTTTTCCTTTCTTTCTTTCAAGTTGCATTCCAAAAGCTGTGAGCTGGCACTCAGCATTTATGATATTAAATCTGATTTCTGTGAACCAGTAGCAGAGTTGTAGACTCAATTTATTGGTGGGCTACCAACAGTTTGAGCAGTACAGCAGCTGTTACAAATCAACTGTTCATATCCCTAGTTTGCTGCTCAAGCTGCTACTCAAATTTCTGTTGCACCAGCGAAAATGCCTTCCCATGAAAACGATCAACTTCAATTAATTAAAGCCCATTGAAGGAATATTAGAAGTTAATTATAATGGAATTCTTAAACGTTTAATTCAAATTCAAACTTGGAGTCTGCTCACAGCCTTCGTGTGTGGTGATCATTCTATTGTACTGATCATTTGGGATCCTGCTCAGATTCCACTGTAGTTGCCATTTTTGAACGCTTTACTTGTTATTTTCTCCTCTCCTCTTTTGTCTTCATTGCCATGTCTCTAGTTACCGTTAACAGTTTTATAGAAGGCTTTTTTCCAACCTGACTGCTGGTTCTGATGAAAATGATAATCAATATTTCCCTTTCAGATGCTGGTCAACCATTTATATCATGTGTTTCAACAGCCGTCCTTAGTAGACTATGTCACAAGTCTGACTATTCTTTTTTGAAAGCTTAATTTTGAACTTGTTTCCTTGCTATTTGGATCAACTTCATAAATCCCTTTCAAAATCTTAAAAAATTCAATTAGCTCATATTAAAAATTTTTGCATTTTAAAGACAGCAAGCCCAACATGCTTAGGTTTTCCTCATAACCTAGGCACCCAATATCTGGGATAATCTTGAAGAGTGGGGTGCAGTGATTATTCTCAATATATATTTTTTCTTGGATTGCTTCAGACCTACAGCTATTACTAGCTTGCACCTTATTTTTCATCTCCTGACTACCTTTGGTACTGTATCTTTCAGACATAAACTTTAAATAAATATTTAATTAGGTTCTTTACTGAAACCATATGAGTCTGTAATTTACTGCATGGAATTGTTGGTGACTAATGCCAAAATTTACTGACAAATTGAAACCATAATTTGCTGGAGAACTGATTAGAATTTGCCACACCAGTGTCATTCTATAACAGTCTAAGTGGCGTTAATGATCAAAGTAGCATTAATTCAGCAAATTTGGGATCACCATTGATTTTGATGGTGGGCTGGAGCTTTTTTAAACTGTGTATGTGAGGGCCTCTGTGCAGCAGTGCAAAACCCAAAGATATTATGGCATGGCCTAAGTAATGGCAAAAGTCACTCGCCATTATTTCCAGAAATTTCTGCACCATAATAATGACACATGCCATAGATGCACAATTACCATGGAAACATTTTTAGCAAATTCTGGTCCCATAAGAAATTTATAGAAGTGGGTGACCAACACTGTTATTTCCTGCCCTTTCTATCCACAGAGAAGACAATTTCCCCTCTCCATCCCTTTCCATCATGAGGTTTTCCCGAATGCAATATCCTGGGACACTCTTGGCTTCCATTGAGTTGACACTGTACCTTTCTTCTCTTTTCCCAACAAGACAACTTTGGGTTTGAATAGTGGAGTTTCAGTAAGAGTAGGCCGCAGTTCTCCCATTCTCAGATCATTTGGTGAGTCTCCTAAGGATCTCTGTAGAAGAAAAAAAGTGGATCTTTCAAGGAAACAAAGAAGGGCAAGATATAAAAGAAAGGCTTACTTACACCTACGTGTAACACAGGTGTTGCAATGACAGGAAGAAAACTAGTTTTGGAATAAGACCCTCTCTACCAACTTTTCATTCTTTCCTGACTTGTAATATTTATAAATAATTTTTCCCACCACTTTTCTTCCATTCTTTCCTGAAGGTGCTGCTGACTCATGGCAGAATAAAGTTCCACTGGTTATACCATACCCAAGTGGCTATTCCTTAAAGGTAAGCCTAAACAGTGAGTGTTAGAAGGAATTCTGACCATTAGTAATTTCATAAGGAGAATTTTTGACTGCTGCCGAAAATAGCTGTGAAGTTGGTGGAGCAGTGAGGCCACCCTCCTGAAACCAGTGTTGGAAGGCCTGAAGCAGTTTCATGTTTGGGACTCACTTGAATGTAGCCAGCAAACTACAGACACCAAATCAGCCAGCTCCTGGGAGTTGGAGCCAATCTGGCAGAATGGTGAACAGAATAGCAGTGGGCTGCAATATTTGTGTGCAATTAAAAGGAGGTTTCTGACCACGCAAGAATAAAAGAAAAATGCTTTGGGACCTTTTGTGCAGAGACCACCAGACGTCCTTTTATGGACTACTGGCTAGGCTGCTCACTGGCTGCTACAAATGGGGGGATTGTGCATGGTGCATACCCTGCCTATCTGTACTTCAAAATTGCAATTGGCCTCCTGTAACAACATAGGACCTAATTTGCATATTTAAACAGCCTTCCACCTAAAGCAGGCAAACGTGCCGTACATCCATTTAGAAGCATGCCTGAGATGGTACCCCCAGTCCCTGATAATTTTAAACTACCAGCTGTCTATTTTGTTGGTATGAAATGGGTGGATTGCAGTTGAAAATCATTCACAAGATGCCATCCTTTTTAATTTTAGAGCAGTTGAACAAAAACTATGACTGCTTCTCCTCTTAACCCCCACCCTCTCCCTAGAGATTTTAGGACAATTGCGACACCTAGTACTAATATGGCTGAAGTCAGTGAACTCAGCAGAGACTGGAAATCAAAACTGGAAGCCCTGCTCTGTATGGACCATGCCTTTTCCGTCGCAAATCTGTTATTAACAAATGAAACGCCTGTTACGTCTTCTGGTTCCTACAAGTTAGAAATAATCACACTTTAGACTTAAAAATACTGGAGATCTTTGTGTATTTCATACAGCTCTACATGCTGCTTGGTAAAGACTCCTTTAGATTGGTGTAGTGTTATGCATCACATGACTCCAGTGCAGCAGTGAATGCGGCACACTGGAACACATTTACACATAATAATTAGTTCCCAGTTAATTAGTTCCAGCTCTTTACGAATGATATAACAATATATACCATCCCTCTTTCTTTAAAAAGCATAATGCTTTTATATCAATGTAACTGTTCCAATCCTTAACTGTTTTCTTCTTAACTGAAGAAGATTGACAATCGACTTTTAGAAATAAACTAAATCCCCTTTAGAGTTTTTTATAGCTTGTTTTCTCTTCTAAAAATATTATTCGCGTTATCGCTTATGTGGTAAAATGTTGTGCCTCTATTCTCATAGATTTGGCATTCGTTGCACTCAGTGATGAGTTGCCAAGCTGTACAGGTGGTGTTGTGCGTGTTGCTCCTGGTATTGTAGGAGTTGTGCTTGCTGTTACTAATGTTGTGTCACTTGCTGGTGACGTCTCGCTGGATTGTAATGTTTCCGGTGTTGTTGATGGTCTTATCTGTTTTTCCAGCTCAGGCATAGATTGAATATGGACTCTGTTCCTTCTTACTTGATTACTGGACTCGGTCTCAATGATATACGATCTTGGAGTCTCAGCCTCACCAACAATTTTTGCTGGGCTCCAGGTTTTCATGATTGGGTCCTATACATGTACAGTTTGTCCTTTCAACTGCTCAGGTAGGGATTTAGCATGCTTGAAGTGTTGACCTCCTTCTCCTTTGCTTCAGTGACTTATTGTCTCACATCCTCCTGGTCACTTGGAGGATGCATCATGCTTGGCAGTTACTGACATATACTTTTTTCCATTCAATAGCTTCGCAGGTGATTTCATGTCAGCCTTGAGAGATGTAGATCAGAGTGCCAGTAAGGCGAGATTTGGGTCTTTCTTCATCTCTCGGCATTTCGCAAGGGTTCTTTTGACCATCTGGATGCGTCTTTCTATAAATCCGTGTCCCCAAGGGTAGTGTAGCGATGAGCTGATGGTGTTGAACCCATACTGGTCAGCAAATTCCTCGTGAATTGGGTGCCATTGTCACATATTAATCTTTCAGGAATCCTTTGCTCAGCGAACAGAACTCGTACTGCTGAGATGATTGTTGTGCCTCTCAAGTCTTTCACCTTCCTGATAAAAGGGAACTTTGAGTGGTAGTCTGCGACTATGAATACCATTCTTGATTGTGTATGAATAAATTGGCTCCTACAGTATGCCATAGTCTGGATGGTACTTTAGTAGCTATCATTTCTTTATGCTATGTGTTTCTGTACTTGTAGCATACATTGTATGTAGACATCATATTTTTGATGTCTTTGTATATGCCTATCCAGTACACAGCTAATCTGACTCTGAGCTTATACTTTTGGATGTGATTATTCTGGATCCGACTCATAGAGCACTATCTTCTAGTGAGATGTCATCTCTGGTAGACCAGTACTGCCATATTTCTGGCTGTGTTTGCTGCATCTTATCGGACCATCCCTGGATTACTTGCTGAAAGTATCTGTAACTCCTCAACTTTGCTGGTCAATCTCTAATTTGACACAGTTTTGGTGGTGTTATGTTCATTAGGTAATGAATCTTTATACCTAGATCTTTTATCTCATGTTTCTCCTCTGGTGACAGCCAAGATAAGGTTTCTGCCAGCACCATTTCTCTTCCTGGCTTGTATTTCAGAGTGAAATCATTACTCTGAAGCCTCAAGAGTAACCTCTACAGTCTTGCTGGTGCTTTACATAGATTTTTCTTGTAGATCTGCTCCAGGTGGACGATGATCACTCTCCACTCTCCATAGAGAAATGTATGGAACTTCTCACATCCATACACGATTGCCAAAAGTTCTCTTTCTATGTTGGAATATCTGGTCTCAGCTGATTTTAGTGCTTTGGATGTGAATGCTATTGGCTTTCCTTCTTGTACCAGGGCTGCTCCCAGTCTTTTTTTAGAAGCACCTACTTGCAGAGTGACAGGTTTCTTCCTGTCATTGTAGGACAGATTTGTCATCTTGCATACCACCCTTTTGAGTTTGTTGTGTCATGCCCAGTAAAGACATATCATATTCTAGCTTTTAGGATATGAACTTTCTTCAATGTGCACTCTTTGAAATTGACTTTTCCTTTAAAAAATGTGGACCATGTACTGCAAGATGGCCACTGAAGGTCAGATAACCTGGCCTGTGTATTCAAACACTACTTCATTGTCTTGAAAGGACAAAAAGATACATTCCAGGCTAAGAGGTGTCGACTACATCCATCCTGAAACCATCAAGAGACATTCTTGTATTGAATGGATTACTTCTGAAACAAAATGTGAAGTAGACACATTATAACAGGATGATACTCATCCAAACATTAATAGATAGCCATGGAGTCCACATCCTGGTCCATTGTGTAGTCACACCAAGGGAGAAGGCCATGTGTCAAATAACAGAAATACTAATGTGATGAATTTTTACCTGAAAAGGCAACTCTCTGGAGAGAAAGGGAGAGATCACAGCAACATCACAGAAGATAGTCCAGCCAGGGGTTGTGGAAAGATCCAGCCTCAGTAAGAAGAAGCCCTGCTGCTAATTCTACACTTCAACTTGGTGCAGCAGAGAAGTGAAAGTGACTACCACCTCCAGTCTAAATTTTAACCACCAGAAATCTACAGAACCTCAACAAGTTCAAGACTACAAACACCCAGGCCTGCACTTTTAAGAGAGACTGTCCTACTTAGAAGATTCAACAGGTTTACCGCAAACCACGAACACGAGAGTGGATGCGTGCGTGTGTGGTTTTGCGAATGTTTCGGGTATGAATATTGTTCAATAACTAGTTCATCTCCTGTTTTAAACCTACAAGAAAACCTGTCTTTTGTCTGTTTATTTGACCCAAAAACACTTAGGCTGACTCGTCATTTTAAACAAAATACGATTGCGGTCAGTTGGGAGGTGAACAGTGGGAATCACCCACACCTCTTACCACCTGTCAGTAACAGTCAAAACCCCTGTCATGTGACTCTGACCACTGGTACTCAACATCTTTCATCTGCTTCCACAGGTTTGCTGTGTGTACTGACATATGCGGTATGCAGGAGCTCATGTATTGGATGAAGCCAAGGAAACTTCTCAAATCTCTCATCTCTTGGGGCTTCCATCTCAGAGATAGCTGAGATTCTTTCAGGACTTGGCTTGACTCCATCAGGTGTTTACACCATTCTGAAGAACTGGCATTCTGTCATCTTCATCATGCATTTGTCTACGTTTGGCTTGTTCCCGGCTTTCCTGGTTCTCTCCATGGCTTCATGTAGTTATGATGTTTTCCGTCTTCACCATATATCTGGATATCACCTGCTATACCCACTGCTCCTTTAAATCCTCAGTATGTCTTGTCTACTTTCTGCTGGAACACATCCTGGCTCACTTTAAGGCTGAAAGGTAGACGCAGGAATTTGACCCTTCCAAAAGGTGTGTTGAATGTAGTCAATAGTGAAGATCCCTCATCAAGCTTCACGTTCCAGTAGCCATTTCTGGCATCAAGCTTGCTGAAAACTTTTGCCCCTGCCAGTGCTGGTGTGATTTCTTCCAGTGTTGGAATTGGGTAGTGATTCCTCTTTATTGCTTGGTTAAGATCTTTGGGATCCAGGCAAATTCTAGCCATCCATTTGGCTTCTCTCTCACCATGATGGAAGTTACCCAATCTGTAGGGTCTGTGACTCTGGTGATCACCTTTTCTTCCATCTCTTGGAGCTCTCTTTCAAGCTTTCCTTTTAGTTCTATTGGCATTTTACATGGGGGATAAATCATTGGTTTTATTGCTGTGTCAATAGTGATGTGATAGTCAAAATCTTCAAAGCAGCCAACCATCTCATCAGAACACTCTGGGTACATTTGTAGCAGACCTTCTTTACTTCTGATCGGAGGGTGCTTTTCAATGGATGTACTATTTTTAACCCTCAGCGTTGCCTCCTTTACATCATGGTTTACTGAGATAATCTGCAGCTGTTCGCAATTGCTCAACTGTGCAGACTGGGTGACCGCTTTGCGGAACACCTCCGCTCAGTCCGCAAGCAGGACCCTGAGCTTCCGGTTGCTTGCCATTTCAACACTCCCCCCTGCTCTCATGCTCACATGTCTGTCCTGGGATTGCTGCAGTGTTCCAGTGAACATCAATGCAAGCTCGAGGAACAGCATCTCATCTACCGATTAGGCACACTACAGCCTGCTGGACTGAACATTGAGTTCAATAATTTCAGAGCATGACAGCCCCCATTTTACTTTCATTTTCAGTTTTTTCTTTTTTCTTTTTTTTTCTTTTTTACATTTTTTACAACCTTTTTTTGCATTTATTTCATTTCATCTTAGTTTGTTCAGTTTGCTTACCCACTGTTTTTTTCATGTTTGCACTTGCTGCTGTTCAATATTCAGTCCGTTAACACCTTTTCTGTACTAATGCTTTGTCTTTCAACACACCATTAACATATTGTTTGCCTTTGCTCCATGACCTTTTGGTCAGCTATATGGCTTTGTCCAATCTACACCTTCACCTTTGTTATCTCTTGCCCTATCCCCACCTCACTTGCTTATAACCTGTGACATTTTTAATATTTGTCAGTTCCGAAGAAGGGTCACTGACCCGAAAGGTTAACTCTGCTTCTCTTTCCACAGATGCTGCCAGACCTGCTGAGTGGTTCCAGCACTTCTTGTTCTTATTTCAGATTTCCAGCATCTGCAGTATTTTGCTCTGATTTGGGTTGTTTCTAGCTGTGGAATCTCAGTTCCCCCATATGCCGTTAGCTTGGCGTTCAGTTTCAGAGCACCTTTCCTTGGATAACCATTTTCTTCCAAATTTTCAGGAAAGATCTGAACAGGATGATGTTACTCTGTGCTCCGGTGTCAAGCTTCACCTTCAGATTTATCGTTGCGGGCTTTTTCTCACCCTCTTCTTGATCTGAACAGTTGTGTGAATTTCTTTTCTCTGGGAACTGTCCCATCCAGACATTTCATGCAGTTGTATGGTTCCTATGCCTATTGTGTTCTCAAACTCATCATCTTCCAGGGTATGAATGTTTTGGTTTCTTTTCCTACTCATTTGCCCTGTTGCTGTATCGCTGGTGGCTTGTCTACCACCTTCTTCCTTTGTTCTGTATACCTTTTCCCAGTGATTGATCTTTCCGCAAGCTCTGCAGGTTGATCCATATGTCAGACATTTCCCTCTGTCTGAATACATGTGGTTGTCCACAGCTCCTGAACATCTTTCTCTCTGTCTGGTATGCGTTCTTTTGTTGCTCTTTCACTGCATCAACCCTGCTGCCTTTCTCTTGGCTTAACTGAAGGCTAGCCATTTGGGTAGTCAGTGTCTTCATCTGTCTGCTCATGGCTTCATGTGCTATGGCAGTGACTACAGCCTGCGATATTGTTAGCTTGTCCTTTCTAATTAGAGCTTATGTATTTCAGAGTGTGCAGAACCCCAAATTAGCTGAGGTCAAATATCAGCCATGATCTTATTGAATGACAGAGCAGGCTTGAGGGGCTGTATTGTCTACTCCTGCTTGGATGCTGCACTTGGTGGAGGAGGTGGAAAGGAGGAGAGATGTCCTATGATGGATGCAGTGCTGCAAGAAGCTCAATGACTTTACATGAGTGGTCAAGGTCAGTGAATGCATCTTCAAACACCATACCCTACCAATTGAATGACTAGCTTCAGACACTGCTCAATTTACCACACTCGCATTACTCACCTACCAATAATCTCTATTAATCAGGACGCATACTTCCCTTACATAACAGTGGATGGAAAACTGCGAGATGTTGCAAATATCTCCAGTTTGGAAGGAGCCAGACAGAAAAGTTTTTCACCATAGTAATCTTCGCAGCCACTGGCAATGTGGTCCTTGCCCTGTTCTGAGGCTGTAGTTGTGGCTGCAGCAGGTGACAGATTTCAGTGTGGACATCCTTATTGAAGCTCAGATGTTGTACGTTAATCCCCACTGAGGTTCAGGTAGGAGAATTGCTCCCTGACCACCCTGGGCATATAGGGCCTCCTGCTGATACGCTTTCTCCCAATCCTCCTCTTCCCTCTTCAAGAATTTTTCCTGCTCTGCCTGCCCTTTGTTCATTCTCCAAGTCATTGTGTATTCTAAAGGGAATGCCTGTTAGTTCACCCATGTCTGAGAACAAGTGATTTGGCCCAAGCCTTGAAGTTAGCAAAAGCTCCTTCAGCACTTCTACACCACTCTCTGTAGAGTTCTGCAACTTTAAACAACCACAAAAAGCACCAAACAATTGTGGAATTGAAGCAGTAGCCAGTATAATTCAACCAGCAACTAACCTATAAGCAGTTATTGATTCCTTTAAATAGCTTTGGTGGGGGTCCTTCCTGCTGCTGAACATGTGTTCTGCTGTACAAATTTAAGAGAGGGTGTTATCTGGAGCATTGAGCTCCAAAATAGCACCGCTAGTGTCAAATCAGAATTGCATGCTGATTGACATCATGTTCTGCCCACTCTGCATACATCCGGCGGCCATTCACTATGTGCGGACATTAACGCCCTCATCAATTTGGCATCTGGCATGGCTCACCCCACAAGTGTGCCTGCAGGCTGCAAATGCCATTTTGGTCAAGAAAAGACACTTGTAGCACTCAAATAATGGTTGATACCGATCCCAATTTTACGCCCACATAAAGTCCACTCCACTCCATGCGTTCCTATGACGGCTGAGATCAGTAACTTAGCAATGAAGCTAGAAACATGAAGGACAACTAGACAATAAAACCTGGAAAATAAAGTTAAGATGAAGCTTTTTTTTGCCAATTTCCTCAGTTACCTCCAGTGTAACTTCCTTTGCTGATACAGGCCACTTATGGCCATATTTTTCTTTTCCAGAATGTTCTATATTCACGGCACCTGTTGAATTTTCATCAGATCCTTCTTGACTATGTTTTCCTACCAAATGCTGAACAGACTTCACCATATTTTTCAGGTCTTCTGGGTAAGGGGTAGGATAGCGTTTAAGATTTATTTCAGCCTGAAATTGAAACAAAATACAAGAAATAGATGTAAGTGTTTTGGAATTTCTTTACTCTATAATGTGACAGATGAACACCACAGCATTATAAATCCAACAATTAGTGTCAACTATCTTCATTGCACAGCTGATAATACCTTTTACTGTACATGTTGAACATAATTTTCACTGTATTCATTTCAAATTTCCCTCTTCCACTTCTCAAGTAGATGAGTTTTGTTGGGGTATGGTTCCAAAGATGCCAGCAGCCCTTTGGTACCTTACTCAAGCAGTCATTTTCTATTTTTGAACCTACACAGTGAGTCTGCAGGTTATTTGTTCTATGGGAGGAAGTCACAGCAAAGCCTGATGCTGAATACAATGGGCCCCAATGCAACTCTTCCTCCAAATTTTCCTTATTCTCACAGCCTGGTGTCCAATCAGTGGGGATAAAATTCAACGTAAATGTGTGTAAAACAGGCAATAGCAGTAAGCTGCCTGTTATACACCTAATCTGATCTTCCATTCTATTGGAAAAGAAAATCAGGATCGGTCCATAATGGACAACGGATCTGCTATCAACCGTTTTGCACCCCATCAATGTTGAATTTTACCCCTAACATTTCTTCACAGCAGCAAGACTAAAATCGGTGTAATCAGCACAAACTAGGGCTTGAACCTGGGAACTTACTGATCTGTAAAGCTGAATATCATATTACAAGGTGCATGTACTGAGGGAGCAACTGAAAGAGTGCAATTCAATTTTTTATTTGTTATTTAAATTGTTTGTTTTGGGTAAACTGGTATTCCACCATTATTCAGACAGTGGACAAAGTAAATGATTTTGGGGGCTAAATTCAATAGCCCTGAAAACCAGTGCAGGGATCGTTGTGCGTGACTAACCCGGGCCTGTTGACTGCACTGCAGGTAGCACATCAACTTTGTGCTGCTTTTATTTTTAAATGATTTGAGCACCTTGCCAATGTTAATCACATTGTGAATTGGCTGGATCCCTGAACAAGGGTCAATACTGTGAATGGTTAGCACCAGTAAAAGCTAGCCTGCACTGCTTAAATGGGAGGTGCATTGTGGCTGGAGCAGGAATGGTAGTCATGCAGGAGTGAATCTGACCTGTCAAACATTGAAGAAAGACACAACACGAGAGAAAGTGGGCTCCAAAGTTTTTGGCTGCTGTAGTGGAAACCTTGCTGGAAGAGGTGGAAAGTATGAATCCATCCACAGGCCATCCACGCACATGCTCAGAAGGCAGTGGGAGTAGATAGCAATGGAGGGCAATGCCAGGAGTCAAGCTTTGAGGACCTGGATTGCAGTGCCGCAAGAAGTTCAATGACCTGACACAAGCAGTCAAAGTCAGTGAATACAATCTTCATACACCATATTCTACCCACTGCACCATTAGCAACAGACACTCCTCAATTTACCAAACCCATTACTCAGCAACCAACATTCTCATGCATAAAGTGTGGTGAATAAGGTTGGTAAGCTACAAGCACAAATAGCAGGATGAGAATATGATGTAGTGGCAATAATGGAATTATGGCTTAAAAATGGCGAGGACTGGGTGCTTAATATGTAAGGATATAAAGTGCTCAGAAAAGATTGGGAAGAAAAGAAGGGAGGTGGGGTGGCAGTAATGATTAGGGTTGCAGTGTTGGAAAGAGACAATGTCCTTGAAGGGGCAAGGGCAGAATCCATTTGGTTAGAGTTGAGAAGCAAAAAGGGGATGATCACGTTACTTGCGGCACTGCAATCCAGGTCCTCAAAGCTTGACTCCTGGCATTCTATAGGCCTCTAAATAATGATAGAAAGAGACAGGAGCAAATCTGCAGGGAAATCACAGAGATGTGCAAAAACTATAGAGTGGTGATACTGGGGGACTTTAATTACCCAAATATCGATTGGGATAATTTTAGAGTAAAGGGTAAGGAGGAGGAGGAATTTTGGAAATGTGTTCAGGAGAACTTTTTTGATCAGTATGTTCTCAGCCCAACTAGAAAGGAGGCATTGCCGGATCTGGTGCTGGGAAATGAGGTGGGCCAAGTGTCTGTCAGTGGACCCCAAGTGTCTGTTGGAGAGCGCTTAGGTAAGTGTAATCATCATATCACAAGGTTTAGACTAGTAATGCGGAAGAGCAGGAACGAAATGAGTTAGAATGTCCAGATTGGAAGAGTACTAATTTCAATGCGATGAGAAGAGATCTAGCCAGGGTAGAATGGAACCAACAACTGACAGGAAGAGCTGCATCGGAACAATGGGTTAGCTTTAAGGAAGAGATGCTTCACATACAGGCCAGGTACATTCCAACAAGGGTGAAAGGTAAGGGAACAAATAGCAGGGACCCCCGGATGATGAGGGAGATAGAGATTATGATGAAACAAAAAAAGAGGGTGTATGATGCATGTCAAGTGAATTCTTCAAGTGAGAACCAGGCCAAATACAATAAGTTGACAGGGGAGGTGATGAGGAAAATAAGACTGGCAAAGAGAGAATATGAGAATGGAATGGCAGTCAACATAAAAGGGAACCCAAAGATCTTCTACCGGCATGTAAATAGTAAGCGGACAGTAAGGGGTGGAGTGGGGCCTATTAAGAACAGAGAGGGTAATATATGCTTAGAGGCGCAGGGCAAGGCTAATATATTTAATGAGTATTTTGTATCAGTGTTCACGAAGGAAGTGGAATCTGACAAAATATCGGTAGAAGCGGAGAGAGTAGAGGCAATGGATAGGGTAAAAATTGAGAGGGAGGAGATACTAGAAAAGTTAGCTATGCTTAGGATAGATAAGTCACCTGGTCCAGATGGCTTGCATCCCAGGTTGCTACAGGAAGTGGGGATGGAGTTAGCAGAAGGGCTTGCCATAATCTTCCAATCTTCCCTGGATATGGGGGATGTGTCAAAGGATTGGAGATTGGCAAATATGACACTCTTATTCAAGAAAGGGAGTAAGGGCAGTCCTGGCAACTATAAGCCAGTTAGTTTAACATCAATTGTGGGTAAGGTTTTAGAAACAATGGTTGGTTGGTATCCTTCCATCTATGAAAGATGACGGACACCCAGCAACCAATCCATTTAGGTGGGGTGTCTTCTCTTGGTGCACCTTTGCTGATGGCTATGAAGGCCAATCCTTGAGAGGCAGGTTCTGCCACAAGTGCTGCACGTGAAGCTGCCAAGTGACGCTGTGAGTTGTTTTTGATGCTGGCCCCTGGTGCCAAGCTGCAGTAGCAACTGGTCGCCATGGTAGTGTACACCCATCCACAGGTTGTGTCGCCATTTCCCTCTTTCACCAGCTAGTGACTCCCAGGTGCGATAGTCGACATTTACGGCCTTCATAACATGAAGGCCCTAGAAAAAATAATTAGGGAAAAAAATCAATAGATATTTGGAGAGGTTTGAGTTAATTGAGGATAGCCAGCATGGATTTATAAAAGGCAGATCACACTTGACTAATCTAAATGAATTTTTTTGATGAAGTAACAGAGAAGTTTGATGAAGGGGATGCGGTGGATGTTGTTTATATGGATTTTAAGGAAGTGTTTTATAAGGCGCCACACAAAAGGTGTTTAACATAATTGACACTCATGGAATAGGAGGGTCAGTGTCCAACTGGATAAAAAATTGGCTTATGGATAGACAACAACGAGTCGGAGTGAATGGTTGTTTTTCAGATTGAAGGATGGTAGACTATGATGTTCCCCAAGGGTCAGTGCTGGGACCATCGCTTTTTTTTTGCTATATATAAATGACTTGAAACTTAGAATACAGAGTAGAATCTCAAAATTTGCCAATGACACCAAACTTGAAGGTGTGGCAAACAGTGAGGATATGAACGGCTTGCAACAGGATATAGATAAGCTCGCAGAATGGGCAGACAAATGACAGATAGAATTTAATACCGACAAGTGTGAGGTGATGCATTTTGGCAGAAGGAATAAGGAGAGGCAATATATACTTAATAGCACAATTCTAAAGTGTATGCAGGAACGGTGGACCTGGGGGGGGGGGGGGGGGGGGCGGGGGGAGCGTGCATGTGCATCGATCTTTGAAGGTGGCAGGACATATTGAGAGAGTGGTTAGTAAAGAATATGGGATCTTGGGTTTCATAAATAGAGGCATTGAGTGCAAAAGCAGGGAAGTTATGCTGAACCTTTATAAAGCTCTGGTTAGGCCCCAACTGGATTATTGCATCCAGTTCTGGTCACCGCACTTTAGGAAGGATGTGAGGGTCCTTGAGAGGGTGTAGAGGAGATTTACCAGAATGGTTCCAGGGATGGGGATTTTAGTTACAAGGTTAGGTTGGAAAAGTTGGGTTTGCTCTCCTTAGAACAAAGGAGATTGAGGGGAGATTTAATAGAAGTGTACAAGATTATGAAAGGGTTAGATAAATCAGACAAGGAAAAACTGTTCCTATTAATATTAATGACACAAGGACCTGGGGACACAGATTGAAGGTTTTGGGCAAGAGATGCAGGGGGAATATGATGAAGAACTTTTTTACGCAGTGGATGATAATGACCTGGAACTCGCTGCCCCCAAGGGTGGTGGAAGTGAAGACAATCAATGACTTCAAAAGGAAGGTGGATGGCCACTTGAAGGAAATAGACTTGCAGGGCTACGGGGACTGGGTGGGGCAGTGGGACTGACTGGATAGCTCCTTGGAGAGCCGTCATGGACTCAATAGGCCAAATGGCCTCCTTCGTGCCATAAATTACTCTATGGCCGGGATTTTATGGGCTCCCCCCAAGGCAGGATTGGAGGTGACAGGTGATAGTGGGGGGGGGATTGGCGGGGCAGAGGGCCTGTCACCCAGCGATCTTCCCAGGGGCAGGATAGGCCAATGACGGCCTTCCCACCCAGAGGCCAATTGAGGCCCTTAAGTGACCTATTAACAGCCAATCAAGGGCCTCTTCCCACTGCCACTGGGATCTAACCAGCGGTGGGAGGGGCCATTGCCATGCAGGTAGTACGCCTTGTAAAATGAGGTGCCCTCCCTCCGGGCTTCAGGGGGAGGTCCCTCCTCCGTGGGCAATTTGTGGCCAACAGACGACCCCACCAGGAACAGCTTTACCCCAGGGAACAACCCTCCCCCTGGACTAAATGACCACACCCTCACCCCACCTCACTGGCCCCGGTGACCCTCCCATCACCTACCTCTGTTCTGGGATTCCTCCACTGGGCCTGGGTCCGAGGCCTCTGCATTACCGGCATTGGCCACCGCTCCCGGTGGTGCTGCCAATTCTGCTGAGCTGACGGCCCTCTGATTCTGAGTCTTTAAAGGGACAGGGATCCCGCCTTCTAAAAATTTGAGTCAAAAAGGCCGGATCATCGCTCCGGGCGGGGGGCACAAGAAGGCAGAGGCAGGGTTCCCCCTGCCTTTTCGGCCTGCCACCGGGAGCCTCGCCTCCAGCACAAAATCCAGCCCTATGAGTCTATCAATCAGGACTCATATATACGCTCTACCACATCCCTCACACACTTAGCATTGCTGCAAGCTCATATCCGCATCTCACAGCTTGAACATACTGCCAGCTATTCAATCACGACAGCCATATCACACAAACAGATTATATGACACTCACTGACACACTTTCCTCTCTCTTACAGAACAAGGGGGCACACTATTGGAGGAAGCAGGGGCCACCCAGAGGGAGGCAAGTGTACCTGCATGTCCTAACCCTCAAGGAACATAAGAATATAAGAAATAGGAGTTGGCAGAGGTCATTTGGTCTTTCAAGCCTGTTCCGTCACTCACCAAGATCAAGGCTGATCTTCTACCTGAACTCCAGCATCCAGCACCATCCCCATATCCTTTAATTTCCTTAGTACCTGAAAATCTATCGACCTTTGTCTTGATCTGACACTGCCATAACATATTAAAGGATAAATAGAAATGCCAGTCCACGTATTAATTGATGCATTACTTTAGGAAAATTATCAACACATAATAAAAAGCAGTTCACCTTTTTAATATTTTACTTAATTAAACAATATTTTCTGTAGTATCAACATAAATAATTCTTCATAATTTTGCATGTAAATATTTTTGTTTAAGAAGCCACCAACTCATTGTAAATGAATCCCTATCAGAACTGCCAAATAATGCCTATCACACACGGGAAAAACATTTTTACCATCTGGTATACATTTAATAGTCTTCAGAACTGTTGGTTAAGAGGTTGGAGGAGGTGCCAGCCATTATTGGGATAGCCATTGCTGAAGCCGTGGCCAGCATTTGGTTTCAAATATTTATTTTGTGGTGGCATTTATTTTCCCATTGTCACTAACAGATGCTGTGATGGTCAGTGACAGAGGGAAGGGAAGATGTGGAACTGTGATGAATGGAGAATTTGAGTTGTGGTTGCACTCGGATAAGTTCTTCACAAACAGCCCAGACAGAAAGGGGCTGTCTTTGTTGCCTCTACTCTTCCTCTTCATCTTGCTCGCTCTCCTGAGCTGCTGGCCATATAGATGATGCAAGGGTTGTCCCCTTATAATGTCGAGGTTCTGCTGCATGCAGCAGATCATGAAGAATCTTGACACCTCTTCTGCCAAGTATTGCAGGGCTCCTCCAAAGTGGTCCAAACAGTGGAAGCGTTGTTTCAGCACACCAATGGTCTGGTCTATCACATTTTGTCTGGCAGCACGGCTTTCACTGTATGCATGCTGTGCAAGGGTGTGGGTTGCACACCAGAGTAATCAGCGATGTGGTCAGCAGATGGCGACATGATAGAGGTTTACAAAGTTATGAGCGGCATGGACAGAGTGGATAGTCAGAAGCTTTTTCCCAGGGTGGAAGAGTCAGTTACTAGGGGACGTAGGTTTAAGGTGCGAGGGGCAAAGTTTAGAGGGGATGTGCGAGGCAAGTTCTTTACACAAAGGGTGGTGAGTGCCTGGAACTTGCTGCCAGGGGAGGTGGTGGAAGCAGATACGATAGCAACGTTTAAGAGACATCTTGACAAATACATGAATAGGAAGGGAATAGAGGGATATAGGCCCCGGAAGTTCAGAAGGTGTTAGTTTCGGCAGGCATCAAGATCGGCGCAGGCTTGGAGGGCCGAATGGTCTGTTCCTGTGCTGTACTGTTCTTTGTTCTTTTCTTTGTTCAGATAGCTCCTGTAGTTCAGTAGCCACCCTTTGGTTTGCCGTGGTGGCTCAAGTGAGCTGGCACAGCGGACAGCTGCAGAATGACAGCTTCAGGACTGTAGCCTGATACTGGGCATTGACCTGCGTGATTCTATGTGTCTGGTGTAAGGCAGAGTTGATATGCGGCGTCCGTAAAATCATGCTGGGCAGTCACTGGCACCCTGCACCATGGGGAAGCATGCAATCCTAGCGAAGCTGTGTGCTTGTTCTGCCTGCTTCACTCTGGCAAGAGAAAATGAAATGTAATTAGCTCTCCAATGAATAGAGAGTTTCAGTGGTCTTCCTTACACAACAGTGGATGGAAAACTGTGAGATGTTGCAAATATCTCCAGCTCCAGCATGGAAGTAGCCAGATGCACAAAAGATTATTGCCACGGTCACCTTCACATCTACAGGCAACAGGGTCCTTGATCAGCTCTGAAGCGGTAGTTGTGGCTGCAGCAGGTGGCAGATTTCAGTGAGGATGTTCTTAGTGAAGCACAGACATCACAGACATTGTTCTTTGTGGTGGTTCAGAGGAGAATTGTTCCTTGAACACCCTAGATGGATATGGCCTCCTTCTGAGACCCCTTTCTCCCCTCCTCCTCCCTCTTCCAGCAGCTTGTCTTGTTCTGTGTGCCCTCTGTTCATTCTCCAAGTCATTCTGCATTTCATCGGGAATGGCTATGAGTTAACCCATGTCTGGGAGCAATTGGTTTGTGCAGAAGCCTTGAAGTCAGCAAAAACTCTTTCAGCTCCTGCCACATCAATCTCTGTAGACTTTTGCAATTTTAAACAACTATAGAAGGCACCAAACAATTGTGGAATTGAAGCAACAGCCAGAAGAAATCAATCACCAACTAAATTGTAACCAGTTGATCCCCTTAATTAGTGCTTGTGAGAGGTCTTTTACTGCTGCTCAATGTACGTTTAGCTGTGCGTAGTTAAGAGAGGGCTTTGATTGGAATGTTGAGCTTCCAACTGGCACCACTGATGTTAAATCAACGTTGCAAGCTGATTGATGTCTTGCTCTGCCTGCTCTGTATACTTCTGGTGGCCATTCAGTCTGTGTGTGCTAACACCCTCACCCCAAAAGCGTGCGCACATGTCACAAATGCCATTGGGGTCCCCTAAAGGCAACCATAGTGCCCAAACAATGAGTGCCACCGATCCCAATTGCATGCCATTTGTGACAACATTTATAACCTATTGTAATGTGCAGTTAGCAACAACCTTAACTTTCCCAGAGCCTTCCTCTTCTTCTTTCTTCTCTTCAAACTCAAAGGCGACCTGCATGCGTTGTTGTCTTTGTTCTTCCCATAAAGTTGGGTTGAAGCTATCACTGTCAGAAGGGAAATCTACTGGAAACACACAAGGAAAAAATAAAAATATTGTCAGCCATACCATAATAAATATTACATAATATAAAACTGTAAAGTAAGGTGAAATTTTTTCTCCAAATTTCTGCCTTTTTTCATTAGAGAACAATGTAATCTATATAGACTGATCATTATGATATCCTATTGAAAACATTTATTATTTTATGAAGAAGGATTTAAAAATGGTGTTTGCAGCAAATTAGATCACTAACATGCTGCACATAGAGGTCAGGTTTGATATTGAGTTTTAATTCCTATTTATATAAGCTGTATGGAGAGTATAGTAGCATGGTGGTATTGAACTAGCATCCCACAGGTTAGAAGTTTAGAAGTTTACAATCACTGTAGCAAGTTGGTAATTTTTTGTAAAAATTACTGGTTCACTAATATCCTACCTGCTGTGGCCTCCATGTGACTCCAGTCCCACACTATGTAGTTAATTCTTAAGGCCCACAGGACAAAATAGGATTGGGCAATAAATGCTACCTTGTCTCAAGAACAAATAAAAAAAGGTCTTCACGAAGCATCTAGTGGAGAGTCACCCATTACTATGTGCTCATAGTTGGTCCCTCAGTGGCAATGCTGGTGCAGGAGGTTGTTGTGTGTCTGCGTTCTCAGCCATACGAAGTGCATAGTCTCGATAGACAATAGAAGAAAAAACTGAGATGGATACTCAATCACTGGGTTATTGACCCTTTAAAAAAAAACAAGTGTGAACCATACTCAACTCACAGAAGGGGCTGGAGAGAGAGAAAAAGTCATTTCTCTAGGCGGAGGGGAGGAATCAGGCACTCTATATTCTGGATGGGAGAAGGGGTCAGAGTTTCTGCCAGTATGGGGCTAGCAGGTGCCCAAAGATGTGCCAAAGTGGTGCTGGCATCTCATGCTAAAGTATTTACCATAGAACCTTGTGGGTTAACGCTGGAGTGCACCAGCAGAAGCGATCTTGGAGTGTCAGCTAGGAACACAGCCTGTGCAATTTTGTAGTCTGTTCCTAGCACTGCTACTTTAAGACATGATCAGGTCGTGACTGCATTGTATTTTCAGCATCAGCTTTGAAACGTGGAACAAAAGTGCATGCTTTTTTTTGCTAGAGAGAACAGTGAAGGTCCAAGGGGTCCATGTACACAGATCACTAAAATGTAGTTTGCAGGTACAAAAATAATCAAAGCAGTTAATGGAATGTTAGCCTTTATAACGAGAGAAATAGAATATAAGGTGGAGGAGGTTTTGCTACAGCAATACAAAGCCCTGGTTAGACCACATCTGGAATAACAGCCAGAATTTTACATTAATGCAGTGGCCCCCGCACCAGCTTAAAAGTCAGGGGAGAGCCTACCTCTGCTAGGCCTGGAAGCCACGCAGAAATTTTGCGTGGCCCAGGCCCTTAATTGGCCTTGGTCCGGGCCTTCTGCCCCTCTGAGGCAGAAAGTCCTGCCTCTAAGAGCTGGCAGTCAATCAGAGGGCCAGCAGCTCCTCAGTCCCAGATACTAAAGCAGTCCGTGTTCAGATGCAGCAAGACCTGGACAACATCTAGGCTTGGGCTGATAAGTGGCAAGTAACATTCATGCCACACAAGTGCCAGGCAATGACAATCTCCAACAAGAGAGAATATAACATCTCCCCATGACATTCAATGGCATTACGATCGCTGAATCCCACACCATCAACATCCTGGGGGTTACCATTGACCAGAAATAGAACTGGATTAGCCATATAAATACTGTGGCTACAAGAGCAGGTCAGAAGCTAGGAATCCTGCGGCAAGTAACTCCTGACTCCCCACAGCCTATCCACCATCTACAAGGCACAAGTCAGGAGTGTGATGGAATATTCTCCACTTGCCTGGATAGGTGGAGCTCCAACAACACTCAAGAAGCTCGACACCATCCAGGACAAAGCAGCCCGCTTGATTGGCACCCCATCCACAAACATTCACTCCCTCCACCACAGACGCACAGTGGCAGCAGTATGTACCATCTACAAGGTGTACTGCAGCAACGCACCAAGGCTCCTTAGACAGCACCTTCCAAACCTGCTACCTCTACCGCCTAAAGGACAAGGGCAGAAAATGCATGGGAACACCACTACCTGCAAATTCCCCTCCAAGCCACACACCATCCTGACTTGGAACTATATCGCCGTTCCTTCACTGTTGTTGGGTCAAAATCCTGGAACTCCCTTCCTAACAGCACTGTGGGTGTACCTACCCCAAATGGACTGCAGCAGTTCAAGAAGGCAGCTCACCACCACTTTCTCAAGGGCAATTAGGGATGGACAATAAATGCTGGCCTAGCTAGCGATGCCCATATCCCATGAAGGAATAAAAAAAATGGTAAGGGATTCTAGGACAAGGGGACATAACCTTAAAATCAGAGTCAGGCCATTCAGGAGACATGTTAGGAAACACTCCTTCATGCAAATGATGGTAGAAATGTGGAACTGTCTCCCACAAAAAGGCATTAGATGCTAGCTAAGTTAATCATTCTCAATCTGAGATCAATGTATTTTTTTCCAGACAAGCGTATAAAAGGACATGGAACCAAGGCAGGTGGATAGACAAGATACAGATCAGGCATGAGCCGCTGTAATCCATGTGGGGTAGGTGCACCTACAGTATTCTTAGGAAGGGATTTTGACCCAGCGACATTGAATAGTGGAACAGGTTCGTGGGGACTGAATAGCCTACTCCTGTTCCTGTGTTCCAATCTTCACTGACTTTGCACCTCTTTTCGGCTCAAATCGAATTTCTCCTCCATGTCACTGTGCTAGCGTCTTTTCTTTTTCCTTTAAGGCTTTTATTGAATTCAGCAAACTTAGCATGCTTTCTTGAACTATGGTACATTAAAAATAACATTTTCTGGTACTTACAAATCCATATAATGAGGAACTTGCAGCATCTTATACATTGTGTCTTTCTTTGGTTGAAGTGAGGAGGGTAGGCCAAGGAGGTTCTCTGGCCGTTAGGGGAGAGCAGAATTTGAACAGTGTTTAATCCCTGATGGCTCTAAATGGGTTTTTTTTGATTGGTTTATTTTCTTGCATTGTTCTAAATTCTGGAAGTCTGTGACAGCTCTAATAAAATTGTCATTTTTCTTTTGGATTGCATCTCAAGATGCAAAGCAGTTGGAAAGGAAAACTGGCTTTAAAAAATCTAGCCCTGCATTTTGAACTGATGGGTTATCTTCATATGATGAATTATTTTTAAAGTTGGTAACTTAAGGAACTCAGAAAAAAAAATTAGAAAAATACTAACACCTTCTTATAAGAACAACCTATTATTATGCTGATAGGGTAGTCCTGGTTCCAAATCCTAGATTCATCTCTCATGTGCCTTCAAGCTTCTTCCAGGAGAGAAGTTTTGACATCTTGTCTTCAGAAAGATATTGATACAACAAAAAGAGTCCACAGAGGAATAACATGAATGGTTCTAGGAAGTAGTGACTCACAGAATTAAACTTGTTTCCATTAGAGAAAAGACCACTAGAAGAGGGAATGCTTCAAGTCTTTAAAGTGCTAATGACATAGATACTATAGATATGAACAGGGTATTTAATTCAAACTGATCACAAGATTAGATGATTTGAATGCAAATGTGGCAAGCCTCAAGCAGCAATGGAAATTAGAGATTAAGAGAAATATTTTTTCTCCAAAAAATTCTAGATATGTGAAACCTACTTCAAACAAATGTAATTGATGTTGTTTTCAAAGGCATTAGTTAAGGCAATGTTAGCTTGCTCCCTTGATGTCTCAGTTGGTAAGTCCACTGTCTAGTGTGGAATTGAACCATAAATACCAGGAAAGTTCCCCATCTGGGCTGAGTTAGCTGATCATAACATGGGGCAGCAATTGGATCTCAGGTCCCTTGCCTAGGGAGGGGGAAAATCAGCCAGGGTTTCCACTTGTGTAAGTTGGATGAGACCAATATTGGCCTTGTCCTTGATACCCCCACCTGTAAACAGCCTGTCCATACTTATTATCTAAGCTAATGTATTAAAGAACAGCCTTGTCCCTCAGGTCCTGGCAGCCAAATGGCACAAATGTACCCCAGCATGAGTTAGTGTCTTCAGAAGTGGGTAGAAAACTAACTGGGGGGAAGTTGGCTAAATTCCTGGTTAGGAATAATACTGAAGGCTGTAAGTGTAAGTATAAAAATAAATGACCAAACATTTTATGGAACATTAAAGTTCCAGTCTTGAGGCATGGAAATTTAGGAGGTGCAATTACACATTAGTGGGGTTGAAGATGCAGAATCACGTTGGCTGACTGTTCGAGAACATACCTAATATTTAATTCCATTGAAGTCAATGGAATTGAACAAGTGGCAGAGCTTATAACAGGCGATGAATGTGATATCATCTGTTTTGAGTTCCCACCCATGTCCAATTTCACCCCTTCTGTGTGTGGAGTGGAATGGAATGGATCGGAGTTAAATAACATACAGTGTAATGTTGAACTAATAGTATGAATTCTTTTCAATTACTTTGAGGACTAGAGAAAGTTTTATCTTAGACTTTTAACCCACTTCAGGAGATTAAATAAATTAGGGAGAATCTATAACAGTGAAAATTATATATGCTCTATTGAAAGGAATTCATTTGTGATAGGTGCCCCTTTTCTGCTGCTAACAACACAAATAGTGGAGGAAAATCTAGCTGTATACATTTTGCAAGCATTCTCTTTTCCTCTTTTTAACAACATTTCTTATCCGGACCCATGTTAAACCTCCACCAAATTATTAGAATTAAATGGAGAATATTGATGTTGACCACAACTCCCCATCTTATTCCTTACAGATTATTCACCACCATGTATTGCCAATCAAAGCACAGCAGGACAGGCAGTCCAAGAAAAGTGAGGTAGATTTTGTTAAATTAATTTTCTCCTGAAGTGTAATGCTCCACTCAGCAGTCCATTGGGTATGTTGTCCAAACTCAATCAGAATATACAAGAGTGGGGAAGTCCTGGAACATTAATGTTTATTCTGCTTATGAGTCAAATATTCAACATCCTCAATAGTGGGGCTGTCTCCAAAATGTAACTTCGTAACCACTGATTTCCATCCTTTCCTGACAACACTAACTCATTCTGTGGTTCAACCTCATGGACACTGGTAGCTCAGTGGTACCTCACCACAGTTACCATTCTTCAAGTGTAACCCTGGAAAGTAGGGGTTCACATGCTATTCTACTACAGGGCAGTATATCATAGCTTGATCTCGTCCTCATCTGATATCTATATGTGGGTCACTGGACAGGAGGAATCCTAGGTAATTTTTCTGCTTCTCTGTCAAGCAGTGCTGGGGCCAACTGTAGCAATTCTAATGTCACCCTTATGGATAACATCTAATTCAACACACACTGTGCATCGACCTAGGATAGTTTGTGCAGTTCAGTTCTACACCAGGCAATACACATCTTAACTGAGCCACCAAAGAGAGCTAACAGTTAATCTACATTATGACATTACTGGACATCAAAACGTACAAGGGAAGTTTCCCTATGAGCTACAGTTTTGCCCTTTTATAAACAGGACTGAAACAGCAAAAACAAAGGCCAGGAGATTAGCCCAAATAAAATTATGTTTTTCTATGACATAATATGTCAACTTGCTAGGTATTTATGCCCATCACCAGCTTACACACACAAGAAACACAATCAGGTAAAGAAGATGTCACCTGAAAACCAGCACTGATCTTAGTCCTCTGAGTGAGGGGAGTCTCACCTTCATCGTTGCGTGGCTGCTGTGGAAACATATAGTTTGTCAACACTCTCTGTTTTGTTTCTGGATGAGACTCAGTTTGCAGAGGGATTAGTGCCTTGGACTAAACCAGAAGGATAAGAATACAGAGGAAATTATATACTGAATGCATTATTTGCATTATCACAATATCACAACACAAGGACAAGGATAACGTCTGTAGGCTTTTCATTTTATCCAGAAAATTATGTATTGACTCTATAATTTAATTTAGACAACCATTTGATAAAGGAATAAAACTTTTGGGAACTATTCAAGGGTTTCATATTAGATTCAAGGTCAGTAATACTGCCCAGCAGGTCAGGCAGCATCTGTGGACAGAGAAACAGAGTTAACAGGTGGAATTTTATGGGTGCCATGGCGCTCCCGATGGCGGGACCTTAAGTTGGGGTAACTTCTGCTGCAATTCCCATTTCGCACATGGTTTTGTAGGTAAATGAGCCATGTGGCGATGGGCACGGGAGACATGTGGGATCATGCAGTGGGACAGGCTTTCATTGGTGGAACCCACTGTCACTGGCCCTAGCAACATGATCACCACATATATAAAAGAATTCTGTGCTTGCAGCCTCAAGGATCATCAGCTTTCCTTTCATTTAAGTTTCTTCAGATTAACCTAAGTTGAAGCTGTTACTTAATTCAAAATGTTTTTGCCTCCCTTTATGTAGTGGAAGTCACCACCAACTTCACATAATTTATTTTCCCTGCAGCAAAAGTGAGTTAGATGTCAGCCAGTAGGCAGAGACCAGTCCCATGGTACAGTGATGCCTCCCTGCAGGTTCTCCTCCAGGCCATCAGGGAAAGCAGGAGGTCTTCTTCCATGCAGATGGAATCCAAAGACCCTCCCACCTGACCAAGAAGGGCTGGATGGAGGTAGCAAAGGAGGTCTCGAGCCATGGGGTGACATGCAGAACCTGGGTGCAGTGGTGCAAGCACATCAATATCTTGCTCAGATCAGCGAGGTTAAGTGGTCTTGGCGAAGCAGCTCCATTGTTTTCCCCCCTGGATCCCTGTCAGTCAGGCAGAGGGTACACAAGGAGTGCAGTGGAATGCGTAAGCAGCCTTGGTGCCATTCATTAAATGATTGTGCGCTAAGATTAAAAGATTGGCCTTGTTTATGGGCTTGGATGTGTCTTGTGAAAGCCACTGCAGAATGAGTGATGTTGATGCATGTACGCAATGGTTGTGATGCATCTTTTGCTGTGTCATTAATTCTGCACTGCCTCCTGCAGCCACAACCAGCGAGAGCATACTAAAATGGGAGGAGGGGTCCCTGACATCAGGTTGCTGACCATGGCTGAGGAGGAGGCGTTGGAAATCACGAGACAGGAAGGAGGCAGGGTGAGCGGAGATGGCGAGGCAGGAGCCACAAGGCATAAGGATGAAGTGTCATTTCAACTCTTGCAGTCATAAGTGGACACTAAAGAAAATCTTGTGAACTCATGTGTATCAAATGCTTAAAGTGCCTCTGCTTGTGTCTCCACTGCAGTGAGTTGCACTCAAGTCGTGGAACACCAGAGAAGATGGTGGCTTAGTGGTAATGTCACTGAACTAGTAATCCAGAGGCCCAAGCCAATGCCCTGTGGACATGGGTTCAAAACCCACCACAGCAGCCGGTGGAATTTCAATTCAATTAATTAATAAGTTTAACTAATTTTTTAAAAGTCTGGTATTGAAAGCTAGTCTCAGTAATAGTGCCCTAAAACTATCATCCATTGTCATAAAGACCCATCTGATTTACTAATGTCCTTTAGGGAAGGAAATCTGCCATCCTTACCTGGTCTGGCCTACGTGTGACTCCAGACCCACAGCAATGTGGTTGACTCTTAACTGCCCTCTGAAATGGCCTAGCAAGCCACTCAGTTGTCAAGGGCAATTAGGAATGGGCAACAAATGCTGGCCTTGCCAACGATGCTCATATCCCATGAAAGAATAATAAGAAAAAAAGACTCCTCCTCTGGGGAGGAAGAAGAAGCTAATGCCCCAGAGGGTGCACCGTCACCTACCTCTTCCACCTCCACCAGCGCAGATACATCCACATGGTCCGCGGGGGGGTTTAAGATTAGAATCTGGGTCACAAGCTGGTGGTCACGACACAGACATATCCCAGTAGCTGAGGCAGCATGTGCCAGCCGGGTCCCATGACAATTGGAAGACTCCTGGGGACCAGGTCCCTGCTCAGCCCCATACTCATGATGATCCTCTGTTGCTATGAGAAGTCTGCTGGATGTGCAGTAAAGCCATGATGTGGAAAATATGTCGGAGATGCGAGAGGTCATGTGTGGCTTTGTGCATGCCATGGAGGAGTCCATGCAGGCCATGACATCTGCCATGTCCCAAGATTTGAGCATATGGCTTCCTCAGTAGAGAGTCTGGCGAGCTCTGTGGTGAGTCTGGTTGAGCACTCGAGCCAAATGAGATCTGACCTGCACTCCATCACTGTTGCCGTGGGATCCATGCAGCAGAATCCAAGCGAGAGGTGGATGAGGAACTTGGACCTCCCTCTGGGTGACCCTTCCCTTCAGGGAGGCAGGCAGATGCCATCGTGCACACAGATTGAGGAGGAACAAGTGCCAGCTGCCCCACTTCATATTCATCCTCATCTGAGGAGGACTGGTGTCCCTCCGCCTGCAGAATGTTAGCGCATCTAATTGCAAGGTTGTGCAAGGCACAGCAGACAACAATTATTTATGACACTCTCTCTGGCGCGTACTGAAGAACCCCCCCAGACTGTTCAAGACAGCGAAATCGCATTTTCAGCATGCCAATGGTGTATTCGATGATGTCTCTGGTGGATGCGTGAGCAACATTGTTCCACTCTTCAGCCGCGCTTTGGGGATGCCGTACTGGTGTCATCAACCATGTCCTTGTCACCCAAGATCCATCCGTCTACTTCGGCTGGTTCCTCAAAATGCTGGCAGCTGGGAGTTCCTCAAAATGTAGGAGTCATAACAGGTCCCTGGAAAACGTGCACAAACATGCATGATTCTTCTCCTGTGCTCGCTAACCAGTTGAATGTTTAAAGAGTGGAAGACTTTGCAATTCACAAATACAGGAGGCTGTATTGGCCACATGAGTATAGTTGATCGCCCCTTGCACTCTCGGGAGCCCAGCGATGGCACCAAAAGCCGCTGGCCTTGCTGCCTAGCTGTCCTCATCTACAGGCAAGTAGATGAAATCATTGGCATGTCGAAAAGGGCATTGGTTGCCTCTCAGATGCACCTGCGGGTCACAGACTGTGAGATGCCACATATATTGCCCCTGTATCCCTGGAAGGACCCGCTAGCAAAAAAATTGAGTGCAGCAGTCACCTTGAGGGCAACTGGCATGGGATTCCCACTGAACATGAGTGGCTGCAGGTCATGCCACAGGATCCTACAAATTCCTGTGACCATTTCACGTGACATCCTTAGGCGTCTCTGGCATTGCCTCTCTGACATTTGTCGGTAATTTTTCCTTATCCTGAGGATGCAATGATGTGCCAGTGCCCGTGTTCGATAAGACCATTCCTGGATGTTATCATTTGGAGCATCCTCACCTTCCTGTTCTGCCTGCTGCTGGCGCTCAGGCATCATGAGTTGAGGGGAGCAAAACCCTCCTTAGTATCTCTCTTTGCTCTTCTTCCCATGGTACTAGACAAATTGGATGTATGAGACCCACGTCGCTGCGGCTTTCCTGAACAGTAAATAAGCAGAGTGTGGCAGTTCAGCCCTCTATTGCCAGTGAGCTGAAACATTAAGGCAATGAACAGCTCCCTTATTTCTGCCTTCAAATTGCAGCCAGGTAGAAGGCACACCCACTATCATTTGTCTCCTACCACTCTCCTTGCAATCCTTGCATGGCCACGTGGTTCCCATTGTCGCTGGAGAAGATGGTGCGCATGGAATTCAGGTCAAGTCTCCCCACCTTCCAACCTCCTCCTGCAACCTTCCAGCTTGAACCCATCACCCTTGGAACATGAAACAAGAGTACGTAAGGGATGATTCTCCTGATCAGAAGCCTCTGGTGAGGAGTGGAACTCACAGGAAGTGCGAGTCAGGAAATCGCAGGTCACTCTGACTGATTTTCCATTTATTAATTTAAATGGACAGAAGAACAGGGTTGCACACGGATGATAATAAAAACAGAAAGTGCTGGAAATACTCAGCAGGTCTGGCAGCATCTGTGGAGAGAGAAACAGTTAACGTTTCAGGTCTGTGACCTTTTATCAGAACTGGCAAAGTTTAGATATGCTTTGAGCAACTGAAAGGGTGGGGGGGGGGGGGGGGGGGCGGCAGGGAAGAAGAACAAAAGGGAAGGTGTGTGAAAGGGCAGAGGGCAGGAGAGATTAAATGACAAAGATGTTATGGAACAAAGGCAAAGGCTAATAGTTGTAGCAAAAGACAAAGAATTAGTACAGAGACAGTGTTAATGGCAGAATAATGAGCAGCTCTATCCAAAAGCAAAGAAGAAGAGTTGTGCACCGGTGATTGTCTGACTAGCACTCCCTGCAACTGTTGTGCCTCACTAGGAATGGCCACCCCGTATCAACCCTGTAATATCTGGCAACTGAATAGCAAAACTACTATTTTAAAGTGGCATCTGTGTTCAAATCCAACCCAGAGTGATGGGCTAATAACTTCTTACTTGATCTTATGGTGTATACTGTTTCATGCTGGCACTGAGAAATGATACAAAAGGAAAATATTAAAATTAAATCTGAATCTGCATAACCATGCATCTATACAAGTTATATTAATTAATACTTCTGAAGTAGCAAATATCTCCAGTGTATTTTGTTTGCAGGGTCAACATACTGATGTAAATTTTGTACAACAATAGTTAAGGCAAATATAGGGGTGAAATTCAACTTTAGGAGAGGTGCAGAATGACCAGTAGAGGAATACCCAATTCAATGGAAAATAGGGCCGGCTGTATAATTAGCAGAAGTTCCCCTACTGTTTGTTTTGTGCCACTGCAAAAGTTGATTTTCACTGTCAGAGATATTCATTTTGGCTTTAGTGAGGATTTGCCACCACCTTCTCCTGAAGAAGCTGACTCATGCGGGGTATAGATTCACAGAACTTGGTATTTTTCTGATTTCTCACTCACGTGGCATTCTTCTTGTATGGGGCCAGATAGAGCAGTTGCCAGGCTATTTAATTGTGTGGGACATCTCAACCAAATTTGATCCTGTCCTCAACTGATATCCATGTGTTTTACAGTAGAGGAAAATAGGAACAGATCTTTTAAAGTATCAAGCCTGTTCCACCATTTTGTTAGCTATGGCAGCTTATTCTTTTAAACTCAATTTCTTGCTTATTCTACCTATCTCTTAATACCCTTACCTCCCAAGAGGTCACTGGATAGCAATAAGGAACGGAATCTCTTGCTGATTGTTCCCTTATAAACATACAAAAATGTCAAGAGGAAAAAAAAGCAGAGCCAATAAGTGAAAAAACTACAGTCCAAGGATATTAACGCAATTCCCCCCCCCCCCCACCCCGCCATGTTTCCACTGATCAATAATTTTAGTCGAAATCAGAAAGAAATGTAACATTGGTAAAAAGCACCAGGAGAGTCTTCATCTGTGTTTTGTGCTCAACTTAGATTCTCATTCGTCTAAAAGGAGTGAGTGTACATTTACAAAAAGTAACAAAAATAGTTGATCTTTGCTTGTCAAGTCATTTGTGTAACTTACCTGTGCTGAAAAGAAAAATCAAAATCTGATTATTTACTCCAGATCTGACCTGACATAATTTCAAATTTCAAACTATCACCACAGCAATGACAGAAGTGAGTGATACATTGCCAACTTACTTTGATGCTTTTACTGACCAGCTTTTAGGAATATAGGTACAGGAGTTGACCATTCATTCCCTCGAGCCTGTTTTGCCATTCAATTAAATCATGGCTGATTTGTAGCTCAATGCCATCTTGGTTCTGTAACCCTTAATGCCTTTGCATAACACAAATTTATCAATCTCAATTTTGAAATGTTCCATTGACCTCGCCCCAATAACTTTTGAGGGGGAAAAAATTCCAGATTTCTACTACCCTTTGTATGAAAAAATGCTTTCTGACATCACCCTAGAATAGCCTAACTCTATTTTTAAGGTTATGGACTCTCCCACCAGAGGAAGTGGTTTCCATCTATCCTATCAAATCATTTAATCATCTTAAACACTTCAATAAGATCACCTCTTAATCTTCTATATTCAAGGGAATACAGACCTAGCCTATGCAACCTGCCCTCATAATTTAATCCTTTTAGCCCTGGTCACATTTTATTGCACTTTCACAGCACCCTTCCCAAGGTCAATATATCCTTCCTGAAGTGTATTGACCAGAACTGAATGTAATTCTACAGATGGGTCTAAGAGAGCTATGTACGGCTGTAACACAACTTCCACCTCTTTGTATTCTAGTTCTTTTGAAATAAAGGCCAACATTCCATTAGTCTTTTAATTTTTTTGTACCTGTCCATTAGCTTTTAATGGTTTCTGCACATGGGCCCTTAAATCACTGCTCATCCATAGTTCCTAGCTTGTTACTATTTAGAAAATACTCCGAACTACCTTATGTCCAAAATAGATGAACTCACTTTCCCCCACATTGAACTCCATTTGCAACAGTCTTTCCCCACTCACTTCATCCATCAATATTACTCTACAACTTTCTGTTCCCAATTACAATATTTACTGTGCCACCTAACTTAGCATCATCAGCAAACCTCGATGTACAGCTCTCTATTGCTTAATCCAAGCAAGTTAGAAAAATAGTAAAAAGCTGTGACCCCAGTCCAGATCCCTAGAGTACAGCACGAGTCACATCATGCCAAATGGAGTACCTACCCATATCGCTAATTCTGTCTCCTAACTTCTAATTCCCTAGCCAAGTAAATAGGTTGCCTCTGATTCCAATTGCTCTCATTTCTGTTGCATGATAATTTTGGATTTTTTTTAAAGTACTGGAGTGTGCAAATATCACAGTAATGTTGAATATCAGGAGAAACTTCAGTTTATTCAATAATGTCTCATGATAATCAGCTAACTGATTTGGTGGTAATCACTGCTTATTGTTGCTGAGATCTGTAATTAATCTGTGCGAACATGTGACTGAAAAATCTGATTGGTTGTTGATTTGTGGTAGCTCCTGCTCACTGGTCCCTGGTAACCAAGTCACTTAACCAGGGATGACATCAGATAGCAAAGTGACATCATGGAGCAGTTTCAATTGGTCTTTCTTAACCCAAAAAAAGAAATTACCCCAAAATGAATAGTGTTATGCTGTAGAAACAGGTAAGCAACGGCATATATATGTAATATATGTATAAGTATATATATGTAAAAATAACTTTCTGCATGAGCCACACAACAGGAAACTAAGTATATTTATAAAAGGTAAGGGGTTTAAATAAGAATGTCCTTACCTTAATCAAATTCTCATCATGCTAACTCCTCACTGAAATTTTAGCAATTATCTTTAAGAAGAAGAGAAATAAACCATAATTTATAATTTTAGGCTGTCAGCAGCAAAAATATTATTTTTATTCTGAGTGTCTGCTCAGTTCACTGGTATCACTCTCACCTCTAAATTGGAAGTTTGTGGGATCATGTCCCATGACAAGCATTTGAGCATATAATCTAGGCTACCACTTCGGTGCAGTACCTTGTGAGTTCTGCATTGTCGGAGGTGCTATCTCTCAGAAATAGACGTTAAGCTGAGGCCGTACTTGCCTGACCAGATGGACATAAAAGATCCCATGATACTATTTGAAGAAAAGCAGAGGAACTCTCTTGGTGTCCAGGTCAACACTTAACATTCAGCCTACATTAAAAGCATTGCTGTTTATGGGACCAACTGTATTTGTCTAAAAAACACTGACAACATTTCAAGAATAGTTGATTAGCTGTAAAGCACTTCGGGATGTCCTAAAGACATGAAATGAATATTCAGTAAATTTTGCTTTGAAACCCATTTTATTTAACTACTGTATACTGCCATGCTTCTAGTTATTTATTACATTTCAAGACAATTAAAAATCAAACATTAAATCTGAGGTTTAAACTGATGAAGTAGTTTATTTTATTTTGCCATTCTTAAACTAAAAATGCATTGTTTTATATTAATCATGTTAAACCATCTGATCTCAGATTTCAAATTAATTAAATCCCTGTCCTACAAGTGGAAGCTGGCGATAAGCCCTATCACACAGACATCAAGGACTGTTCTCCTAATGATAATGCAAAGACATAGATATCTTAGCATTAAAATAATGAATGATTGTACAGACTAGAAGGGAAGTAAGAAATTGAGATTGGACAATCATTTTTGGGAGCAGAGGATTAAATAAATATTCTGAGTTAAAATGGCCCCTTGTAGCATACCATTATACAACAATGGCAAACCGGTCTTCAGAAGGAAGTATCGGGTTGCAAACATGGTGCTGAGTATATACAGTGAGTAAATCAGGATAATTTCAATATTTGTTACGCTACTAACCATAACATTTGCACACTCCACAGCTTTTTTAAGTCATAAATTATGTTGCAAACGGAACATTTAGCTTATTTTTCAAAAGTAGGGAAAAATATGGCCAGAGTCTCTCCATTATAGATGGCCCATTACAGAAGACAGAGAAAGAAAAAAATGCAAAATATAGTCGTTGTCTTACTGCAGCTACAAAATATTCACTGCACTAACTTCAGTATGACTTATTCAAATCCATTTCTCTGTGTTATTCCAAATATGGCATTATCTAAACACTATGTTTTTCCTGTGATCGCACTTACACATTTCAAACAGCATTTTGAAGGGACTATTCCCTCCACTACACCCTGGTCTACTCCTCAATCCTCCCAACACCCCCTCCCCTTCCCACAATGCCTTTTCATGCAAGTGTATTAGAAGCAACACCTACTCTTTTGCCTCCTCCCTTCACACCATCCAATGACCCAAACACTCATTCCAGGTAGAAAAGCAATTGATTTGGACTTCTTTCAATTTAGTATACTGTATTTGCTGCTCACGATGTGGTCTGTTCTACACTGGGGAGACCAAATGCAGATTGGGTAATCGCTTGGTGGAAAAGCTCCATTCAGTTCACGGGTGCGCCTGCAGGATTTTGAACATAGAATAGAACATAGAACATAGAACAGTACAGCACAGTACAGGCCCTTCAGCCCACGATGTTGTGCCGAACCTTTAACCTACTCTAAGATCAAACTAACTACCTACCCTTCATTCTACTATCATCCATGTACCTATCCAAGAGTCGCTTAAATGCCCCTAATGTATCTGCCTCCAGTCCAGGCAGCATCCTGGTAAATCTCCTCTGCACCCTCCCTAAAGCTTCCACATCCTTCCTATAATGAGGCGACCAGAACTGAACACAATATTCCAAGTGTGGTCGACCCAGGGCCTTATAAAGCTGCAGCATAACCTCGTGGCTCTTAAACTCAATCCCCCTGTTAATGAAAGCCAACACACCATACGCCTTCTTAACAACCCGATCAACCTGGGTGGCAACTTTGAGCGATCTATGGACATGGACCCCAAGATCCCTTTGTTCCTCCACACTACCAAGAATCCTGTCTTTAAGCCTGTATTCCGCATTCAAATTCGACCTTCCAAAATGAATCACTTCACACTTTTCCAGGTTGAACTCCATCTGCCACCTTTCAGCCCAGCTCTGCATCCTATCAATGTCCCGTTGCAACCTACAACAGCCTTCCACACTATCCACAACTCCAGCAACCTTCGTATCATCGGCAAACTTGCTAACCCAGCCTTCCACTTCCTCATCCAAGTCATTTATAAAAATCACAAAGAGCAGAGGTCCCAGAACAGATCCTTGTGGAACACCACTGGTCACCGAACTCCATGCTGAATACTTTCCATCTACTACCACCCTCTGACTTCTATGGGCCAGCCAATTTTGTATCCAGACAGCCAACTTTCCCTGAATCCCATGCCTCCTTACTTTCTGAATGAGCCTACCATGGGGAACCTTATCAAACGCCTTGCTAAAATCCATACACACCACATCCACTGCTCTTCCTTCATCAATGTGTTTTGTCACATCTTCAAAGAATTCAATAAGGCTTGTGAGGCATGACCTGCCCCTCACAAAGCCATGCTGACTGTCTCTAATCAAACCATGCTTTTCCAAATAATCATAAATCCTGTCTCTCAGAATCCTCTCCAATAATTTGCCCACCACCGACGTAAGACTGACTGGTCTATAATTCCCAGGGTTATTCCTATTCCCTTTCTTGAACAAGGGAACAACATTTGCCACCCTCCAATCATCCGGTACTACTCCAGTGGACAGTGAAGACGCAAAGATCATCGCCAAAGGCGCAGCAATCTCTTCCCTCGCTTCCCGTAATATCCTTGGGTATATCCTGTCTGGCCCCCGGGACTTATCTGTCCTCATATCATTCAAAATTTCCAGCACATCCTCCCTCTTAACCTCAACCTGTTCGAGCATATCAGTCTGTTCCACGCTGTCCTCACGAACGACCAGGTCCCTCTCACTAATGAATACTGAAACAAAGTATTCATTTAGGACCTCCCCTACCTCCTCCGACTCCAGGCACAAGTTCCCTCCACTATCCCTGATCGGCCCTACCCTCACTCTGGCCATCCTCTTGTTCCTCACATAAGTGTAGAACGCCTTGGGATTTTCCTTAATCCTACCCGCCAAGACTTTTTCATGTCCCCTTCTAGCTTTCCTAAGTCCATTCTTCAGTTCCTTCCTGGCTACCTTGTAACCCTCTAGAGCCCTGCCTGATCCTTGCTTCCTCAACCTTAAGTAAGCTTCCTTCTTCCTCTTGACTAGCTGTTCCACATCTCTTGTCATCTCTTGTCATCCAAGGTTCCTTCACCCTACCATCCCTTCCCTGCCTCATCGGGACAAACCTATCCAGCAGTCGCAGCAAGTGCTCCCTAAACAACCTCCACATTTCTGTCGTGCATTTCCCTGAGAACATCTGTTCCCAATTTATGCTCCCCAGTTCCTGCCTAATAGCATTGTAATTCCCCCTCCCCCAATTAAATATTTTCCCATCCCGTCTGCTCCTGTCCCTCTCCATGACTATCGTAAAGGTCAGGGAGTTGTGATCACTATCACCGAAATGCTCTGCCACCTGGCCTGGTTCGTTGCCAAGCACCAAGTCCAACATAGTCTCCCCTCTAGTCGGCCTATCTACATATTGAGTCAGGAAACCTTCCTGGACACACCTGACAAAAACTGCTCCATCCAAACTATTTGCACTAAGGAGGTTCCAATCAATATTAGGGAAGTTGAAGTCACCCATGACAACAACCCTGTTATTTCTGCACCTTTCCAAAATCTGCCTCCCAATCTGTTCCTCCATGACTCTGTTGCTATTGGGGGGTCTATAGAAAACTCCCAACAAAAGTGACTGCTCCTTTCCTGTTTCTGACTTCCACCCATAATGACTCAGTAGACAAACCCTCCTCGACGACCTCCCTTTCTGCAGCTGTGATACTATCCCTGATTAGCAATGCCACTCCCCCACCTCTTTTATCTCCCTCCCTATTCATTTTGAAACATCTAAACCCCGGAACATCCAACATCCATTCCTGCCCCTGTGATATCCACGTCTCCGTAATGGCCACAACATCGTAGCTCCAAGTACTGATCCATGCTCTAAGTTCATCACCCTTATTCCTGACACTTCTTGCGTTAAAATAGACACACTTAAACCCATCATACTGGCTGCAACTTTGCCCTGTCAACTGTCTAACCTTCCTCACAGACTCTCTGCACTCGGTATCTGCCTGTTCAACAGCTACCCCATCCACTGATCCGTGGCTCCGGTTCCCATCCCCCTGCCAAACTAGTTTAAACCCTAAACTTTTGGTTGCCTGTCAGTTTAATGCTCCGCTCCTGTCTCACTCTGACCTCGGCCTCCTATACTGTTCCAATGAAGCTCAGTGTAAGTTCAAGGTACAGTACCTCATCTTTCAATTAGGCACTTTACAGTCTTCTGGACTCAATGTTGATTTCAACAATTTCAGACTGTAGCCTGTGTCTCTATTTTATCAGACAGCAACTGCTGGTAATGACTCTGTTTTTCCCATTTACACCTCTTCTAGACCCATCTTTTGTTTCTTTACTTGTCACATTGCCATCTCCTCTTGCTTTGCACCATCATCTCCTTTATCATTTAATCTTTTCCTGCCTTCCACCTTATCACAGACCTTCCCTTTTGTTCTTTCCCTCCCACTCCCTTTCTCTGTCTAAAAAAATCTGTTACATCTCTAACGTTTTCCAGTTCTGATGAAAGGTCATTGACCTGAAATGTTAACTCTTTCTCTTATTACAGATGCTGCCTGACCTGCTGAGTATTTCCAGCATTTTCTGTTTTTTATGTCAGACTTCCAGTATCCGCAGTATTTTGCTTCTTCAAGAAGACAGAAAGCAGCAGTTCTGCAAGGGAACTGGTCACTAGTGGACTGCCACAGGGATTGGTGTTAGAGCCATTGTTCTTCATATTTATCAACGATCTGATGAAGGTATCCGGGGAATTGTTTGCAAGCGCGCAGATAATACAAAGATATGTGCAGGTATAAAGTCCTTCGATGAAGCAATAGATTGAAGAAAGATCTGGATGCCTTGGGGGAATGGGCCCATATCTTGCAGGTGTTTTTCTAATATAGATAAATGTGTAATGCAACTCCAAGCATGTGTACGCTTTGCAAGCTGCAAGCTCAAGGCTGAGTTGGAGAAGGATCTGATTGTTTTAGTACACAAGTCATTGAAGGTCCATGACTTGTTGCAACAAGCTATTGTAAAAGCAAATAGGTTGTTAGGTGTACTGCATGAAAAAGGTTAGACACAAAAATTGGATCAGGCTACTTTTCAAGAATTCTTACTGCCTGCCTAAAATGGGTGTTAGGTTCCTTGCTTATGCAAATGAGGGACCAAATGTCTGTCCCCTCACAGAAATTGGTTTGCGATGAGTGGAGCAGGCACCAGGGATGGGCAGGGTGTGGGGTCAAGAGGGGGAATAGTGATGATGCAGTCTCGAAATTACACCATGACAGTATAGACAGGATCAATGGGCTCATCTTTACCTTTTTTGTACGTTTCCAAAAAATTAGGCTGATTTTAACTTTGGCAGTGGCAGAAACCGGTGGCAGTGTTTCAGCTACCTGTTATGCACCCTCTCCGAATTCCATTTGCATGGAAAAGTAAATTGTGCATAGTTTATGGCAGGAGACACAAAACTAATAGTGCCCCTTTCCCTCGCCATTTCATTACCATTCATTTCTCCTTTCCCTACCATCTATTTCCCCCTTCCCTCAACTGCCATTCTTTTAGATCCCCCTTCATTGCCATCAATTTCCCCTTCCTTCTCTCATTCACCTCCCCCTTCCCTATCCTTTTCACTGTCATCTACTTGTCCCTCTTTCACTGATATCCACTCTTCCCCTCTCTCACTGTCATTCATTCCCTTCTTCATCTTCCTTCTTCCTTCCCCATCAATTTCCTCCCGGCTGTGCATTCTGCCCCCTCCTCTTTGCCATACATTCTGCCTCTTCCCCTCCCCTTGTATTTGCTTCCTCTCCCAACCCTCCTTGCATTCCCTCCCTCTCTCCTCTCTTGCATTCTCTCCTTCTCTCCAGCCTTGCATTCCCTTGGTCCTCCTTTGTCCCCTTTGCCTGTATCTTTGTCCTTTCTGTTACCTTGAATTTTCTCTTCTTCCTCTCATATTCTCTTCTCCTTGTATTCTCTTCCACCTTGTGCTCCCTTTGCCATTCCTCCTCTACTCACTCCCCTCCCCTTTTATTTTCTCCCCTCTACCCCAACCTATGTCCAATGTCTAATGATAGGTCTTACTTCTCTTTATGCGTTCTCAGTGGTAAGACACTTCGTACTTTTTCAACCTTGGTGGGTGTCTTCCACAATCACATTTTTCAATTAAAAATAAGTTACATTTACCAGTTCTGGATAATAACAAACTTAGGTTTACGATTGCAGTCGAACTAAGCAGAGGAGATCCAGTAGGAATTTTCCGACAGTAGGATGTTAAAGCACAACTAATTTACTTTAAGAAACCATCTTTTGTCTTCATTCTTCCATATTGTTCTTGGTTTATTACCTGGTTATCAGATAGCCATAGTGCTGCCAGCTCTTTAAGCTTAGTAAAACTGAATGGCAAATTCTTCAACCTAAAAAAGCAAACATTTTATAGATTAGAGTTTATTGTAGTCAAAACACATTGTTTTACCTTTTGTTTTTACTTGGTTTCAAGCTTCTGGTGTCTTACAAATCATTGTAGTCAAACCACATCATGTCATTCTGCCAAACAAACAACATTCCCTTTGTTCTGCCTACTCAGATTTTGGCTATTTTCTTTTAAAAAGTAAAAATTCAAATACAAATACCAAAACTTATACATATTTTTGTGAATTGTTTTACAAAGTATAAGATAAGCAGTATTTTCACTGCAAAAAAGCCAAGAATTTTTCATGATCTCAAAGAAATTTAGTTTTCAGCTGGTATTCCAAAGGAAAAATGCATTCAAATCAAGTTGAGGTAATGGTTTAGACATTCATTATCTCACCAGTATGTTTAGGCTCCCCATCCCTAATTATACCCTATTTTCTCCAATATTTCTGGTGAGGTGCCTATATCCAAGCTATTCCCTGCAGTCAGGTAGAGCGGGAAATGGTTTAAACTATGGATGTCTCCAATACACTTTGTTCAACTTGCCAAAAGGTATGCGTGCCTAATATAGTGAAGGACAAACAATCTAACTCAAACAGTTGAAAATCTGTGTTTTTTTTCTCAGTAGAGACCAAGATTTGAATGCAGGTCTCCCATTCGAGAGTTTAACACTCTGGTATTATCGCTGCTGGGTAACCTGCTCTGATTATGAGTCTGAGCTGTGATGGTGACTAACCTAATCTTTAAGGTGTTTTATGCGCTTCTCACCTCATCTACTTAAGAGGCTCCCCTCCAGTGATACAACTGATAGGGCCATCTGCCTCAAAGAGAAATCCAGGTTTTGTTGTCTGTTTCATGATTTAAAACAGTAGAGGATATGGAGGAGTGTTCAGCCTATCTGCATTTCCTTCCAGATGAAAAGAAAGGAGGACGGTGGCAACTATAAGATGATGCTATGCAAAAGAGGATCATACATCTTATCTCCCCAAGGAAACAACACAAAATAAAACTGCAATTTACTTTAACGAATATATATTATTGTATGTTTTAATCTGTCGAATATTCTGTTTGCTTTTGAAAGCCTTTTTTCCACTTCCTTGTCTATGGTGGCATTAAACAAGATGACGCTCCCCAAATAAGTAAGTTGCTTGACGGCATTCAGCTCGGTTCCCTCGATTACAATGTTTGGTAGTCTATATTCTTCTTGGGGTGCAGGCTGATGCAGGACTTCAGTTTTCTGTAAACTGATTTTTAGTCCGAAGAGTTGTGTCACCTCGGAAAAATGTGTTGTTATACGTTGCAGGTCAGACTGACTGTGGGCCAGGAGAGCAGAGTCATCAGCAAAAAGAAGTTCATGAATGAGTTTTTCTTGTGTCTTTGTGTGAACCTGATGACGCCTGAGGTTGAAAAGACCTCCATCAGTCTGGAAGCGAATGTAAACTCCCTCCTTAAGGTCTTCCGTTGCCTGCTGCAGCATCATGCTGTAAAAGATGGTGAATAGGGTCGGGGCCAGCACACATCCCTGCTTCACGCCATTGGAGATATGGAAGGGACTTGAGAGGTTGCTGTTTTGCTTGACTTGTCTGTACTGATTTTCATGAAACTGCTTCACCACGGCCAGGAACCTGGGTGGGCATCCAAATTTTTCAAGGATTTTCCAAAGTCCATCTCTGCTCACAGTGTTGAATGCCTTGGTGAGGTCTACGAAAGTGACGTACTGGCCTTTGTTTTGCTCACGACATTTGTAATTGTCTGAGTCCAAATACCATGTCTATGATGCCTCTGCTTCATCTGAAACCACACTGGCTCTCTGGGAGGTTTTCTTCTGCAATGGTAGGCACATGTCTGTGCAGATGTGTGCTAGCCAGGATCTTTCCAGCAATAGAAAGGAGGGTGATCCCATGGTAGTTGGAGTAGTCTGATTTTTCTCCTTTGTTTTTGTACAAGGTGATGATAATGGAATCACGAAGATCCTGTGGAATCCTGCCCTGTTCCCAGCAGGCCATGAAGAACTCATGGAGCTTGGTGTATAGTGCAGGGCCCCCATGCTTCAAGACTTCAGGTAGAATTCCATTGGCTCAGGGGACCTTCTTGTTCTTCATCTGGTTGATGGTGGTCACAGTTTCCTCCAGAGTTGGCCTCTCATCCAGTTCTTCGACAGGCTGTTATTGGATGCGACTGATGGCAGTATCACGCACTGTGCACTTGGTGCTGTAGAGAGTTTCAAAGTGCTCCGACTAGCGATCCAGGACTGACTCCTTGTCGGTGAGTGGGGATTTGCCATCGGTGCTCCTCAGGGGGTTTTGGGTTTGATGTATTCGTCCATAGACAAATTTTAGTGCTCATTTGGGGGCCGTAAAATTCCAGGTTTCTGACCAGCAGAACGAAGGTTGCAGAGATCACAGAATGTCCAACTATCTGGATAATATATGCGCTCTGTAGCCTAGGAATTTATCACTTTTCAAAGAGGTCCAGCTCAACCAAGCTTTCACAAGTTCCCTTTCATAATATTGAACACGAATTGAGTTTTAGCAATAAAAATGAAATAACACACAAAGGCTTCTGAAGCTTCTAGAAATACTGCATTCACCCATTTAGATTAGAGATACAGCACTGAAACAGGCCCTTCGGCCCACCGAGAGTGCCGAACATCAACCACCCATTTATACTAATCCTACACTAATCCCATATTCCTACCAAACATCCCCACCTGTCCCTATATTTCCCTACCACCTACCTATGCTAGTGACAATTTATAATGGCCAATTTACCTATCAACCTGCAAGTCTTTTGGCTTTTTCTTTTCTATGACTCCAATTTTTTCATTTGCATAAATCTCCCGCATTGAATGTGGCAGTCATTAATTAACCTTAACGTGTTATAGTCCCCAAATCTTAAAAATGCAGGAATATATTCTCAACCCACTAATTAACACCAAGGGTAACTCAGAGGATATCTTCCATTTTTATGTTTTGACTGGCATGAGACTTTGGAGTTTAATTTGTGCTTGTTTTTGAGTTACATTGCAGCTTGTATTTACTTATAAATTAACCCTATAACCAGCTCCAGAAGAAACTACAAAATTGCTAATAAATGATGCCATCCATACATTTTGTTTTTACAGTCTGAAATAAATAAAACCAACATAACTCAAAGGACAATCTTTAGTGCGGAGGTGGATTTACTGCACTCATAGTATACGGCAGTTCCAAACCATTTAATACACTAGCTGTCACTGTGCCATACTCCTGTGGAGATTTCTTGTGCATCACATTCAATAAAGTATCAATGACCCCCCATTCCTGATTTCTATTCATTAATTCATGGAATATTGATAAGGTTTTATATGAGGAACTCTCTCTACTGTACATTGTGAATTGGGACAGTGGGTAGTGGATAGAATTTCCTGTTCATAATGCATTGAAACACCACTATGTCATTTGGAGAGTTCTGCTTTTATGCTGTCCCTAAGCATTTCTAAAGCATAAAATGGAGCAAGAAACAGTAAATAAGAGACATTCCATATCCAAGATTTTCCAATAAATACCCGCTGATTTGTGGGCAGTATTATGTTGGGAAAGTACATGGATTCCTACTCAAATGGGTCAGTGTATGTAAATGAGGCAGAAATGTGATGAGGACATGATGCATTCTATTTTCTGTCATTACCCCACTCAATGCAATTATACACATATAAAGACATACACCGTTGCTAGGTGCAAGGAAACTATTTTAAAAAGCTCAGCAGATGCTTTACAAGGACTCATTGAAATCTTATTCTCTAAATAACTTTTACACTGGAATTTTTTGGGGGTTTCTCATGCTTCACTGCTATAACTTTGGTGGAAACCCCTTGCCATCTTGATGTCAAGCTGTTTAAATACTTTAACACAATGCGCAGGAGGTGGTTGTAAGTGACAGACGTGCTTAGTACAGTGGCTGGGCTGGCTCTCATACCTTGCCTGACATGGCTATTAAACTTTTCTGCGGCATTGAGTGGCTGTATGCCAAATACTAGAATGAGCACTGACTGCCCTGGCAGTACCCTTCATCTTCTTTGCTACCATTGTAGGACTGGATATAGCTTGCATCCGAGTTTTTTATGATTCTGTATATTGGTGCTCTAACATATGGCACCACATAATTGTTAACTTCCCTCCTTCATCTCTCGCACATTTCTCTACATCATCTGTTCATCTTTCTCAGCTGCAAGGGCAATTTCAGTCAGGTCTGTGGAATGCTGTTCCAATTCTAGCTACTAAGAGCCGGATTTTCAAATGCTGGTGGGGTCAGGCACGATTTAAATATTTGCGATCCCAGAGGTCTTCTCCAGATGCCCACGCCTCCGGGACAGTCTGCGATATTCAAAGTGCCAATGGGGGGGCGGGGGAAGGAATGCGGAACCCGCTCGCCTCCAATTTACAGCCCAATAAGCTCCTTTAGAAGCTCGTTAACGGGCTGGGAGGTCAGCACTATTGGATCCTCCAGTAATGACAATTAGCAAGTCTGAGATTTAACATGCTTCACAAACTATATTCAATCATCTTCACTCTACAGATCGTGCTTCAACATGTGCTATCTGATCTTTGAACCCCCAGGTCAGAAGACCTCCTAACAAGTACAGCCTGTCCCTTATTGTATGTAATATGTGAGTACTGGATTGAATCTAATATGCAAGTCTACATAATACTCAGTTATCATGACATCACTCTCTTATCAGACTGAAAACATGTCCATGATTTTCTGGCATTACCCAAATGAACACATGCACATTAGATAAAATCCTCATATTTCTGATGCTTGGCTCTGCCTGCTATCTCAGGGACTCTGGTTATCGTCCCTGGACTTGGCAGTACCAGCTTCCTTTCATGAGCCTTCATCTGTGCCTCTGGCCTGCAAGCTGTGAGCCTGCTGTCAGAAACTCTGGAGTCTCTGGTCCCTGGTCCGGGTATCTCTTCAGTCCCTGCCGCCATCTGAACCTCATCTCAATGTCAAACTGTTATTTTCTGTCCTCCCATCCAGATTTAATTCAGACTACATTATGCAACACAAAACGACTGTGACGCTGATATTTCTTGACATATGATGTATTTCTGCCATATTCTACTCCTTTTGGTGACCTCACAGTCACCCTATTTCCAGTCTTAGAAATAACATTATATAGCTCTGGAAAGAATGTTGTGTCCATCTTGCTTGAAGTCTCTCGTCTAACCAACACTTCATCGCCTGGCATGACATCAGACTCTCTGGCACCACTTCTATGATCTGCATAAAACTTTGACACACCCTTCTTCTCAGCATCATGGTCTTGAAAGTCTTGATCATCAATGATGTCTCTGATTTCCGGCATCTTGGTGTGGATTTTGCGTCCAAACTGCAACTTTGCTGGAATCTTCCCTGTCGTAGTATGTGGTAATGCTCTGTACATAGCCATATATAACAGAAGTGCCTCCTTCCAGTCTTTTCCTTCAGACTGAGCAATTCTCATCTGCTTCGCTGGAGATTGATCCTGACGTTCCACCTCTCCATCAGCTTGTAGCCATTTTGGCATCACTCGTGATGAATCCCTGTAACCTGCATGTAGTCAGCAAACATCTGAGAGATAAATTGCGGCCCATTGTCTGATTACAAAGTACAGAGCAATACTACATACTACGACCATGCCTCACAAATATCTCAGTCAGTGCTGTCACTGTTTTCTCTGGTGTTGTAGACTACATCACAACATACTCATAGTACCAACTGTAATAGTCAATCACAACCAGAATTGACTCCCCTGATGGAACGGACCTAAAAAAAATCTATGGCTACGTCTTCCCATGGTCTGGCTGGTAGCAACATGCTGTGTACTAGTTCAGGGGGTTGGGTCGGCTAACAACTTCACATTCATGACAGGATTTGACAAATGTTTCTGCATCCTTCTCCATTCCAGGCCACCAAACCTTGGTTCTCAGATTCTGCCTCTTACCGACCACTCCGAAATGACCTTCATGAGCCAATGCCACCATTCTATTCCTTAGCAGCCTGGCACTACAAGCCTGTTTCTTTTTATTTGTTGGTGGGATGTAGGCATCGCTGGCTAGGCCAGCATTTATTACCCATCCGCTGTTGTTTCTGAGCACACATTTCCCCATTGTGCACAGTTCATCTCTCACAAAAAACATAGGACTTGTGTACACACTTCTCCCACACTCTGGATCCTCTGCCTGATGTTCTCTAGTTCTGGATCTGAGATTGACTTTCTCTCTATCTCCCTAGTTATCATTGCTCTGGATGGCAAGTGTATCGCACAAACAATTCCGCTTCCTTCTCTAGTGTAGACCCTTCCATCTTGTCCACCTTCAGTAATCTAGACAGCGAATCCACAATGTTCATCTTCCCCACAATGTGACTAACTTTGTACTTCTATTGCTGAAGTCAAAGTACCCACTTCTCAATCCGAGCACGTGGTTTTGACCTCGGAGAGTAAATCGCCTCCAGTGGTTTATGGTCTATCAGCAACTCAAACTCGATGCCAGACAAGTATGCATGATATCTTTCACTTGCCCAGTCCAGTCCCAAGGCCTCTTCCACTGTCTGAGAATATTGCCTCTCCACATCCATCAAAGACTGCCTTGCGTAAGCGATGACTCTGGGTCCTCTAGCATGTGTCTGTACTAGCACTGCTCTAGTCCCACCGGACTGGCATTTGCAATGACCTTCATTAGTGCTTGGGGATTGTAATATCCAAGAGTGTGAGCACTCATCAAACCTTCCTTCAGTGCTTTGAATGGATCCTCCTGCTCTTGGCCAAATGCAAATCGTTCATTCTTCCTCGTTAACTTCCTCAATGGATCAGCCATTGTAGCAAAGTTTGGTATGAATTTTGCACAGTAGTTTACAAGATCAAGAAAACTCCTCACCTCACTGGCATTTTGTGGTTCTCTTGCCTCTGTAACTGCCTTAACTTTCACTCTTGCTGGATTAATGCCTTGACCCATAAATACCAGCTCTGACACTCCGAATAGGCATTTGTCTGCATTCACCATTAGCCCCGCTGCCTGCAACCTTGCCAACACTTGTCTCAACCTCTCATCATATTCCTCATGAGAGGTACCATGAACAATTATGGCATCTGAAATATTGGCTGATCCTGAGACACCTTGAATTATGTTATGGATCTCGTGCTAGTAAATCTCAGGTGCTGCATTTATGCCAAATAACAGCCTTTTGTATTGGTACAGTCCACAGTGTGTGACAAACGTTGTCACCTTCCTAGAATCTAGGTGCAACTTTAGCTGGTGGTACCCCCACTTTAAGTCCAACTTGGAAAACACCTTACTTGTCGACATCTCTTGGAGAATCTCATCTACAGTTGGTATAGGATGGCATTCTCTAATCGCTGCCTCATTTATCTGTTTCATGTCGATGTACAGTCTTATGTCTCCATTTGGTTTGGACACTCCCACTACTAGACTCACCCAAAGTGTTGGTCCTTCTATTGGTTCAACAATATCTTGATCAATAAGCTCTTGGATCTTAGCTTCAACCTTGCTCCTCAATCCAAAAGAAGTCCTTTGTCCAGGCTGAGCTATTGGCTTGTTGTCATCAATCGTCAGCTTCACTGATGATCATGAAACTTTCCTATTTCCTGGAAAACAGGTTTGAACTCCTCCTTCAGTTCAGCATATGCCTTCACCATGTTCACTTTCAATCCAATATGCAACACTCCTAAGGCTTGAGCCATCTCTCTGCTCAAGACTGGTTCCCCTTTCTCTTCGATGACCACAAACTCTGTATCTACCTTATCATCCATTTGCACTACAGCCTTGAAACATCCCACAGTTTGAAGCGGTATCTTGGATATGTATGGGTACAACTTCTTCACACATTTCTGTGTTCTGCACTCGATTCTCTTCTTCAATTCTTCCCATAATATCCTGTCAATCACGTTTCTGTCACTTCCAGAATCCACAATGATGTCCACCTTCACCCCATCAATCAGCACTGGAATTTTCCATGTTTGCCATCATTGACTGCAAACATGTATCTCTCATCACATTCACCATTATTTTTGCTGTCATCCACTACTTGGTATATATTTCTGCCTTGTTCATTCCTCTGCCCTCTGTTTTCCTTTCCATCTTTCCTCTCTTCTCAGTTTTGCTTCTGCACTTCCTAGAAAAATGATCCTTTCCCCCACAATTTCTGCGGGTCTTGCCTTTAGCAGGGCAGCAAGAATCCTTCCCAAAATGTGCCAAATTTCCACATTTGAAGCACCTTTTTGCAGCCTTACTTGGGCTACTCCTACCTTGCCCTCTGGAGGATCTAAGCTTGTTCACTTGGCTTGAGTTTGATCCAGGACACCCTGAAGCTGAAGTGCCTGCATCCAATTTCATCAACTGGAATTGAGCTTCCACAGCTTCAAACAAAGCTGCCACCCTCAATGTTTCTGCCAACATTAACACATCTTTTTCAAGCAACTTGCGTTTCAAGTAGTTTGACCAGCAACTTTGTAAGACTTGATCCCTGAGCTGATTATCCAAATCATTTCCATAATTACATCCCTTTGATGCTTGGCACAATCATGTGACAAATTATGCACGTTTCCCCATCTGTCTGTTTCATCTGCCGAAAAAGATGTCGCTGAAATGCTGCATTCATCTTCACCACATAATGATTGTTTAATGCATACACAGCCTTGTCATTATCATCCCGTTCTCCTGTGCCATTTAAGTGTTTTGAATGTCTCTATTACCAATGCCCCAGCATTGTACAGCAACAAAGCCCTCCATTGCATTCACTACATTGATGTCGCCCCATCGAGCAACAGACCCCTGCTGTCTGCGTAAGCCTCAAACTCTGCCAGCTATGTGACCCATTGTGTACTCACTACACTGGCTTCACCATTAGGACCAAACAAATTTACACCTCTAATCCCAGCAATTTTTATGCCGATTTTGACAAATCCGAACAGTCTGGTGCACAGTAGTGGACAGCTGTCGGGCTTGCTGCGGGGCGAAGGAAAAGTCTTTCTTTAATATTTAAAATTATTGTGTCTTCTGGTATCCTGCACCAGAACGTGCACAGAACTTCTGTTTTGGCTGTTTCCACTCTGTCTCATCCCTTTTGCTGCTGGCCTCTGATGAGCTGCCTGCTCTCTTCAGTGAGGCAGTGGCAGGCCCCATCATGGCTCCACTTGCCTTTGCTGCTGGCGCCACGCAGGCAGCTCGCGCCTCCTGGAGGCACAGAGCGCCACTAATTGGAGTCATACTTAGCACAAAGGAAGATGGTTGTAGTTGTTGGAGGTCAATCAGCTCAGTCCCAGGACATCACTGCAGGAGTTCCTCAGGGCAGTGTCTTAGGCCCAACCATCTTCAGCTGTTTCAGCAATGACCTTCTCTCCATCATAAGGTCATAAGTGGGGTTGTTCGCTGATGATTGCACAGTGTTCAGCACCATTCGCGGCTCCTCAGATACTGAAGCAGCCCATGTCTACATACAGCAAGACCTGGACAACATCCAGGCTTGGATTGATAAGTGGCAAGTAACATTCGTGCCACACAAGTACCAGGCAATGACAATCTCAAACAAGAATCTAACCATCTCTCCTTGATGTTCAATGGCATTACCATTGCTGAATCCCCCACCATCAACATCCTCAGGTTACCATTGACCAGAAACTGAACTGGAGTAGCCATGTAAATACTATGGCTACAAGAGCAGGTCAGAGGCTGGGAATGCTGCAGTGCGTACCTCACCTCTTGACTCCTCCATTCCTGTCCACCATCTACAAGGCACAAGTCAGGATTGTGATGGAATACTCTCCACTTGCCTAGATGGGTGCAGCTCCAACAACACTCAGGAAGCTCGACACCATACAGGACAAAGCAGCCCGCTTGATTGGCACCCCATCCACCACCTTCAACATTCACTCCCTTCATCACCGACGCACAGTGGCAGCAGTGTGTACCATCTACGACAGTGTTGTCTAACATATAGTCCAAGGACCAGGATCCAGCCCACCAAAGGTTTCCATCCAGCCCGTGGATGTAAACTGTATCCTGGCCGTTCCTCATCCTTCCCAGGGGCCCATGACTGGAGATGAAAAATTCCACATTGTCAGACTGGCTTTTAAAAAAGATGCAAGTCAGTTTCACAGCTGATAGATCCTGACATTGGGAACGTCAGTTTCTGAACTTTGGACAGATTCGGGGTTTTCCGGCGGCCTTTTAAAAATACTTCGAATCTGTCTGAAGTTCAGAAACTGCTGTTCCCGAGGTCAGGATCTGTCAGCTGTGAAACTGACATGAGATTTAAAAATAAAACTGATCAACCATCTGCTGAGCGCTCCTGCTCTCTGCAACTGTCAGAGAGAGAGAGAAAGGGGGAACAGAGAGAGAGAGAGGGAGAGAAAGAGAGAGAATCATAGAATCACAGAAAGTTTACGCACAGAAAGAGGCCACTTGGCCCATCATGTCTGTGCTGGCTGAAAAATGATCCACCTATTCTAATCCTACCTTCCAGTATTTGGTCCATAGCCCTGCAGATTACAGCACTTGAGGTGCATATCCAGACTCCTTTTGAATGAGTTGAGGGTCCCTGCCTCAATTATCATTTCAGGTACTGAGTTCCAGACCCCCACCACCCTCTTGGTGAAAAAGTTTTTCCTCATCTCCCCTCTAATTTTTCTACCAATCACTTGAAATCTGTGCCCCCTCGTCACTGACCTCTCTGCTAAGACCCTTCACCTCTACTCTATCCAGGCCCCTCACAATTTTGTACATCTCAATCAAATCTCCCCTCAGCTTTCTTTGTTCCAAGGAGAACAACCCCAGCCTATCCAAAATTTCCTCATAGCTACATTTTTCCAGTCCTGGCAACATCCTCATAAATCTCCTCTGTACCCTCTCTAGTGCAATTACATCCTTGATGTAATGAGGTGACCAGAACTGCACACAGTACTCAAGTTGTGGCCTAACCAATGAGTTATACAGTTCCAGCATAACCTCTCTGCTCTTATATTCTATACCTCGGCTAATAAAGGAAAGGATTCCATATGCCTTCTTAACCACCTTATCGACCTGTCCTGCTACCTTCAGGGATCTGTGGAAATTCACTCCAAGGTCCCTCACTTCCTCTACACTTCTCAGTATTTTCCCATTTATCGTGTATTCCTTTGCTCACACCTCTCCAGGTTGAATTCCATTTGCCACTTTTCTGTCCATCTGACCAGACCATCAATATCTTCCTGCAGCCTACAGCTATCCTCCTTGCTAACTATCACACGGCCAATCTTTGTGTCATCTGCAAACTTCTTGATCATGCCCCCTACATTTACGTCCAAATCGTTTATATGTACCACAAAAAGCAGGGGACCCAGTACTGAGCCCTGCAGAATGCCACTGGAAATCGCTAAAACACCTGTCAACAAATACCCTTTGTTTCCTGCCACTGAGCCAATTTTGTATTCACCTTGCTGCATTTCCCTGGATTCCATGGATTTTGATTTGGGAGGCACAGTGGCGCAGTGGTTAGCACCGCAGCTTCACAGCTCCAGGGACCCGGGTTCGATTCTGGGTACTGCCTGTGTGGAGTTTGCAAGTTCTCCCTGTGTCTGCGTGGGTTTTCTCCGGGTGCTCCGGTTTCCTCCCACAAGCCAAAAGACTTGCAGGTTGGTAGGTAAATTGGCCATTATAAATTGTCACGAGAATAGGTAGGTGGTAGGGAAATACAGGGGCAGGTGGGGATGTTTGGTAGGAATATGGGATTAGTGTAGGATTAGTATAAATGGGTGGTTGATGGTCAGCACAGACTCGGTGGGCCGAAGGGCCTGTTTCAGTGCTGTATCTCTAATCTAATCAAATCTAAACAATCTGCCATGTGGGACCTTTCCAAAAGCCTTGCTAAAATCCATGTAGACCACATCAACTGCACGACCCTCATCTATCTTCCTTGTTACTTCTTCAAAGATTCGATCAAGTTGGTCAAACAAGATCTTCCCTTAATAAATCCATGCTAACTATCCTTGATTAACCTGTGCCTTTCTAAATGACAGTTTATCCTGACTCTCAGAATAGATTCCAATAATTTGCCCACTACTGAGGTTAGGCTGACTGGCCTGCAATTATTCGGTCTATCCTTCGCTGGTGTGAGGGGGAGGGTTTTAGATTCCTGGGGCATTGGGACTGGTTCTGGGGGAGGTGGGACCAGGACAAACTGAACGGGTTGCACCTGGGCAGGACCAGGACTGATGTCCTAGGGGGAGTATTTGCTAGAGTGGTTGGGGAGGGTTTAAACTAAAATGGCAGGGGGATGGGAACCTTTGCAAGGAGTCAGAGGAGGGGGGAATCAAAGACAAGAACAAAAGACAGTAAGGGGAATAAGAAAAGTGACAGGCATAGAAATCAAGGGCCAGAATCAAACAGGGCCACAGTGAAAAATAGTGGGAAGGGGACAAGTAATGTTAAAAAGACAAGCCTTAAGGCTTTGTGCCTTAACGTGCGGAGCATTCGCAATAAAGTGGATGAATTAATCGTGCATATAGATGTAAACGGGTATGATATCGTCGGGATTACAGAGACATGGCTGCAAGGTGACCAGGGATGGGAAATGAACATCCAGGGATATTCAGTATTTAGGAAGGACAGACAAAAAACAAAAGACGGTGGAGTTGCATTGCTGGTTAAAGAGGAAATTAACGCAATAGTGAGGAAAGATATTAGTTCTGACGATGTGGAATCTGTATGGGTAGAGTTGAGAAACATTAAGGGGCAAAAAACATTAGTGGGGGTTGTATATAGTCCCCCAAACTGTAGTGGTGATGTTGGGAATGTCACTAAACAGGAAATTAGAGATGCATGCGATAAAGGAACATCTGTAATTATGGGTGATCTTGATCTGCATATAGATTGGGCAAATCAAATTAATCACAACACAGTAGAGGAGGAATTCTTGGAGTGTATATGGGATGGTTTTCTGGACCAATACGTTGAGGAACCGACTAGAGAACAGGCCATCCTAGACTGGGTATTGTATAATGAGAGAGGAATAATTGACAATGTAGTGATGCGAGACCTCTTGGGGACGAGCGACCATAATATGATAGAATTCTTCATCAAGTTGGAGAGTGACGTAGTTGATTCTGAGACAAGGGTCCTGAATCTTAGTAAAGGAAACTACGAAGGTATGAGGCGCGAATTGGCCCTGACGTATTGGGAAACGTTTCTGAAAGGGATGACGGTGGATAGGCAATGGCAAACATTGAAAGAGCGCATGGATGAACTGCAACAATTGTTTATCCCTGTCTGGTGCAAAAGTAAAACGGGAAAGGTAGCCAATCCATGACTTACAAGGGAAATTAGAGACAGCATTAGATCCAAGGAAGAGGCATAGGAAGAGGCATAGGCACAGGAAAAACAACAGATCTGAGGATTGGGAGCAGTTTAGAATTCAGCAAAGGAGGACCAAGGGATTGATTAAGAAGGAGAAAAAAAAAGAGTACGAGATCAAGCTTGCGGGGAACATAAAAACTGACTGTAAAAGTTTCTATAGGTATGTGAAGAGAAAAAGATTGGTGAAGACAAATATAGATCTCTTACAGTCAGAAACAGGGGAATTTATTATGGGGAATAAAGAAATGGCTGACCAACTAAATGCATACTTTGGTTCTGTCTTCACAAAGGAGGACACAAATATCATGCCAGAAATGTTGGGGAACACAGGGTTTAGTGAGAGAGAGGAACTGAAAGAAATCAGTATTAGCAGAGAAATGGTGTTGGGAAAATTAATGGGATTGAAGGCCGATAAATCCCCAGGGCCTGATGGTATGCATCCCAGAGTACTTAAGGAAGTGGCCCTAGAAATAGTGGATGCATTGGTGGTCATCTTCCAAGATTCTATAGACTCTGGAACAGTTCCTACAGAATGGGGGGTAGCTAATGTCACCCCACTATTTAAAAAGGGAGGTAGAGAGAAAGCAGGGAATTATAGACCAGTCAGCCTGACGTCAGTAGTGGGGAAAATTCTGGAGTCCATTATCAAAGATTTTATAGCAGAGTACTTAGAAAACAGTGGTAGAATCGGGCAGAGTCAGCATGGATTTACAAAAGGGAAATCATGCTTGACAAATCTACTAGAATTCTTTGAGGATGTAACTGGTAGAGTTGATGAGGGGGAGCCAGTGGATGTGGTTTATTTGGACTTTCAGAAGGCTTTTGACAAAATCCCACATAAGAGATTAGCATGTAAAAGTAAAGCGCATGGGATTGGGGGTAGTGTATTGCGATGGATAGAAAATTGGTTGGCGGACAGGAAACAAAGAGTAGGGATAAATGGGTCTTTTTCCGAATGGCAGGCAGTGACTAGTGGGGTACCGCAGGGATCGGTGCTAGGACCCCAGCTATTCACAATATAAATTAATGATTTAGATGAGGGAACTAAATGTAATATCTCCAAATTTGCAGATGACACAAAACTGGGTGGGAGGGTGAGTTGTGAGGAGGATGCAGAAAGGCTTCAGGGTGATTTGGACAAGTTGAGTGAGTGGGCTAATGCATGGCAGATGCAGTATAATGTGAATAAATGTGAGGTTATCCACTTTGGTAGCAAAAACAGGAAGGCAGATTATTATCTGAACGGCTATAAACTGAGAGAGGGGAATATGCAGCAAGACCTGGTGTTCTCGTACACCAGTCGCTGAAGGTAAGCTTGCAGGTGCAACAGGCGATAAAAAAGGCAAATGGTATGTTGGCCTTCATAGCGAGAGGATTCGAGTACAGGAGCAGGGATGTCTTGCTGCAATTATACAGGGCCTTGGTGAGGCCACACCTGGAATATTGTGTGCAGTTATGATCTCCTTATCTGAGGAACGATGTTCTTGCTATAGAGGGAGTGCAGCGAAGGTTTACCAAACTGATTCCTGGGATGGTGGGACTGATGTATGAGGAGAGATTGTATCGGTTAGGATTATATTCGCAGAAGTTCAGAAGAGTGAGGGCAGATCTCATAGAAACCTATAAAATTCTAACAGGACTTGACAGGGTAGATGCAGGAAAGATGTTCCCAATGATGGGGGAAGTCCAGAACCAGGGGTCATAGTCTAAGGATACAGGGTAAACCTTTCAGGATTGAGATGAGGAGAAATTTCTTCAGCCAGAGAGTGATGAGCCTGTGGAATTCACTACCACAGAAAGCAGTTGAGGTCAAAACATTGTATGTTTTCAAGAAGGAGTTAAATATAGCTCTTGGGTCTAAAGGGATCAAAGGGTATGGGGCGAAAGCGGGAACAGGCTACTGAGTTGGATGATCAGCCATGATCATAATGAATGGCGGAGCAGGCTCGAAGGGCCAAATGGCCTACCCCTGCCCCTATTTTCTATGTTTATATGTTTCTCCCTTTTTAAACAGAGGTACAACATTAGCAGTTCTCCAATCCTCCAGCACCACACCTGTATCCAGTGAGGACTGGAAGATGATGGTCAGACCTTCTGCCATTTCCTCTCTTGCTTCTTTAACAGCTTAAGGTACATTTCATCAAGCCCTGGTAATTTATCAACTTTCAAGGATGCCAGTCCCATTAATACTTCCTCTCTCCCTATGTTTATCACATCCAATACTTTACACTCCTCCTCCTTAACTACAATATCTGCATCGTCCCCCTCTTTTGTGAAGACAGACGCAAAATATTGTCATGCAGGCCCCCACCTGCCAAGAATGAGGCACGTTAATTTTGCCACATGGACATTAAAACTTCAAATTGTTGCTGGGAAGAAGAGAAGACCTATTACAAAGGCTGCCAGACTGGCTGGAAAGACATTTTTGCATATTAACAGACAGTACTTGAAAGGACAAAGGGGCTATCCCCTGCTCCAATTTAACCCACAATGGACCTTTGATCACCAGGTATTGTGTGCAGAGGAGATATTCCAAGGTCTGCTAGGACAAGACAATCCACAAGGGCCTGGACTGGTTAGGTGAGCTAGTCACATGACTAACTGGCTGTTGCAGGTTTTTTTGAACTTGCCACAGAGAATTTGAACTCAGAAAGCTCCTGGCTCCTGGATTGAGAACATCTCTCTCCTGTCTGCTCCCATCTCTTTCTCACCAGCTTCAGAATCCGTTGAAGACCCATGACCCCCAAGAGAGAAAAGTCTCCTACAGTGAACAAGGTTTAAGAAGAATACTGGGCCCCAACGAAAAGCAAGAATTACCTACAAGCAGGAACTACCTACAAAAGGACTCTGTACAGTGAGCTCAAAGCACAGTAACAAGAAATGCTTCAGATATTGCCTCAAACCTCTCCACTTTATTTTTCATCTGCTCTTTTCTGTCCCTATCTGCATGTGTGTATCACGTATGCATGCTAGCGTGGACGTGTAGTGTATCCTTAGGCGTTAACCGAATTAGAGCTTAAGTTTAAGTATGAATAAATTTCAATCTTTCTTCTCTAAATCTAAGAAAGCCTGATTGTGCTCATTTATTTGCCTTATAGTTGGAAAGCAATGAACAAGGATTCACCAAGGGGGAGCTCAAAACACAGTGTGTTAAAAAATAAAACCCTGTTAAAGTAAGACCAGGCGAAGGCTGAAAGGAAACCCCTAGACCTCTTTCTCACCTGGTCGTAACAATATTCATTAAGAACCAAAGCAACATCTTCCGCCCCTACACATAGGTTACCTTTTTGGTCTTTTATGGGCCCTACTCTCTCCTTAGTTAATCTCTTACTCTTAATGTATTGATAAAACATCTTTGGGTTAACCTTGCTTTTGCTTGCCAATATCCTTTCATGCCCTCTCTTTGCTTTCCTAATTTCCTTTTTGACTTCACCCCTCCACTTTCTATACTCCTCTCGGCTTTCTGTAGTATTCAGTTCTCGGTGTCGAACATTAGCTTTCCGTTTCTGCCTTATCTTACCCTATAGGCTCCTTGACATCCATGGGGCTGTAGATTTGACCGACTCACCCTTTTTCTTTGTTGGGGGACATGTTTACTCTGAACCCCTTGAATCTTCCCTTTGAAAGCCTCCCACTGTTGTAACACTGATTTATTTTCAAGTAGCTGTTTCCAGTCCACTTTTGCTAAATCACTCCTCAGTTTAGTAAAATTGACCTTGCCCCAAATGAGAATGCTAACTCCTGTTCTATCTCTGTCCTTTTCCATAATTATGTTAAAACTGACTGAATTATATCACAAACACCAAAATGCTCTCCCACTGCCACCCCTTCCACCTGCCCATCTTCATTTGCTAAAACTAAGTCTAAAACTGTACCCTCTCTTGTTGGACTTGCTACATACTGGGCAAAAAGGTTCTCCTGAATGCACCTCAAGAATTCTGCTCCCTCAATTTCTTTCACACTAAAACTATCCCAGTTAATGGGGTAGTTAAAATCCCCTACAATTACTGCCCGATTGTTCTTGCACTTCTCAAGAGATTTGCCTAAATATCTGCTCGTCTATCTCCCTCTGACTGTTTGGGGGTCTATAGTACACTCCCAGCAGTGTGATTGCCCCTTTTTTGTTCCTTAGCTCAATCCATAGGGCCTCATTTGATGAATCTTCCAACATATCATCCCTTCTCTCAGGTGTAATAGTTTCCTTGACTATAATTGCCACTCCCCCTCCCTATCATGTCTGAAAGCCATGTAACCAGGAACATTGAGCAGCCATTCCTGTCCCTCCTTAAGCCATGTTTCTCTAATAGCTATGATAACATACTGCCATGTGTCTATCTGTGTTCTCAGCTCACCTGCTTTATTTGCTATACTCCTTGCATTAAAATAGATACCTTTGAGCACTGCCAAACTCTTTTTTTTATTTTCTAACCTTTGTTTCCTCTGTCTTCCAGACTCATCCATTAATTTTCTGCCTTCCATTTTCATTTCTGATTTTGTTCCAACTGAGTCTACCCTCAGGTCCCCATTCCCCTGCCAAACTAGTTTAAACCCTTCCCAACAGCACTAGCAAAACGTCCCGCAAGGAACTCAGTTCCAGCTCTGTTCAGGTGCAACCCGTCCAGACTGTATAGGTCCCATCTCCTCCAGAGTCAGTCCCAATGTCCTAGGAATCTAAAGCCCTCCCTCCTGCACCGTTTTTCCAGCCACGCATTCATCTGTCCAATCCTTCTTATTTCTATACTCACTTGCGGGTGGCACTGGGAGTAATCCAGAGATTATTACTTTTGAAATCCTGCTTGATAATTTCTTACCTAGCTCCCTAAATTCTGACTGCAGGACCACATCCCTCTTTCTACCAAGGACGTTGGCTCTGATGTGGACCACGACTGCTGGCTGTACACCCTCCCCCTTCAGGATGCTCTGCAGCCGCTCAGTGACATCCTTGATCCTGGCACCAGGGAGGCAACACGCCATCTTGGATTCACGTCTGTGGCCACAGAAATACCTGTCTGTTCCCCTAACTAAAAAATCACCTTTCACTATGGCTCTTCCAGTCTTCCCTGTACCCCACTGTGCAGCTGAGCCACCGGTGATGCCATGGACTTGGCTGTGGCTGCACTCCCTAGGTGAAATATCACTTTCCTCAGTATTCAGAGACCTGTTGGAGAGTGAGATGCACTCAGGGGTCTCCTGCACTACCTGCCTGATTCTTTTTGACAGCCTGGTGGTCACTCATTCCCTCTCTCCCTGCATACTCTTAAGCTGTGGGGTGACCTCATCTATAAATGTGCTATCCATGTAGCTCATCCTCATGCACCGCACTGTCACCAGCTGCAACTCACGTTCCAAAACCCAGAGCTCAGGCTGCCACAATTGGCAACACTTCCTGCACAAATGATTGTAGTATTGGTAAGGTTTTTTTTAAGCAGTAACAAAGGGCCAACTAATAAATAAAGGAATGGCAGGGGTGCTTCAACCTCGAGAGTGTACCTCCTGTGCTATGTGGGAGTCCAGGATACGGGAAATATCCTGGAGCTCCCACATAGCACAGGAGTGCACTCTCGAGGTTGAAGCACCCCTGCCGTTCCTTTATTTATTAGTTGACCCTTTGTTACTGCTAAAAAAAACCTTACCAATACTACAACACCTCAGAATTATTAATAAAACCTTACTAGTACTGATAAATCCTACTAAATATCAATACAGTTCACTAGTTAAAATTAACCTTACTCAAAAAAATACTCACCAGCTACTCACTTGTTCTAAAGTTATACTTTTCTTGATTACACAGATATGTAGACCTTCCTACTGGTAATAGACCTTACCAATGCTAATAAAGCTTGCCAATTCTAATAAACATTAGTACTATTAGTAAACTTTACAAATAATGATAAATGCTAATAATATTTTATACAGCTTATTTATTAAGTTGTCCGTACTTGAGTGAATACATTCCCTGCTGGTCTCTCTCTTTCACTCTGTATTATAAATTAAAAAATTCACTTTAGTTTTTAGTTTATATACTGTTGAATCCATCAAGTCTTATTTTATATTTGATTCCTTTAGATGAAATTAAATTAAAAGCTTACCAGTATACCCACCCCGGTGGCTTTCTGTTTCCCTGCTTTCTCTGTTGACTCTGGCGTCACTCTGACGCCACTTTTCGATTTTTCCCCGGCTCCACTGCCACTGTGTTCTCTCTCTCTCTCTCTGGTCTCAGACTCTGTTCTTTTGCCGCATTTTTTAAAGCTCTGCTCCCACTGTGTTATCTCTCTCTCTCTCTCTCTGGTCTCCGACTCTGTCCTTTTCGCATGCTTTTTAAAGCTCTGCTCCCACTGTGGAAGGGGGACAGAGAGAGAGAGAGAGAGAGAAAGGGGGAGAGGAAGAGAGAGGACAGAGAGAGGGGGAGAGAGAGAGAGAGCACTCCTAACAGAATTACATCTATCAGAATACTCCGCATCATTGCAACAAGTGTGCTGGCACACATTACGTGTGCAAGCAAAAAAATGTCAGGTGTCTCACTAAATCAGTGTCTAACATAGTGACCAGAAAGTAAGTCAATAAATTAAGTCTTCTCATTTAAAGCTTCTTCACAAAAATGCAGCTTTGTTGTTGTTTTGATTACTATTAAGATAAATTTTAATGCCTTTATCTTTCTGAAATTGTCTCACCAGCCCCCCATGTAAGACAAAAAATGTAATGCGGCCCCCCAGGCAAAAAGGTTGGACAACTCTGATCAACAAGATGCACTGCAGCTTCTAAACCCGTGACCTCTACCACCTAGAAGGACAAAGGCAGCAGATGCATGGGAACCCCACCACCTGCAAGTTCCCCTCCAAGCCACACACCATCCTGACTTGGAACTATATTGCCATTCCTTCACGGTCGCTGGGTCAAAATTCTGGAACTCCCATCCCAACAGCACTGTTGGTGTACCTACACCCCAAGGATTGCAGTGGTTCAAGAAGGCGGCTCACCACCATCTTCTCAAAGGCAATTATGGATGGGCAATAAATGCTGGCTTAGCCAGTGATGTCCACATCCCATGAATGAATTAAAAAAATATTGGATGCTGAGCTCACCGCCTGCCCAATTAGGGCATTAGCATTGTTCAGAAAGTACTTCCATTTTTTAATTTTTGTGAGGACACCTGTTTCCACAGATGCTGGACTTTGTTTTCGTTTTTAAGGGTCATTGGAAGGACTTTGGGACTTTGTTTAAAAACACTTACTGGGAGTCACATGTCTTCAGCTAAGTAACCAGCAGGTGTCCTCTCACTATGGGAGTTGTTTACAGAGAAGTGACATGTCAAGATTTATGGTGGTCAAGAGTTGGTTTTGTTTTGTTTTGTTTTGAACAAGCTGCAATGTGATGTAAGTAAGAGAGAGGGTGCTTCAAAATGGAGGTGCCCTCTCTCCAAATTTTTAAAATTTAAATTAAAAAATTGCTTTTGCAGACAGGCCACCTACGTAGGGGGAAGGGTGGGTAAGCTCTTCTACAGGGCAGCCTGTGGCTGCTGCAGTACCCAGGTAGGCAGGGTGGGCCTCTAGACCTGTTTAGAGTGCTCGCAGCAAACCACTCCCCCCACCCCCAGCCCACCCCAGTTGCTGCCAGGATGCATCCTCCAAGCAGTAAAACTGGCCCCCCGCTGCCTGTAGGATCCTTGTGGCCAAAAGGAAAATTCCAGTCATCTTTTTTTAATTGGCCATAATAGGCCGTTAATGACCTGAATCGGCTACCTGCCATGTGTGGGCGGTAGCCCTGCCACCCACCCCCATCGTTCCACCTCCATATAAATGGACCGGGGTGGGATTGAGCCAGGGAACTGGCACACAGGCCAGAGGCGCTATCTTTAGTATCTGTCCACCTCTGATTCTGGCCCTGGCAGGGCCTAAAAATCAAGCCCTATATTTCAACAGCTAGTATCCCAGGATCACAGATGTGACCCTGGGTGAACAAACTGGCTTTACACAACCTGTTCTATAGCTTCCGCCATTGACGGTATTAAGATAGTGATATAAGAACTATGAGTGACATGAGAGTGAACGTTCTTTTGATGTCCCAATAACCATGAGCTTTAGAAGTTGCTGTGCAAGTATACTCTCATCGGATGACTTTGCAGCATTTTATGCAACATATTGCAGTGCTAATATGCACATGTATTTTAAGTGAAATTCTACAAAGTCAAGAATTTGTATTACCTGTTATCACTTAAATTTAACACTTTCAGTTTCTGCATCTGTCCGATCTCTTCAGGCAACCGCTCCAGTTTGTTTGATCGCAAAGACATAACAGTCACATTTTTACAACTCCCAATCTGCATTAAAAAGACATCAGCAAGAGATTGCATTATAATATCTACTTAACCTGCCCTCTGAGTGATGATTCCATGCGAACACATTTTTTAGTACAACAGCGGTTGAGATTTTATTTATAATGAGAACATAATATTTTTTAAATGATCACTACCTTATTTTAAAATCACAATGCATCACAATTATAGCCACAATCTGATAATAAAAACCATTCACATTTATGTTTCCACAATTATAATTATTCAAATAAGATTGCCCTTCATTAATCAGTACTACTATTCTAATATATGAAACTCGTGTATCCACGCTAGACCATTTATTTATCGACATTTAGGAACTCAAGTGTGACATAAAATCTCATAATAATTAATATCATGCTGTAGCTGTGCTTATAATATGACTCAGGAACTACCTGTGGTCCTCCTCATTTCACCTGTAGCCCTCAATGATCTTGTTGCTACATGCATCTTTGGACTTCCATTCATGGTCTGCCCAGATGTGCTACATTGGCAATTTCAAATTCTGTGCGATTCCCTCTCCTTGTCTTGCTTTCAAATGAGAGAAAGCAAATAAATACTATTAGGGGGTGGTGTTATCTATACAGGAAATGAAAGGGTGAACTTTAATGGAGATATTGGTATTTTAGGGCTTTAAATTTCTTCCTGCAGGGAAATTCCTGATTTCAATTTAGCGATGGTTTGCAGTTGTATTGAAATCAGGAGCTCACTGTTTGGGGAATTGCATAGAGCCAGAATTGCAACGGTAACTGTGGTTATGTTACTGGACTAGTAATCCACAGGCCTGGACTAATTATCAGAGACATGATTACAAATCCCACCATGACAGCTGGGAAATTAAAATTAAGCTAATTAAGTACATCTGGAATTAAAAAGCTCGTATCAGTGATGGTGACCATGAAACTATTGAATTGTTATAAAAACTCATCTGGTTCACTAATGTCCTTTATGGTGTTTTTGCAATGCGCTTGACTCGAAACTGCCCTCTGAAGTGGCCGAGCAAGCCACTCAGTTGTATTAAACTGCTACAAAAAAACTATAAGAATAAAACCAGGTGAACAACCTGGCATTGACCATGGCACTGGACAGGACAAATGCACACCCAGCCCTGCAACCCTAGGAAAGTAACATCTGGGAACTTGTGCTGAAATTGGAAGAGCTCTCCCACAAGCAACAGCATGACATAGTCATACTCACAGAATCATACTTTTCAGATATGTCCCATGTCTCCTAGCAACCACTCTTTAAGTGTATTTGCAGGTCTGAAAATCTCAGGGACCTTGGGCTGCCGTAGCATGAAAGCATCATGTCAGCTCCTCGGGAACCCAGCACACACCTGCAAAAATATCTCTTTGTGGTTGCACATCAGCTGCACATTGATGGAGTGGAGGCCCCTGTGGTTCATGAACACTCCTGGTTGATCTGGGGGTGTGCAGATTGCCACATGACAGTATTGGTAGGAGTAACCACCGCACAATCCTTGTGAAAATGAAGTCCTGTCTTCACACTGAGGATACTCTCCATCGTGTTGTGTGGCACAAACACCATGCTAAATAGGATAGATTGAGAACAAATCTGGCAGCTCAAAACTGGGCAGAATTGTATTAAAACACAATCTGTAACCTCATGGCCTGGCATATCCCTTACTCGACCATTACCATCAAGCCAGGGGATCAACCCTGGTTCAATGTGGAGTGCAGGACAGCATGCCAGGAGCATCACCAGGCAAACCTAAAAATGAGGAGTCAACCCAGTGAAACTACAACACAAGACTACTTGCATTCCAAACAGCAGAAGCAGCATGCAATAGACAAAGCTAAGCAAACCCACAACCAACGGATCAGATCATTTTAATTAGTAAAGGGTTGAAGGGTTATGCAGAACGGGCAGGAAAATGGAGTTGAGGCCGAGAAGAGATTAGCCATGATCGTATTGAATGGCGCAGCAGGCACAAGGGGCTGAATTGCCGACTCCTGCTCCTAGTTTTTTTTAGCGATACAGCACTGAAACAGGCCCTTCGGCCCACCGAGTCTGTACTGACCATTAACCACCCATTTATACTAATCCTACACTAATCCCATATTCCCACTACATCCTCACCTGTCCCTATATTCCCCTACCACCTACCTATACTAGGGGCAATTTATAATGGCCAATTTACCTATCAACCTGCAAGTCTTTTGGCTGTGGGAGGAAACCGCAGCACCCGGAGGAAACCCACGCAGACACAGGGAGAACTTGCAAACTCCACACAGGCAGTACCCAGAATTGAACTCAGGTCGCTGGAGCTGTGTGGCTGCGGTGCTAAATACTGCGCCACTGTGCCGCCCCTTATGTTCTTATCCATGTTCAGGAGTCCAGCCACATCCAGTTGTGAATGGTGGTGGATAATTAAACAACTAATAGGAGGAGAAGGTTCCACAAATATCCCCATCATCAATGATGGGGGAGCCCAGCACATCAGTGCAAAAGAAAAGGCTGAAGCATTCGCAGCCATCTTCAGCCAGAAGTCCCGAGTTGATGATCCATCTCGGCCTCTTCCCGAGGTGCCCAGCATCACAGATGCCAGTCTTCAGCCAATCTGATTCACTCCATGTGATATTAAGAAATGGCTGAAGGCACTGGATACTGCAAAGGCTATGGGTCCTGACAACATTCCGTCTATATTACTGAAGACTTGTGCTGCAAAACTAGCTATGCCCCTAGCCAAGCTGTTCCAGTACAACTACAACACTGGCATCTACCTGACTATGTGGAAAATTGCCGAGGTACACCCGATCCACAAAAAGTAGGACAAAACCAATCTGGCCAATTACCGCCCCATTAGTCTACTCTCAATCATCAGCAAAGTGATGGAAGGTGTCGTCGACAGTGCTATCAAGCGTCACTTAAACAGCAATAACCTGCTCACCGATGCTCAGTTTGGGTTCTGCCATTGGGCACTCATACAGCCTTGCTCCAAACATGGTCGAAAGAGCTGAATTCACGAGGTGAGGTGAGGGCGATTGCCCTGGATTTCAAGGCAGCATTTGACTGAGTGTGGCATCAAAAGGCCCTAGCCAAACTGGAGTCAATCAAAATCAAGGGAAAAACTCTCCACTGGTTGTAGTCATAGTACCTAGTACAAAGGAAGATGGTTGCAGTTGTTGGAGGCCAATCAGCCCAGCCCCAGCACATTGCTGCAGGAGTTCCTCAGGGTAGATCCTGCTTCATCAATGACCTTCTCATAAGATCAGAAATGGAGATGTATGCTGATGATTGTACGATGTTCCGTACCATTTGCAACTCCTCAGATAATGAAGCAGTCCATGTCAATAGGCAGCAAGACCTGGACAACATTTAAGTTAGGGCTGATAAGTGGCAAGTAACATTTGCGCCACACATGTGCCTGGCAATGATGATCTCCAACAAGAGAGAATCTAACCATCTCCCTTGACATTCAACGGCATTACCATCACTGAATCCCCCAATATTAGCATCCTGGGGTTACCATTGACCAAAAACTGAACTGGACCAGTCACACAAATACTGTGGCTACAACAGCAGGTCAGCGATTGGGAATTCTGCAGCGAGTAACTCACCTCCTGCCTCTCCAAAGCCTGTCCACCATTTACAAGGTACAAGTCAGGAGTGTAATGAAATACTCTCCACTTGCCTGGATGAGTGCGACTCCAACATCACTCAGGAAGCTTGACATCATCCAGGAAAAAGCAGCCCACTTGATCGACACTCCATCCATCACCTTAAACATTCACTCCCTCGACCACTGACACACAGTGGAAGCAGTATGTACCATATACAAGATGCACTGCAGCAATTCACTACGCCTCCTTCGACAGCACTTGACCTCTTCCACATTGAAGGACAAGGGCAGTAGACGGATGGGAACACCACCATCTGCAAGTTCCCTTCCAAGCCACACACCATCCTGACTTGGAAATATTTTGCCGTTCCTTCACTGTCGCTGGATCAAAATTCTGGAACTCTCTCCCCAAAAGCACTGTGGGTGTACCCGCACCAGATGGACTGCAACGGTTCAAGAAGGTAGCACACCATCACCTTCTCAAGGGCAATTAGGGACGGACAACAAATGTTGGCCTTGCCAGTGACGCTAACATTCCATGAATGAATAAAACAAAACACGTATGCAATTGTGATACACTACAACTGTGGGAAGCCAACTAGAGACGCAAACCTGAGTGCCTTACTCAAACTGATTGGCATCGTTGCAGCCGAAGTTCACATAATTGCCGGCCTGGCACACAACCCATCAGTCTCCTATCTTATGCATTTGTGAGCTGCTGACTGGGAGATCCTGAAAATGCCACCAGCAGAGGCCTGGAAGAATCTGGACGCAAAGAAGTTAAGAGCAGTGGTCACTTTGACAGCCACTGGGAGAAGCTGTCTTCTGGGAGGCTCCTGATATCTACCTCCACCTAACGCAACAACCTGAGCCTCCAGATGTACTGCTGTTCTGACATGCCAAGGAAACTCAGTCTCTGCCTACACACCCTGTGTTGCAGTTAGTGCTTCCTGAGAGCTGCACTCTGCTGCTCCTCCACTCTCTGCTGGCCAGCTGCAGAACTTTCAACAGCAAGCTACTACTGGTCCTCGTCCAAGGTCCAATCTAAGGCAACCAAGGCGCCACCCATACTAATGTGATTCAGAAAACTTCCAAAGGGTAGAAAGTAAATTCTCTGTAAAAGTACAGTGAACAATTCCTTTCCCACTGGCAGGTAAGAAAGCAGCTGGGAGTTCTAAGTAGGTATTTACATATTTCTGAGATTGATTCAGGTCCTTCAATTGCTGTTGTGTTCTCTCCTTGCTTTCACTTGCAAATTTCAGGAAGCTCAGGAAACCCATGGATGCAATGCATAATTTCAAAGTGTGGGAATTATTGTTCCAATCGAGCAGTTAGCATATGTTAATAGACAACCCGCCTCTCCCCAGGGGGTTGCGTGTAAACAACCTACTGTGCTTGAGTTAAACGCAACATTCGGCAAGTTGGAGCCAGTTTCCAATGTGCTCACATTTTTATTGGTTTTAACTCTAACTGCACTCAAACCCATGTGCTCATCCAGGTTATAATTTCCCACTTACCTTCATTCATGCCAAGCAGACTGAAACTTATTCATTCCGGTAAATAGGCAGCGCCACGGTGCTGCATAAGTTCACATCTATGATTACCGGCATGGCCACTTCCCAGTCCTGACTATGCTATCATAGAGAGATGACAAACGAAGGCAAAGTTCATCCCCACAGTGATGGAGCCAAATGGTGCGAAAATTCTTCCCAGGCTAATCCTTTGCATTTCTTAGCAGCCCATTATAGAATAGAACTGGCAGAAACCTGGATTGACATTGCCTGCCTGGTGTAACGACTATAGACACACAAAACAAAGCGTGTATGCTTATGATTGTTTTATTATTAGTAGAAAAACCTAACTTTCTGCCAAACTTAAATATTAATTTCTGATTTTTTAGTTTTAGACACTTTTTGTTTCCTTTGATTTTTAAAATCCTACAGATTTCTGAGTTTGACTTTAAGGACTTTTAATGATACAATTACTATTTCGGACAGCCAATCTTTGCTTATGGCATATTACAGGCCTGACTATTTTAGGGAGGCTTTAGATTGCTAGAATGTTAATGATTTGCCAATCTTTGTGCAATGAATAACATGATAATGTATACTTTTTCATGAGAAATGTCTCAGTGAAGAGTTAAGGCCTATAGTGCATAAGACCATTAAAGTTGTCAATAGAGGATGCAGATTAGATAAGTCAAGAGATAATAATGTGATATTAAGCTTGGGTTTTTCAAAGCCCGCAGATTGCAGGAGGATGGGAAAACTAAGGGAGGTAGTGTTCCAAAGTTTTTAGGTACTGGAGAAGAATGGTGGAATGTAGTTTGAAGCTTGAAGTGTTGAATAACACAATGCTATCTACATAAAAGACTAGACATCAAAATGTAACATTAATCTCAAACACTTCAGGAATTATGGGATAAAAATTCGACTTGGATGGAAAATAACAGGCTGAATGTGCAATTTCTGATATGTGCTCCGAGCTAGTGGTAGGAATGTTAAGGCAGAAAATCATTGTCTTGATTTTGCAGTTTTTCACCAAAATATCAATTTTATATTAATTTAGTTTAGCATGCTTGTAGTTCTTTTGAGAACAGATAAAAGGATTTAGTTCCAAAGGATAAGCTACAAAAGTTGCTTCTAATTCAACCTGTGTTTAATGATGATTCAGTAAAATTGTACAGTTAAGACAACTCACCTCTCTGGGCAGCTCTATCAGGAAGTTTTCATCAGCTGCGAAGGTTCGGAGGTTGTGCAGGTATCCAATGGTGTGGGGAAGAGACTCAAGTTCATTACAACTACAGTCAAACTCCTCCAAGACAGAAAGACTGGTACAGAGAGGAAAACATAGTTAAACGACTCTTGGAGTCCAATGTTGGTTGTATAATCCAAATGATTGAGACTCATGACTAAAGACAGTAGGGTAGAGTTTCCACTTTGGGTGCAATTGGCAATCCGGGTGCAAATTGTATTAGTTTTGAGAAGTATTTCTTTCCCCCTCAAGTTTTTGTTCAAACTTGCAAATTGCTGAACATTAAATCTTCCATGAACTAGCACAATCAGGCGGTGTTTGAGAACATAATTTAAAAAGAAACTTGCTTTAAAAATATTTCTTGACATATTTAAGAGTTATTAGCTTGGTACAGTCTGATTAATACAGTTTAATACAAAAAAATAAACATTTTAATCACAGTGTCTAATCCACCATCTGTGACTAATGTGATTTTAAATAACTGAAAATGACTTTTAAAAACTATACAGAACCATTTGCTAGTTATATTAGGGTGCAGCAGTTTCTTAGTAAATTAAAAATAAAATATACTTAAAAGCTTTTAAAACGTGCCTATTAATATCCTTGCGACCAAAATATCCAGTTTGATCTTAAGAGTCTCCTCGAAGTCCCGCCAAACGAGCGTAATTAGTGGAAACTCCCAATAGTAATTAATACATCCTGGCGGCATGGACAGTTTTGCAGATCAGGTTGGCTTCTAGTGCAATGTCTTTTAAACTAGCGCAAAAAAAATCAGAGAAACTCGATTTGTGCTGAACGTAATTTGTGTGTGCAATTCTTTGATCTTTTGCGCTGGTTTAGCTGGTTGAATTGTGCTGAAACAAAAAGTGCAACCTGGCATAAAGCCCAGGAGGCCCTTATCATCACATTTAATTTACTTTACTTAAATTTAAATCAAGGTTCAGCTCTGCTTTCATGGCACTAGGGATCAAATCTGAAGAATTGAGGCACACAAGTACAGCAATTTTCCCCTAATCCTTTACAATATTGATGTTACCAAAAGAAGAGCTAGAATACTGGGGTTAAGCCATTTCCAGTCCTCAGCTATTTTATCCAAGGAGTAAGTAAAAAATTAATTACTATTGGGAGTTTCCACTAATTACGCTCATGCATGAGACTAAACAGTGAGTATTAGCAAGATATTAGTCCACAGGGCACAGTCCACATTAGTCCACAGTCCACAGGCCTTATCCTGTCCTCATCCACTTACCCTCCAATCGCGTTGGGTAAAATGTTAAGCTGGTTGTCATCCACCTTCAATGTTGTAAGTTTTTTCAATATTCCTTTTTGTAGAAGAGACAACAATTCAGTATCTCATAATTGGCAAATTCTTAAGTACATAAGTGCCCATTCTACTAAATGCACAATCTATTTTGTCTATACACACACACACATTTACATACCTAATAAAATGGACCAATATGTACTGTTATTACATTGCCCTCTGCCCTGCATCAACTGCCATGCATCCCAATCCATTTAGCTTCTACTATCTTATTGCACTCTATTCCCGAGTGAAGCCTCAGGATACTATTTTTTTAAAATAAATCCATTTTATTCCCCCTAATACTGTAAAATACATATGTGCTCATAGTGTCTTTTTCTAGTGCATTCCTTATAAGCACGTATATGATATGAATATTTTATTCCCTATCATAAGTGATCTGTCTCAGTGATTCCTCATTAAGAAGAAAGAACATGATGGCTGGCTGCTGTGTATCAATGCATAACTCTTGGAAGGAAGCGGTCCAGTGCCGGATCATGAGATAGCCCTGAAATTGCTGCAGACACACCTAACACTGCAGTGGTGACACATCTGTATTTACGTGAGATGGGGTGGGAGAGTGTTTGATGTCATCCTAAGAGACATCACCATCATTCATGCTATCTCCTGTCATTCCTCTTCCGGTGGGCATACCCTTAGTATATTTAGAGATTTGTATCGAAACAAGCATTGGGCATCAATGAGATTGTTGAAGCTCTGTATTATGGTTGTTTCAATCTGCTAGCATTACATGTAATGCTGCAATGGTTGATCAGTCCTGCATACTATCTGGCATAGAGTAAATCATTTGAGTGGGTGGTGGCTGTGTGGGATGGATGTGGCATCATCAGGAGTAACAACTCCATGACCTGTGTCTTCTCTTGCCATTTCCCTGATGCTGGGCACTCTCTTATCCAGTGATCTTTGTGGAAATAGGTCGTCAAAGCCTGCATTCTTTATAACTCAATCTGATTCCCCAGCATATTGGAGTAAGAAGGACTGCTATATAGTGGAGCCTAAGCTCCCCATAGCCCCAGTCAGAGCATTCAACTCCACTACTGGTGGATCTGAAGCTGCAGCTGTCATTCCTAACATAGCACTATGCTTTGCAGTACACAAAGATCATTGCATAGATGTGACTAATGGACTCTTACATAATTGCTATCAGCCTTTGCAAAGTGCTTGGCATACTGTCAAATTAAAGCATAAAAAGCTGCCTTAGGGTCCCAGTTCCTAGATTAAGCATCTGAAAGAAAACTTAAGATGGCTCTCCGTGAGTGGTTTTGCGTGCCATTGTTCGAGTGAGTAACACAGGACACTATGAGGTGCTGGGGACACAGTAGATACTGCCTTTCATGTTTCCTCCTTAGAAGCAATGATAGCATCAGAAAAAGAATATAGGTTAGAATTCTGGTAATTGGATACCCCTGAAACAAAGCTTAACTAGCAAAATGCTGTGTGTTTCGCTACTGTACTACAATATTTGCCTGTTTTTCAGTGAATATGAGGAGAAAGAGCAATCAGCAAAGGAGGTTACTAGCCCTGAACTTGAAAGAGACCTATGGATTTCACCCCAATCCCTACATGGCATCCGGCCCATCAGAATCTGCTAATAGGGTATCAATCAATCATAGTCGCAAGACTCCCCTCCAGTCCACATTTCCTTTATGTCAGTTATGTGCAGCTTTTAATGTAAGCAGAAACAGAATACACATATGTTGGAATAGCAGGGACCGGGTCTCAAAACACCTAGCCAATGTCACTTGTGTAAGTCCATGACCATGCAGCATACAAGTAGCTGATGTTGGGAGGATTCCTGATGGTCCTAACTTGCAAGATTTATGTATGGCATCACAAACATATTTCTGTGCCAGTAATAAAGTGGTCCCTGCAGCAACAAAGATGTGGATCTGTATGTGTCAAAGAGCTGAAAGGTTGCCTGTGTGCTTTGTATGCTGTCTCAATGATGCAGCACCAATGCAAGGGTGAACTTATTTGCATTCACTTCGAAATCATTTACTAAAAGTACACAAAGTGTGAGTACACTTACCATGACAACCTTTATGAGTCTAGAAAGTTTATTTTGCAACTACACTCACAACCTGCAGACTTGGGGCACTCTGGTGATTGATTTGGCCAGCTCTATTGACTCGTTTTGAAATGTACCCTTGATTATACAGTGCTCCACAGCTCAAAAGAGACAACTCCCCTTTGCCACACCTCCCAGACTAACACTTATAGAGCTACATTCTCAAGCGATCTCCTCGCTGCCATACAGAACTGCTATCAGGAAAACTTTAAATTTGAAAATGTCCAGCTAAGCTTTAACTGCAAGCAGCAACTCTTTAAGACCTGCTATCTTAATAGTTGGTCCACGCTACATCACCAGCATGCTCCTTGCACATTAGCCAATCTGTGCAGGTAATGTATAGAAATTACAGGAAGTTAGCTCCACATAATGTACACACAATGTGTAGTAGCAGGTTTGCAAATAATGCAAAAGCATCTCATAATCTCTGCTTACAAAAATGGTACTAAACCAACAGATGGCACTGTTTTAATAAGCTTTGTCTTTCAGTTGTGAACCTCCCAACCAATTTATATTCATAGTTGTGGTCCCTGCTTATTTTTCTTCTTCTATTGAGTATGTTCCTCTTCATGAAATAAAACAGTAGCATTATAAAGCAACCAATTTTCACATGTATTTCAAATAATGAATGGGGGTTGAGATAACATTGTAAACTATGGTAAGATAACTTGAGCAGCTTATTAATATTGTTTCAATCTTAACTAGTGTGCTGTAAGACACTTCAACCTGCTCTTCGGTATATATAAGCATAAACTTTAAAAAAGATTCAATTTTTTCCCACCTGTACTAAATTTGCTGACTCATGCTGGAGTATATAGTTCATCATTATTCATAAGTCCAGGCAGAGACATTGGGATGAATTTTCCTGAGAGTATTGGGAATCTGACGTTGGGACCATTTCCAGGTCCCGACCCCACTCGAGATCATTGTGGGACCATCCGGCTGAATTTTGCAGGAGGTGACCAATTAGTGGGTTCACTCCGCAATCGCTGTTCAATTAGGAACGGCGGGCATGTTGGGGGGCGGGAGCTAGATGGGGTGGGACCCATTTCCAGAGACAGCCTCAATTACAATGACCTGAGCTGCAAATTTTCCCTAATACCTTACAGTGACCCAGACTGATCCCTATTTCAAAAACCCCGCTTTCTTTCAGTACTCACAATCCAAGAGCTCTGCTTCCACAATGGCAAGTCCGTGGAAATGCATGAGCTCCTCTTTGCTGACTGCCCCTTTTATATTGAATGGTTGCTGCTTTAGTCGATGACTTCCCGCTGTTCAGCCACCTCACCTGCTTGACAAGGTGCTGACACCGCAAGGGGCCTGTTCACCTCTGAAAAAATTGCACCTCTGTGGCAAAATACCTCTCAATTGCTTGCTTAATTGCCTGCCTGCTGCATCTGGGAGGGTGGCCATCATCCCCAAGATTCTGCCTCCAGAAAAATCACACAGTGACGGCAACAGGTTGGGCAATTGGCATGCCATTCTCTTGTATGAAATTGTTGGCATGCCCACCTCCGAGGCAAAATTCAGCCCCTTGTCTTCAAGTTATTTGACCATGGGGTGGTTTCACAGATGAACCTGATTCCATTCTCAACCCAATGGCCTTACAAACACATATGGAACTCTGAATGATCTTCCCCTGCCAAACTGGGTGGTGTGTGGCCAGCTGTAGTAGCTCCACTGGTACCCCACCTGAAATCACCTAACTCAGATCAGGCCAGAGATCAAACATTGGATTTTTCTAATCCGTGTGCATTAGCAAGGCATTTATCTGCTGAGTCACTGGGAGAGCCATAAGAGACTATTTTTGTACATTCTTTAATTCAGTTAAGTTGCACTATTAAAAATGGGTACTTGTGGTAATTCATGATTCCTGTCATTACTCTGGAAGACTGAAAGTTTACATTACAGTGTTATGCTCTTCTTTCAAAGTCTTCCACAAATGTTTTAAAATGTACATTTTACCTATCAGTCATTCACTGTTCTACCTCTAATTTTTTTAAAAAGAAAACAGTCATGGACTCAGAATTGGTACTGATTGAAATTAATGCAAATGGTAACATTGTTCCTACCTATGGAGTCAGGCAGCTGTTGCAGCATATTGGATGAAAGCAGGAGGTCCTCCAGGCCTTCGCATCCAGAAATATCTGACTCAATGGTTTCTATTCTATTCTTTGACATATCCAAGTATGTCAGATGTTTCAACTTTGCTAGAGGCTGAGAAAATGCAAGACACGTAAATATATGTAATATGTTTCACATCCATTTTGAAATCATTTTTCACTTTTATTTCACCCCCTTCCTTGCCCCTCCTCCTGAAGACCATGAATTTGCTGATGTATCCAGTACCTCAACCAAATGGCCAGTCTTTGAGTATGTGCTTAGACAGTGAGTGTTGGCAAGCTACACTTGAACCCTCTCATACATGTCCAAGCCATGCCACTGGATAGTGAACAGCAGCAGGAGCTGTGGGTGAGTTATTTGTCTGTCTAGCTCAGTGACACTGAGACTATTTGTAGAATCCTTAGTGCTCCTCTTGTCCTTAAGCCTCCATAAACTTTACCTTAGCCAAAAACTCTGCTGCCTGCATCAAGTTCCACCCACACCTCAAATTTTTGATTTTTTTCCTCTCTCACCTAGGAATATTGGGACCAATTGTACTGTTCCTACGACTGTCCTGGATGGAATTAGCAAAAACTGTCACCAACCTAGGATCATTTCCGGGAGCTTTTGAATTGATTGATGAATGAGACCATCTGATCAGCTTTCCCTAGCAAATTGTATATCAATTGGGAGTTAATTGTCTTCAGGTGTTGGGCATTAACTGGGGACTCACCTGCGCTCAGACATATGTAAAGGAGCAGGCAAAAAGCATGGTTGTGGGTTGGAAGTGCTATGTGTGTCTCTATAAATAAAAGCTTATAAGTGTAGGTTCCAGTGTTCTATCATTTATTGTTTGGCTATCTGAGTTCTAGTACCCAAGGACCAAAATTCCTCTAAGGTTCCCCCTGCCCTAGCCCTGAACTTGAACCTTTCTCTAGTTCTCTTTTATCTCCCCTCTTCTCTGAGCTTATTTTATCCAGGAGACCCACATTCTGCTCCTTTGACCCTATTCCCACCCAACAGTTGACCACCCATCTTCCCTTCCTAGTTCCCATATTAGCTGGTAATGCTACCGGTTCTCTCTCCTCAGCCACTGTCCCCCTCGCCTTCAAATCTGTCAGCACCACCCCTTTCCTCAAAAAAACTAACCCTTGACTCCTCTGTCCATGCAAACTACTGCCCATCTCCAACCTCCCTTTCCTCTCCAAAGTCCTTGAATGAACTGTCATCTCCCAAATCCATGCCCATCTTTCCTAGAAGATAATGTTTGAATCCCTCCAATCAGGTTTACGCCCCAGCCACAGTACCAAAATGGCTCCTATCAATGTCATGGATGACAACCCATGTGACTGTGACAAAGGTAAACTATCCCTCCTTGTCCTTCTTGACCTGTCTGCAGCCTTAGACACATTGAGCATTCCATCCTTCTCTAACGCCTCTCCACCATTATCCAGTTGGGTGGGACTATATTCGCCTGGTTACATTCTGATCTATCCAGTCGTAGCCAGAGAATCACCTGCACATTAACTGTGGTGTTCCCCAGGGATCTATTCTTGGCCTGTTCCTATTTTTCATCTATATGCTGCCCCTTAGCGACAACATCCTAAAACACAGTATCAGTTTCTATATGTATGCACCTCTACCTCACTACAACCTCTCTTGACCTCTCACTGTTGCTAAATTATCAGACTGCTTGTCTGACATCCCGTACTGGATGAACAGAAATTTCCTCCAATTAAATATTGGGAAGATTGAAACCAATGTCTTTGCTCCCCACTACAAACTCCGTTCCCTAGCCATTGAGTCCTTCCCTCACCCTGGCAACTGCCTGAGGCTGAACCAGAATGTTCGCAATCTTGGTGTCATCTTTGACCCCAAGATGAGCTTCCGACCACTTATCTGTGCCATCACTAAGACTGCCTATGTCCACGTCTGTAACACTGCCCGACTCCACGCCATCTCAGCTCATCTGTTGCTGAAATCCTCATCCATAACTTTGTTATCTCTAGACTTGACTATCCCAATGTCATCCTGGCCGGCCTCCCACATTCTACCCTCCATAAACCAGGGGTCGGCAACATGTCCATACACGGACACCAGTGTCCGTGGTAAAAGATTTTGAGTCTGTGACTGGTAATTTCAGGGACAAGAAATTTCCCATTGGCTTCTTCAGACTGTCTTTTAAAAAACATTGCAAGTGTCAATTTCACAGCTGACAGATACTGGGAGTGGCTGCAACAGTTTCTGAACTTCGGACAGATTTGGGGTTTTCTGGCGGGTTCCGATTTTTTTTTTTAAATGCCCGCCGGAAAACCTGAATTTATCCAAAGTTCAGAAACTGCTGTTCCCACTCTCAGCAATGGTCAGAGAGAGGAAGGGGGGGGAGGGGTGGGGAGAGAGGGAGAGAGAGGGGGGAGGGTGAGAGAGGGAGTAGGGAGAGAGGGGGAGAGGGATGGACACAGAGAGAGGAGAGAGGGGGGAGAGAGCGAGCGGGGAGAGAGATGGACACAGGAGAGAGAGAGAGGGGAGAGAGATGCTCACAGAGAGGGGAGAGAGAGAGGGGTGAGAGATGGTCACAGAGAGGAGCTAGGGATTGACACAAAGAGGGAGGCAGCGAACGAGAGGGGAGAGAAAGAGATCAAGATCACACTTGACAGATGGACATCTGTCCGGATTCTCCACATCGCTACATCAAGTGTGTGGGCAGACATTGACTACTTGTGCAAGCAAAAACAATGCCAGGTACTCACTAAATAGGGAGAAATGTGTTTTAAATCGGACTGTGTTTTGAGGGCATTGGATTGACTGTACACTTTACATACAGATTAATTGCCTCCATGTCCATGGCCGAGTCAATAATTTTGTCAGATGTCCGTGGTGCAACATGTTGGTGCCTATCCCTGCCATAAACCTGAGGTCATCCAAAGCTTTGCTGCCTGTGTCCTAACGTTCACGAAGCCCCACTCGCCCATCAGCCCTGTGCTCGTTGACCTACTTTGGCACCTGCTTAAGCAGTGCCTCTATATTAAAATTTCCATCCCTATTTTCAAATTCCTTCATTGCCTAGCCTCTCCCAATCTTTGTAATCTCCACCAGCCCTACAATCCTCCGAGATCTCTTCATGCCTCCAATTCTGACCGCTGGAGCATCCTTGATCTTAACTGTTCCACCATTGGCAGCCATACCTTCAGCTGCCAAGGCCCTAAGCTCTGGAATTCCCTCCCTAAACCTCTCTGTCTCTCTTTCCTCCTTTATGATGCTCGTTAAAATCCACCTGTTCGACCAAGCTTTTGGACATCTGCCCTAATATCCCCTTATGTGGCTCAGTCTCAAATTTTGTTTGATAATGCTCCTCAGAAGCACTTTAGGATGTTTTACTACATTAAAGGCACTATATAAAATACAAGGTGTTGTTGTTTTCTCTAATCTGTATAGCTCGCTACTACAACATTGAATTTTATCAATTGGGACACAAGCATTTATTAGCCCAAGTTGGAGAGCACAGCTTTTATACTGCGCAAAATAGGTCAGGTTTTAGAACACAGTGCAGATTGGTGTAGCAGCTTGGGACAGTGTGAGCCCTGCTGGAAAGTCCAGGAGAGAGAGACTGGCCCAGAAGCAGTTGAACGTAGCAGCTGAATGCAACCACAAATTTAATATATTTAGGTTTTACTTCAATATATTAAAGCAAAATTTAATATAATTTGATCTAATAGTCTGAGAGGTGAACAAAATATCAATATAGAAATATTCTATACACCAAAGTTCCATATCTCAGGACTGAGCTATAGATTTTTTGTGGGTTTTTATGTGCTCATCAAAGTGAGTATTAAGAATAGATGACTGACTACTAACAATGCTTTGGTTTGCCCAAGGTTTCCAACCTGTTTCACATGTTTTTCAGATGGATCACCTTTGCCAGTTTTGTTACCAAGTGCTTTCATCAAGCATTCCTGGAACAGGTATAGTAAGACTAGATGGAAAGTAAAACCTCCTCTGGTCTTAACCATCATTTTATGAAAGCACTTCTGGCTGTACCAATATAACATTTTCATTTTGCGCAGCTGTCATCCTTGTGGTTTCTCGCAGTGAGATTGCCAATTTAATTTCAATTTGAACTGAATTATGGGATTTTTTTTTCTCCAGGTTGAAATTCAGTTGGAACTGGGTTGAGACTGCTCAAACTAATTTTGCGTGGAACCCTTACTGCAAAGCAGAAAGAGGAGAGATTTTCATTTAATCAAATTAACCTGGATTTGAACCCAAATTCGAGCTGTGAAAAGTCGATGTGTCTCCCTTTGGTCAAATATTTAATCATTTTTTTCTAAACAATTACAAGATAATTTCACTGAAATTTCCCAAGCATGTTTCTGCACTGAATGTCCTAAGTGATTTTCGCCACCTCCACTGTGATGCACTTCAGCAGAAATATGCTACACAAATTTGAGCAAGGGAGAAGGGGGAAGGGACAGAAGCTAAGAAGAAATATTCAACTTTTGGGAAAATTAACTTGCAGAGTGAAATGTAAAACATTTTCATTGCTATGTAAATGAAATAAAATTAGCTGTACATTTTGGCATGGGAATTCATAAACAGAAAATGAATTATTAAGTAATACAATTAACAAAAAAAATGTAAATGCATATTAAAAGGATACTGCCTGATATGAAAAGTTTTTGCCAAACCTTTTCTTACAAGCATTGGTATGATGATCCTCAGCCATGTTGAAAAGGATCGCTACCTCCCTTTCAATGTCTTTACCATGACAACCATGCCTTATTTTTAAATATAGGGAAAGAACTTTGTTAATCTTTTCAATGATTAAGAAAGAATTGTTTAATACTGTTCCAGAAACAGGCAGAATTCCTAGGGATTTTAGCAGAAAATCCAGATGTAGGTTGTTGAAGGGATTGTGAAAACAGCATGGAATTCTGTTTGAACAGACAGCAGGATTCATAAATATATGAGAGAGATTTTGTATGCAGTGTCACTATATTAGTGAGACTGAAGTGTGATGGGCTTTGCATACACCACTTTAACTGAAAAGAAAGAAAGGACTTGTATTACATAGAACCTTTCATGAAACTGGACATCTCAAAGCACTTTACAGCCAATGATGTACTTTTGGAGTGGAGTTACTGTTGTAATGTAGGAAACGGGTCAGACAATTTGTGCACAGTAAATGCCAACTTGGCAGGATTTCTCACGATCAGCCAATTTTATATCCATATTAATGTAGGTGAATTCCTGTCCCGTATTGTGTGTGCCACTAGGAGCTCTTTATGGGAGGCAGGGAAAGTCCAATTGTTCTGTGGGAAAATTAAACAGGATATGGCCACTTAAAGGGAAATAAATTTATAAAAGCTGTACTGATGAAGATAAATTTTTAAAAGCCTTTATAAAGACTGTATGAATCATGTAAAAATTTAAAAGGCCTTTATAAAGACTGGAGGGCCCAAAAATCAGTGTCAGACAAAATATACATTGAGGCAGGAAAAGGAGTCTGTTGTCAAGTGATGGGACAGTGCACAATCTGAATCCTCTGTCTGATGGGTAAAAAGATGGATGTGAGCATGAGCTGAGCCTAAGAAGAATTGCCCTGTTCAGAATTCCAGGGCACTTTTCCCAGAAAACAGCACTGCAGTACAACAGCCAGGAAATGATGGGTAGATTCAACAATTAGTGTATTATTTGCAAGATTTAGGAGAAAAAGAAGATGGCAAATTTTAAGGAAGCTGCCAATGGTACCACTTACTAGGTACATGGCTCATGCATGTATGCCATGAAGTGTTTCCAAGCGATTTTTTGTACACCTGATGCTGGCCTGTGGGAAAAAACAGCAGTGTGCTGACAATCATGCTCCTAGTCCGTAGCCAAGGAGATGAAATAGCTGGTTTTGCTGATCAATGAATCAGACACTTGTTCAATACATCTGTGGACAGTGACTTGACTTATAGTTGGGATGGAATATAATGTGAATAAGTGTCATGTTATCCACTTTGGCAGAAAAAACAGAAAGACAAAATATTTCTTAAATGGTGAGAGGTTGGCAAGTGTTGATGACCAAAGGGACCTGGGTGTCCTTGTTCATGAGTCACTAAAAGCTAGCATGCAGGTGCAGCAAGCAATAAGGAAGACAAATGGTATGTCGGCCTTCATCGCAAGGGGTTTTGAACACAAAAGTAAAGATGTCTTGCTGCAATTCTATAGAGCCTTGGTGAGACTGCACCTGGAGTGTTATGTGCAGTCTTGGTCTCCTCATCTAAGGAAGGATATACTTGCCATAGAGGGAGTATAACGGAGGTTCACCAGACTAATCCTGGGATGGCGGGAGTGTCTTATGAGGAGAGATTGAGGAAACTGGGCCTGTATTCTTTAGAGTTTCAAAGAATGAGAGGTGATCTCATTGAAACTTACAAAATTCTTACAGGGCATGACAGGGTGGATGTAGATAGGGTGTTTCCCCTGGCTGGTGAGTCTAGAACCAGGGGACATAATCTCAGAATAAGGGGTAGGCCATGTAAGACTGAGATAAGGAGGAATTTCTTCACACAGAGGGTGGTGAATCTTTGGAATTCTCTACTCCAGAGGTCTATGGAAGCTCAATCATTGAGCATGTTCAAGACAGAAAAAGATACATTTCTGGAGACTAATGACATCAAGGGACATGGAGATAGCGTGGGAAAGTGGCGTTGATCAGCCATGATCTAATTGAATGGCAGAGCAGACTCGATGGGCTGAATGGTCTACTCCTGTTCCTATGTTCCTATGAAATGATCCTTAGGCTGGAGGGAGACAGAGGCAAAAACTTTGCCCCTACTGCAATTCCAAATCTATGGAGCAGGTAGGCTGCTGATGTCCTTGCAACAGAGGGAACAGATCTGTTAATGATTCTATGTTGATTAGAATTTAGAGTTCATTCCCCACAGACATTTCAAGTTAGGTATGACTGGGCCTGCAGATAAGATTGGTGGCAGCGTGATGGATGTGGTGGTACTTAATCATTGAATCGTTCAAAAAGATTCCTTCAGGCAGCTCTGTAGGAAGGGTAAGTTACAAAGTATCAAATAAACTGAAGTATATACAAATTAAGTGGTCAGACGAAAAGGTAATAGAACTCTGATGTTGCAGTGTAGATTCTTACCCCAGGTAATGTCTGTATTGAGTTATTGTCCATCCACAACTCCTTCAGGCTCTGTAACTGTTCCAGGACTTCAGGCTAAAGAAACAGAATACTGTGTATGGCCATTAGTCCATTTGCACAGAGATCAGAATTTTAGATTGAATCAATACAGTTGTATGACATACTGACCTCATTGCAAAATAATATAGATTATTTCCAATCTGATTGAGTTGATTCCAAGCTATCCTTGCCTTGCAGATATGCCACTGAACTCAGGGCATGATAATTCTGTACAATGAAATCTCAATTAAAATTTTCTGCACACATCTTCCAGTTCTCCAAAACCAACATACTTTTAATTTCCCAACTCTTCTACTTGATCATTGGTGGCTGCACCTTCAGCCACATTGTCCCAATCCTCTTGAGCTTCACACCTCAGCATCTCTCCCTAGCACCTCCTCTCTGTCTTCAAAGGCTTCCGTAAAACACCACCTTTCAATGTTTCTTTTGAACCCTCCTGTTCCTTTTCCCTCCCCCCTCACTTGAGGTCAATTTGGATCTACCACCTATATAGAATGTACTTTGGTTGGGGAACATCAAAGTCCATCACCAAGAGTGACTCAGTAGCACCACTAATGGCCGAGCTGGCCGATTCCTGAAGGATCTAGTTGCCTGACTGGGGTTGCGACATGTCAGAACCAATAGTAGGGAAAAGCCTTCACCATTCTACCTGTTGCAGATGCATCTGTCCATGACAGTATTGGTAGGTGTGACCAACTCACAGTCCTAAAAGTCTCCACACTGAGGACACCCTCCATTTTGTTGTGTGGTACGACCATCGTGCTAAATGGGACAGATTGAAAACAGATTTTGCAGTTTAAAACTGAGAATCTATGAACCTCTGTGGACCATTAGCAGCAACAGAACTGTATTTAAACATAATCTGTAACCTTATGGACCGGCATATCCCTCAGACTGTCACTACCATCAAGCAATTGGAGTCCTGGCTGATTTTTCCATCCCTTGGTTTGAGGAAACTGAGCTCAACTGTGCAACCCATTACTGTCTGAATTGAAATCATTTAATAACACTGGCCAGGAATCCATTTTTACAATTAATTGCATCAATCACATTTCATTTTATTGTATTGCCTTTACAACCGTCAGTCTAGTTGCTAACTTCATATTCATCCTGCTCTTTGTAAAGATATTTAAACTAGGACTCCACTCCAAATATGATTCTAACTTTTAAGTTTTTCTTGAACTTGTTAATTTTACACTTGCATCCTCTAGTTCTGCAATCAGGCTGAAGTTCTACTGTACACGATGTGAACTTAAACCAGTTTGAGATAGTTTCCTGGACATGTCAGTGATGGAAATGGTGGATAATGAATCCAGTGGCAGTTTTTTGAAACTTCTTGGTTATTTGATCCTTGGAGATGGTGAAAGTAAGCCACTCATCGCCATGTGTGTGTATTTTTCCCTTCCTCATTCCCCCTTTCCCTTGGTCTATTCTGCCCTAGTCTTGTAGCTACAGTTCAGCAAAGTTTCTAGTCAACAGTTACTCCCAAAATGTTGATGGTGATGAATTCAGCAATGATGGTGCCATTGAACCTCAATGAACTGCAAAGGTGTGAAGAGCATAGTAAATAAGTACTGTGTGAGAAATCCACTGGGGACAGTATTGCACTGCACCTCCAGATCCATCAAGGCAGCCTCCAGAATATGAAAAATCCTCTCAATGACCACTGGTTGAAGACTGGGCCTCATCGTCACAATCTTCTGCTGGTGAGTTTTGCAGTTTTTTAATTTTCTTATTTTTAAAATTTTTTTAAATTCATTCATGGGATGTGGATGTCACAGGCTAGGCCAGCATTTATTGCCCATCTCTAATTGCCCTTGAGAAGGTAGTGGTGAGCTGCCTTCTTGAACCGCTGCAGTCCATGTGAGGTAGGTACACCCACAGTGCTGTTAGGAAGGGAGTTCCAGGATTTTGACCCAGCAACAGTGAAGGAACAGCGATATAGTTCCAAGTCAGGATGGTGTGTGACTTGGAGGGGAACCTGCAGGTGGTGATGTTCCCATGCATCTGCTGCTCTTGTCCTTCGAGGTGGTAGAAGTCGCGGGTTTGGAAGGTGCTGTCTAAGGAGCCTTGACTCGTTGCTGCAGTGCATCTTGTAGATGGTACACACTGCTGCCACTGTATGTCGATGGTGAAGGGAGTGAATGTTTGTGGATGGTGTACCAATCAAGTGGGCTGCTTTGTCCTGGATGGTGTCGAGCTTCTTGAGTGTTGTTGGAGCTGCACCCATCCAGGCAAGTGGAAAGTATTCCATCACACTCCTGACTTGTGCCTTGTAGATGGTGGACAGGTTTTGGGGAGTCAGGAGGTGAGTTACTCGCCACAGGATTCCTAGCTTCTGACCTGCTCTTGTAGCCACGGTATTTATATGGCTACTCCAGTTCATTTTCTGGTCAATGGTAACCCCTAGGATGTTGATAGTGGGGGATTCAGCGATGGTAATGCCATTGAATGTCAAGGGGAGATGGTTAGATTCTCTCTTGTCAATGGTCATTGCCTGGCACTTGTGTGGTGCAAATGTTACTTGCCACTTATCAGCCCAAGCCTGGAAATTGTCCAGGTCTTGTTGCATTTCTACATGGACTGCTTCAGTATTTGAGGAGTCGGGAATGGTGCTGAACATTGTGCAATCATCAGCGAACATCCCCACTTCTGACCTTATGATTGAAGGAAGGTCTTTGATGAAGCAGCTGAAGATGGTTGGGCCTAGGACATTACCCTGAGGAACTCCTGCAGTGATGTCCTGGAGCTCAGATGATTGACCTCCAACAACCACAGCCATCTTCCTTTGCGCTAGGTATGACTCCAACCAGCAGAGAGTTTCCCCCCTGATTTCCATTGACTCCAGTTTTGCAAGGGCTCCTTGGTGCCATACTCGGTCAAATGCTGCCTTGATGTCAAGGGCAGTCACTCTCACCTCACCTCTTGAGTTCAGCTCTTTTGTCCATGTTTGAACCAAGACTTTAATGAAGTCAGCAGCTGTGTGGCCTTGTTGGAATCCAAACTGAGCATCACTGAGCAGGTTATTGCTAAGCAAGTGCTGCTTGATGGCACTGTTGATGACACCTTCCATCACTTTACTGATGATTGAGAGTAGACTGATGGGGCAGTAATTGGCCGGGTTGGACTTGTCCTGCTTTTTGTGTACAGGACATACCTGGGCAATTTTCCACATTGCCGGGTAGATGCCAGTGTTGTAGCTGTACTGGAATAGCTTGGCTAGGGGCGCGGCAAGTTCTGGAGCACAGGTCTTCAGTACTATTGCCGGAATATTGTCAGGACCCATAGCCTTTGCAGTATCCTGTGCCTTCAGTCATTTCTGGATATCATGCGGAGTGAATCGAATTGGCTGAAGTCTGGCATCTGTAATGCTGGGGACTTCAGGAGGGGGCCGAGATGGATCATCAACTCGGCACTTCTGGCTGAAGATTGTTGTAAATGCTTCTGCCTTATCTTTCGCTCTGATGTGCTGGGTTCTCCCATCATTGAGGATGGGGATATTTGTGGAGCCACCTCCTCTGGTTAGTTGTTTAATTGTCCTAAACCTTTCACGGCTGGATGTGGCAGGACTGCAGAGCTTAGATCTGATCCGTTGGTTATGGGTTCGCTTTGCTCTGTCTGTTGCATGCTGCTTATACAATAGCTGATCACAAACATTAAATCAGTAGAACATCTATTTATTCATGAAATTCAATTGGTCTATGGTCGGAGCCTACAGTTCCATGTGGGTGTCAGCATTTGTCACCTTGAACCTTGGGGAAACTAACAACATGCCAGCACTGAATAGCCATGCCAAGCTGGTGCCAAGGAGCCATTCTAAAATGTATGAACTGCCCAAGTTTTCAGAAGATGGATAAAAAGCAAAATACTGAAGATGTTGGAAATCAGAAACAGAAACAAAAATGCTGGAAATACTCTTAGGTCAAGCAGTAGCTGTTGAGAGAACACAAGTCAGCATTTTGCGTGTGAAACTGAAAGGTATTATAGATGTGTAGTGGTTAAAAAGGAATAGACCAAGGGAAAGGGGGAATGAGGAAGGAAAAAATACATACACAATGGCCAAATACACACACACATTGGGGAAAACAAACAGAATAACCTGCTTAAGTGCAGAACAGGAGACAGTTAAATGGTAAAAGTTATTTGCACAAAACAAAAGGTATAATGAAAGAAACAAAAAAAATGTATCCAAGATACTGTCATACTGGTCCCCCACCTGCGAAGAATGAGGTATATTAATTTTGTCATGAACATTGATTTTCTAACTGTTGTTGGAGCGAGGAAATAACTTGTTAAAAAGATCAGCCGTGGCTGGAAAAAAACATTTACATATTAACAGACATCGAAGGAAGCGCATTCCAGGGCCTGCTAAGGAGGATACAATCAACACGGGCCAGAACTGGTTAGACCAGCTGGTCACATGACTAACTGGCTGTTTCAGGGTTTTCTTTTGAACTGGCCACAGAGAGTTTGAACTCAGAAAGACTGTTTGCTCCTGGACTGAGAAGATGTCTCCTATCCGCTCCCATCTCTTTCTCACCTCTGAATTCACTGAAGACACATGAAACCCAAGGCAGAAAAGTTTCCTGCAGCGAACGAGGTTTAAGAAGAATACTGGGCGCCAACGAAAAGCACAATCTACTTACGAGCAAGGAATCTACAGTGAGTTCAAAGAACTGTAACAAAACTCTTCAGATAGTGCCTCAAACTTTTTCCACTTTATTTCTTCTGCTCTTTTCTGTCTCTATTTGCATGTGTGTATCGCGTATGCATGCTAGCGTGGGCGCGTCATGTATCCATAAGTGTCAACCAAATTATAGTTTAAGTTTAAGTTTAATAGATTTCCACTTTTCTTCTTTAAACCTAAGAAAACCTGTTTGTGCTGGTTTCTTTGCCTTATAATTGGAAAGTGGTGAACAAGGATTCACCAAGGGGGAGCTAAAAACACAGTGTGTTTAAAATTAAACCCTGTTATGGTAAGATCAGGTGAAGGCTAAGAGGGACCCCTAGACACCTTTCTCACCTGGTCGTAACAGAAATTTGGGTGCTAGCGTCCAGAATTGACCCACAGACAAACGAGAAATTGGAAGTGGGAAGCAAAATTGTTCACAAGTTAAAAAGAGCAAGATTTCAATACAGGTTTTCTTGTGGTTGTGTGTGATTGAATACTAACATGTCTGCAACTTGAAGCTAGTAGCTCTCCATGCCAGGGAGAAGTAACTTGGAATAAGTTAAAAACACTGTCTACGGAGGAGTTGAGGAAAATGGCTGAGCAGTGTGGGATCACAGTATGTGGCAAGGCTAGGCATTCTGAACTCCTAAGGCTAGTGGCCAACCATTTTTCCCTGGAATCTGATGAAGCAGAAACAGGGTTAGAAGCAGACTACGACAGGGTATTGTTCGCAAAGATACAATTGGAACAGAGGAAACTTGAATTTGAGGAAAGGGAGAGCCTTCCAGAAGGAATATGAAGAAAATGAATGGCAGGAGAGGGAAAGAATATTCCAGAAGGAATGTGAAGAAAGAGAGCTGAAGCGGCTTGAATTAACTAGGGGGCGACAGAGTAACCCCAGTAAAAGCATGGCCAATATGGAGGAGCATAATTCAGGGCTGGGTACAGAATTGTTAAAACTAGCTCCACTAATTCCAAAACTCAATGAGGAGGATGTACAAGGATTTTTTGTGTCCTTTGAGAAACTGGCAAGGCAGCTAAAATGGCCAGCTGAGACCTGGCGTCTTTTACTGCAAAGCAAGCTAACTAGAAAAGTCAATGAGGTTTATTCCCTGTTGCCAGATGAAAGTTTATCAAATTATGAACTGACAAAAAGGGCTATCCTCGGGCATATGAATTAGTACCCGAAGTCTATTGCCAAAAGTTTAGAACCCTCAAAAAGCAAGCTAATCAAACTTATCTGGAGTTTTGAAAGAAGTAAGCAGCTGGCTTTTGACCAGTGACTGATGGCTCTTAAAATACAGCTCAGCTACGAGAGTCTCAGAGAAGTAATTCTGTTAGACAAATTTAAACACTCTCTCCTACTCTCCATAAAGACCCATGTAGAGGAGCAGTGGGTTCAGAGAGCCCAGCAAGTGGTCATTCTGGCCGATGAGTTTGCTTTAATTTATAAGTCAGTTTCCCAGCAGAGAACCTTTCCTAGTCACCCTCACAAATCCAAAAGGTACAAAGGGTAGGAAGGTGATAGGAGCCCAAGCAGTCCTGGGAGAGAAAAGAAAAGCAGGAGTCACAGGTGGCCCTCCTCTGGTCAAAAAGGAAGGTGCTGTACGCAAGAGTGAGACCCGGAGACCTGTGTGCTTCCATTGTAATAAAGCAGGGCATTTAAAGGCTGACTGCTAGAAACTAAATGGAAAACCTGTAGGGTTAATCAGGGCACACCCGCTCAGTGAAGACAGGAACCTGATGGAAAGCACAGCAGAACAAGCTGTGGCTTTAACTGCAGTAAAAGTGAGGCCTAGGAAGCGTACGGCTCCAAGTACAGGAAAAGGTAATAGGATTCCTGAAGGTTATCAGGGTTTTGTGTTTGAAGGGAAGGTAACCCTGTACCCCTCGAGTGGGGCAAGCAAGCCCTTAGCAATTCTCAGGGACAAAGGGGCCACTAGATCCCTTTTACTGGGAAAAGGCCTGACCTTTCCCTCAGAGAGCGCAGTGAACACCAGAATGGTGGTGAATGGTATTGGAAGGCAGTGTAATGCTGTACCTGTACACCGGGTGCACCATGATGTGACCCAGTTTCGGGACCGGTGGCCATAGGGATTGTCCCTAGTTTGCCTGTGGACGGGATTGACCTGCTCCTAGGTAATGATCTGGCGGGGGTGAAGGTGGTAGTGCCCCCAGCAGTGAAAGAAAGACTGCAGGCGGTCAGAGAGACAGGGCAGTGACAGGAGATGGACCCCTGCAGTTTCCCTGAATTTGTGGTGGATCAGGCCATGATCAAACCAGCTCCCTCAGAGGAGACTGCATTCGCATTGCAGGCAGATGCCCAGGTCTGTCAGTCTGTTTGAGACTTTCTTTGGAAAGTTAGGAGACCCTGGGAATGAATTAAATGGATTTTCCCTAGCTGAGGCTCAGCGAGCCTACTCAGTATTGTGAGAGTTAGCACAGGCTGCCCAGTCTGAAAATAAAGCAGAGGGAGTCCCTGATTGCTACTACTTAAAGAATGAGGTACTGATGAGGAAATGGAGTTCTCCTCACAGACCTGAGAGCAAGGAGTGGGCAGCAGTTCACCAGTTAGTGGTGCTGCGGAGGTACCGAAGAGAAATATTAAGAAGGGCCAACGAGACTACAGTGGCTGGACATGCCAGTATACGAAAGACCAAAGCCCGCAAAAGACAGCAGTTTGACTGGCCAAAACTCCACAAAGATGTGGTGTGGTACTGCTGGAGTTGCCACATGTGCCAGGTTGAAGGGGAAACCCCAACCTACAGTGAGACCTGCACCCCTACGTCCTGTACCGGTGTTAGGAGGACCCTCCAACAGAGGGCTGGTGAACTGCAAGGGACCACCGCCGAGAACAAAAAGGGACAGACAGACACAAGGCTGGCAAAAGGTTAGACAGGTAAGGGGAAAAGTGACCAAGACGGCTCGTTAATGGAAGTCCGGGAGGAATCCCAGATGAAAACCCCTACTGTACGTTCAGCCAACCCCGAAAAATGTAAAAAGTTAGACCTCACATCCTCCTACGTAAATGTACCCCACCAGAGTTGCTAACAGCATTTACAGGAACCTGCAGAGACAAAGAAAGACCTCTGTGGGGCAGAGAAACCATGAGGATGATGTCTCACCTAGTTGAAGTGCCACAGGGGCGTGCAGTAGAGTCTGCACAAATACCTGCAGGCAGGCGTGTCCTCTGGGAGAAACAGGAGATTAGCAAAGAATCCTCCCCCACAGTCAGAACCAAAGAGAACCACCCATCCCCCAAAGTCAAAAGTCTTTGCATGACTCAGCAAAGCACTGAAAGGGAGTGCAGGATAGACCTGCCCACTACTGACAATCCTGGGGGAAAAAAATTACCTCAGCTGGAACAAAGACCTTCAGCGGCCATGGAAATGGGCAAATGGAAGAGAAACTTCCCCAAAAAAGAACCACATGTTTATTGGGATGCCAAAAAGGGGCAATTTTAATAAGTTTTAGGATTTGTGAAATGAATGAAAGAAACGTATGTTTTGTTTCCCCGTATCTTATATTTTGTCTTGACCCTTTTAATTAAATGCGCTTTTCTCAAATCGCATTTTATTCTGCTGGGTGTGGAGGTGGCATGCTAGGCCCCGACCTGCCAAGAATGAGGCATATTAATTTTGTCATGAACATTGATTTCGTTTTAACTGTTTTTGGAGTGAGGAGGTGACTTGGTAAACAGATCAGCCGGGGCTAGAAAAAAGAATTTACATACTAACAGACATCGAAGGTGAGGAAGCGCATTCCAGGGCCTGCTAAGGTGGATACAATCCACAAGGGCCAGGACTGGTTAGACCAGCTGGTCACATGACTAACTGGCTGTTCCAGGGTTTTCTTTTGAACTGGCCACAGAGAGTTTGAACTCAGAAAGACTGTTTGTTCCTGGACTGAGAAGATCTCTCCTGTCTGCTCCCATCTCTTTCTCACAAGCCTCTGAATCCACTGAAGACACTTGAACCCCAAGACAGAAAAGTCTCCTGCAGCGAACGAGGTTTAAGAAGAATACTGAGTGCCAACGAAAAGCACAATCTACCTACAATCAAGGACTCTACAGTGAGCTCAAAGAACTGTAACAAAAACTCTTCAGATAGTGCCTCAAACTTTTTCCACCTTATTTCTTCTGCTCTTTTCTGTCTCTATTTGCATGTGTGTATCGCGTATGCATGCTAGCATGGGTATGTCGTGTATCCGTAGGTGTCAACTGAATTAGAGTTTAAGTTTAAGTTTAATAGATTTCCACTTTTCTTCTTTAAACCTAAGAAAACCTGTTTGTGCGGTTTCTTTGCCTTATCATTGGAAAGCGGTGAACAAGGATTCACCAAGGGGGAGCTAAAAACACGGTGTGTTTAAAATTAAACCCTGTTATGATAAGACCAGGTGAAGGCTAAGAGGGACCCCTGGACACCTTTCTTATCTGGTCCTAACAATACAGGTGCGCAATCAACTAAAGTGGAATAAGTAAGTAGAATGGGAAGCATGAAAAATTGGTAACGTGGAGAAGGTTCCAGTGGCCCGGGGGTCAGGTGAAGAAAAGAACTGTCAACACCAAGAGTGCAGCTAGCACATTGCTCTAACAGCCCTCCTCTCAAAGCACCAATCAGTTCCTCTTTCCCATTCCCGGAATAGCTCTAGTGCCCATTTTACATTGTCAGCACCTACTGTCAGAAAGAAAATGAGTGCTACAGTTAACATCTGAAGATATTAAAGTCAATATTACGACTAGAAGGCTACAAAATGTCTCGAGGAAAGATAACACTGTATGGATCATATTATTTCTTCTGACCCTGTGTATCTGGTCATTGTGTGTGCTTTGATCTCCTCTTTGTTCCCACCTCCCATTTCCCCTTTCCCTTATCCAGTTCCTTTTTAAATGCTACTTACCTGTTATATTTTCCAATTCCGAGGAAGGGTTCCATATCCAAAATGTCGACTTTTGTCCTCTCAATAGATGCTGCCTGACTGCTGAGTATTGCCAATGCTTTTTTGTTTTTGCTCCTGCAGATGGTATTGGTGCCTGCTGTATGTAAGACTGCCTGGCACCTTGGCTGATATAGCATACATCTCCCCAGCAGCTTGGAAGGAGCCAGTGGCATAATAGACAAGAGCTGTAATAACTTTGACAGTCACTGCCACAGCTGTTCAGGCATTTGATCTGTGCTTCGGATCAATATGCAAAAGGTGACATAATTAATCTAAGTAAAAGCAAAATACTGCAGATGCTGGAAATCTGAAATAAAAACAAGAAATGCTGGAAATGCTCAGCAGTGTTGCAGCATCTGTGGAGACATTTCAGGTTAGTGACCCTTCATCAGATAATTAATCTAAGGCTTCCTTGGTGAAGTTGTTAAAGGCACAGCTCCTTGCTGAATCCCTCGTAAGATTTCTCGGACTTACAGATGTATTGTGCCATTAAAGTAGGTTGGTCTCACCCTCCTTTGATGCTGCCACATTCTTCTTTGCTCTCTTTGGTTCTGCTCCTCCTCTTCCTCCATCAAGGCTGCAAACTGGAGAATCCCCACAGAGTAACTCATGATGTTCTTTGGTATTTCTTACTTTGGATAAGAGTCAAAAACATTCTAGTGACTAGCAAGTCCCCAACTCTGTCAGTTTGAAGTGCAGCTCAATAGCTACTCTGAAGTAAAAAAGAACTGAAATTGGAGGCAATCTTGAAAAATCGGCAAAAATTGTCCAATCAGTGATCATCTTTAAATGAATCACTTTCATTGACAGCATATGATCAGGAGAAGGCTGTGCCTCACTTATCTGCATATAACTTACCACAAATGCAGCAGGAGCAGAAATGTTGGGAATTCTGCCACCTTATGTTGTACATCTCATTTGCTGCTTGGTGAATAGGCGGTTAGAGAAAAAGACCCCACCCACTCTGAGTGGAATTTCAGTAGAATCAAAATGGGATGTACAATCATCAGAACTAAGTCCTGCCTAAAACTCCAACCTGAAAATGTTGCTTTGTCCACATTATGCACCATCTTGCCAAAACAGTGTGTATTTTCAGCCTTCGTCTGAGAACAACTTCTATATTTACTCCAAGGATAATACAAAAGATGGAATGTTGTATGGCTTGAGTTATTTCTCTCCTCTCCTTTGTTTATTCTCTTCCAGCTAAAAGCTTTGGGTGGTCTCAAATATGGACGTCTCCTAATCCATGCCACATGGACCTCTGACTAAAGCAGCAACTCAAACTAGCTACAAGTATTTCACTTCATCCAAGAAGTGTGACCTCAGTTCATTGTTATGCTGAATTTTGTAGAAGTTTCATATTCATAATCTTTCTTACACCAAAGGAAAATCTCAGAAAATATCTGCAGACACCGTCCCTGAAGAAGATAAAAGCAAATCATGGCAAGAAGCTGGAAATCAAATAAAAACAGAAAGTGCTGGAAATACTCCACAGGTCAGGCAGCATTTGTGGAGAGAGAAGCAGAGTTAACCATTCAGGTCTGTGACCTTTCATCAGAACTGGAAACGGTAAGAAAAGAATTAGGTTTCAAGCAAGTGAAGGTGCGGGGTAGTGGGTGGAGGGGTTGGTGTGGGGGGTGGCGGTAAGACAAAAGGGAAGGTGTGTGATAGGGCAGAGGGCAGACGAGATTAAATAATGATGATGTCATGGGACAAAGGAAAAAAGAGTGTTAATGCTCGTGGTGAAAGACAAAGCATTCAGCAAGACAGAGTGTTAATGGCAGAGTAATGAGCAGCTCTGTCCAAAAGCACAAACATGAAAAACTGGCACATGGTTAAAAAATAAAATAATTTAAATTTTTTTTTAAAAAGGCCAGTCATGCTGTGAAATTGTTGAACTCAATGTTGAGTCCGCAAGGCTGTAGAGTGCCTAATTGAAAGATGAGGTGCTGCTCCTCGAATTTGCATTAAAGTACACTGGAAGATTGCAGCAAGCCAAGGACAGAAATGTGGGCATGAGAACAGGGGTGTGTGTTGAAATGGCAAGCAACTGGAAGCTCGGGGTCATGCTTTCGGACGGAGCGGAGGTGTTCCATAAAGCGGTCACCCAATCTACGTTCCCAGCTGTGAGCAGTGAATACAGTATACTAAATTGAAGGAAGTACAAGTAAATTGCTGCTTCACCTGCCCTTCACTTGTCCCTGAAGAAGAGTTTTCTTCAAAGGTACAGATGAAACCTTAGGATGAAGATCATGCATACACACCAATCAGGAATATTTCAAATAATCTGAACAGCTCCACACTCCTATTCAGATGTAAAAGTTAATGGCCAACATCAGTTCTTTCAACATCTACATTGTGGAAGAAAGATTCCTGAAATAGGAGTCTGTCGATAGCGATGTTTACATGTGTGGGAAGGCTTTCTTTCAGGCAGCATGAATCACCTGAGTAATATTTTCTTTTTTAAACAGTGTTCTACACATGCATAAATCTATTCTCTGTTTTGGCATCATTCAGAATCTCTGAATTCTCTGAATCCTATGGAATAGTATGAAAGGAACCTGGAATATTGGGCCAAATATTTCAAGGTTGTGGATAACCTATGAATCTTGTATTCCTAAATAAATGTCATTCCCTTGGGCTAAAGCCTAGGGTCTGTTTATCTTTAGTATTAATTTACTTGCTTGGTACATCTGGTGATATTGATTTCTAGAGAAAATCAGCAGGAGATATACATCTGTGTTTACTTCAGCTTCAAGTAAAACTCCCACACCAGAGCTCCAGACTATTTTGATGTCAGGTAATGGGAGTCTTTGCTATGAAATAAGATTGGAGTAAATAACTCTGCACTGTTCGTGCAAGACTGGCTGCTAAAATGTAGTAGTAATTCAGAGATGTATTTACAATCCAACTATATATGGGATATGGTTTGCTCAGAAGCACCCAGTCTCATTGAGCAGAGTGTTTTGAAGAGTTTAGGAGTGAATGACCTGGTGTTTCTGCCACTGTGCATCTGATTTTGTGGCACTAATTGGACAGGAGGGAGCAGAAAGTGGGGCAGAGAGCCATAATGCTGAATCCCTGCCCACTTCTGCATCTGCCCCATTTTCTGCTGTCCATCCATTTAGAGGTTGATGCATTTAAATCTAGCAGTAAAGACACAATGATGCCACATGTCCTATTTTCCATAATTTCTGTCTCTTTTTGATTCTTTCTCAATAATGCTTGAATAAAACAGGCTTCCAGGTATGAGACAGAAAGGACTAGCTTTACATTTACAGATGCCGTAAAAACTTTGTAGTTTGGAGTTTATTTTGCCCTCACACTAGAGTATATAAGCAGCGACTGTTATCGCCATTTAATTGAGGAACAATGCATGAGAAGATTTCACTTTCCAAAGGATCTTTTCACAGAGTTATGTTGCAAGCAACCTGCAGCAACTCTCCAACACATGCATTACTCTGCCAAGCTGTTAAGGTCATTACTGCCTTTAATATCTCTAGGGTCATTCCAGGCAGTCACTGAGCAAATCTGTAACATAAGCTAAACAACTTCATATAGATGTAAAACAAATAAAGAACTTGCATTTATATAGCACTTTTCATGACCTCAGGATGCCCTAAAGTGCTTCATAACTAATGGAGTACTTTTGGAGTGAAGTTACTGTTGTAATGTAGGCAAATATGGCAGTTAATTTGTGCATGGCAAGGTCCCAAGAGTACTCCCCTGCTTTTCTTTGAATAACACCCTGGGCATCCTTTCATCGACTAGATAGAACTGACAGAGCCTTATTTTAATGTTTCATCCAAAAGTTGGCACCTCTGATGTTATAGCACTGTGGTGTCCTAGATTATGGGCTGAATTTTACCGGCCCCTTGATGCTGTGGGTCGCGGGGTGGGGGGCGGTAAAGTTCTGCAGGGAGAGGCCTGCCTCAACCCGCGACGTTGAGAAGGGCCCACCACATATTACTGGTGGCAGGGGGACCTCGGTGCGGCCTCCACCCCCCCCAACCAGCAGCCTGGCGGTGGGCCCTCCATCTACATATTTAATTTAACATTAATAATATGTTCATAAAATTACCTGCAGGCGGTGACTGTCCCATGCCAATTTTACGGTCACCATTCGTGCTTTGTGCGCCTTTGGAACTCCATACGGAGTTCCGAGGCAGGAACCTCGTGGGGAGGGGGGAGGAATAAAATTTTCAGGGCGGAAGGGGTGGGGGAGCGGGGAAATCAATTTTTGTTGGTTGTGTGAATGGTGGGAAGGGGTTGAAAGGCAAAAGTTAGAAGGTTGGAGGGAAAGTTCAGGCAGGGAAAAAGGCAAGTGTTGGTCATTTCGGGCATTGAAATGACCATTGGGGGCTTAGGGGAAGGCCACCCACATCTTTATTATTACTTAATAAACAGTTCACAATAATGGACCTTTAAAAATTAAAAGTAATTCGAAAGGCTTAAAAATGACGCCATTGCCGGGGACGTGACCGCCGCCCCCTCTATATCATTGGGGGCGGCCGCTCCGCCCCCCTCCATTTAAATGAGCCCCCATGCATAATATCGCGGGGACTCAGGGACGGCGCATCCGGGCGGGATGCATGCCGCCATCAGAGTGCGCCACCGCGAATTGTGCCGCATTCATAAAATCCAGCCCTACGTGTTCCAGACTCAACTCATGTTTGAACCTAACAACCTTCTGACTCATAGATGAGAATGCTGTACTGTGTCAAGGTTGACACCTGTATCAAGCAAGTCACGGATGCACTGTTTTCTATAGTTGGTATTCTCATATGGACAACTGGTGTGAACATAATACTGATTCCATTGAGTGGCAGGAGGTCAAAGAAATTGTAGATTGCACCAATGTGGCCACACTCAGTCCTTTCATTAGGGATATAGATATCACTCTCTCCATGCAAAGCTCATTTTAACATGTCCTCTGGGGTGGCTTTGAAGGACGCAGCAACATAAAAACAAAATGATGCAGTTACTTTCACTTTTATAAAAAAGAGCTATCCTAGTTCTAAACATAGTCTGGAAGGCATCCTGCATCAGATCGTACAATTCTGTGACAACCTGTCTTATGAGGTAGAAGTGAAGACAAGTCTCCTCTAACATATTCAGGTACAAGTGGAGGGGGCCATAAACAGATATTCCAAAGTAGTTTGTTCTTTCCTCCCCTTTCTCTGTACTTGCTTAAAACCTGTTACATCTATAACTTTTTCTCGTTCTGATCATCAACCCAAAATGTTAACTCTGTTTCTCTCTCCACAGATGCTGCCTGACCTGCTGAATATTTCCAGCAGTTTCTGCTTTTATCCCAAGGTAGTAACGGGTTTCTGGAATTTTACACCCCCTGCGGGAGTGGGCTGGAGGTGAGGGGGGAGGCATATAATTGTGTGGGAAAAAGGTGGGGGTGTCGTTCCCGTTGCCTTCCCACCCCTGCTGCAATTTTACGAGTGGCAGGGAAGGTGACAAATGGCCCACCCATCCCAGGTCAATTGAGCCTTCAGCACCTGTGGAGGCCGCCTGGTACAACCTGGCGGCCGCCCAGTGGGCCTGGGGGTAGTGGGGGAGCAGGGCAGCCTCTTGATCACATGCCTGTGCCCCACAGAGGGCGCCCCAGCAGCACAAGCCACCCCTGATAGAGCACCACCCCCGCCCTCCTGAACAACTCCCACCCCCTGTCCTCAGCAAGGCCCGAAACCCCACTCATCTTTATGGAGGCTGACGTCCATCGTCCTCTTCTGGCTGGGTGCAGTCCCAGCAGTGGCTACCTGCTGGGACAGAGGAGCTGCTGGCCTGTTGATTGGCCGGCTGCTCTTGGAAGCGGGACTTCCTGCCTCAGAGGGAAGGCCACTTAAGGGCCTGAGCCATGTAAAGTTACGGCGTGGCAACCAGGCCCAGCAAAGGCGGGCTTACCCCCGACTTTTTGGCCGTTGGGTGGGGCCTTCGCCACAAAATAAAATTTTGGCCATTATTTCAGCTGTCATTGCACATGCATTTACTGGCTTTTCCTAAACTTCCTCATTTCAATTAAATTAAATCAAAATTGCCAACAAAATTCCCATGCTCAATATTGATGCATGTTTTAAATGGCAATTGTAATCTAGAGTAATGAAAGAAAGTACTGCCAAAAAGCCTCACATAAGTACAAAAATGGTGGACTATTCAGTAAGACACTGAAATGCAAAATTAATTAAATTATATTAAAACTAAATAAATAAAATATAGCAAAATATATTTAAAACTCAAATAAAAAAGCAGTTTTACTAGTAACTGAATGTATCATCTTTTAAGAAACGTGCTTGAACTGGGCAGGTTTTAGAACTCTCATGCTCCCTTATGGACAAAATGCACTGTAGGCAGGGCCTACCCCCAAGTTGCAAGATTCAACATGAGGCTGATTTTAAATAATTGTTCAATATGAATGAGGTCCAGAAAATCTAGGAGTGCAGTTTCAAATTTTTGCTTTAGTTCCTTCAATTAGTTAGACCTTGGCATCTCCATTTCTCATTATTGATGCTAAACGTAGAAACATAATGAAGTCTAAATGCCTTTTACTTAACATAGACATTCTTTATGAGGCAGGTACCAATTCCAGAAGACCTGTAAATTAGCAAATTCCAGTTTTGTCCTGTTTTAATGCTTATGTATAATTTTTTTAAACTGTTCATTAAGTTTGCAATTTTCTCACTGTTGGAAGAGGAGAGATCAAATAGCAGAATCATTGAAGACAAAAGCCTTTGCTTTTTTAAATTCTTTTATCTTTCTAAAAATTAGTCTTATTTAGCAATTATCAGCTCAGTACTCAACCATTAGGTCATTGTGGGACTTCATCCTGGAGCATTCCTTTAAAAATAATTAAGTATCTAGTTTAAATCCCATTAGAAACATTTTTCAATTAATGTCTAATTTTGCCCTAGAGTTCACTCATAAAGCTGAAAATTCTAAAAAATGTTGTAAAATGTATTTGGAGCAAAAATAGATATAAAAATCAGCAGGAACGTTTTAGGCATAGTGTAAATGGTTACTGGGAGAGAATAAATCAAATAGCGACTGAGAAATATCAGGGAAACAGAAAAGAGAAAAAGAGATGAAAATGGAAGAGAAACCTGGAGAAGAGACAAGTTGGAAATCTATGGTATATGATGCATTGCTGATGTTTATGGACCATGAAGGTTCAATCCTTATGCCTCTTTTTCTTTATTATATTCTGTGTCCCTAAATCTCCTTTCTTTCTACTTCTCCCCTTTGTCCTGTAGCACCCTTTTCCCCCCTCCTCTCTTATGTTTCTCTGCAATTCCTCATACCTCTCTCATGAGTCCCTCTACTCTCTACTTTGTTTTCTCTCTCTTTTCAACCCCGCCACCACTGCCACCCTTACCCTAATGGTTGAGTACTCAGCTGATAATTGCTAAAAAGACTAATTTTTCTGGGTTCTGCTCATTTTTTGGTTCATTTTCTTAGCTGGGTCACTTTCTGCTCCTGTTTCACTTTATGGGTGGAATTTTCTCAACTTACTCCGTGGCCAAATGACAGGACCATTTGCCAGTTGGAAATCTGTTGACAGCTGGAACAAGCTTTGTTGAGGCTTTTAAACTGAGCAACAGCATTAGCATCCCGCCTCCAGGTTCCCCTGCCAGTCAGGGAGGATGGGTGGGATGATTTATTTATTTATTTAGATATACAGCACTGAAACAGGCCCTTCAGCCCACCGAGTCTGTGCCGACCAACAACCACCTATTTATACTAATCCTACATTATTCCCTTCCACATCCCCACCATTCTCCTACCACCTACCTACACTAGGGGCAATTTACATTGGCCAATTTACCTATCCACCTGCAAGTCTTTGGCTGTGGGAGGAAACCAGAGCACCCGGCGGAAACCCACGCAGTCACAGGGAGAACCTGCAAACTCCAAACAGGCAGTACCCAGAACTGAACCCAAGTCGCTGGAGCTGTGAGGCTGCGGTGCTAACCACTGCGCCACTGTATCTGTCAAAGGAAGGATTTCTAATTAAAGTGATCATGGTATGGGTTTACAAGGGCTCACCGCAGTTGGAATTTTGAGGTTGCAGCAAGCACAGGAATGGAGAGGAGACCTGTGAAGGCTGCTCCCTAGGTTTTTCACTCTTCCCTGGAGGTCCTGCTGTGGGATTTGATAAGCTGCAGGGAGGTGAGCTCTCCCAAAGACGGGAGGAAGAGGACAGACTCTCCGACCAAGTAATCATGGATGGAAGTGGCCACGGAAGTTAGCAGCCAAAGTGCTGTCCTTCCAACCTGTAAACAGTGCACCATGAGGATCCAGGACCTCAGGAGGGTGGGAAAGGTCAGGTCAGGCCCACACACAGATTTTCCCAGTATTCTTCCACACAGCATTCCTCAGGGATAACATATCTTGCAATCCCAATCATTCCTCTCCCTGCAGGCACATCACATCCCCATCTGATCAGCCAACACTCACACTCACCCTTATCCTATTGCCATCTTGCCCCCATGCCTCACAGTCACACTCCACAAATGTTGTCCTTCCCTCTTCTCCACACAAGCCATTATGAACACCCTCACCTCTCTGCTTTCTTTCCTTGCAGGAGCAGAGAGTACACAACCTTGACAAAAGGCAGACACCAGGTTGGGTTTGGGGGGTGATGAGGTGGGGTGGGGTGGGGGTGTTGGCCTGGAGAACGGTGGTGGTGGCCCTCCAGTGACAGGCATCTATGGGCCACTGGCAATGAGTGCCCATCTGCTCCACTGGGAAGGAGGTTTTGTTCCAGGAGATTGTTGATGTCAGTAATGACCTGCTGTGAGAGCCTGAGGCTCCTGAAGCACTGGTGTTCAGACATGTCAAAAACACTGATCCTCACCTGTGGACCCTGTGTTAGGGGTCTCACCTACTTCCAGTTGGATCTTAGTGCGCATCCCATGTGCCCTGTGGAGGGACAGATGTCTGAGGCGAAGGCAGCTGCTGGTGCTGCGCCTGCTGCTGGCAGTGCTGGCATCTGCTCTTGTCCCTTATTAGAGGTGGCAGGTGGAGCTGCACGCACAGCTCCCTTTCAGTGCTGAGGGTTGGCAGCAGGGAAGTGCGGCTAAAAGTCCGTGAACTGCAAGTCCGGTGAAGTGTCTTCCTAGAAGTTGGCAATCACCTGTCAAGCCTGATAACACCTCTCAGAGAGGAAATGCTATGAAACAGCAACCATGCAGCTGGCCATGGCTGGAGCCCTTCAGTGTAACTGATTAAAGCATTCCCAACTTGTCAGTTTCACTGATGATGCTCTCCCTTCTGCGCACTTGCCTCGGTAATCCTGGTGAGTTGCTGACAAGGCAGGAAACAGGTTTCCCAGTTGTTAGATCTAGAATTTAGGGTTAAAACAGTAAGTTATTGGTTTTTTAAATATCTCAATTGATTTCCAAAATGATCTAAGAAGTTCCCGCTTGCCTTCAATCAACCCATGGTGAAACCCAGAAGAGGGCAGGATGATGTCAAGATCCCAACCCAACATCACTTTTAGGGGATTTAACTCCTGGCACGCAACCAGCCCCACTTCCCCTTGCCTGGGAAAATTCCATCTTATGTCTCTCTCTCTCTTCTTGCTTCAGGCTCTCTTTTGAGTTAATTACCTTCTGATCAGCTTCACTTTTTTTTTTGCTTTTTATGGTTTATTTTCCCCTTATCTGGTTTGCTTTCTCCTTTTCTGGTTCTCTTTTCCTTTCCGGTCTGCTTTCTCTCTTCCGTTGTGGCTTGCTCAGATTCTCCTCTCCCGCTTTTCTCATGTCTACCTTCCCCCTTATCTCTTTCCTTCTTTCCTATTTCTTATTTTTAAAAAATTCTTTCTTGGGATGTGGCAAGGCAAGCCTTTATTGCTCATTCCTAATTGCCCATTGAGAAGGTGGTGGTGAGCTCTCTTCTTGAACCACTGCAGTCCATCTGGTGTAGGTATACCCACAGTGCTGTTAGGGAGGGAGCGCCAAGATTTTGACCCAGCAACAGTGAAAGACCAGCGATATAGTTCCAAGTCAGGATGGTGTGTGGCTTGGAGAGGAACTTGCAGATGGTGTTGTTCTCATGCATTTGCTGTCCTTGTCCTTCTAGGTGATAGAGCTCGCAGGTTTGGAAGGTGCAGTCAAAGAAGGTTGGGTGAGTTGGTGCAGTGCATCTTGTAGATGGTACACACTGCTGCCACTGTGCGCTGGTTGTGGAGGGAATGAAAGTTGAAGGTGATGGATGGGATGCCGATCAAGTGGGCTGCTTTGTTGTGGATGATGTTGAGCTTCTTGAGTGTTGTTGGAGCTGAACTTATTCAGGCAACTGGACAGTATTCCATCACACTCCTGACTTATGCCTTGTAGATGGTGGGTAGGCTTTGGCCAGTCAGGAGGTGAGTTATTCGCTGCAGAATATTCAGTTTCTGACCTGCTCTTGTATCCACAGTATTTATATGACTGGTCCAGTTAAGTTTCTGGTGAATTGTAACCTCCAAAATGTTGATGGTGGGGGTTTCAGTGATGATAATGCCTTTGAATGTCAAGGGGAGATGGTTAATTCTCTCTCTTGTTGAAAATGGTAATTGCCTGGCATTTGTGTGGTGCAAATGTTACTTGCCACTTAACAGCCCAAGCCTGAATGTTGTCCAGGTCTTGCTGCATGTGGACAAGGAGTGCTTCAGTATCTGAGGAGTTGCAAATGGTACTAACAGTGCAATCATCAGCAAACATCCCCAGTTGTGACCTTATGATGGAGAGAAGATCATTGGTGAAGCAGCTGAAGATGGTTGGGCCGAGGTCACTACCCCGAGGAACTCCTGCAGCTATGTCCTGGGACTGAGATGATTGGCCTCCAACAACCACAACTATCTTCCTTTGTGCTAGGCATGACTCCCTGATTTTCAATGACTTCAGTTTTACTGAGGCTTTTGATTCCATACTTAGTCAAATGCTGCCTTGATGTCAAAAGCAGTCACTCTCACATCATCTCTTGAAATCAGCTCTTTTGTCCTTGTTTGGAGCAAGGCTATAATGAGGTTTGGAACGGAGTGGCCCTGGTGGAACCCACACAGAGCATCGGTGAGCAGGCTATTGCTGTGAAAGTGTTGCCTGACAGCACCGTCAATGACACCTTCCATCACTTTCTTGATGATTGAGACTAGACTGATGGGGCAGTAATTGGTCAGATTGGATTTGTCCTGCTTTTTGTGGGCAGGACACACCTGGGTAATTTTCCACAATTGTTGGGTACATACCAATGTTGCAGCTGCACTGGAACAGCTTGGTTAAAGGCAAGGCTAGTTCTAGAGCACAAGTCTACAGTACTACTGCCAGGATGTTGTCAGGGCCCATTGCTTTCGCTGTATCCAGTGCTTTTCACCCATTTCTTAATATCACATGGAGTTAATCTAAATTGGCTGATGACTGGCATCTGTGATGCTGGGGACCTCAGGAGGAGGCTGAGATCGATCATTCAAGAAGGGTAGCAGGGATAAACCTGGTAATTACAGGCCGGTGAGTCTAACATCAGTGGTAGGGAAACTATTGGAAAAAATTCTGAGAGACAGGATTAATCTCCACTCGGAGAGGCAGGGATTAATCAAGGATAGTCTGCATGGCTTTGTCAGGGGGAGATCATGTCTAACAAACTTGATTGAATTGTTCGAGGAGGTGACTAAATGTGTAGGTGAGGGTAAAGCAGTTGATGGAGTCTACATGGACTTCAGTAAGGCTTTTGATAAGGTCCCGCATGGGAGATTGGTTAAGAAGGTAAGAGCCTATGGGATCCAGGGCAATTTGGCAAAGTGGATCCAAAATTGGCTTAGTGGCAGGAGACAGAAGGTGATGGTCAAGGGTTGTTTTTGCGCTTGGAAGCCTGTAACCAGTGGTGTATCGCAGGGATTGGTGCTGGGACATTTGCTATTTGTAGTGTACATTAATGATTTAGACATGAATATAGGAGGTATGATCAGTAAGTTCACAGATAACACGAAAATTGGTGGTGTCATAAATAGTGAGGAGCAAAGCTTTAGATTACAGGACGATATAGATGGGCTGGTAAGATGGGCGGAGCAGTGGAAAATGGAATTTAATCCTGAGAAGTGTGAGGTGATGCATTTTGGGAAGACTAACAAAGCAAGGGAATATACAATGGGTGGTAGGACCCTAGGAAGTACAGAGGGTCAGAGGGACCTTGGTGTACTTGTCCATAGATCACTGAAGGCAGCAGCACAGGTAGATAAGGTGGTTAGGAAGGCATATGGGATACTTGCCCTTATTAGCCGAAGCATAGAGTATAAGAGCAGGGGGGTTATGATGGAGCTGTATAAAACGCTAGTTAGGCCACAGCTGGAGTACTGTGTATAGTTCTGGTCGCCACAATATAGGAAGGATGTGATTACACTGGAGAGAGTGCAGTGGAGATTCACCAGGATGTTGCCTGGGCTGGAGCATTTCAGCTATGAAGAGAGACTGAAAAGACTAGGGTTGTTTTTCTTAGAGCAGAGAAGTCTGAGGGGGGACCTGATAGAGATATACAAAATTATGAGGGGCATAGATAGAGTAGATCGGAAGAAACTTTTTCCCTTGTGGAGGGATCAATAATCAGGGGGCATAGATTTATGGTAAGGGGCAGGAGGTTCAGAGGGGATTTGAGAAATAAAAATTTCACCCAGAGAGTGGTTGGAATCTGAAGGCGTAGTAGAGGTAGGAACCCTCACAACGTTTAAGAAGTATCTAGATGAGCACATGAAATGCCATAACATACAAGGCTACGGGCCAAGTGCTGGAAAATGGGATTAGAATCGATAGGTGCTTGATGGCCAGCATGGCACGATGGGCTGAAGGGTCTGTTTCTGTGCTGTATAATTCTATGACTCTATCCACTTGGCACCTCTGGCTGAAGATGGTTGCAAATGCTTCAGCCTTGCCTTTTTCACTGATGTGCTGGGCTCTCCCATCATTGAGGATGAGGATACTTGTGGAGCGTCCTCCTCCTCCAGTTAGTTGTTTAATTGTCCATCACCATTCACAACTGGATGTAGCAGGACTACAGAGCTTAGATCTGTTGCATGCTACTTCCACTGTTTAACATGCATGTAGTCCTGTGTTGTAGCTTTACCAGGTTGGCACCTAAATTTTACGTATGTCTGGTGCTGCCCTTGGCATGCTCTCCTGCACCCTTCATTGAACCAGGGTTGATCCTTGGCTTGATGATAATGATAGAGTGAGGGATATGCCAGGCCATGAAGAAACAGATTGTGTTTGAATGCAATTCTGCTGCTACTGATGGTCCACAGCACCTTACGAACGCCCAGTTTTGAGCTGCTTGATCTATCCCATTTAGCACGGTGGTAGTGTCACGCAACACAATGTTTTAGTTTATCCTTTTGTCGAGAATCTGGGGCTGAGATAAAACAGCGGCAGTGGGCCAGATCTGGTGCTGTTGGAGCAGTGAGTAGGAGTGGGCTGAGTCCTTTGCAGTGGCAGCAGGACAGCACTGGGTCAAAGGCCATTGCAGATCAGGAGGGAGTGAGCTCAGCTACTGCAGCAACTGTAATAGCATGACCAGCTCCAAATCCGAAATGTCAGGAAGAAATCACGAAGGGAGAAACATGCCATGACTGATTAGACAGAACTGAGACAAATCTAATATCCCTTGCCCCCTCATATTAACACAATTTCACTGAAGATTGATTATTTTTAAAGAGCCCTCACCAGATCATAAATCAGATCTTAAAGTTGCAAATTCACAAAAAATAGGACATCCATCCCTGGTGTTTAATGTGTTACGCCACATTGTGATCCAAGCAGTTCTTCCCCTAACCTACTGAAGCCTAGATGATCAGGAGATACATTTTGAACACTCAGTATTTGAATATAAAAACATGAAATAAAGTGACATTAGGTTTTACAATATTAAATGGATTCCTGTTTTTTGGACAACAAAATGTCAATGACTATAAAGTTAGCGTTACTTGACACATACAAACCAACTTCTGTTAATCTCTTCTTACCAGCTCTATGAATTCATTACTGCCCAGATCCAATCGATCTATTTGTGTCAGCCTGTGCATTGACCTGCAGCAAATGAGAATAAAAGGATTCAATTCCAAATTGTCATGTCATTATGGTTGATTCAAAGCCCCATAACAACCCATAAATGTACACAATTCGATGTTAGGACTGGAGATGTGGGAAAGCAAATAAAATAAACAATTTGTATTTGTACAGGAACTTTCACATCCTCAGGGCATCCCAGAGTGCTTCATAACCAAATTCAAGTGAGGTCCTTGTTGTTATGTAGGCAAGACTAACAGCCAATTTGCTCACATGGTCCCACAAACAATAGTGAGATATATGACCAGTTAGTCTTTTTTTCGTGGTGTTGATCAAGGATAAATGTTAGCCACAAGGGACAAAATATGTCAATCTGTAGTTCACAAATTCCTTAAGCACGTGACAGACGTGCTTCATTTTCCTTTGGAGAACCAGCAATAGGAGAGAGGAATAAACAGGAAAAAACTGCAAACGCCAGAAATCTTAAACTAAAACAGAAAATGTTGAAAATGGCAGATAACTTAGCATCGACAAAGAGAATAGATTGGATTAGATTTTCAACTTTATGCTCAGGCGTAAACTCATCTTTCCAATAATTTCAATGATGACCAGTCAATCTGTAACACCAGTATTATATTCGAAGGGCAAGTTGAAAATCTACCATATTATGATATTTTCATTGTGTATCCTTCATCACACACTTGTAATTTCATAACAGAGGCGAAGTCATGAATCCTTCCGAATGACAGGATTTCCCAAAGTCTGGAACTGATTGCACACAACAATAAACTTTCATTCATATAACTTCTTTAATGTAATAAATCATCCCAAGGCATTTCACAGGAACGTTATCAAACAGAATTTGGCACTGAACCACATAAGACAATATTAGGACAGTTGACCCAAAGATTGGTCAAAGAGGTCGATTTTAAGATGCATATTAAAGAAGGAGAGGTAGAGAGGTAGAAGATTTAGGGAGGGAATTTCAGATCTTAGCACTTAGACAGCTAAATGCATGACCACCAATGGTGGAGCATTGAAAATTGAGGATGTGCAAGAGGCCAGAATTGGAGGAACGCACAGATCCTGGAGGCCTGTAGGGCTAGAGGAGGTTAAAGAGATAGGGAGGAGAATAGGAAGTGGATGGATATGAAAACAAGGATGAGAATTTTAAGTCAAGGCATTGCTGGACTGAGAGCCAATGGAGGTCAGTGAGTATGGAGGTGATAGGTGAATGGAACTTGGTGCGAGTTCGGATGTAGGCAGCAGAGTTTCAGATGACTTCAAGTCAAATCAATCCTCCAATTCCAATTATTCTCAGATGCAGGGGTGGTGCCAAAGGACTGGAGGATTACAAATGTTATACCTTTGTTCAAAAAAGGGAAGGAGAAGCCTGGCAATTACAGGCAGTCAGTTTAAGATCAGTGGTGGGTAAGGGTTTAGAAACAATAGTCTGGAAGAAAATAGAGAAAATTAGCAGCCGCTTGGACAACATGAACGAATAAAGGATGGCCAGCATGGATTTCCTAAGAGCAAATCATATTTAACTAACTTGATTGAGTTTTTGATGAGGTAACAAAGAGGGTGGATGAGGGCAGATGGTTGATATTGTGTAAATGGACTTTCAGAAGGTGTTTGATAAAGTACTACATATTAAGTTTGCTAGCAGATTTGAAACTCATGGGATAAAAGGGCCTGTAGCAGCATGAATACAAAATTGGCCAAGGGATAGCAAACAGAGTTGTGGTGAATGCCTGTTGTTCAGACTAGAGGGAGGTGTACAGTGGAGTTCTCCTAGCTTCATTACTAGGACCACTGCTGATTTTGAGATACATTAATAGCTTAGACTTGGGGTTATAGGGCACAATTTTGAAATGTGCAGATGCCATGAAACTTGGAAGTGCAGTAAAGTCAGAAAGATAGTAATAGACTTCAAGAGCACATAGACAGGCTGCTGGAATAGGCTTACATATGGCAAAGGAAATTCAATGGAGAAAAGTGTAAGGTGATACATTGTGGTAGCAAGAAGAACGAGAGACAATACATGCTGAATGGTACAATTTTAAAGGGGATACAAGAACAAAGAGACCTGGGGGTGTTTGTGCACAAATCTTTGAAGGTTGCAGGGCAGGCTGACAAAGCAGTTAATAAAGCAGATGGGATCCTGGGTTTTCTAAATTAAGACAGAGTACAAAAGCCAGGAATTTATACTAAATCTATATAAACACTAGTGCGGCACCAGCTTGAATATTGTATTGAATTCTAGGCACCACACTTTAGGAAGGATGTGAAGGCTTTGGAGAGATTTACTGGAATGGTTCCAAGGATGAAGGATTACAGTTAGGTGGATAGACTGGAGAAACTGTGATTGTTTTCCTTGGAGTACAGAAAGCTAAGAGGAGATTTGATAGCAGTGTTAAAAACCTTGAAGGGTGTAGACAAATAAAGAGAAACAATAGTTGAAGTGTTGATAACCAGAGAGTAGAGACTGAAGATGATTGATAAAAGAACTAGAGGCAAAACCTTTTGACAAAACCAATATTTAGAATTTGGAATGCACTACTTGATAGGGTGGTGGATACCGATTCAATAGTAACCGACGGGAGTGGGACTAACTGGATTGCTCTTTGCAAGAGCTAGCACAGACTCAAAGGGCCAAATGGCCTCCTCCTGTACTGTTCTATTCTATGATTCTATGATAAGTTTACAGAGGGTGCAAGGTGAGAGTCTGGCCAGTGCAGCATTGGAACAGTTGAGTCTAGAGGTATCAAAGGTATGGATGAGGGTTTCAGCAGCAGATGAGCTGAGGCAGAGGTGAGGATGGGCGAAGTTTAGGAAGTGGAAATAGGCAGTCTTCGTGATGGAGAGCATATCAGTAGCTCATCTCAGGATCAAATATGACACCAAGATTGTGAACAGTCTGGTTCAGCTACAGAGAGTGGCCAGGAGAGAGAGAGATGGAGCAGCTTGTTGCACATTGGAGCCTCTACAGCAGCAGTCCGAGCATTCATGAGAGATACCACAATTGATCCTGCAGTCTCAATCACAGTCTCTTGAATTGCCAGATACTCCATGGTGGACTGCAATGTTTCAATTATATTGAACAACACAACACACAGGTGTTTGGGCACTCCTTCACACTAGTCATCATAGTTTGATGATTGATTGGTACAGTTTTCAATGACTCAAGCAATCCCTGATGCTCAGAAAGCATCCTTCTTTTGAATGTAAATCTGCTAACATCCAGATCCCTGTCCTCATCAACTGAGATAACAGCAAAATACTGCAGATGCTGGAACGCTGAAATAAAAACAGAAAGTGCTGGAAATACTCAGCAGGTCAGGCAGAATCTGTGCAGGGTTAGCGTTTCAGGTCTGTGACCTTTCATCAGAATTTACAAAGGTTAGAAAAGAATTAGACTTTAAGCAAGTGAAGGTGTTTGGGGGGGGGGGGCGCGGGGCGGTTGATGAGGAACAGAACAAAAGGGAAGGTGTGTGATAGGGCAGATGGCAGGAGAAATTAAATAACAAAGATGTCATGGGACAAAGGCAAAGCGAGTGTTAATGCTTGTGGTGAAGGAGAAAGTATTAGAACAGAGAGAGTATTAATGGCAGTGTAATGAGAAGCTCTGTCCAAAAGCACAAACATGAAAAACAGGCACATGGTTAAAAAATAAAACAAAATAAAATAATTAAAAAAAGAAAAAATATAAAAATGGCCAGTCACGCTCTGAAATTATTGAACTCAATGCTCAGTCCGCAAGGCTGTAGAGTGCCTAATCGAAAGATGAGATGCTGCTGCTCGAGCTTGTTTTGATGTTCACTGGAACACTGCAGCAGGCCAAGGACAGAAATGTGGGCACGAGAGCAGGGGGGTGTGTGTGTTGAAATGGCAAGCAACTGGAGGCTCGGGGTCATGCTTCCGGACTGAGCAGAGGTGTTCTACAAAGCGGTCACCCAATTTACGTTTGGGCTCGAGACCCATCAGTCTTCTCTCGATCATCAGCAAAGTGATGGAAGGCGTTGTCGACAATGCTATCAAGTGCCACTTAAACAGCAATAACCTGCTCACCGATGCTGAGTTTGGGTTCCGTTGATGATTGTACAATGTTCAGTACCATTCACAACTCCTCAGATACTGAAGCAGTCCATGTCCATATACAGCAAGACCTGGACAACATTCAGGCTTTGGGCTCATAAGTGGCAAGTCACATTTGCACGACACAGGTGCCAGGCAATGACAATTTCCAATAGGACAGAATCTAACCACCAACCTTGACGTACAACAGCATTGCCATCAATGAATCCACCACTATCAACATCCTGGGGGTTACCATTGACCAGAAACTGACCTGGAGCAGTTACATAAATACTGTGGCTACAGGAGCAGGTCAGAGGCTGGAAATTCTGCAGCGAGTAACCTACCTCCTGACTCCACAGAGCCTGTCCACTATCTACAAGGCACAAGTCAGGAATGTGATGGAATACTCTCCACTTGCTGGATGGGTGCAGCTCCAACAACACTCAGGAAGCTCGACACCATCCGGGACAAAGCAGCCCGCTTGATTGGCACCCCATCTACAAACATTCACTCCCTCCACCACCGATGCACAGTGGCAGAAGCACAAGATGCACTGCAGCAGCTCACCATGCCTCCTTAGACAGCACCTTTGCAAACTCGTGAACTCTTCCACCTAGAAGGACAAGGACAGCAGACACATGGGAAAACCACCACCTGCAAGTTCTCCTCCAAGTCACAAGAAGACAAATTGAAATAGAGAGGATGACATTGGAAAGAGAAGAAAAGGAAATAGAAAGAGAAATGTGAAAACTTGAATTAGAATTAGAAAGAGAAAGGGAGAATTTAGAATTTGAAAGGGAAAAGCTCAAAGTCCGTGAATGTGCATTGGAGATGAAAGGTGAGGATGACCCAAAGCAAACTCTTCGTAATTTTGATTTGGGAAAGAATATTCACTTGGTACCTAAATTTTGTGAGGAGGGAGTAGAAATGTATTTTGTGTCATCTGAGAAAATTGCCAGGAATCTGCATTGGCCTAAATCATCTTGGACAATGCCTCAATAGAGTGTTTTCGTAGGGAAAGCTTTAGTGGTGTACTCATCTCTTTCAGAAGAGCACTCACAGGACTGTGACAAAGACTGCTGTTTTCAATGTCTATGAGTTGTAACCAGAGGCCTACAGACAGAAATTCAGAAATTTAAAAAGGAAAAAGGGCCTACATATGTGGAATTGCTAGTGAGAAGGAAATGGTGTTTGATAGGTGGTATAGATTGATAAAGGTTACACAAGACTTTGAGAGCCTTAGAGAAGTGATTCTGATGGAAGAATTCAAGAATAGTGTCCTTTTGGGAATAAGGTCCCACCTAGAAGAACAAAAAGTTCATAAAATAAAGGAAGCCACAGTTGTGGCAGATGATTATGAATTGATTCACAAGAACAGTAGTCAGAGGCCCCAGTTTGAACCCTTTCAGAGAAATTGGAGAGAAAGAAGTTTGATAATGAAAAGAAATCTGGTTCTATTGAGATGGATGGCAAAGGTGAAGACACAGACACTCATCACGTTAGCAAAAGACAAAGTCCAGAAGACAAGTTTGGTTCAAGGGGACTGACGTGCTATTTTTGTCATAAAAATTCCATGTGAAGCTAAGCATTGAAGGTGGAAAAACAAGCTTATTGTATTTGTACAGTCAAATGCTGTCCTCCCAGGAAATACTGTCCTAGTGAATAAGGTTCACGACAAGCAGGTCATTTCTCCCACATGCACTGATAGAGTGAATCAGGTTGTAGAAAACTATAGAAGGTTTCATGTATGGGAGTGAAGTATCCCCACGTATAGCGGTTGATGCAGGCAAGCCAATTGTTATCCTTAGAGATACAGGGGTGGCACAGTCACTGATGTTGGCAGGTGACATGTATTCCCCCCGCCCCACCCCCGGTAGTTTGCTGAATGTGAAGGTCTTAATTCAGGGTATTGATGGAAATTATTCACCTGTTCCCTTATATAGGGTTGATTTAAAATGTGACTTTGTCACTGGTCCCGTTACCACTGATATCATTCCTGGTTTACCGATTGCAGTTGTAGATGTTTTGCTAAGAAATGATTTGGCTGGGGATGAGATGTTGGCATCTCTGCTGGTTTCGGGGAAGCCAGCTGAGGCTGCGTAAACTGAGGTTTTGCAGGAAGGACGTCCCGGACTATTCCAGATTGTGTTGTGACTAGGTCCCAGGCTTACAGCGTTAATCAAGATGAGACGGATTCAGTTGTTGTGGAGGACAACTCAAATATTTGGTTGGCTGAAATCTGTTTCAAGGATTTGGATGGGGATGTTGGTGTTAAAGGCTCCAATGCTAACAATGGTGAATTGTTTAGTAGATCTTCCTTGGTAGAAGCACAACAGGCAGACCCTGATTTGAGGAGCTTGTCTCAGATGGCGTGTTCGGAAGCAGAGGCTGAACAGATTCCAGAATATTATGATGTCAAGAATGACATTTTGATGAAGACGTAGCAACCTTCCTAGAGGCCCGCTGATGAAGATTGGGTTGTAGTCCGTCAGATTGTTGTCCCTCCTTGTTACCACAGTGAAAATTTCCTATGATATTCCAGTAGCAGGTCATTTGGATATTTGGAAGGCTCAGGCTAGGGTAATGGCCCATTTTTACTGGCCGAAGCTGCATAAGATGTGGTTGACATTTGTAAGATATGTCACACTTATCAGATGGTTGGGAAGCCACAGCCTTTGATTAAACCAGCTCCATTAATAATGATACCTGCATTTGATGAGTCATTCAGTTGGGTTCTTGTGGATTGTATTGAACCCTTGCCTAAGACTAAGTCGAGTCAGAGACATCTCCTGACCAACATGGATTTGTCCACTTGATTTCCAGAGATAGTATCATTGAAGAAGATCACAGCAAAAGTTGTGATTGAGGTGTTGGTCCAATTTTTCACTAGGTATGGGCTGCCAAAAGAAATTCAGTCTGATCACAGGTCAAAGTTCATATCAGATGTATTTCAGGAGGTCATGTGTAATTTAGGAGTGAAGCAGCTCAACTTGTCTGCTTATCATTCACAGTCCAAAGGTGCTTTGGAGAGGTTTCACTAAACCCTGAATAGTATGATTTAGGGCCTATTGTCTCCAGTATCCCCAGGATTGGGATAAAGAGATATCAGTCTTGTTATTCGCGACTAGGAATACGCTAAATGAGTATACTGGTTTCAGTCCCTTCAAATTGGTCTATGGGCATGAGGTTAAGGGCCCCCTTAAAGTCATTAAGGAGAGATTTTCACCACAGGAGGAAGAAACTACCCTCCTAGATTATGTGTCAAAGCTCCAAGAAAGGCTTTCAAAAGCTTCTGCAGTGGCCAAAGAACATCTCAAGCTTCTCAGCAGGTTTTGAAAGCACAAGCAGATAGAACAGTTTAGGCATGTAGTTTTCAGCCTGGGGATAAGATGTTAGTCTTTTGCCTTTGCCTTGTGAACCATTGAAAACTAGGTTTAGTAGACCCTACTATATCAAAAGGTAACTCAGTGATGTGAAGTATGTAGTCAGTACCCCAGACAGACGAAAGATTCAAAGGGTGTGTCATATGAATGTGCTGAAGAGGTACTATGACTGTGAGCATTGTCAGCACAGGTGGTAGAGAATGTAGATGGTGATACTGGTGCACAAGATGAACCAGATGATGAGTGTGAGACTGAGAGTTCTCAAATTGAGCCCCCTACCATAAAGCTGGCAAATGCAGAGGTGTTGCAGGGTCTGGATGAAGTGCTACACAACCTACCTGAGCAACGGATGAAAGACATAGCTGACCTACTGAGGTAATATAAGCCAGTATGCGCAGATAAGCCAGGTCATACGTCTCTGGCTATTCATGAAGTTGATGTAAGGGATCCTAAACCAATTAAACAAAACCCAGCAAATTGGCCAAAGTCAGGGAGGCGGTTCAATAAATGTTAAATAATGATAAAATTGACCCTAGTCAAAGTAGTTGGAGTTCTCCTGTTGTTCTGGTACCAAAAGCAGATGGTTCTCAAAGATTCTGCATTGATTACTGAAAGGTTAATGCGGTATCTCAGACGGACTCCTATCCAGTCTCGAGGATTGTATTGATCGGATGGAGAACTCGGCCTTCGTTAGCAAAATTGATTTGCTTGAGGGATATTGGCAAGTCCCCTTGACCGACCATGACAAGGAAACTCTGCTTTTGTGACACAAGATGGTCTGTTCCAATGTAAAGTTATGCCATTTGATATGAAACATGCACGGGCTATATTTCAAAGATTAACCAATCAAATGATTGCCGGGTTGAGTCATTGTGTTATGTACATTGAGGACCTTTTGGTGTACAGTGACACTTAGAATGATCATGTCAGACATTTGAGAGCTCTACTTGACAGGCTGGCCAAAGCTAGCAAGTCACAGCATGACTGGCCTTTTGTTTATATTTTTATATATTTTATTTTATTTCATTTTTTTAACCATGTGTCTGTTTTTCATGTAGACAGAGCTGCTCATTATTCCGCTATTAACATTCTCTCTGAACTAATGCTTTGTCTTTCACCACAAGCATTAACACACTCTTTGCCTTTGTCCCAGGACAGCTTTGTTATTTAATCTCTCCTGCCCTCTGCCCTATCACACACCTCCCCTTTTGTTCTCTTCCCCACCATCACCCCTCCCTCCCCAACCCCTTCACTTGATTAAAACCTAATTCTTTTCTAAGCTTTGTCAGTTCTGATGAAAGGTCACAGACCTGAAATGTTAACTCTGTTTCTCTCTCCATAGATGCTGCCTGACCTGCTGCATATTTCCAGCACTTTCTGTTTTTATGGCCAAAGCTAACCTTGTCATAAACGTTGGCGGAGAGTGCGTTTGCCAAGGCCAAGGTTGTCTATTTCGGACATATCATGGGTCAAGGTCAAGTGTTGCTGCAAGGGGCCAAAGTTCAGGTGAAAAAAGACTTTTCTGTACCCAAGGCAAAGAAAGAAGTGTTATGATTTCTGGGTATGTGTGGGTTCTATAGGAAATTTGTCCCTAATTTCAGCACAGTCGTCACCTCATTGACGTATTTGTTGAAGAAAAATGTGAAGTTCGAATGGTCAGTCATGCCAAACAGCATTTGAGAAGTTAAAGGCCATTTTGGTAAAGCAGCCAGTTCTTGCAGCCCAAATTTTAGTGAGCCATTCTAGGTGGCTATTAACAGCAGTGACATAGGGATAGGATCGGTATTGCTCCAAGATGATGATGCTGGTATGGAATGGCCCGTTAGCTACTTCTCTAGGAAGCTTAATAAGCATCAAATAAAGTACTCGACCATCGAGAAAGAGGCTTTAAGACTTTTACCGGCTCTTCAACAGTTTGAGGTATACGTAACCAATAGTCTGACCTCCCCCTCTCTGATGCTCAGCGTTCTGTACTCAGCAAAGGTCTCAGTTTTATCCCCTTACGCCCCCACCTCAATGAATTTCGCGCTCGGCATGACGTTGAGCTCTTCTTCCGTCGCCTCCGCGTCCAGGCTCACTTCTTCGACCAGGAGTCCTCCCCCCGACCAGCAGACCCATTCACCCGCCTCCAGCATTCTCCCTCTACCTGGACCCCTCCCCCTGGCCTCTTACCCGCTCTTGATCTCTTCATTGAAAACTGTCGGCGAGACATTGGTCGTCTCAATTTCTCTGCCCCCCTCACTCACTCTCACCTGTCCCCCTCTGAACTTGAGGCACTCCGTTCTCTCAGGTCTAACCCCGACATGGTCATCAAACCTGCAGACAAGGGTGGTGCTGTTGTTGTATGGCGTACCGACCTCTACCTTGCAGAAGCTCAACGCCAACTCACAGACACCTCTTCCTACCTCCCTCTGGACCATGACCCCACCACCGAACATCAAGCCACCGTCCAAAGGACTGTCACTGACCTCATCTCCTCTGGAGATCTTCCCTCTACAGCTTCCAACCTCATAGTCCCGCAACCCCAGACAGCACGCTTCTACCTCCTTCCCAAAATCCACAAACGGGACTGTCCCGGCAGACCCATTGTGTCAGCCTGCTCCTGCCCCACTGAACTTATTTCTTCCTATCTAGACTCTATCTTTTCTCCGCTGGTCCAGTCTCTTCCCACCTACATCCGTGACTCTTCTGACGCCCTACGTCATTTTGACAATTTCCAGTTTCCTGGTCCCAACCGCCTCCTCATCACTGTGGACGTCCAATCGCTCTACACCTCCATCCCCCACCAGGATGGTTTGAGGGCTCTCCGCTTCTTCCTGGAACAGAGGCCCAACCAGTCCCCATCCACCAACACCCTCCTCCGCCTGGCTGAACTTGTTCTCACATTGAACAACTTCTCCTTCAACTCCATGCATTTCCTTCAAGTAAAAGGTGTCGCTATGGGTACCCGCATGGGTCCTAGTTATGCCTGTCTTTTTGTGGGATATGTCGAGCATTCTTTTAGAATTTATTCTTTGTTCCAGTCCTACTCAGGCCGCCTCCCCCAACTCTTTTTCCGGTACATTGATGACTGTATCGGTGCCGTTTCCTGCTCCCGCCCCGAACTAGAAAACTTTATCAACTTTGCTTCCAATTTCCCTTCTCTCACCTTTACATGGTCCATCTCTGACACTTCCCTTCCCTTCCTCGACTTCTCTGTCTCCATCTCTGGGGATAGGTTGTCTACCAATATCCATTATAAGCCCACTGACTCCCACAGCTACCTCGACTACACTTCTTCACACCCTACCTCCTGTAAGGACTCCATTCCATTCTCCCAGTTTCTCCGTCTTCGACGCATCTGCTCTGATGATGCTACCTTCCATGACGGTGCTTCTGATATGACCTCCTTTTTCCTCAACCGAGGATTTCCCCCCACTGTGGTTGACAGGGCCCTCAACCGTGTCCGACCCATTCCCCGCACCTCTACCCTCACCCCTTCCCCTCCCTCCCAGAACCGTGACAGGGTTCCCCTTGTCCTCACTTTTCATCCCACCAGCCTCCATATCCAAAGGATCATCCTCCGCCATTTTCGCCACCTCCAGCGTGATGCCACTACCAGTCGCATCTTCCCCTCCCTTCCCCTGTCAGCATTCCGAAGGGATCGTTCCCTCCGCGACACCCTGGTCCACTCCTCCATTACCCCCACCACCTCGTCCCCGTCCCAGGGCACCTTCCCTTGCAATCGCAGGAGGTGTAATACCTGCCCATTTACCTCCTCTCTCCTCACTATCCCAGGCCCCAAACACTCCTTTCAGGTGAAGCAGCGATTTACTTGTACTTCTTTCAATGTAGTATACTGTATTCGCTGCTCACAGTGTGGTCTCCTCTACATTGGGGAGACCAAGCGCAGACTGGGTGACCGCTTTGCAGAACATCTCCGCTCAGTCCGCAAGCAGGTCCCTGAGCTTCCGGTTGCTTGCCATTTCAACACTCCCCCCTGCCCTCATGCTCACATCTCTGTCCTGGGATTGCTGCAGTGTTCCAGTGAACATCAACGCAAGCTCGAGGAACAGCATCTCATCTACCGATTAGGCACACTACAGCCTGCCGGACTGAACATTGAGTTCAATAATTTCAGAGCATGACAGCCCCCCACTTTACTTTCATTTTTAGTCATTTTTAGTTATTTTTTCTTCCTTTTTTTTTACATTCCTTTTTACATTTTTTACAATCTTTTTTTGCATTTATTTCATTTCATCTTAGTTTGTTCAGTTTGCTTACCCACTGTTTTTTTCAGGTTGTTTTTCTTCAGGTTTGCACTTGCTGCTGTTCAATATTCAGTATATTCACACCTAATCTGTACTAATGCTTTGTCTTTCAACACACCATTAACATATTGTTTGCCTTTGCTCCGTGACCTTTTGGTCAGCTATGTGGCCTGGTCCAATCTGCACCTTCTCCTTTGTTATCTCTTGCCCAACCCCCACCTCACTTGTTTATAATCTGTGACTTTTCTAATATTTGTCAGTTCCGAAGAAGGGTCACTGACCCGAAACGTTAACTCTGCTTCTCTTTCCACAGATGCTGCCAGACCTGCTGAGTGAATCCAGCATTTCTTGTTTTTGAGTCAGGGGTAAGTACTGGTTTATACAGACCACAACCCACTTGTGTTGCCAGAAAAGTACAGAACAAAGAACATCAGGCTGTTTCTTTGGAGTTTGATGTTACAGCCATTTACACTAAAAATTGTGCATATTGCAGGGAGAAACAATGTAATTGCTGATACTCTAGAGTTTAAAGAAGGGGTGTAAGAGAGAAGGAAGACCAGAGTTATGATAATTTTATGATATTTGAATCTTGATAATCCTAATTGTCACATTTACTTGGTTTTGTTATTGGTAAGCACTTATGATTTTATAAATTGTACAATATGAAAATGTTACTTGTAAATGTGTAATAAGCGATTTGTTAAAACATTTATGATGTTAAGAACTTTCTGTATTTCTGAACTGTTGTAAAGAAAACTTTACCAAGGCGGGGAAGTGTGATGGAATCCGTGGTTTGTGGGACCACTGGGGGACCATGTGCGAGTTGTTGTCTGAATAATGATTTGTTGAATGTTCTGTTCGGTGCACAGAACCTGGTTTCAAAGACAGTTTTTTTGAGACAGACCCTAACTGAAAGGGAAACTAAAACTTCAGGTTTCTAGGAAAACAGAGACTGGTGGAAACCAGATTAAAATCAGAGCCATCCAAGCTCAGGTCACACAGGGGTGTAGTGCAGGCAGGGTGAAGAAAGTGAAGGCTGGATCCAGGAGCTGGCAATAGGCAAATATGAGTTGCTGCTGCTATTTCTGTTACTTAAAGTAACTGATTAACCAAACCCACCCATACAGTACACAGGTGGACTAAGTGCGCTGATTTGGTGAAGACTGTACCTGTGGAGTTTGGGTTGAAGGGGAACTGCTGTCGGATGAGAATTGGTGACTGCATCACAGAAGAAAGGAGCTGGAGACCTACCTGAAGAAGTTCAGACCTTTGAAGAACTTTGTGACTGTAATTGGTGCCACATATGCTAAGTAGACTGCCCAGTAAATCTATGAGATCTATCTTCATTGTATCTGATAGTGAATGTGTAATTTGTAATATATAAATTGACCTTGATTTGTCTGTTAATTCATGTTTAATTTATGTTGATTTTGGTTTGATTGTTAAAGTAAAAGTTATAAAAGTGAAATCTTGTCCATTTTGACACTGAATGGACAGGTCATGAGTTGCTATGGAGATGCTTACAGAGAGACCTTCAAAAATAGTGGGGGAGTTCCTATAAGGTGTTGCGAAGTAAGTGGATAATCACAGGCTGTTGGTGTGAAATGTAATCTTCTTGATGCCTGTTTACTTATATGACGTCTGTGCCAACTAGAGGAGGGAGCCTGTCAACAATTCTCTGAGCTGGTAGGTCAGATCTAGATGCTGGAACAGATCACTAGAATGCTATCAACTGGAATTTAAAGGCATCTGTAAGTTAACAGAGACAGGACAGATCTGCAAAATTGATCAAGGGTACAAATCTCTTGAGTAAGGCAGAGTATGGGGAGTGGAGAGAACTGGTAAACTTCAGAGTGCTTCCCATTTTTGATGGATTCTGCTTCGGCGTGCTACCGGTTCCAGTATCTGTCTCAAAGTGATTGTTTAGGTTCTCCGACCTCTGAGACCCACCTTCAATGATGCTTCAACTGTGCTTTTTCAGATAGCACACTTATTGGGTGTTGGTAGGAGACTGATTTCTGAACTCAATCTTTAATAGTCTGATTCAACTGAGAAACAAAACTTTCTGGTGGATTATTTGTTTATTCCATGTGCCAATTACAAGGTTAATGCAAAAGCATTAGGGATGTAATGGAATAGGGGAAAGGCTGGGAAACAACAGGCTGCTCAAATCTATGAAATTCCCCAAGTACAGTGGGGCTGTCATTTAAATGTTTAAAATCCTCCAATCAGGTTTCCAACCCTGCCACAGCCCTCATAAAACTCACAAATGACATCCTTTGTGGCTGTGACTCCTCATCCTTCTCAACCTATCTGCAGCCTTTGGCATAGTTGACTACACCATCCTACACCAATGTCTCCCCTCTATTGTCCAGGTCGTGGGGCTACCCTTGTCTAGTTCCATTCCTATTTATCCAGCTGTAGCCAGAGAGTGGTTTTTCTTCCTGCTCCCACACCACTATCATTGGAGTCCCCCAAGGATCTGTCTTGAGTAGGAAACGGCCCATCTGCAGGCAGCCCCTCAGTAACATCATACGAAACACTGAACTGGATTTTTGTTTTGAAGACGCACCTTCAGTAGGGAAGGCCAAGTAATGGCCAGGGAGCACGCTCGCTGTCCAATCATGGACGGCAGGCAAGCTCCTGAGCTGGAGGGCCAATAGGAGGCCCTCCAGCAATGACACATTGTTAGCCCCACCATCCAAGGTGGGTGCTGTCAATGCAGATAGGAAAGTGGAGTTGAGGCCACATTCAGATCAGCCATGATCTTATCAAATGGTGCAGCAGGGTCGAGGGGCTGAATGGCCTACTCCTGCTCCTAATTCGTACGCTCGTATGCAAGTGACAGACAGAGGCTGCCTCACGATGGAGGTGCCCTCTGAAGAGAAAAATTTTCAGCTTGCAAAGCCGCAGCTGCCAGGCTGTCATCATGGAGAGGTAACCCATTGTAGCTGGCCAATGCAGATGTGGGAGGTGGTTCTCTAGTGGGATGGAGCATTTGTACCCCCTGATCTGCCGCAGGGAGGCAGCCTCCATGCCCTGGTTGTGTTTTGGCCTCAGTGGGGGTTTAGTCAGCTTCTGCTAAGTGGCCTTAACAGACCATTTAATTGGTCTCCAACAGGAGTCAAAAAGTCTTCCCACTATGTCAGGTTCCATTTGTATGCTGATGACACCCAGTTATAACTTAGCATCACCTATTTCAATCCGTCCATCCCCATGATTTGTCACTCTGCTTTCCAACATCCAGTTTTGGATGAGCAGAAATTTCCTCCAATTAAGTATTGGGAATGAACCCCATTTCCTAGTCACCAACTCCATCAGTCTTCCTGGCCACTGTCTGAGGCTGAACCAGACTGTTTGCAATCTTGGCATTCTATTTTACTCTGAGCTGAGCTTCTGACCCCATGTCATCTTCTTCACCAAGACCACCTCCTTCTACCTCTGTAACGCTGCCCATCTCCACCCCTGCCTTAGCTCGTCTGCTGCTGAAAGCCTCATCCATTTCTTTGATACCTTCAGACCCAACTATTCCAAAGCTGTTCTGGCTGGCCTCCCATCCTCTACCCTCCATAAACCTGAGTTCATCCAAAGTTTTGCTGCCCATACCCTAACTTGCACCAAGCACCATTCACCTTAATCCACTCAGCTGCGCAAGGTTGTGACAGGGCATAGGTTGGACTGTGGAGCTCCATTATGGCAGTGTTTTCCTATATTGATTCTCAGTCTGGCAGTGCCTCGATTTAAAAATTCACATCCTTGTTTACAAACCCCTCTATGGTTTCACCCCTCCATATTTATACAACACCTCTAGTCCTACAACCCTCCGATTCCTGTGTCCCTCCAATCTGGCTTTTGCACATCTCGGATTTTTTTGGATTTACCATTGTTGGCTGTACCTTCGGATGCTTAGGCCCTAAGTCCTGGAATTTCCTCCCTCAACTTCTCTGCCACTCTATCACTTTCTCCTGTTTTAAGACCCTCTTTAAAACATAGCTCTTTGATCAATGTTTTGGTTATCTATCCTTATATCTCCTTATGTGGCTTTGTATCAAATTTTGATAATCCCTCCAGTGAAACGCTTCGGGACATTTTACCAGGTTAAAGGAGCTTTTTAATTGAAACTGTTGTTAGTGACATCTCATGGTGTACCCCAATTGTTAAACTTTTCGCTTCACCCTTCAGCTTGAAAATGTTTTGTGCCGCAAATTGCTGAAATTGCGTGCTGACAGTGGGACACCTAGTGAATGATGGGGCTAAGATTCTATCTCCTTAACCAATAATATTTAAGGATAGAGAAAGGAACAATGGAAACAGGATGAAATGGAGTCAAATTAGAAACATGAAGGGAAATAAAACGAGGAATTGGGTTAACAGAGTGTCATGCAGACCTCCACCTGCCAAGAATGCAGCATATTAATTTTGTTATATGAACACTGATTTTAAACTGTTGCTGGAGTGAAGAAAGGACTTGTTAAAGAAAATCACCAGGCACTTGTCTGGAAAAATATTTGCATACTAACAGACAGTGCTTGGCGAAACAAAGGACTTGGTCCACTTAACCCAAAATGGGCTGTGATACCAGACATTAAAGGTGAGGATGCTCACATTCCAAGATGACTGCTAAGATGGCAGAATTCACAAACAGAAGTGGTCAAACCAGCTAGTTACATGACTAACCTGCTGAGCAACCTGAGGCTTTTTGAATTGTGCCACAGAGAAAGAGGCAGAAGGCAGTTTTGAACTGGAACCTGAAACAAGGAAGCCTCTCTCTCTCTCACGCCTTCTCTCAAACCACCGGACCCACGGAAGACATGTAAATCTCAAGAGAGAAAAGACTCTGACCTCGAAACAAGTTGAAGCGTGCACTGGGCCCCAATGAATTGCAAGTCTGACCGGCAATCAAAGACTTCACAGCAAACTCAAAGGACAGTAAAATAGAAACCCACCTATTGCCTCAAACTTTTCCCCTTTATTCTTTTCTACTTTTCTGTCTCTATCTGCGTGTGTGTTTATCGCGTATGCATGCTAGCTTGGTCGCAACACATATTCATAGTTGGTAACCCGATTAGAGTTTAAGATTAATAAACTTCTACCTTTCTTGCTTAAAATCTAATAAACCTGTTTGAATTGATTTCTTTGCCTTACAACTAGAAAGTGGTGAACAAGGATTCATTAGGGGGAGCTAAAGCATTGTTTTTTTAAAAATTAAACCCTGTTATTTATAACCAGTAAGTGCACTGTGCACTTCCCCATTATTCTCCTCCTCCAATTGTTGGCTGATCTATGTCTCAGTTCCTCAATCCCTACTGATCTAAATTTCCCATCCTCCGTATTCCCTCAGTTTTGGTCATTGGCACCCACCCTTGCACTGAGCGAATTTCCTAGGCAGACATGCACTGCACCCCTTTCTCCCAATCCCCCACCCATTCTCATCTTTGTCTTTCCTTGCTCTACTTTGCCACATCCTCCTACACCTTTTTTCTCACCCCTCTCCCACTCTATCCCCACACCCTTTCTCTTGCTTCTCCCCTTCCCTGCAGGAAACCAGGCAAATGGTCAGAGGGAACCCTTAGACCTTTTCACCTGGTCGCAACAAGGGAGAAAAAAAGAGACAGAAAGGAAATGTAAACAAGTTACTTCCTGCAGGAATGAGACTCCACAGTTTTAATAGTTTCTTCTTTCGATCTAAGAGGTTCAGTGGCATTGCAGGAACATAAATCTCATCATTAAATGGTCCTTACGCCATTGAGTACCAGCCCTATCTTTCTGCAGCAAGTTTAATTCGTTCTGCAAATCAAGCATATCTCTTCCTTGCCACTAATTGCTGGTTCAATTACACATTAATAAACTGTGCACATTAAACTCACTGTTATTTTCCCAGCAAACTCTGGGTCAATGTATCACATGACATAACCCAGAAGGTTTTGACAGTTTACCTTTTTTTGTATATATAATCCATCCATGATGTTGCATGTAGGTAGTCAAGATGAATGGCAGTATTAATTTGGAGCAAGGTTGGAGAGCTAGGGGATATTTGGATCAATGTAGGGAAGGGAAATGGGGAGCGGCAAGAAGGAATGGGTGGAAGAGGAGGTGAGAGGGACGGAAGTGAAGACAGAGGGAGGGAGAAGGCTGGGGAGCAGGTAGAAGAAGAATGTTGAGACAGAGGAGAGGAGGGAGGAGGTGGTTGAGGAAAAGGCTGAAGGATGAGGTTAAAGATGGTAAGAATGGGGAGAAGGGTGCAGAAGAATGGAGAGGAGAGGAAAGAAAAATAGAGGAGAAGAACAGGGAAAGGGAGAAGCAAGAGAAAGTGTATGGGGATAGAGTGGGAGAGGGGTGAGAAAAAAGGTGTAGGAGGATGTGGCAAAGTAGAGCAAGGAAAGACAGAGAGGGGAATGGGTGGGGGAATTGGGAGAAAGGGGTGCAGTACAATGAATTACATGTCTGCGTAGGAAATTCGCTCAGTGCAGGAGTGGGTGCCAATGACCAAAACTGAGGGAATACGGAGGATGGGAAATTTAGATCAGTAGGGATTGAGGAACTGAGACATAGATCAGCCAACAATAGGAGGAGGAGAATAACGGGGAAGTGCACAGTGTATTTACTGGTTAGTACATGAAGGGGAGAAAACTGGAAAGAATAAGTTCCAAAAGTGTAAAAACAAACTAAACAAATAACTCTAAAATAAAACGTCTACTTATGGATGTTTCCCAGGTTCACTGAGCAGGAGCATGAATGCATAACCTGAATCTTTGGAAAAGGCTTAGGGCATTTTTGCAGTCAAACACTGCAACTGATGGCAAACAAATGGTTCTCTTATCTTGGCTGTAATTATAAATACAAATTTACTCAATTTACTTGCCTGGATGGGTGCAGCTCCAACAACACTCAAGAAGCTCAACACCATCCAGGACAAAGCAGCCCGCTTGATTGGCACCCCATCTACAAACATTCACTCCCTCCATCACTGACGCATAGTGGCAGAAATGTGTACCATCTACAAGATGCACTGCAGCAATGCACCAAGGATCGTTAGACAACACCTTCCAAACCCTCGATCTCTATCACCTAGAAGGACAAGGGCAGCAGATGCATGCGAACACCACCACCTGCAAGTTCCCCTCCAAGCCACACACCATCCCAACTTGGAACTCTATCGCCATTCCTTCACTGTCGCTGGGTCAAAATCCTGGAACTCCCTTCCTTACAGCACTGTGGGTGCACCTACCCTACATGAACTGCAGCGGTTCAAGAAGGTATCTCACTACCACCTTCTCATAGGCAATTAGGGATGGGCAATAAATGCTGGCCTGGCCAGCGAGTCCCACATCCCGATAAATGTCTTAAAAAAAGCTTGAATCTGACTCCTATATGCTGGTAGCAGAAATGTAGGTACATAAACAACTGTGTCTGGTACCAAGAGAATGAAGCTAGATTTAATAGTGTAAACTCGAAAACTTCTATACTGTTCCATTAATGCAGCTGTCGGAGCACTGTCAGGGAACTCGTTACTGGTGGTTATGCTGTGAAATCTGTTTTCCACAGCTGATAGCTTAACTGTGTCTATGAGCCTTCTGACAGACTCCAGAAAATAGGCACAACAGTAGAAACACTAGGAGCCAGCTCCCAGATGGTGGGAACCCAAAATCAAAATAAAATTTAAAACCACTATTAAAAGCACATTTTAAAAGCAGTTTCAGAATGCTAGCTCACACTTACCAGTCTCCCAGAATCCAAATTAAACAAAGCTGGCTTTGAACACAAAGGGAAAAGCTCCAACAGTTCATAGTCCTAGCAATGGTGATTATTAGCATAAGGGAAAGACAATATTAGCTAACTGGCATCATGAGAGAAAATAAATAATTTGAACCCACAAAAAGGGCCTGCAGGGAATGATCCCGGCGTCTGAATAGATAGGTCCATGGTGCCTGTGATATTGGGCCCCACCTCTATTGGCTGGTTGGAGTTTCTACGTGCCCTGGCATGAGAGAGCTGCTTGGGTCATCCAATATTTTACTTTCCTGGTCACTGGTGTCTTTTCTCTTGGAAAAGGCCTTGTTACTCTGAAAAAATCTAACACTTTAGGGAATTGGGGACACTTTAGAAAAAATCCAGCATGAAGACTCAGCATTTTGATTTTAAATAGGATTTGATCTTACTTGTCAATTATTTTTCCAACAATTGGGAACAGTTTGGTGAATAAGATAAATTTAACTCGTGTGTTACCTTTTCCCCCATTTTGTTTCATTTTTCTTTGTAGGTTTTGGTTTTACTCACATTTTTCTCTTGTTTTTGCTTTTGGCTGGCAGCTGTTCACAATTCTGCCATTAGCACCTTCTCTAGACACATCTTTTGTTTCTTTACTTGTCCCATTAACACTCCCTTTGACCTTGGACAAACTTTTTTGTCATTTAATTTCTCCTTTCTTCCACCTATCACAGACCTTCCCTTTTGTTCTATTTCTCCCCCTCCCCCTTATATTCGCTGGAGTTCAGAAGAGTGAGGGCGGATCTCATAGAAACCTATAAAATTCTTACAGGCCTTGACAGGGTAGATGCAGGAAGGATGTTCCCGATGGTGGGGGAGTCCAGAACCAGGGCTCATAGTCTAAGGAGACTGAGATGAGGAGAAATTTTTTCACCTAGAGAGTGGTGAAACTGTGGAATTCTCTACCACAGAAAGCAGTTGAGGCCAAAACATTGTATGTTTTCAAGAAGGAGTTAGCTTTAGCTCTTGGGTCTAAAGGGATCAAAGGGTATGGGGCGAAAGCCGGAACAGGCTACTGAGTTGGATGATCAGCCATGATCATAAAGAATGGCGGAGCAGGCTCGAAGGGCTGAATGGCCTACTCCTGCTCCTATTTTCTATGTTTCACTTGCTTAAAAATTATTACATTTCTAATTTTTCCAGTTCTGATGAAAGGTCATCAACCTGAAACATTAACTCTGTTTCTTTCTCCACTGATGCTGCCTGGTCTGCTGAGTATTTCCAGCATTTTCTGCTTTTAACTCATGTGGGTTTGTGCTCTTTGAAGTCGATTTTACTGTGCAGTAAAAAATACTTTGTGGACTCTACTTCTTCATTTGTAGTGCCGCGACTTTGTTACAGTGGTGCAGTGGTTAGCACCGCAGCCTCACAGCTCCAACGACCTGGGTTCGGTTTTGGGTACTGCCTGTGCGGAGTTTGAAAGTTCTCCCTGTGACTGCGTGGGTTTCCTCTGGGTGCTCTGGTTTCCTCTCACATGCCAAAGACTTGCGGGCTGATAGGTAATTTGGCCATTGTAAAAAAATTGCCCCTAGTGTAGGTAGGTGGTAGGAGAATTGAGGAAAGGTGGGGATGTGAGAGGGAAAAAAATGGGATTAATGTAGGATAGGTATAAATGGGTGGTTGATGGTTGGCGTGGACTCGTTTGGCTGAAGGGCTTGTTTCGGTGCTGTATCTCTCTATGACTCTAAAAGAAAGTGGGACTGGGTGTTGCAGTGAGCTAGACACTGACCTTTCACCTTTGGGGCATGGATTCAAATCCAACCCAGATTGATCAGGTGAAAGTCTTCATTGTCTCCTATATTCAATGAGTTTGGGCAGTCTCAATCTAACCCTTGTGTGCATGGACCCATAACATAAAACATCTTTAATTATCAGCCTCCCCTGCAGAGAAGCCATGACACTGCAAAGGTGGAAAATGTCAAATTGGATATGTTCCATTTCTTAGCACTAACACAAAATTGTCAAAAATTACCAAGAGACTGGAGTATGTTAAAAGAGAAGTTGTGAGGATTTTAATTTGTTTTGACAGTTTTGAATATTGGGCTATTTAGGACAAAACAAGAGAAAGTACTGATTTAAATGATCAAACACAGCCTTTGAATACTCTTTAAAACGACTCACTGTTTTGTCCTTTTTGAGACTTGATACACTCGAGCTTGATTTCAGATTTCGACATTGTAATAATTATTTAAATTTGTTAGATTAATAGTTCTCTTTGACACAGGCTTGATTATTTTTCAACTTATTATGTATGACATCTTAATTAAGCAATGCATTTATGCATAACATTAATCATACCTTTAAGATTAGAAAAAGGTCATATTTAGAGTTAACTGTAGTTTCTGAGCTTCTTGATAATTAATTGTTACTTATTATATTTGTAAACGTTACCTTCACTATCAGAAGATCAAGTACAAAATCTAAATCTCTCTCCTTCAAAAGTTCAATCCTGAAAGTGAACCAACGGCGCAGGTTTTAAGTGGAGAATTGTGTCTCTCCCCCCCTCCCCCCACCCTCAACCCACTCCTTTCCTGATCTGTGTTACTCATACTGAGACATGGTTTTCAGGCATCAGATGCCCTCTAGTACATTACCAGTGCTTATATTTTATATTTGAGCATTGATCTGAATGTCTGCATGCCATCAACAATTTGGGAGACATCAATACTAAACTAGATCTTTTCTCACCTAATGTCCACAGATGCATTTTCCAACAGAGGGTCACTAGATAGTAATCAGGAGCTTGTTGATCTTTCTGCTCTTTAGGCCATGGCAATGAGGTCATTTGTAGTGCCCTTGCCACTGTCTTAGCAAGTATCAACTAAATCAGCCAGTCTGGTCATTGGCAGAGAAAATGTTAAGCAACAGTCTTGAAGCAAGTTGGGGCACTCAGTTTCTTGCTCCCACTGTATTCTGTCTGGTATGACTTGGGCTGACATTCATTATACAGGCAATATATAATTATATTAGGCATGACAAATACATTAGAGTTTTAGAGAAAGTATGACAAAAGGATAATAAAAGAAAGACTGAAAACATCAATAGTATGAAGCCCAGGAGGATTCACAGATGAAAGAAAATGTAAATAATCTCAGAAAACCTCTTGCAGGATTTTCAGTGATGGTAAAATGAGCTTGAGTAGGGACACGAGAGAGGAGGGACAGAGCTTCGATTAGGGACAGACATGGCCAGAGAGGATGTGAGACAAAGTGGTCAGACAAAAACTGCCAAGAGCTCTCTCAGATTATTTAATCCATTGGGGATAACTGCAAATAAAACTTCCAAGAAAAGAATACTATCAATAAATCCTCTTAATGGTGATTTACTGAGAATTGCATGCTATTGGTCTAACATTGCAATTTACATTCTAACACAAGCAAATTGAATTCCTTAGGTAGATTATTTTGTTGCACTACTAGTAATAAAAATTACTGACAAGTATTTGGGAAAAAAGTTTCACTTTGAACAGACTTACCTAACAATGGTTTTCAAGGTTCCATTAACTAGTACACAAAATGTCACATACCTGATGTGTTAACTCTATTTCTCTCTCCATAGATGCTGCCAGACCTGCTGAGTATTTCCAGTATTTTCTGTTTTTATTTCAGATTTCCAGAATCTGCAGTATTTTGCTTGTTTTTTGTTTCATAAACTAGTAATTTATTACATTCTTTCTTGGATAGGTATGGTTTCTGGCAGGGTTTTGGGCATAATTTTTTGTCAATAAAAAAATGGGCAGAAAATTGTGGAGACAAACGTTTAAAATACACTAAGCTTTGAGCTGGGAATGAAGATTGAAATTTATCCCCAATATTTAGATGGAAGAGGTGGATTTTTACCTAGAGTGGTATCTGGGCAGCTGGCAAGTGAAAAACAGCAGCTCAGCACCCAGTAGTCCTACCAGGATGTCTGGTTCATTTTGACAACCAGATCTCTTTTGCATCAGTCCGGCAGCTGCAGCCAGCAACCAGGAACCCTGGGGCAGCCTGCAAATTCTAGGCCTCCACAATGTCAGGCCACACAGCTGCTTCCAGGATGGAAAAAGGTAGATTCCTGTGGATGGAGGCAGCTGCAGCAATAATGGCCCAGGATTGGCATTACTGCTCCTTCCAGCCCCACAAAACTGAGAAGAAATTCACCTATCAGGTCTTCTTCAGCAGCTAATGCCAGTTGGAGGTCTATGCACACGCTCTAGTTCAGTCCAAACATGGCAATCAAGGGCCTCGTGGCTACAAGAGCAGGTCAGAGGCTGGGAATTCTGTCACAAGTAGCTCACCTCCTGACTCCCCAAAGCATAGCCACTAACTACAAGGCACTAGTCAGGCACTCCACTTTCTGGATTAGCACAGCTCCAACGACACTTAAGAAACTTGACACCATCCAGGACAAAGCAGCCCGCATGATCAGCACCCCATCTACCACTTTAAACATGCACTACCTCAACTATAGGCAGCAGTGTGTACCATCTATATCTTCCAAACCGATGACCTCTACCACCTGGAAGAACAAGGGCAGCAGATACCTGGGAACACCACCATCTGAAAGTTCCCCAACACGCCACACACCATCCTGACTTGGAGCTTTATCACTATTCCTTCATTGTCGCTGGGTCAAAGTCCTGGAACTCCTCCAGAATAACACTGTAGGTGTAACTACACCACATGGACTGCAGCAGTTCAAAAAGGCGGATCACCACCACTTTCACAAGGGCAATTAGGGATGGGCAACAAATGCTGGCCTTGCCAGTGATGCTCACACCCCCTGAACAAATAAAACATTTTTTAAAAATGGCGTAACAGAACCCCGATATCCATTGTGAATAGACCGACTACCTGATTCCAGCTGGCATTGGCTAGTCAATTGACAGCCCCGGTAAACATTTCCACGATTACAACAATGACAGCAAAGAGGTAGTAGGTTATTGTCCACCATTTACAGGGCAGTATGGGCTGAAAATTCAGTCCAAAATCTCAACAACTGCTTTTGTTTAAAGTAATTTACTTTCCAAATTCAGTTCTTCATAGAGTCATTAATAAAATATCAACTTGATTTGAAAAAACTCATTTTATAAACTACATTATTTTTACCATTAGAGTACTTTTAGATTTAATTGAATCTAAATAGACAGTCCTTTTAAACAATCACACTAATGATGTAGCTGTTAACTGATGTGCAATGCACTGTAGTTTACCAGGATAGGTGACTAAAACAAAGGCACGGTAAGGGGTGACTAAAGAGAACACAACAGTAAACATAACTGAAGAGAACATTGACAGTATTGGTATATGTAAAGAACATTGAAACAGGAAAGGAACATAGGAACAGAGTAGGCCATTGACCACCTCAAGCCTGTTCCGCCATTCAGTTAGATCATGGCTGATCTGTACCTCAACTCCATTTACCCATCTTGGTTCTGCAAAATTTAATACCCTTACTTAACAAAACTCTATCAATTTCAGTCTATAAATTTTTAATTTTTGTAGCCTCAGTTGCTTTTTTTCGAGGGGGAAGGGTGGTGGTGAGTTCCAGATTTTCACTATCCTTTGTGTGAAGAATTGCTTCTTGACGTTACTCCTGAACTGCCTAGTTCTAATATTAAGGTTATGCCTCCTTGTACTAGACCCCCCCACCAGAGGAAAGAGTTTCTCTCAATTTACCTTAGTAAATCCTTTAATCATCTTATCCTGTTCTCATAATTTAGCCCTTTTAGTTTCAGTATCATTCTGGTGAACCCGCACTACACCCCCTCCAAGACCAATATATTCTTCCTGAGGTGTGATGCGCAGATCCGTTTAACCAGACCTTTATACAACTGTAGCATAGCTTCCACCCCTTTGTCTTCTATCCCCTTGAGATAAAGGCCGACATTCCATTAACCTTTTTAATTATTTTTGTACCTGTCTATTAGCTTTCATTGATTTCTCTACATAGAGCTCTGTATCCCTCTGCTCCTCCACAATCCCTAGCTTCTTATCATTTAAACTCCGATCTATCTTTATTAGGATCAAAGTGGAAGACATCACACTTCCCTGTACTGAGCTACATCTGCCACAGTTTTGCCCACTCACTCAATCTATCAATGCCCTTTTGCAATTTTTGCTCACATCTACACTACTTAGTGTAATAAAAGCAAAATGCTGCAAATCTGAAATAAAAACAAGAAATGCTGGAAATACTCAGCAGGTCTGGCAGCATCTGTGGAGAGAGAAGCAGAGTTGACGTTTCAGGTCAGTGACCCTTCTTCAGAACTCTGATGAAGGGTCACTGACCTGATACGTTAACTCTGCTTCTCTCTCCGCAGATGCTGCCAGACCTGCTGAGTACACTACTTAGTGTGCCACCTAACGTAGCATCATCAGCAAATTTGGATATAGGTCTCTCTATTCCTTCATCGAAGTTTGAATAAATTAAGAGGCAAAAGAAAGGTCAGTCCTTGACAGAATAATTTTGGATAAGAGCATGCTCTTCTTTGGAAAATTCTACTTTGCGCAAAAGGAACTATACTGAAGCCTAGTTTATTAGCCACTGTTGAATGTTACAGATAAGGTAAAATTAGAAACAATTTCACTCAACTATTCACCAAACATCTGATGCTGCAACTCAACTGGTTGCTATGGATACTGTTTCCATAGTACAAGAAGGCCAACAATGTATCACGGATGTGGAGGTTCCTCGCATACTGCCCTCAAATCACCTGTATATGGTAACGTTGGTTACACACTTTAATGGGAGGAAGTTATCAGCAGCAAGGCAACAGGATCATTTTCAATGCAATAAGATGTAAAGGTTCAACAGTTAGAACATAAGGGTGTAAACGTTTTCAGGAACAGGAAAGACCTGCTCCTTTTAGACTGGTCTCAACTCCATCAAATTGACCTCACCCTATTTTGCAATTTTTTCTCTCGCAGCAACGACTATACTATTTCCTCAAATGAGCTTTTGTTGGTAATGTTGTCTGTAATTCAATTACCTGTAATGTAAAATATTTTTACTGTATTTTCCTTCTTATTCCAAAGGATTATGTAGCTACCTTTCTGGTACATTGTTCAAATAGCTATTACTTCATATGTGACCCGGGGCAGGAAATGTTGATGGTGGGTCATTGAATAACAATCAATAGTAGGAATTCAGGTTGATATGTCATCTCCTTTGCCTGAGAGTACTTTTGCCACCCTGCCCAGATTGAGATCAACTAACCACTTCCTGGTCTATGTGACTGAGTACCATACTGGACTGTTCATTTATCCATAAAGCCATGAGGGAATTGAACTGCATTCAAGCAGTTCTATTTCTGAGTTGAAGCAAAAATGACTCAGGGCTGAATTTTACAGCCCACCCCTCCAACGTCGGGGCTCGTGGTGGGGTCGGGGGAGGTGGGTGCTGCAAAATGCCTCCGGCAGAGGCCCGCTATGGGCCTCGACGCCAGGAAGGCCCAGCCTCATATTACTGGTGGCGGCGAGGCCTCGTGATGGCCCCTTGCCACTCGGCAACAGGAGAAAAACTTACATATGTTAATTTATTTAAATTAATTAATTAATTACTTACCCGCTACCAGCATCCGTCCAGGAGCGATATTGCTGCTTCCGGGATCCGAGGCAGAACACTGGTGGGGAGTGGGGAGCAGGTTAAGTGTTTCAGTGTGGGTGGGGGGAGGGTGGTGGAGCAGGGTCAAACTCATCTGATTAGTATAGAGGATGGTGGGAAGGGGTAAAATTCACAGTTTATGAACTGTGGGGGTGGGGAAGGTCAGGTGCACAGTTCAGTATTTTGGTGCGGTGGAGAGGATAAGGAATGAATTGTATGGTTATTATGGGATTGGGAAAGGGGCTAGAAACATTCATTTAATTTTTTCGAATAAATCTTAAATTACTATCTCTTTGACGATTTAAATTAAATGAAATGGCTCGAAGCCCTTTAACAATGGCGTCGGCGCCTGCACAATGGTGCCTGACGTCATTGCTGGGGATGGTCAGCCACTCACTCCATGTCATGGGGTCGGCGGTCAGCCCTGGCCATTTAAATGAGCCGCCGCGCTGAATAACGCGGCAGCTCCACTTCGTGCAATTCGTCGACGGGCATGTAAAATGCAGCCCTCAATTTCTTGTTGACTTGAACATGTGAAACAATCTGGATAAAAGCTTCATATTCTGTACTTTTGACATATCTGAAACCAAAGTTCAGATTGTAATTGCATTTGTTTATTTCTCTCCCATTTTGAAAGTTACTTTCATGCCCTTTTCAATCCACTGTGAGATGCACTATTCCCAACCATGGGGGAATACATGTGAATTTAAACAATATTCACACACTACCTAATATGGGAAATAATTGACTTGAATATTGTGCTGAGTATTTATTTGCTATTGTTTACAATATAGTACAAAATGGCAAAATATAGTATTTGATGAATTGAGTATGTGTAGGATGAGGTGACTTGAGTGCCATTACTTCTTAAATATGCTTTGACCATTTAAGAAATAGTATAACTGTGGCTCTCATTAGGAGGTATTCGTGTTGGGTATACCATTCTTTTTTGGTGCATAGCATTGTTGGTATTCACCCTCTTACTGAGCCATGGCATTGTCACACGGGTCATTTAGGTGCAGGCTAAGGCCTCTTTTCAGGCCAAAGTTATGGAGCATGCAGTGGATAACCATTATTCTAGAAACACTGGAATGATTTTACACTGTAAGACTACACCTGATTGAGCCAATGATAATGCACGGTGGAGCACTGCTTCAAGATTTCAATAGCAATTCTCATCATAATTTTGGTTGTAGCATGAGTTTGGTTGCACCAGTTTCTATGTATGTTTATTGCATAGCTATTATGAGCTATGGCTGCATTGGATAGCCTTGATCTGTCTGTAGCCAGCCTTCCATTCTTTATTCCCCATCAAATATAACGGGCACAGGTGATTGCTTGAAAGTGACACCTTCCAAAGAAACAAGCACTGGCCTACATGATTCTGTTTTGCTGATCATATACCATGGAGATTTAAAACAAAACAGATTCAATTTGGAAATTTCCAGCATTTGTTGTTTTTATTTCAATTTGGAAATATCATTTGCCCAAGGAACAAATGGTAACATGGGTGCAATCAATAATTCTGTAGATCCTGGAAAAACAGCAGCTCGCAGAGTTCTGTTACTCTCTCATTTTGCTGTTTTGGTTAGTAGTGAAAGTGACAACATCATTGGCCCTGCTGAATAAATGCATGTGTGATTTATTTGATACCTATGTTTCCAACAAACTGCCTGACCTTGCAGATGTACCCCTGTGGTAGCTTCAAATTTGATAGTAGCATAAAAACTAAGAACCATGGCCACCTGCATGGCCAATGGTGGTGTTGTATCAATGATCAAGGTTGTTTGCAGTTTTTCTTGAAGCAGTTGGCACAATTGCATTACCACTTCCTCATACATACCAACATACAAGTTAGGAGCAGGAGTAGGCCACTCGGCCTTCGAGCCTGCTCCGCCATTCATAAGTTCATGGCTGAACTGATGTCTCCACATTTCCACCTACCCTCGATAACCTTCCACCCCCTTGCTTATCAAGAATCTATCTACCTAATCTATCTAGAATCTATCTAAAATATTCAAAGACTCTGCTTCCACTGCCTTTTGAGGAAGAGAATTCCAAAGACTCACGACCCTCCGAGAGAAAAGATTTCTCCTCATCTCCGTCTTAAATGGTGACCCCTAGTTCTAGATTCTCCCACAAGTGGAAACATCCTTTCCACATCCACCCTGTCAAGACCCCTCAGGATCTTATATGTTTCAATCAAGCCGCCCCTTACTCTTCTAAATTCCAGCGGATACAAGCCTAGCCTGTCCAATCTTTCCTCATCAGACAGCACGCCCATTCCAGGTATTAGTCCAGTAAACCTTCTCTGTACTGCCTCCAACACATTTACATCCAACCTTAAATAAGGAGACCAGTACTGTACACAGTACTCCAGATGTGGTCTCACCAATTCCCTGTATAGTTGAAGCTAGGTGCAATGGGTATTATATTGGTGGCTATGAGCATTACATCTCTGCTGCCATCTGGGACTTTTAGCAGTTTATAAGATTATTAAGTTACTAACAGTTACTAACAAGTGTACTAATTGTTAAAATCCAGCTATTATAAATTAACAACTAACTTATTATCATAAACTAACATTTAGCTTTATTAGAACTCTTCCTTGTAGTCTGATTAAAGTGGATAAACTTAGGAAATAGGACACAGTATAGACAAGACATCAAGGCAGAGTGATTCTGGGAAATTATGTCAAGTTTTGAGATGATTACTTGCAGTACAAGGGTGAGACCTTGTGAGCAGACAGTGAAAACAGCTTCTGTGTAGATTTGCCTTGTAATGAGATAAGGAACCTCGAAATGTAAAAGCACTGGGATAAAATAGTCAACACAAAGGGGCACTACTTGCACAAATCTGAAAGGTTAGCAACCATCACAAAATGATCCTTGGTTCGTTAAGAAAGGTATCCTTTAATACAAGACGAATCACTGATTGGGAGAGGGGAGGGTTAACTGGAAAGCTGCCAGGATAAAAGAAGTCCTGTCTTTGATACTGTATGGAAGAGAATTTTCGAACAACAAGAGACAAGAGAAAGTGAGAGACCAACAAGGAAAACTTGAAGACCAAAAGCATCTCTGCAGTCCAGTCTCTAATACGGGCAGTGTTAATTACTGCCTGAGTTTGTGACTATGTTTTATCTGAAAACTTAACAAACTTGTCCTTACCTTTATCTCAATTAATTCAATTCATAACAAGCTTTGTGCTGCCAAGTCTGTTCCCACCTTAGAAGGGGGTATAAAACACCCCTATTTTATCGAATCATATAAGCCCTTCTGTTTTTGAGCTTTTCCTCTAGGTACGACTGCTGCCAGTGGAATACTGTTTGCTGCCTATCTGTGTATCACTAGCTTTTGATGCAGTGGAGAGGCTTGTGCATCCTGATGATCCCTCAAGCGATGCGTTGAGAGCTCCTAGCTCCTGGTAGGGCCTCCAATGGCGGTAAGATGGTGGGGAGGTGCCAGAGAAAGTGCAGTCAAAAAGGTCCTCAACAGTAGAACAGGCAAAGGAAGACTGTGCGTCTCACCATCTGTGAAGGTGGAAAACGGCAGCAGTGGCAAAGAGGTCCCACTCATCATGGTTTGACACGTCACTGAAACCTGACCACCAACCCATCAAGATCATGTGGACAATGATGGTGCCCCAAAGTCTCCATGTTAAATGAAATCACAGGCAGGCTTCTACCAGGGTCCATCTGCCAAGTCCTGTGGCGATGGAGGATTGGCGATGGGGACAGGGTTGTGAACCTGGGAGTCCCTAGTCAAGTGATAGGCAACAGATGCAAGAAGGTTGTTGGACAACTGTGTTGGGATAGAGGTGTCCTTGGGCAGCAGCATCAGTGACTGAGCAGCCCTCTCCAGGATACCTTCACTTACCCCTTTGGGCAAGGGGCTAGAAAGGGTTCTCTAAAAATAGGCTGTCCCACTTTCTCCTGGCTGGGGAACCACACCTAGTGGGTTCACCAATTCTGCAGTTAGAGAAAGAAAACTCTAAATTTTGCAACTTGGAATGTTAGAACACTCATGGACAATCTCCAGAGCAACCGTCCAGAAAGAAGAACTGCAATCGTATCACATGAGCTGACTCCAAATTGATATCGCTGCTTTCTGTGAGATTCACCTTGATCCACCTTCCTGGGGTGGAGCAGCTGAAGGAACAAGCGGATTCACCTTCTACCAGAAAGGAAAGGCTGACAGAGACCCTCATGTCCATGGAGTTGGCTTTGCCATCCAGAATAGGATCCTGGATGCATTGCCAAACTCCCCAACTGCATAAATGAAAGACTCATGATACTTCACTTACAGCTGAGCCATAACTAATATGCCACTGTCATCAGCGCTTATGCCCCAAACTCTTGACTCCGATAAAGATGTTAAGGAAAAGTTCGACTCTGACCTTGATGAAGTCCTCACTCTCATTGCAAAAGAAGAAAAATATTATCCTTCCGGGGGTTGGCTGTGACTCCGAAGTCTGGAGTGGAATCATTGGAAAAAATGGGGTAGGAAAAGCCAATGCAAATGGCATCCTCCTGCTGACAAAGTGTGCTCAGCATGGCCTCGTTATAACAAACACCCTCCTTCACCAGAAGGGTAAATATAAAACCACATGGAGGCATCCTAGATCAAAGCATTAGCACCTCCTGGATTATGTCATTGTTTGACTCAAAGATCTAATTGATATCTGTATCACTTGATCCATGCAGGGGACAAATGTCTGCTGGAGAGATCACCAATTTGTTCGATCGGTGATGAACATCCACCTAGCACCAACACATTGCAAGGCCCAAAAGTCCAAGAGGAAGGAGATCAATGTCTCAGCCCTAAAATAGCCTGACTGAAGAGAGGAATTCCAAGTGCAGCTCATGACCAATCTGGAAAATCTTCTCACATCCATCGCAATTCCAGAACAGTGGGATCAAATAAAGTCAGCTATAACAGACTGTTATGCCTAGACCATTGAGTTTGGACATTGCTGCCACCAAGACTGGTTCAACGAAAATGATGCTCAAATATATGACTGCTTGGAACAAAAACGAGCAGCCTTCATTACCTAGTTGAGCAACTCAAGGTTGCAACTCAAGAAGGCAGCAGACCAACAGCTCAAGTCTGACAAATCCAGAAGATTAAGGACATGTGATGGGAAGAAAAAGCCCGAGTGATCCAACAGTCCACTGATCATCACGACACGCAAAACTTTTTTGAAGCCACCCGGGCCTTCTATACACTGGGGTCAAGTGAACAAAATCCTCTTTGTTCACAGGATTCTCCTCTTAAAGATGACAATACCATCTGTAAACACTGGAAAGAACATTTTGAACAACTCCTCGACTGTGAATCCACAGTGGCAGCTATCCCCTGTGCCCTGTGATAGAATCCATGGGTGAACCACCATCGATGGAAGAGCTGCAACAAGCAATCAAACAGATGAAAAACAACAAAGCCTGCAGCCCAGTTGGTATTCCAGCTGAGGTCTTCAAAGCCAGTGGATTTTTGCTCACATCAAGACTCCATGTACTCATCCTATTGTTATGAAGGTGCTTTTTTTTTGTTAAAATATTTTTTCGAGGAATTCATAGTCAAACTGAAGAAATGTTGGACCAGTTTTTTTTCAAGAGAGTCATCAAGGGGACACTGAAGGACCTGGTTTGGCAACAATATTTTCTGGTTTTCACTTGATTCATTAAAAATAGAACAGAAACCTTGGTAACAAGGGAAAAAGTGACAGGTACGTCTCTTGATAGGACAAGCCTGGTAGCAGCAGCGTGCACCTGAGAGGGCAGCAAACTCTCAAGCTTTTGGTTGTACAGTCAGTGTGCTTTACCTTCTAGAGTGAGCAGCTGATAAAGTTAGCCTGCTGCTGAAGAAGTGAAGGAAGGAGAGAAGACCACAACCCAACCAAGTTTCCACCAACTCTCTTAAAAAACCCCTGAGAAGTCCACTGTGTCAATTCATCTCATCTCCTGTCTTTGAAGAAAAGCCTGCTAAAATACTTCTCAATGCCACCTGAAAAGAACTGTTCTAAAAAATCCCAGTGACTCGTCTACTTGTACTTGGAAGTTAGACTGTATGCCAGTTTTGGAACAACATATCTCATCTGCTATTTTCTTTCTAATGAGGAAGTATTCTGCCCAAGTGCTTTTTTCTTTGTCTCTAACAGCTCTGTACCAAAACCCCTTTTATTTTTCCAATTAACTGGTGTATGTGTGTGAGAGTGTGAAGGGGCTAAGGTAAAAAGGGAACTTTAACATTTTAATCTATGTGTTTATGCTTTACTTCATAATTGGTTAAGACTTGTTTTATAATAAACTGATAATTTTGTCCATTAAAGAAACCTGGTTAGTGTGTTCTATTCTGGGAAAAATAGAGTATATGACTGTATCGGTAAGTGGAAAAATTTAAAATATATATTGCGATCTGTGGAAATGTGGAACGAGAGTAAGCAGTGCACTCCTCCCGCCTCGGTCGTAACACTATGGATTTGGGAGGAAAATGAACTTCCCATCACTTCAGGAATGCAACAATTATACCCAACTTCAAGACGGGTGATAAATCATACTGTGGAAACTATCGAGGTATTCACCTCTTGTATATAGCGGGGAAAATCCTGACATTCTCCTGAATCGCCTACTTCCTGTGTCTGAGAAAAAACTCCCAGAGACACAGTGTGGCTTTAGGCCTTCCAGAGGTACCTCCAACCTGGTCTTTATTGCCAGACAAATCCAAGAAAAATGTTGAGAACAACATCAGGAATGCTTCACTGCATCTATCAATCAGACCAAAGCATTGACTCAGTTAATTCCAAGGCTCTGTGGATTATGCTGTAATGATTTGGATGTCCAAGAAATTTCATCACAATTCTTATTTGCTTCATGACCACATGACTGCAACTTTCTTGAGTGGGAGATCTGAAGCAGATGCCTTCTAAATCCAGGCTGGGGCCAAGCACGGCTGTGTGATTGTCCCCATACTATTCACAATCTGCCTGATGGTGGCTGTTCACATCATCAAAGATCAACTGCCCTCTGGTGTCAATATTAAATACCGTCTTCATGGAAGCTCTTTAACCTCAGTAGCCTCTGCGTCAAAACTAAATTGACCACCATAGATATACACGAGCTACAGTTTGTGGATGACTGTAGTGCCCACTCTGCATCAGATTTGCAAGCCACTCTTGATTGCTTCAATTCTGCATACATGAAATTTGGCCTGTCCTTGAATGTTGCCGAAACAAAACTAATATATCAATCCACACCTGATCAGCCAAATATTCCACCCTCTCATATATGTTGAAGGAGAGATGCTGGAATATGTTGAGCATTTCTCAAATCTTGGCAGTTATCTCTCTCAGAAAGCCACCATTGATGAGGAAATGCAACACCAGATCAGATATGCCAGTTCAGCCTTCCACAAATTACGAAAGTGAGTGTTTGACAACAAAGACCTCCATAAATTAACAAGAGTCTTAGTGTATAGTGCAGTTGTCATCACCACGCTCCTGTACTGGAGCAAGACCTAGACTGTGTATCAGTGACACATAGGAGCACTAGAAAAATTCCATCAATAATGCCTCTGCCATATCCTCTGGATTCAATGGGAGGACCACTGAACAAATGCCAGTGTCCTTCTTGATGTCAGATTTTTTAAAAATTCATTCATGGGATGTGGGAATCGCTGGCCAGGCCAGCATTTATTGCCCATCCTTAATTGCCCTTGAGAAGGTGGTGGTGAGCTGCCTTCTTGAACCGCTGCAGTTCATGTGGAGTAGGTACATCCACAGTGCTGTTAGGAAGGGAGTTCCAGGATTTTGACCCAGCGACAGTGAAGGAACGGCGATAGAGTTCCAAGTCAGGATGGTGTGTGGCTTGAAGGGGAACTTGCAGGTGGTGGGTTCCCATGCATTTGCTGCCCTTGTCCTTCTAGGTGGTAGAGGTCGCGGGTTTGGAAGGTGCTGTCGAAGGAGCCTTGGTGCCTTGCTGCAGTGCATCTTGTAGATGGTACACACTGCTGCCACTGTGCGTCGGTGGTGGAGGGAGTGAATGTTTGTAGATGGGGTGCCAATCAAGCAGGCTACTTTGTCCTGGATGGTGTCGAGCTTCTTGCGTGTTGCTGGAGCTGCACCCATCCAGGCAAGTGGAGAGTATTCCATCACACTCCTGACTTGTGACTTGTAGATGGTGGACAGGATTTGAGGAGTCAGGAAGTTAGTTACTCACCGCAGGGTTCCTAGCCTCTGACCTGCTCTTGCAGCCACGGTATTTATATGGCTACTCCAGTTCAGTTTCTGGTCAATGGTAGCCCCTAGGAGGTTGATAGTTGGGGATTCAGTGATGGTAATGCCATTGAATGTCAAGGGGAGATTTTTTTTTAGAGATACAGCACTGAAACAGGCCCTTCGGCCCACCGAGTCTGTGCCGACCATCAACCACCCATTTATACTAATCCTACACTAATTCCACATTCCTACCACATCCCCACCTGTCCCTTTATTTCCCTACCACCTACCTATACTAGGGGCAATTGCGAATGGCCAATTTACCTATCAACCTGCAAGTCTTTGGCATGTGGGAGGAAACCGGAGCACCCGGAGAAAACCCACGCAGACACAGGGAGAACTTGCAAACTCCACACAGGCAGTACCCAGAATTGAACCCGGGTCGCTGGAGCTGTGAGGCTGCGGTGCTAACCACTGCGCCACTGTGCCGCCCTATGGTTAAATGGTTAGATTCCCTCTTGTTTGAGATGGTCATTGCCTGGCACTTGTGTGGCGCAAATGATAATTGCCAGTTAACAGCCCAAGCCTGCATATTGTCCAGGTCTTGCTGCATTTTTACACGGACTGCTTCAGTATCTGAGGAGTCATGAATGGTCCCGAACATTGTGCAATCATCAGCGAACATCCCCACTTCTGAACTTATGATTGAAGGAAGGTCATTGATGAAGCAGCTGAAGATGGTTGGGCCTAGGACATTTACCCTGAGGAGCTCCTGCAGTGATGTCCTGGAGCTCAGATGATTGACCTCCAACAACCACAACCATCTTGATTTGCGCTCGGTATGACTCCAGCCAGCAGAGGGTTTTTCCCCTGATTCTCATTGACCTCAGTTTTGCGAGGGCTCCTTGAAGGTATACTCGGTCAAATGCTGCCTTGATGTCAAGGGCAGTCACTCTCACCTCACCTCTTGAGTTCAGCTCTTTTGTCCATGTTTGAACCAAGGCTGTAATGAGATCAGGAGCTGAGTGGTTCTGGCGGAGCCCAAACTGAGCATCACTGAGCAGGTTATTGCTAAGCAAGTGCTGCTTGATGGCACTGTTGATGACACCTTCCATCACTTTACTGATGATTGAGAGTAGACTGATGGGGCAGTAATTGGCCGAGTTGGACTTGTCTTGCTTTTTGTGTACAGAACATACCCGGGCAATTTTCTACATTGCAGGGTAGATGCCAGTGTTGTAGCTGTACTGGAACAGCTTGGCTAGGGACGTGCCATGTTCTGGAGCACAGGTCTTCAGTATTATTGCCAGAATATTGTCAGGGCCCATAGCCTTTGCAGTATCCAGTGCCTTCAGTCGTTTCTTGATATCACGCGGAGTGAATTGAATTGGCTGAAGTCTGGCATCTGTGATGCTGGGGATTCACAGGTATTCAGCCAAGAGTCCTGCAAAATCAACTCTGACGGAATGGCCACTGTATGGTTAAAATCATCTCCCCCACCAGGTCCTGTTCTCACAACTCTCAAATGGCCAATGATCCAGGGGAGGACAAAGACAACACTTCAAAGACACTCTTAAGCTCTCCTTGGAGTGCGGCTGCATTGACCTTAATGACTGGGAGGAGCTTGCTACCAGTCACTCAGAATGGTGACAACATGTCCATCAAGCTGCATTACGCTTCGAGTCCCAATGCCTCAATGATGAGAAAGAGCAACGACAGAGAAAGATAAAATGGCAGCAAATGCTGCACTCGAAATCCCACTACGTCATGGGACATCGTGTCCCTTGTGCTCAAAGATCTGTGGGTTGAAAATCAGCCTGTTCAGCCACATGACGACCCATGGCAAAATTCACACCCCTGAACATTATCCTCGATTGGAGGGACAGCTGACAAAAACTGTATGCTGATACCAATTGCACCGTAATTCGTGTTATGCAGTCCCAATGAGCAACATTCTGCACCAGGAGTGCAAGTTCTTAAACAAGCCTTCATATATAATCAAACAATAGTTACAAGAGGATTCTTCCAGTCCGTTGAAATTATGACATATATACTTTATGTGTACATGTCAGTTATACCACGGAAATAGGGACAAATGCCAATATTTGGAGAAATAAAATTGAAGCTCTACTAATAGCTCAGTGGATATTATCATATTATGAATTATCATATAGATCAAGAAGGTCACAGGTTAAGCACCTAGTATACTTAGTTATATTGGCTCAGCAGGGACAGTGGTACAACTGGTCTCAATATCTCTAGGTTGGGATTAAAAAAATCAATCAAGGATGTATGCGTGCTTGGGTGAGTGTGAGTGTGCGTGAGAATAGGTGTGCGTGTGTGGGAGAGTATGGCTGGAATTTAAAGTGAATGCCATGGGTCTCGGTGGTGGCACCGGAAGCAGGTGCCGTTGCCACATGTGCAAAATGTGGCCAGCTGACCACAATCACACAGTGGCGCAGTGGTTAGCACCGCAGCCTCACAGCTCCAGGGACCCGGGTTCGATTCCGGGTACTGCCTGTGTGGAGTTTGCAAGTTCTCCCTGTGTCTGCGTGGGTTTTCTCCGGGTGCTCCGGTTTCCTCCCACAAGCCAAAAGACTTGCAGGTTGATAGGTAAATTGGCCATTATAAATTGTCACTAGTATAGGTAGGTGGTAGGGAAATATAGGGACAGGTGGGGATGTTTGTTGGGAATATGGGATTAGTGCAGGATTAGTATAAAATGGGTGGTTGATGTTCGGCACAGACTCGGTGGGCCGAAGGGCCTGTTTCAGTGCTGTATCTCTAATCTAATCTAAACATGGCGACCAGCCAATTAAGGAAGGGGAGATATGGGACACCAGAGGCTGGAAATGAGCCGCTGATGGCGGCGTCATCTGACTCAACAGCAGGTGCTGGTGCCACATTTAAGAGGCTGCCAACCCAGCATTCACTGCTGCCATGTTTAAAGGATTGCCTTCCTAAGTACCCTAAAGAAGCCTGCTGTTGCCTCTCCTCCTCCAAGAAGCCTGCTGCTGCCTCTCCTCCTCCTTGAATTCTGCTGCTGCCTCTGCTCCCTGTTAGGCAAGGAGCTAAACGCGAGCCTGCAGCAACCATGGCTGAAGGAAGATCCGGGTGGCCCCATGGTTTAGCGAAGCATTCTTGTAGGTTCTCCTCCAGGATGCAAGGGAAACATGGGAGGTCATCTTCTCCAGGGATGGGTGGAGGAGACCTGCCCGTATGACCAAGCAAGCCTGGACGAAGATAGTGGAGGAGGTCAGTAGACATGGGGTCACCCCCAGGATATGGATCCAGTGCAGGAAGCGGGTCAATGACCTGATCTGGGCTGCTAAGGTAAGAACTCCAAAAACTTTTGACCCTTTGGACATGCATGTGGCTGAACAAGAGGGAGCATTTGGTGAAAACGGAATGACCATCCAGTCATGCGCATTGGGTAAGAGCAGCAGGACATATTGCCTGAAGCTTGGCTGCATTTTGGTGAGAGGCACACATTAGTCATTGTATAATCCCACACAGTCCCTCGAGAGGGCCTGCATGCAGGAGGCATATATATATCTCCATTGTGGACCACTGGACTATCACCATCGTAGGTCTTGGGCTTGTCCCGGCTGGAAGACTAACTTTGTTCATCATTATGTCTGCAGGAGAAGACAGCGCACAATCAAAAGCATGCCAAGGCCGTCGGTCGAGTGCCTTATCTCCATGTCTTGAGCTCGATGGAGGGGGATGCCATGGAACTGGCAGGGCATGACAGCGGCTGCTTCGTAGCTGATGGCAAGACAGGGGTGCCTACCCAAAAGAGTGAGTGAACATCTCCTGGGGTACAAGAGTGCGTCTTCTACAAATGAACTATGCTACTCATGTGTTCACCACTACATAAATGGAGGTACACAGTAGGGGTGGTTGGAATGTCACAATGGGCAGCCCTTAACCCTTCAATTTGTCTGCACTCTCATGCAGGTCAAGATGAACAAGAACAAACAGCTGGAGAGACTCAGGGACAGCCGGCCACATCTGAGCAGGAGGAGGGAGCTTCAGAGGGTGCAACAGCACATCATTCACCTGGACCCTCCATCAGAGCAGATACTCTCTCGGTGGGAATCCGGTTGTGGTTAGATCCGGGCGCACAACCTAGTGAACACATCATGGACGCGCCTGAGCAGCTGATAAAGGCGATGACAGCCAAGGTCACTGACAGTCGCAGGACTGCTGGATGCCAGGCCCATGCTATGCCCCAGATTGATGACGTGCCCCTGGTGTTACTGGTAACACAGGAAATGCTGCAGCTGCAGCGAGAAGTAAGGCAACATCTGGCAGAGATGCCAGAGGCTATGTGTACCCAAGTGCAGATGATGGAGGAGTCTATCCAGGCCTTGAGTGCTGCACTGTCTCTGACAGGTGCACGTTTGGCTACCTCCATTGAGAAATTAGCGACTGTCATGGAAAGTCTGACCCAGCAGACCAATCAGTGGCTGCCGGAGATGCGCGCAGACCTGCACACCATCGCCTTGTCCATGAGCTTGCAGTTGTAGCAAGGCGAGAAGGGGACAAAGCACCTGGAGTCTCCAGCAGGACCACATCCTTCTCAGGTCAGCAGGGAGGTACGTGTGCCTTATAAGGGGGGGAGGAGCAGCTGCCTCTTGCATCTGGCGGATCCTCTCAGGGTGGTCCTGGTGTGGGCAGTAGCTCCAAAGCTCCTCTCCCAATGACACCTGCACCTCCATCATCCCCGATGAAAGAGTGGGTCCATGCATCTGTTCAGGAGGTCTTCAGTGTACCAGGGCCCTCCTGGCTTCAGGCAGCCAGAGGTTGAGGGCCAAGGTCATCCCAAGCCACGTCGCAGCAAGGTCAGCCCCCTGCCTCCACATCAGCTGCCAGTGCAGAGGGCGCATCACGTATTAGCACCCGGAAAAAATCTAGGAAAAGCACCTAGATGGATGAATATTTAGTCTGCATGGAAAGGGTTGCATTTGGTGTCACATGCAATGAAGAAGTACTTTTATATCACAACATCTCCCTCCTTTCATTAATGCCTTTCAGGATGTAATTTAAACCCTGCCTCTGTGAAGGGGCTAGAAACGAGGGACCAAGCTGTGAGCACTCAATGCTTTAGCCTTGCCACTGTGTGATGCGCACGTGGTGAAGGGCCATGGAGTGCAAAAGGAAGGAAGGCAACAACAGTGCTGTATAAAGGTACGGCTTTATTGTAGTGGCTAGCAAAGATAGTAAGGGTCATAGCAAGCATGAATGTGTAAAGGCTTCTTAAGCCTATCTCATGGCATCTTTCTTTCTGTTCCTGGGGGCTTTCATCTGGCACTGCCTGGGCAGTGTCCTCCTCCGCATCCTCATTGTTGGAGAAGGAATCACGATCCACGATATTCTCACTGCACAATGTATCCCCCTCTGTAGTGCCAGGTCGTGTAGTGCACAGCAGACCACCATGATATGCAAGACCCTCGCTGGGGCATACCAGATCAAACCAGGCAATGGAATCTCATTTTCAAGAGACCAATGGCCTGCTCAATGGTTGCCCAGATAGTCCTGTGGCAGGTGCTGTATTTCGCTTCTGCATTCCTCACAGGCGTCAGTAGCCATGTCCTCAGTGGGTAGCCCTTGTCTCCCAGCATCCATCCCTGAAGGTGCATGGGGGGGGAGGTGGGGGGGGGGTGCGGTGGGTGGCCAGAAAAGCTCTAGCGCCTGGGACTGCTGAAGTATGTAGGCATTGTGGCTGCTTCCCGGGAATCGTGCACAGACCTGCATGATCTGTTTGTGGTGGTTGCAGACCAGTTGCACATTGAATGAATGGAAGCCCTTCCTGTTGATGAAGGCTGCTAGCTGGTCTGCAGGAGCCTTGATGGCCACATGCGTGCAGTCTATCACACCCTGCACCTGGGGAATCCAGCAATGGCCCCAAATCCTAAGGCCCTCTAAGCTTGACTGTTTGGATGGGTCAGTAGCGCACATGGTCGCCTGCCCTCTTGAACGTGGCATTGGTGACCTCCTTGATGCACCGATGCACCGCAGTCTGTGACATCTCATACACATCTCCACTGGATCTCTGGAAAGGTCCAGAGGCGCAGAAGTTCAGTGTCATGGTGACCTTCAGCGCTACTGGCATTGTGTGTCCACCAAGAGCCATGGGCTCAGCTCATCCTGCATCATGACACATAGATCAGTGATGGACTCTCTGGAGACACAAAGTCTTTGTAGGCACTGCCGCTCTGACCCTCTGCACCCTTCTCCAGCATTCCAACACTGAAGCTGGCCCTTCTAGGGCCCTGAGGATGCTGAGGTTCTGCTGCTGGTGCTTGGACCTCCCTTTCTCTTTGCTGCTCCTCCTCCACAACTGGGGCCCCAAAGCCAGGGTGAATGAAACGCATGGAAGTATGCCTTTCCCTGTGTTCAAGGCCTTCACAGCCAATGGCACCCACTTCTTCCCCTCAGTTGTCACCTCGAAGGAGGCAGCACTTGCCCGATGGGACATGATATGCCTCCCATGTAGTGGGGGCACATTTGTCGCACTCCTCAGACTGATTTCTGATGCCCTCTCTCTTCTACCCTCCCTGGCAATCGATGCTGCCTCACCTGATGGCTTCCCTTTGCAGCCAGAACTGAATTCCCGCCTCCTTGTCATCTTCTGTAAGTAGGGTAGGCTTTGAAGGCCTGGGGTTCCCATGCAGCATCAGCTAAATGCAAAATGAAGAATAAAATTGCTGCCACTTAGGCTTTTAACTGCCTTAATTACCTTCCTGCCGCGTGGATGTGCGAAGCCCACCCGCCATGTCGGCCGCTGGCAGTAAAATACGGACAGGTCGTCATGACCTCGGACTTTTGGTCCAATGTCCTCTGTCCTTATTTTGTGCTCCTCACTCGTCTCCATTCCCGTCCCCAATGTTCCCATAAAGTTCAGCCCTGTGTATGAATGTGAGTTTGTATCTGTGTGCATGTATATAAATAAGTTTGTGCGTTTGTGAGAGAGAGAGGGTATCTGTGTGAGTATGTATGCATGTGTGAGTGTATGTGTCAGTGTGTGTGAGCGTGTGTGTGTGTGAATATGTACCCGCAGAGATGCACGCACACTTGAGATACATTGGGTAAGGACAAGTCCAAGTTTTATTGTCATGCCCCCACGGTTTACCTGTCTGTTGACACCCACTGGCTAGGTTCAGACAGGAAGAATGGCCATCTAGGTAAGATACTAAAGTGCAGCAGCCAGGATCAGTGGAATCGTAGCTCATCATGCACCTTTATGAGATGACAGGTGAGAAGAGGAAACACTGGGAAAAAAAAGTTTTAGTCTGACTGCTTGTTTCCAGCACTATTCAAAACATTTCAGTACCTGATTCATGTTATCACTTTCTCAGTTCCTCAAGCTTGCAGTTTTCAATTAGGGGTATTCAGTGAATTTCAAGATCATTTTCATGGTACAAATCTGACCACTTCAGTATTCCAGATTCAACTAACATCACTAGCAGTCACTTGTTAAACCTTGTGTATTAACTTACTTTGGTAGAGTTTTCAGGTGATTTTCTCTTAGCTCCAGAATGCGTAGCTTGGTGAGTCTAAAAAATACAAAATCAAAATCTTAGAGTCACAAAGTCATAGAGTTATACAGCACAGAAACAGGCCCTTCGACCCATCGTGTCCATGCCAGCCATCAAGCACCTATCTATTCTAATCCCATTTTCCAGCACTTGGCCTGTAGCCTTGTATGCTATGACGTTTTAAGTACTCATCTAAATATTTCTTAAATGTTGTGAGGGTTCCTGCCTCTACCACCTCTTCAGGCAGTGCATTCCAGATTCCAACCACCCTCTGGGTGAAAATCTTTTTCCTCAATTCCCTTCTAAACCTCTTGCCCCTTACCTTAAATCTATGCCTCCTGGTTATTGACCCTCCGCTAAGGGAAAAAGTTTCTTCCTATCTACCCTATCTATGCCCCTCATAATTTTGTATACAAAATCTTCAAAATGTACTTCTGAGAAATATTAGAACATTATCATGTTACAATTTTTTCAACATTTCTTGGGGCTGATAATGTGGTCCAGGTGCAAGGGGACATGTACTTGTGCTTCACTGAATGGACCTGGACATCAATACCATAATGGCTGGTTACATGGAACAGTTGGCTAAGGACTGCAAGTGAGCAGGTATACTTATTACACATGATATTAAGTAGCAACCAGAAGAAGGTAGAACTGGTCAGAGTCAAAGAATACATTTGTAACAATTACCATAATATCATGGAATTTAAGGTAGATGGTGTGTAGTTGAAATATTCAACTTCATGTGAGGTGAAATAAGAAAACTGGACTGGACAACACCATTAGGGAAAAGTATAGAACAAAAGTGGGTCATGTTTAAAAATAATATACACATAGTACATTATAACAATGACTACAGTTCAACAGTATCTCATTGGCTGTGGTTGTGAGAGGCACGATATCAATGCAAGTTCTTTTTTTTGTTTTATTCATTTGTTGGATGTGGGTGTCTCTGGCTAGGCCAGCATTTATTGCCCATCCCTAATTGCCCTTGAACTGAGTGGCTTTCAAGAGGACATTTTAAGAGTCAACCACATTTCTGTGGGTCTGGAGTCACGTGTAGGCCAGAGCAGGTAAAGATGGCAGATGTCCTTCCCTAAAGGACATCAGTAAACCAGATGGGTTTTTCACAACAATCGACAATGGTGCATGGTCATCATTAGACTAGCTTTTTAATTCCAGATTTATTAATTGAATTCAAATTTCACCATCTGCCGTGGTGGGATTCGAACCCATGTCCCCAGAGCATTAGACAGGGCTCTGGATTACTAGTCCAGTGTCATTACTACTACGTCACCGCTTACCCCTAATTACAGAACAGACATGTACCAATAGGGAAGATGGATAAGAAAGGGGAAAGTCTTTTGTGGACAATAGTGGAAATAATTGAAGTAAGAAGAAAAAAAAATGTTCATAAAGTGTAAAATTGCGGGTAGCACAATGGACTGAGACAAACATTAGAAATAAGCAAAGAAAGAGTTCAGGAACACAAAAATAGAAAATAAGGATGGGTCAGCAGAGATTATTAAAAGAAATGCCCAGCATATATATACTTTCTTTGGCCTCCTTATCTCGAGAGACAATGGGTAAGCGCCTGGAGGTGGTCAGTGGTGTGTGGAGCAGCGCCTGGAGTGGCTATAAAGGCCAATTCTAGAGTGACAGGCTCTTCCATAGGTGCTGCAGAAAAATTTGTTTGTCGGGGCTGTTACACAGTTGGCTCTCCCCTTGCGCTTTTGTCTTTTTTCATGCCAACTGCTAAGTCTCTTCGACTCGCCACACTTCAGCCCCGCCTTTATGGCTGCCCGCCATAAATATATTTGCAGCAAATAGGCAAAAAAATTAGAAAATAAAGAAAACTCAAAAGTGAAATTATGTGGTGATAGCAGAGTATGGAGTACGAATGAATCCTTCTTTTCTGTGTTCAGAGATCATCGTGGGAAATCTCCCTAGCACAGAAGTTGAATTTGTGGGTTTTGGGGGGGAGGTGGGGAGGAGGTGGAGGAAGTAATAAAAGGAATAGAAATTTCAAATAAGGTAATAGGTTAAGAGAAGACTCCAGCCCAGATAACTTACATGAGCACTAATAGAAATGGCCAGCAAGATCAGTCACGTTTTCTATTATCTTTTGGTTATCATTAGAAATGAGAGTAGTGCCGATATCCAACAACCATTGGTACAGAATCAGAGGCGGAAATTTCCTGAGGGTTCTCCTAAGCATCTGCCAAAGTCACAGCAGATAATTAGCAGAACCCCTATGGAAATTCAACCTCCAATTATCTTAAAACTTGGAAGCCTCTCCAGCACAAGCATTCATGTATTATGTTCCTAACAAACTGTAACATTAACTTCAATTACATCATGGTTCTCTACGATACCTCATTCCTTATGAAAGAAAGAACTTGCATTTATTTAATGCCTTTCATGGCCTCGGGATATCCCAAAGTGCTTCATGACCAATGAAGTGACTTTGAAGTGTAGTCACTGTTGTAGGGAAATGCAACAGCCAATTTACACATAGTAAGGTCCCACACACAATAAGATAAATGACCGGATAATCTGTTGGTGAGGGATAAATGCTGTCCAGCACACTGGGAAAGCCCCCCTGGTCTTCTTTGAATAGTGCCATGGGATGTTTTATAACCACCTGAGGGAGTACACAGAGTTTATTTGAAAACACTCATCAAAATGTTCCAACAGTGCAGCACCCCCTCTATAGTTTACTGAAGCATCAAGTGCTCATAATTTTCTCAGGCGGTGGTGTAGTGATATTGTCATTGGACTAGTAATCCAGAGGGCTAGGCGAATGCCCTGGGGACATGGGTTCGAATCCCACCATAGGAGATGGTGAAATTTGAATTCAATTAATAAATGTGGAATTAAAAAGTTAGTCTAGTGGTGATCATGAAACCATTGTCAATTGTTGTAAAAACCCATCTGGTTCACTAATGTCCTTCAGGGAAGGAAATCTGCTGTCCTTACCTGGTCTGGTCTACATGTGACTCCAGACCCACAGCAATATGGTTGACTCTTACATGCCCTTCGAAATGGCCTAGCAAGCCATTCAGTTGTATCAAACTGCAGTGAAGTCTAAGAAAAGAAATGAAACCGAATGGACCACCAGGCATCAGACCTAGGTACTGGAAATGATTACCACCTATACCCCCCCTCCCCGCCTTGATTGATGAATCAGTGTTTCTCCATGTTGAACACCAATTGGAAGAAGCACTAAGGGTAGCAAGGGCACAGAATGTACTCTGGGTGGGGGACTTCAATGTCCATCACCAAGAGTGGCTTGGTAGCACCACTACTGACAGAACTGGCTGAGTCCTAAAGGACACAGCTGCTCGACTGGGTCTGCGGCAGGTGGTTCGGGAACCAGCAAGAGGGAAAAACCTACAACTGTCACAGATGCATCTGTCCATGACAGTATTGATAGGATTGACCACTGCACAGTCCTTGTGGAGACGAGGTCCCGCCTTCACATTGAGGGCACTCACCATCGTGTTGTGTGGCACTACCACAGTGCTAAATGGAATAGATTTAGAACAGATCTAGCAACTCAAAACTGGGCGTTATAGTCCATCAGCAGCAGCAGAATTGTATTCAACAACAATCGGTAACCTCATGGCCCAGCATATTTCCCACTCCACCATGACCATTAGCTGGGGGACCAACCCTGGTTCAATGGTGCAGGAGGGCATGCCAGAAGCAGCACCGGGCATACCTCAAAATGAGGTGTCAACCTGGTGAAGCTACAACACAGGACTGCTTGCATGCCAAACAGCGGAAGAAGCATACAATAGATAAGGCTAAGTGATCCCACAACCAACGGATCAGATTTAAGCACTGCAGTCTTGTAACATCCAGTCACAAATGGTGGTGGACAATAAAACAACTAACTGGAGGAGGAGGCTCTACAAATATCCCCATCCTCAACAATGGGGCAGCCCAGCATATCAGTGCAAAAGACAAGGCCGAAGCATTTGCATCCATCTTCAGCCAGATGATCCATCTTGGCCTCTTCCTGAGGTCCCCAGTATCACAGATGCAGTCTTCAGCCAATCCAATTCACTCCACATGATATTAAGAAACAGCTGAAGGCACTGAATGCTGAAAAGACTATGGGCCCTGACAACATTATGACAAAAGTACTGAAGACTTGTGCTCCAGAACTAGCCACACCACTAGCCAAGCTGTTCCAGTATAGCCACAACACTGGCATCTACCTAGGTAAATTGCCCAGGTATGTCCTGTCCACAAAAAGCAGGACAAAATCCAACCCAGCCAATTACTGGCCCATCTCAATCTACTCTCAATCATCAGCTATATGATGGAAGGGGTCGTCGATAGTGCTAGCAGGCGACACTTGCTCAGCAATAACCTGCTCACTCACGCTCAGTTTGAGTTCTGCCAGGGCCACTCAGCTCCTGATATTATTACATCCTTGGTCCAAATATGGACAAAAGAGCTGAACTCCAAAGGTGAGTTGAGAGTGACTGCCCTTGACATCAAGGCAGCAGTTGACTGAATATGGCATCAAGAAGCCCTAGCAAAACTGCAGTCAATGGGAATCAGGGGAAAACGCTCCGCTGGTTGGAGCCATACCTAGCACAGAGGAAGATGGTTGTGGTTCTTGGAGGACAATCATCTTAGTCCCAGGCCATTACTGCAGGAGTTCTGAAGGGTAGTGTCTTAGGCCCAACCATCTTCAGCTGCTTCATCAATGATCTTCCCTTCATCATTAGGTCAGAAGTGGGGATGTTTGCTGATGATTGCACAATGCTCAGCACCATTCATGACTCCTCAGATACTGAAGCAGCCCATGTCCAGATGCAGCAAGACCTGGACAACATCCAGGCTTGGACTGATAAGTGGCAAGTAACATTTGTACCACACAAGTGCCAGCCAATGACCATCTCAAACAAAAGCGCATCTAACCATCTCCCCTTGACATTCAATGGCATTACCATCACTGAATCCCACCCTATCAACATCCTGGGGGTTCCCCATGACCAGAAACTGAACTGGGCCAGCCACATAAATATTGTGGCTACAAAAGCAGGTCAGAGGCTGGGAATTCTGCAGTGAGTAACTCACCTCCTATCTCCCCAGTGCCTGTCAGTCATCTACAGGGCACATGTAGGAGCGTGATGGAATACTCTCCACTTGCCTGGATGGGTGCAGCTCCAACACACAAGAGGCTTGACACCATCCAGGACAAAGCAGCCCGCTTGAATGGCACCCCATCCACCACCTTCAACATTGACTCCCTCCAGGACCAATGCACAGTAGCAGCAGTGTGTTCTATAACCAGATGCAGTACAGCAACTCACCAAGGCTCCTTTGACAGCAGCTTCCAAACCTGCAACCTCTACCACCTAGAAGGACAAGGACAGCAGATGCATGGGAACACCACCACCTGCAGGTTCCCCTCCAAGCCACACACCATCCTGACGTGGAAATATATCACCGTTCTCTCACTGTCTCTGGGTCAAAATCCTGGAACTCCCTTCCTAACAGCACTGTTGGTGTACCTACATCCCAAAGACTGCAATGGTTCAAGAAGGCAGCTCACCGTTAGCTTCTCAAGGGCAATTAGGGATGGGCAATAAATGCTGGCCTAGCCAGCAACACCCACATCCCATGAACAAATAAATTAAAAAGAGTCTCATTGGATTGGAACCCACAGCCTTCTACCTCAGAGCGGAAAGTACTCTAACTGAACCAAGACTAACACCATTATTACACATATCCTGAAGCAGAAATGTGGAACAAGACAAATTCCTCGCACAAAGTTCAAGTCCAAATTCCCAAAATATATTTAAACAAATTGCGTTTTTGTGTGGTATCAGTAGGGCCTTAATTCAACATCATTGTCACTGTTTGACAGGCATAGAATGAACACACCTATGATGTTTTTAACAGAGTGATGGCCTTCACCCAATTTGTGCATACGTTTGAACTGCTACTAAATTTGTCAAGGCTATTTTTTTTAGTTCTGGTGCCCACCTGAAATGATGGCAGGCTTCTTTTCAATATTGATATGTGGCCTGTGCTCCTTATCAAGAAATTCTTTAAGATTAATCAAGCTTTGACTAATCTTTCAGGCTCTGCTGTGGCTTAGCCACTTAATGGGACAGCTGAAGTCCATGGAAAAAACCAGCAGCTAAGTATTCTTAATTTACTATAATGTGGAGCCAACAGGAGCAAGAGTATTAATCCTGCCTCCACTTTAATACTGATGGCTGCTGCCAGCCCTTACTTGCCCCCATCCTTCTCTGAACTTACCCGTGGACTGAGCTAGATGAAATTTGAAGAGCCCAGACTGGCGAGCTATGTCAGGGTGCTCAACTGGTAATCGCAGCTAACCAAATTATTCTAATGTGACCTGAGGGTGAATTTAGGAGGATCCTCAAGCCTCTCTATCTTCAGGCACAAGTTCAGTGCACTGATTATTTAACATTCATTACCTGCGGCTTTGAATTTAGGCCCCCGTATTTCTTCCCATTTGCAATAAGGGTCTTTTACTGATTATTTTGATGCTCTTTCTAGGTGCCAGTGAGAAAAAAAAGGAGGTAACTGGTTGCTAAGAAAATGTCTCTCAACTCCAGGCACCATCACCTGATCATTTGAGTCATTTTAAGAGACAGCTCATCCATGCACCTAATGCTATACAATCCCTCAGCAAGTCCTACTATCTCCATGCAAGCAAACAAGAGAGCTGCCATGAGGTCACTGACCTTTGTCACTGACCTGCATCAGGGTACTATCTTGTTTATTCGCCAGTGTGGTGAAACCAGACAGAAACAAATAAAGGATATTGGAGCCCAAGGTCTCTCTTGGATCATTTGTGCTATTCCTGTGAGAGCACACAGCTCAGCTTAGATCTCAGTTAAAGGGGGCTCCTCTACAGTGTTCCACTACAGTTCTGTGTAGCAGTCAAACTTCCCTGCACAGATATTGACTCCTCTGTACTTATCAGGGTTCTTTCCATACTCCTAAAGAACCCTATGAATTGATGATACTCAGAATCTAGCATATCCTGGTTGACACCAATCCAAGAGCATCTAAGGGTAGCCTGGAGATAGGTCTCCAGCTAACTTCTCCCTGCTTCTCTGCTGCTCTGGCGCTTGTTCCTCCTTACTCCTGCTGCATTCTTCATCCAATGCTCCCTGCTCTAATTCTAATGCTACATCTTCCCTGAGAGCAGATATTCTTGAGCAGATGCTTGCTGCAGGAGAGGTGAGTGATGCTCTGTTGCATAAGGTAGATGGACACAGCTTCAGGTTCGGTTGTGTGAGGTAGATTGACACAGCCTTAGGCTCTGTTGTGCGAGGTAGATGGACACAGCCTCAGGCTCTGTTGTGTGAGGTAGATGGACACAGCCTTAGGCTCTGTTGTGCGAGGTAGATGGACACAGCCTTCGGCTCTGTTGTGCGAGGTAGATGGACACAGCCTTAGGCTCTGTTGTGCGAGGTAGATGGACACAGCCTCAGACTCTGTAAGCTGCTGCTCCTTAGCTGTCACTGTAGAAATCCAATGGAAATCAGTTTATTTCATTCTGTAAGGCTCTTCTAGTAGCATATTTCATTCGCCACAATATACCACAATGTGATGTGTGGTGTCATGTCCTGGGTTTCTCAGGAAAACTAATAATTTTTAAAGCTTTGTTTTGCGGGAAGAATGAAAAAACAGAAAACAAAAATCCTTTGACTTATCTAAAAGTCAAATCTGTAATCTTATCTATTATCACATTCAACAATCAGATTACATCCCCAATGGTCCTATTCATAATGCTAATTTCCTAAGTGCTATCGAGAGAAAAGGCACCAAGAGATCCAATGGCCCTGTAATTAATGCAAAGGCGGGTTCTGGGGTGGGGGTGGGGATGGGACTGTGTATGTGAAACCTGGAAGTGGGCGGCACAGTGGCGCAGTGGTTAACACTGCAGCCTCACAGCTCCAGCGACTCAGGTTCAATTCTGGGTACTGCCTGTGTGGAGTTTGCAAGTTCTCCCTGTGTCTGCGTGGGTTTCCTCCGGGTGCTCCGGTTTCCTCCCACATGCCAAAGACTTGCTGGTTGATAGGTTAATTGGCCTTTATAAATTGCCCCTAGTATAGGTAGGTGGTAGGGAAATATAGGGACAGGTGGGGATGTGGTAGTCATGTGGAATTAGTGTAGGATTAGTATAAAATGGGTGGTTGATGGTCGGCACAGACTCGGTGGGCCGAAGGGCCTGTTTCAGTGCTGTATCTCTAAACTAAACTAAACTAAACTAAAGATAGTGGGTCGGATTGTCCAATTTCAACTTGATGGAATCATTACATTTCTCATTCTGGGTTTTGTGCCTTCAAGTTGTATGGTGAAAATTCAGATGATGCCAACTGACAGTCCACTATTTAAAGGGGCCAATGCAGAAGTTGTATTTGGAGGAGCCAGGAAGTGTTTAGCAGGGATGCACAAAGAGCAAGGGCAACACTCAGATTCAATGATGCTTCCTTTGAATTACTGCTGCGAGTAGTCAGGAGCTGATGTGACACACATTTTCCCAGCAAAGGGAGGAAGAAACTTGCTGCTGTCACCAGCAAGGCATGGTTGGATGTCAGTTTAAGGGGGCTCCTCTAGAGTGAGATGGTAAGGAGGAGGTGCATTGTGCCCCTGTCCTGAATGCAGTGCTGGAAGAGGTTTAATGACCGAACAGAGGGAGGAAAAGTAAGTACTCATTCACCCACTTCCTGTGGTGCAAATCTCCCTCCCACAATTCTATTTTGCCAAGTTTACGCCATTACATCACTCCGCACACCCACTTAATTTTCAGTAGCACCCATTCTTCACTTTACAAGCACTTCCCCATGTATCCATCCACCACTGCCATTCACTCAAATTCATGCAATGTGATACATTACATAGTGACCCTTAAACGCTTAGCATCAATCAGATGAATATGTGACCTTCATTCATTCACAGTCTATTTTATTGCCCCTTATAGGAGAAGAGAGTACAAAACACAAGAGACAGGGAGAGGACTAGAAGTGGCCCACTAGAAATTGTGCAGCTTATGGATGCAGAGCAGGACACCATAGAGATAAGTGACACATCTATGTCACTGTTAATTGATGATAGAGAGACAGGGAGCTCACAGATGATTGGTAACAGAATTAAAAATATCTCTGATGCACATTCTGACTTTGTTTCATCAATAACTGAATGATGAGAAGACCGAGTATGGTGATTGTCAAGATTGTTACTTTGCCACGACTAATTCATATCTCTTTCTTTTGCCTTCCAGGGTCTTCACGTGAAGAGCAAGAGTCGCTAGAAATGCATGAGGCTGATTCCACAGAAGACCTCATTCTTCCGAGGGTGCACTGTTACATTACGTACAGCCATGCAGCAGTGCAAATTCTTTCACTTGGTGGATCCAGTTAGAGAGTTAGTTGGGTTTTCACCTGTTGATTCACAATTCACAAATGAGGATGAGCAGACATTGTTGGCAGGGATCGCAGTGGAGAGTTCGTTTTGGAGGGGTGCAATTCTCTCCAAGCTCAGCTCAGCTGAACACAGATGCTGAACCCGGCGATCACTGATGAGAAAGCAAATGCTGGAGGTACATCAGCAACATTGCGAAGTACTGACAGCTATGCCATGCATGTGCCACAATAACAGAGCGGCTGGAGGAGACCAACTTGATTCCTAATGGATTGGTGGCACAGGTAACTGTGAAATTGTCTGCCATGGAGAGAGTAGCAACCTCCATGGAGCTTTAAGCCAGGCTCTCAAATGAGTCCATACCAGCCATGACCATTGATGGGCAGACTTTAGATGCCAAAATATCTGCTGCCTTAAACAGGATGGCAAATACCTTATCTGTTGTCTTACAACACATCACTGCTCTGCACCAAGCTGATCTGCAGCAGAGTGGTTGGAATAATCTGGTGCTGACTCAGGAGAGATATGACGCGAAAAGGGACATGGAAGTGGAAACTCCACTCAAAGCGTTCCCACTTCTCACCCACTGCCGAGCCCTTTGCCAGTACCTGATGTGGTGTCTTCTTTCCAGTCTCCCCAGCACAGGTACAGATGGAGCAGTCTTTGGCAGGGCCCTCAGGGGCTCTGAAACTCAGAGGGTGTCAAAAGCACTCAGCAGTCAAGGCAGGACCCTGAGCAGCCTACCTCTACCTCTGCTGAATGTACACAGGATTCACCACATAGACGTGATAGAATACATAAATTAAAGCAATTTTAATTCACCAAGGGTATGCATGTGGATGTTCAACTATATGTTATGCTGGTAAATTTCCCTTTTTTTAATAACATAAAATTTATTGGTTAGCATCACTTCCACGCCTTATTGAATCTTCAATGCCAATTTGCCTTTTCACTTGCTTCATGACGAATGTCAATACATGACGGGACCCATTGGGTGGATGTGCAATGGTTGTATGCATGGTTGAAGAATTGTTTTGTGCAAATGGAAAGGGGGTGGGGGTGGTGGTCATGTTGGAAGTGGGCCAATGGTAGTTTTCATTTGTAATTTTTTCCAGTCAAAATAACTCTGAGCTATAAGGACATCCTGGCAGTTGGTCTGGGATGGGAGCCCCCTTTTCATATTTCTCCTCCTCCTCTTCTTCAATGCTATTTTCATCATAGTCACTATTCACCTTTAATCATTTCTGCTGCACTACATTGTGCAGGATACACCACAGTAATATCATTCTTGACTACTTCATTGGTGAATATTGAAGGGTGCCTGCAGACCTATCAAGGCACCTGAAGTGCATCTTCAAAATGCCAATGGTTTGCTAGGTGACACACCTGGTTGTCCTAGGGTTCTCATTGTAGTGCTCCTATGCCTCATTAATGAGGTTCCTCACAGGGGGCATGAGCCAAATTTGAAGGGGGTATCCCACGTCTTGAACAAGCCATCTTTAATTCTGTTTCCTTGAATGAAAAATCAGGAATTCTGGACTGCCGTATGTAAAAAAACATCATGACAGCTCCCAGGGAATCTGCTACAAACCTGCATGAACCTCTTCTTGTGATTGTACACCAGTTGCACATTAGTGCAATAAAATCACTTGCAGTTGATAAAAATTCTTGGTTGATGTAGTGGTCTGCGGATTGTCACGTATGTGCCCTATACCTGTGGGAAGCCAACCACAGAGGTGAATGTGAGTGTCCACTCTTTCTGACTATTGTTGTCACAGGGAAAGTTGACATAAGTCAACACCCTGGCAACAATCCATCCATGACCTGCCATAAACATTTACAGGAAGAGATGTCTCCAGTAATGCACTGGAGGGAGCCAAAGGCAAAGAAATTGTGGGTGGTAGTGATTTTTACAGCCATGGGCAATCATGACCACCAGGTCCAGCAGAGACCAGCTCTCCTTGAAGGAGGCTGCAGATTTCAGCAACAACTTGCCATATCATCTGATTCTATGGAAGCACTGCTCTTCTGATGGTTAGGGAAACTGAGACTCTGTCTTTAGACCTTGTCATGTGGGTAGTGCCTCCTGACACCTTGTCACTCTGAGATTCTCCTCTCTGCTGTTCTCCACTCTGTTCTCCTCTCTGCGACGTGCCTACAGGTCCCATCACAGCCTGACATGGACAGTAATTGTCTTCCTCCTCCGATGTCAAAAGCATAAACGGTGTTCCCAATCCTGATGGTGTCTATTTGAGAGCCTCTAAACTTCTCAAAAATCTCTATGCTGACAAGAACTCTGCAAAATGTTTGCGTAAAGCAACTAACAAAGCAGCTGTAAGCACTGAGCCTCGATTGATATAGGGCAATCAGAGTGGTGCCCTTCAATCTCATCGCTGTTTCACTGGTGAGTTCCTGGATCCCCAGGAAACCCATGCTGGTGGCGTTAAATTCAAATGCCTGTTTAATTTAATTGAAAATTGGCTCATTACCATGTGCTGATGATGTTAAAGGCTGTAATAATTACTGATGCACCTGGCCCAGCAATCATGCTGACTCCAATGAGCAAGTTACTCACACGCAGCCAAATGTGCCTCTGTTAAATCCAGAAGTTGGAGCTGGGTTGTGGTCACACTTCAAATGTCACTTTCCACCCAATCCCAACCCACCCATTCATGGAGGGTGGGTGGAGGGGGGGAGGGGGGTTGGTTAGTGGTGGTGGGTGGGTTTGCTGTGGTTGAAACTTCCCCCATTGTGTCAGGTTTATGTTGCATATTTTGGGCTTCGAATGATGTCAGACCAATGTTGACATGCTAATGAGGTAGATGGGGGTCTCCCTGGCTATCCTATTTCAATTTCCTGTTCTTGTGTCCCTGGGGAACCCATTTGTAGTGATGTCCCAAGAGGCTGCAGAGGTGCAGATGCCAGGCATAAGGCGAAGAGAGGCAAAGTGGTTAGTCACCTAGTTGATGTAAAGGGACCCAATAGGTTTGCAGCAGCCAATAGGGCCCAAGGCCAATGGCCAGATCTACAGCTGCACCCCTGTTTCCATATCCAATTCCTGGTACAAGTCCCTGCCAAAGGACTAGCTTATGCAAGGGTTAAACTGGTTAATGGCTCAACCTGCTAAATGTGGGTGCACGTTGGCCTGGAGATGCAGGATGCATTTCTTGTGCAATTCACATATCCAGTGGCTGGGGTGGGGTGGGGTGGGGTGGGGGAGGAGTTGCCACATCCGATACTTGTGTCAAAATTCAGTTTCATTTTTACCCTGAGGGGAAGGTACCTATCTGGTCAATGCTCAGCACCTTCACACAGCTACCCAGCTGGTATTAACCTTTTGTCAATTCTAATGAGCATTGACCTTAAACACTGGGTGGAATTTTCGCAGGCCGGGCGATGCAGGTTTGGGCCAAGGGTCCAGGCAACCTTTGGAAAATTTGCAGAAAATGTCGCTGAGCTAGTATCCTGACATGTTCCCACTTTCTTCTGTCTTTCCCAGAGTGGGTTGGTAATGAAGTTGGAAATGCCCACGGCTAAGGGGAGAAGCGAGTTAAAGTACTTAAGAAGGTAATTAAAAGCAATTTTGCACATGGATTACCTCCTTCCCAACAGCAGAGCAGTACCACATTGTGCCTCCAACCCAGCAGTTTGGAGAAAGCAAATGTGCAGTGGGAGGAACTTCCTTAATGAAACTAACAAATTGAGAAGGCTTTGATCAGTTACACTGAAGGGCTCCAGCCATGGCCAGGTGAGAGGCTGCTGTTCAAAGCACTTCTTCTCTCACAGAGTGCTATCACTGCTTGATAGGTAATTGCCAAATGCTTGGAAGGCACTTCACCTGACAAGCACTTCACCCACCTTAAGCTGCACTTTCCTGCTGCCAGCCTTCAGAGCAGAATGGAAGCAGCTTATGCAGCTCAACCTTCCACCTCTGCTGAGGGTCAAAGGCAGGGGCATATGCTCCTCCACAGGGCAAAACATAGAAACATAGAAAATAGGAGCAGGAGTAGGCCATTTGGCCCTTCGAGCCTGCTCCGCCATTCATTATGATCATGGCTGATCATCCAACTCAGTAGCCTGTTCCGGCTTTCGCCCCATACCCTTTGATCCCTTTAGACCCAAGAGCTATATCTAACTCCTGTTTGAAAACATTCAATGTTTTGGCCTCAACTGCTTTCTGTGGTAGCAAATTCCACAGGCTCACCTCTCTCTGGGTGAAGAAATTTCTCCTCATCTCAGTCCTGAAAGGTTTACCCCGTAGCCTTAGACTGTGACCCCTGGTTCTGGACTCCCCCACCATCGGGAACATCCTTCCTGCATTTACCCTGTCAAATCCTGTTAGAATTTTATAGGTTTCTATGAGATCCCCCCTCACTCTTCTGAACTCCAACTAATATAATCCTAACCGACTCAATCTCTCCTCATATGTCAGTCCCGCCATCCCAAGAATCAGTCTGGTGAACCTTCGCTGCACTCCCTCCAGAGCAAGAACATCCTTCCTCAGATAAGGAGACCAAAACTGCGCACAATATTCCAGGTGTGGCCTCACCAAGGCCCTGTATAATTACAGCAAGACACCCCTGCTTCTGTACTTGAATCCTCTCGCTATGAAGGCCAACATACTTTAGTTTAGTTTAGTTTAGAGATACAGCACTGAAACAGGCCCCAGCCCACCGAGTCTGTGCCGACCATCAACCACCCATTTATACTAATGCTACACAAATCCCATATTCCTACCACATTCCCACCTGTCCCTATATTTCCCTACCACCTACCTACACTAGGGGCAATTGCTAATGGCCAATTTACCTATCAACCAACAAGTCTTTGGCATGTGGGAGGAAACCGGAGCACCCGGAGGAAACCCACGCAAACACAGGGAGAACTTGCAAACTCCACACAGGCAGTACCCAGAATTGAACCCGGGTCACTGGAGCTGTGAGGCTGCGCTGCTAACCACTGCGCCACTGTGCCGCCCATACTAATTGCCTTTTTTACTGCTTGTTGCACCTGCATGCTTACCTTCAGCGACTAGTGTACGAGAACACCCAGGTCTCGCTGCATATTCCCCTCTCTTAGTTTATAGCCATTCAGATAATAATCTGCCTTCCTGTTTTTGCTACCAAAGTGGATAACCTCACATTTATCCACATTATACTGCATCTGCCATGCATTAGCCCACTCACTCAACTTGTCCAAATAACCCTGAAGCCTCTCTGCATCCTCCTCACAACTCACCCTCCCACCCAATTTTGTGTCATCTGCAAATTTGGAGATATTACATTTAGTTCCCTCATCTAAATCATTAATGTATATTGTGAATAGCTGAGGTAATAGCACCGATCCCTGCGGTATCCCACTAGTCACTGCCTGTCATTCGGAAAAAGACCCATTTATCCCTACTTTGTTTCCTGTCCGCCAACCAATTTTCTATCCATCGCAATACACTACCCCCAATCCCATGTGCTTTAATTTTACATGCTAATCTCTTATGTGGGACTTTGTCGAAAGCCTTCTGAGAGTCCAAATAAACCACATCCATTGGCTCCCCCTCATCAATTCTATTAGTTACATCCTCGAAGAATTCTAGTAGATTTGTCAAGCATGATTTCCCTTTCGTAAATCCATCCTGACTCTGTCCGATTTTACCACTATTCTCCAAGTGCTCTGCTATAAAATCTTTGACAATGGACTCTAGAATTTTCCCCACTACCGACATCAGGCTGACTGGTCTATAATTCCCTGCTTTCTCTCTATCTCCCTTTTTAAATAGTGGGGGTTACATTAGCTACCCTCCAATCTGTAGGAACTGTTCCAAAGTCTATAGAATCTTGGATGATGACCACCAATGCATCCACTATTTCTAGGGCCACTTCCTTAAGTACTCTGGGATGCATACCATCAGGCCCTGGGGATTTATCGGCCTTCAATCCCATCAATTTCCCCAACACCATTTCTCTACTAATACTGATTTCTTTCAGTTCCTCTCTCTCACTAAGCCCTGTGTTCCCCAACATTTCTGATATGATATTTGTGTTCTCCTTTGTGAAGACAGAACCAAAGTATGCATTTAGTTGGTCAGCCATTTCTTTATTCCCCATAATAAATTTCCCTGTTTCTGACTGTAAGGGACCTACATTTGTCTTCACCAATCTTTTTCTCTTTACATACCTATAGAAACTTTTACAGTCAGTTTTTATGTTCCCTGTAAGCTTGCTCTCGTACTCTATTTTCCCCTTCTTAATCAATCCCTTGGTCCTTCTTTGCTGAATTCTAAACTGCTCCCAATCCTCAAGTCTGTTGTTTTCCCTGGCAAATTTATATGCCTCTTCCTTGGATCTAATGCCATCTCTAATTTCCCTTGTAAGCCATGGTTTGGCTACCTTTCCCGTTTTACTTTTGCGCCAGACAGGGATAAACAGTTGTTGCAGTTCATCCGTGCACTCTTTAAATGTTTGCCTATCCACCATCATCCTTTAAGTAATGTTTCCCAAGGGATGACTATTGATCCAGCTGGCAGGAGGCAAGACCCCCAACTCAGGGTCTACAGGCAGAGGATTAGCTCTCTCCATATGCTTGAGCACACAGTGCCTCAGGAGGTTCAAGCTCTTATGGAAGATTGCTGCTGACATCTGCATCCTCCTGGAGCAAGGCATCCTTCCCAGTAGAGCAGGTGGGCACATATTGCCAGTGGCCAACAAGGTTCCAGCCACTGAGGCCCACCTGCCCCCACTCCGCATCTTTACCTCTCGCCAAGTTTTGTGCTCCCTTCTCTGGAAAGGAAAGAAAGCAGAGTGGTGTGAGTGCTCATAATGGCTAGTGTGCAGAGGAGGGAAGGATACCACTTGTGGAGGGTCACTATGAGGCATGGGTGCAAGAGGGAAATAGGCTGAGGACAAGCGTGAGTGTTTGCTGCTCAGATGGAGATGTGAGGTGCCTGCAGGGAGAGGAATAAGTGGATATGTAAGGCCAGTTGACCTGAGATGTTCTGTACAAGAGAAAGCTGGGCAAGTAAGACTGTGGAGATTGGCACCTGAAAGTGTTATGCCGCTCACCTGTCATGACTTCCTGAGGACCTGGATCCTCTTGGTGCACTGTCTCCCGGTTGGAGGATCACACTTCTGCTGCTCACTTCCTGGGCCATCTCCAACCACGCCTGCTTGGTTGGAGAGGTTGTCCATCTCACTGAAACATGTAAGATTCTAAAGGGGCTGGATAGGGTAGACACTGAGAGATTAATTCCGCTGGTCGGGGAATCTAAAATACGGGGGTACAGTGTCAGGATAAGGGACCGATCATTTAGGACTGCGATGAGGAGAAATTATTTCACTCAATGGGTTGTGAATCTTTGGAATTCCCTACCCCAGTGGGTTGTGGATACTCCATCGTTGAATACATTTAAGGCTGGGATAGACAAATTTTCGGTCTCTTAGGGAATCAAGGGATATGCCGAGTGGGCGGGAAAGTGGAGTTGAATCCTAAGATCAGGCATGATCATTTTTGAATGGCGGAGCAGGCTCAACAGGCCATATGATCTACTCCTGCTCATGTTTCTTGTGCTCTTATGCTCCTCCTCCTGTCCTTGGTGGAGCTCACCTCCCTCAGCTAGAACTCCAGGTAAGAGTGGGAGACCCAGTGGTGGGGTTGGGGGGGGGGAGGCGGAGGGGGTGCAGCTTTCCCACATCTCCTTACCATTCCTGTGGATACTGCATCCTGAAAAATCCAAGTGCTGCTAAGTTTTTCCAAATCATGCCATGGTCCCTTCAAACAGAAATCCTTCCTCCTACAAAATGACTGCATCATCTCGCCTGTCCTCCCTAATTGATCGGGCAGCCTGGAGGCAGGCTCTTAATTGCTTTGCTCTGGCAAAGAGCAACCGGAAGACTCGCTAATCTGGAGACTGAGTGCGGGACCTGAAAATTGTCCTGCCATTTAACCAGAGACAAAGGCAGTAAGATTCCATCCATTAACTCTGTTTCTCTCTCCACAGATGCTGCCAGACTGGTAAAGCATTTCCAGAATTTTCTGTTTTTATTTCTTGTTTCATGGTGCTGTGCACTGTGCATCAACAATGTGCAATTAATGATCTTGGATATTCTTAATCAGATAAATGACATTTTAAAAATGTATTCTGCTAGATTTTTTTGCAGTTAGCTTGAGGAGTACATATGTAACTGAATGAAATTTAACTAGAATAAAAATGTGAATATAGATGGATACTTCTCAGTATTTATTATTTATTGGCAACGAATGCCAAAAAGAATGAAAAAATAAATGAAACTAATTAATTATTTTCATCTGGGCTGGTGTGCGATCATGCTTCTTCCAGCTGTATGTAACTGGTTGAGCTGCTGAATATTAGATAGTATTTTTGGGAACTCCAGCTGAATCCAATTAGTTGGCTTTCACCTACGAGTTGTGACTCACATAGACTGTTGGTTCATCGAGGTTCATCATCTGGCAGAAGATTCACTGCTTGACTAATCCCTGTATGTGGGTGTAAATTAACATGTGCATAGTATTCTGATTTTTTCTATGGTGGAACATGTTTTCAGAATATTCAAACCTGGGATTACAACAATAGGCAATTTTTCTTCCCTGATGAGCTTTTGGACTGCTGGAAGTGGACTCGTGACTTTTATCCTTAAGATAAGCTGTGCTCTTTTGACTTTATTGAGAGCAAATCTGTTGTCAATCAATGAAGATTTTACAGCTAAAGTCCATTTTAAAATCTGGGAACTGATTTTAATGTCCATTGCATCCCATCTATTACATCCCATCCACAATCAAAACAGGCACAGAGAGGACAAAATTTGGGCAAAGAGCAGTTTTGCTGTTTACTGCCCTATTTGCCTGCCTTGGATTTTTCTGCTCAATTTGCCTACCATGGATTTTTCTGCTCAGGCCTAAGGTAGAAGTTCCCATCTCAACCTCATGAGAGCTTTATAACCAAATGTAATATAAGGCATTGAAATCCCCTGCTCCATTTTGTGGTCAGCACAGAAAATCTGGCATCCATGCTGCTGGGTACACACCTTCAAACAGGAATTTATTTAAAGGCCACATATATTTAAAACAGTGCCCTTTTTTTTAGCATTTTCTATTTGCATTTTTTCCAGTGGCTCTCACCAGTCTTTTATTACATTAGTCATTCATTTTTTTGCCCAAAGGCCCCTTTACTAGGACCAGTGAGTTTCCCAATGGAAACAAAACCTACGGAGGGATGCCAGGCAGTTCAGGTTGCCTGAGAGGTATTCCTTACCGTCCCATTGGCACTTGTACACCCATATATACAGAGAAATTACCTCCATTTGGCAGGTACAGTGCTGGTGAAGGTTCCCTTTCCCAAAGACCACCAGCAGATAGCATCACTATAGTATGTGAATGCCTGACTAACCATGCCTGTAGCTAGCATGCAGTTTATGGTAGGTACATGCAGGGAGAGCAACAGTCAGTTTGGCTACACCTCTGCGATTGCAATGGGTATGTAGGAACATACCCAAAGGCTGGGACTAGCACAGACACCTGGATTGCTATGCAACATACAGTTTTAATGGGTCTAAAGATTGCTTCCATTAACATGCATGGCATTAAGTTCACTACGCGATGTGTATCGACCTTGGTGTAGCTTGCCAAGGTCAAAGCTGACCTGCTGTTTCTGCAGGGGTGTGGAATACCGCAACTTAGCATCAACAGGCAATGTTTGTGATGGTGGTTCCAAGGACTGTCATTCTGGTCAGGGGGAAACGATTCCCATTTCTCTGACATGGGATTTGCTGCAGGGAGGCAACTTCACCATTGCCAAAGTTAAGGAGGTGGTGGGCAGTCGCCTCCTCACAGCAGACATAATGTACAAAAATGCTCCATTCCGATTAATCAACGTGTGCGGCCCAGCTCAAAACAGTGAGCGGCTGACCATCCTCCAGCAGCTCCCACTGCTGCCAGTGATGTCCAGGCTAGTCATTCTATGTGGTGACTTCAAATGCATCATCGATGCAGCTGGATGATCCAGCAGGGCAGACAGCAAACTGGGTGCCATGTCCTGACTTCTGATGGAAACGGTAAAAGACGCCAAGCTGCATGACATCTTCAGCAACCCTGTAGATGAAGCGCTGCATAAATACACCTGTTCGAGGGCAGACAGGTCCATCCGTTCCATGATAGACTTCCTGTTTGTGTCCTGAACGTTCATGGTCAGATCCACCGACATCAAGACGGTGTTCTTCTCTGAGAATATCGAGGAACTCAAAAGGGATTACAAAGGTTGGAGAACCATGAAACCCCTCTGAGTCCCCTGATAGGAAGCAATCAAGTTGAACATCAAGAGGTTCTTCATCTTTAAAGGTGTTCAGAAGGCGAGAGAGAGACAGAGGGAAATGTCCTAACTCCAGAAAAGCATGCTGAATCTGCTTCTGCTGAGGTCGATCGGGGCCAATGTCAAGGAGGATCTCCAAGAGGTAAAGAGTAAGCAGGCCTCGCTCTTTGCCTCGGAGGCCTCCAAGATCATCTTCTGGACTAGAATCAGTTCCATAGACAGGATTAGACGTGCTTGTGTTTCTTCTCCCAAAAGGTAAACAAAGAGCTCTGTGATCAGCAGCCAGCAGCTTGAAGGTAAAGACAGCTCAGTAACGTCATCGCAGCCTGACATACTAAGGATCAGCAAATCCTTTTATGCTGGGCTGTATGACGTGAAGCTCACAGACAGCATGGCCTCCCAGTCCTTCCTGTCCTCTATCATGGAGGTCTTAGACAACAGTACATGGGAGAGTCTGGACAAACTGCTAACTCTGGACAAACTGACAAAGGCTGTAAGGGTCTTCGAGACGAGTAAAACTCCCGGAAGCAATGGCTTGCCAGCCAAGTTATATTCGACTCTGTGGGACTGGGTCAGCCCAGACCTGCTGGAAGGGTAAGAAAGTATGCTTAAAAGCTTAAAATCTTGGCTATAGTGCTTTGGATTTTCAGTATGTTCAATCGGAGGGACTTGTGAACCCCCAGAAGTAAAACTTCAGAAGCACATCTGACTAGAGCTGGAGGCTTTTGAAATGGCATCCCATTTTCTGGTAACTACCTCTGTCACACAACTGTTGCCAGAGGACCATCAACTCAGCGAAGGACGCACTTTGGTCTGCCTGAAACCTGCTGGACTTCCAGTGCAAAGAGCTGTGAAATGACCAAGTGTTGCAGACTGGCACATTTCAAGGTCCAGGACTACGTGCTGAGGGATGCACTAAAGCTTGGGGCAGCCGCCGCAAAGGCTCAATGGGGAAAAGGCACTGTGTAAGGCCCTCCTGCCATTGTGAACCAAGGGGCTGGAAACCATGTAAAACACCTTGGGCTGTATGCACCAGAGAATGTTTGATATGGAATGTAAATGTACATTGTAAATATAATCTGTAATGACAAGGGTAGTGAGGCATTTCTTGTACAGAAACTGATCTATGTTGCACTTTATGTAATGTCAAATTTGAACTGTTACATAATGTACTTTTACAAATGTTATGAATAAAGTATATTTTTGGAAAGAGAAACACTTCCTTTCAGGCATGCTGTAATGCTGACGTATGAAGATGGTAGCATGGAGGACAATCTTTCTCACAAATATCTCGCGTAGTACTATACTTCAGCGGCCATCAAACAAAACGATGAATATATGGTAGCTTCAGAAGCCCTTGATGTGTATTGTAGAGCTCTGTATTTGGCAGGGATTATTGATGTCTCAAAAGGCTAATGCCAATCCTCACAGAGAAAGGCAAGGCAACATCCACAGTAGGTCAAGGTTGTATAAGTTCTGGAAATAGTGATAACTACAAGCATATAGGCTTTATTCTACTATTGTGACTATTACTACTACAACTGCAACAACAATATGTGTTTATTAGCACCATTAACATAGAAAAATTTCCGAGATGCTTCACAGAGGTATAACCAGACAAAAATGTACATCAAACAAAGAAAGAGTTAGGGTAACAACCATGCTTTGTCAAAAAGATGGGTTTTTAGGTGGGTTTAAAAGGAAGAGAGAGAGTGGAGAAGCAGAGGGATTTAGGAAAAGGAACTCTAGAGTATGGGGTTTAGATGGATAAAGGCATGGCCCCCAGTTGTGGAGAAGGGAGGGAAGAATACACACAAGGCCAGAGTTAGAGGAATGGAGAGATTGTGGGGAGGAGTTGTAGGTCTGTAGGATGATATAGAAATAGGAAGGCATGAGCCATAAAGGGATTTAAACATAAGGATGAGAGCTTTGAATTTGAGAAGTTGAGAGACAAGGAGTCAATGTACGCCGTCAAGGACATTTGAATGGGAGGAGGCAGAATAGGACACAGGTAGCAGAATTTAGGATGAGCTGAAGTTTATGGAGGGTGGACAACGGGAGGCCAATCAGGAGAGCATTGGAATATTTGAGTCTGGAGGTAAAATGATCTGGTAGGTTGAGTGACATACTTATTTTTTCTGCACCTTCTCACCTAGAGCTCTTCACTAAGGTCTAATTAAGGTTTGTGCCACCTATTAAATTCTTTGGGATGGGGCGGAGGGTTGTGGTACTAATACCTTGTAGATCAAATTATCCTCACTATCCTTTACTCCATTCTGTACTGCTCCTGTTTTTACTTTTACACCAACTCCAGTAAAATAGCAAATGAAGGAAAGCTCATTGGAATCACAGAATGGTACAGCACAGAAGGGAGCCATTCAACCCATTTTGCCTGTGCTGGTACTTTCAAAGAGCTATCCAATTAGTTCCATTCCTCTGCCCAATCCCCACAGTCTTGCAATTTTTTCTCATTCAAGTATTTATCCAATTCCCTTTTGTTAGTTATTATTGAATCTACTTCCACCACCCTTTCAAGCAGTGTATTCTAGATCTTCACAACACGCGGTGTAAAACTTTTTCTCTTCATCTCAGCCTCTGATCTTTTACCAATTACCTTAAATCTGTGTCCTTTGCTTACCAACCCTTCTGCTACTGGATATAGTTTCTCCTTCTTTATTCTATCAAAACCTTTCATGATTTTGAACACCTTTATTAAATCTCCCCTTATCCCTCACAAGAACAACCCTAACTTTTCAAGTCTCTTCAAGTAACTGAAGTCCCACATCCCTCGTAGTATTCAACTAAATCTCCTCTGCATTCTCTCTAGGGCCTGTACATTCTTTCTGAAGTATGGTGCCCAGAATTGGCCACAACATTCCAGCTGGGACCTAACCAGTGATAAATAAATGTTTTGTATAACTTCCTTGCTTTTGTACTCTTATGCTTCTGTTCATAAAATTAAGGTTACCATCTGCTTTTTTTTCTCAACTTGTTACGCCACTTACAAAGGTCGCTCTGTTCCTGTGCCCCTTTATGGAAATCCCATAACTGTAACTCAGACCTACTTGCTATTTGAGGATGAAAAAATTCCCAGTGGTCTTACAGACTGACAGAGGCATTGGTCAGATCCATCAAGCTAGAATTTTAAAAAAAGTTCCAAAAACTTTTTTGGAGCTTCGATAATCACTCTTCAGGGTTTCTTAAGGCTGCAGGCTCTGAAGTGAAGATTAACACCAGTAGCAACTAATACTGGCAACAGGTACACCTCAATTAACTCATTTTTAGTTACTCTTGATGCATTGTGGACGCAAGTCAAAGGTGCTAGGCATTTTAACACTGGTCATGCTGATTTTAATATATTATATATTATATTGACCCCTTAGTATCATCAGTGACTGCACAGATGGTGGGTCCTATGTTATGACAGAAATAGCAGCACTGCCATCATAGGGTGGAATCGGAACGAAAATGTGTCCCAGCCCAGAATGCACCTAACAACTGACAGTGTGTTCAAATTATACTCTGAAATTGCTTTAAACTGAATGTACATTCAGGGCCATTATCTTTACTGGTATATACTTAAAGGAATAAGCTTACAAGATACTGGTTTAAGGAAAAGTACATAAAATATGCACTGAAGGGCAATCAAATATTTTTTGACAACTGGAGCATTTGTAATTGTAAATAAAATGTAGACTGGAACCAAATATCTATTTCTACATTTTACAAAAGAAAATAATCCATACCTTCCAAAATTAGCTGGAAGAAATTCCAGAAATGCATCATTTAAGTAGAGCTGCATTAAGTTTAACAGCTGGGTAAATCCATCTGGAAGTCTGAAATGGTTGGAGAAACAAAATTACTGTTGAAAATATCAGAGAGAAAAAAATCATAATAAATTCTTAATCCTTTACTGCCTTTAATAAAATTTAATTTGTACTGTGGCAGGAAGATTTAGATTTTTAAAGTGAATCTCTGACTTCTGCAGTTCAGACTTTCCTATTTTAAATTGATCAGATTCTGCTAGTGTAAAAACAAAAATAACGGCCTGAACTTTACGCCCCTTTCCCCAAGAGCGGGCAGGGAGGTGGGAGATGTAAAATCGTGTAGAATGGCGGAGGTGCCGTGCATGTCACCTACCCACTCCCACTGGTATTTTACCAGTTGTGGGGGAGGAGGCAGGCAGGCCACACAGGGGCCTCTTCCTAACGCCACTGGTATTTTACCAGTGGTGGATCGGCACTTTACCACCTCAGGAGGCTGCTCAATAAAACTTGGGAGCCTTCTTGCGGACTGGGGTGGGGGAGGGTCTCTTGTGATCGGGAACTCAGTGCCCCACGGAGGGCCCCCCCCAGTGGCACGGGCCGGCCCCAATGGGAGACCCTCCCTGTCCTCGCGATCGGCCCCTCCCCCCACTCCTTGCCAGAGCCTGGCTGAGTGGCCCTGGTAAGCGCCAACCCCAGTTACCTTCTTCTCCAGCCTCCATCACTGGCTGGGTCTGGGACCTGCTGCAGTCCCAGCAGTTGCTCCCGTTGGTGCTGCAGGGACTGACAGTCACCAGCCCTCTGGCAAGCAGCTGTTGGAAGAGGGATATCCTGCCTTAGAGGGGCAGAGTCATGACTGCAGGCAATTAATTGCCTGAGGACTGTGAAATATGGTTGTGACTTCCAGGGCTGGTGGAGGTGGGCTCATTTCCGGCTTTCCAGCTGGTGGGTAGGACCATCGCTTCCTAGTAAAATCCTGGCCAACATTACAGTTTATAATTAATTCAAACAAAGCAGTTCAGATATTCAATATTTCTGATCACTTGTTTAACCACAAAATTGAAACAACAGGGGTAAATCTATGATCACGCAACTCAGGAGGAAGCTACACTTACAGGAGGTGCTGGTTGGAGATAGGTCTACAACACAATAGCCTCAATTCTTGGAACCCTGTGAGTGCAGTTTCTACTGTGCGTATAGGATAGGGGAATTATGCTTAAAGAGCACAGTCATATTTTGTATTTTATTGAAGTAGGACTTAGTTTTTATGCAATTTCTACATATTTGTGCTCATTATATAGAAGGATGTTAACACTGGGTAATGAAACATTTTCCAATATCGTTGCCCCAATGTCAACATCAACCATTTAGATATAGCACAGATTACATGCAGAATAAAACTCCTTAAGTGTTATATCCACAGAAAAGCAAATTGTACTAAACTGTTGTGCCATTTTCTACTTCCGACAGCGAGCAATCTTTAATCTGTCTAAGTAAGACTGTTATTTTAGTTCTAATACCAATTTGGGGGCTCTGGGGCCACGCTTACAAGGCAAGTGGGTTGAAAATGGCCAAATTCATTTCATGCAGTGCATTTAACATCAAAGAGGAGAATTTCATCCCATCAGTCTGGGCTAATTTCAAAGTCATGTTCCAAAAGTGATAAAACAAAAAGTCTGCTGGTCAGTTGTATTACCCTGACCCCAATACACACAATCTTCAACCTTTTAATTTTCATACCACTGAAGGCCCTTCAAGGATAGATTTAAGTTAGCAATGTAGACGAATAGAATGTGTTGGCGAGTACAGATCATCTCAGAAATCTAAAATCTTTATAAATCTGAGTTTTGCATTACAGAACTCAGTTCATCCTGCAAGTATTGATACTCAAAGCAGTTCTGGGTACTTAAGTAACTTTGTATTTCATCACAGTACACAGATATTTAAACAGAATATTTATAGCTTTACAATGCTCACTTCCCTTCTTTGATCTTCAGCTTTGGGCCAAATCACTTAACCCAAAACCCACAGCAGGAATTTTCAATATGACAATCAAACAACCGAGGAGAGGCAAAAGTCATCTTGCATAACTACAAGTTGCCTGTCATTTTAATTTCCGCCTGACTCCCACTCTGACCTGGCCTCCTACACTGTTCCAATGAAGCTCAACGTAATCTCAAGGAATAGCACCTCATCTTTCGATTAGGCACTTTACAGCCTTGCAGCCTCAACAATAAGTTCAACAATTTCAGATCACAACCACTGCCTCCATTTCTTCAGATGGCAGTTGTTGGTAATGATTTGCTATTCTCAGTTACACCTCATCTAGACGAATCTTACATTTCTTTACTTGTCCCATTACCATCTCCTTTTGCCTTGCACCATCATCCCTTTTCTCATTGAATCTCTCCTGCCTTTCACCCTTCTCTTTCGTTCTTTCTGCCACATCCCTTTTTCCCTGCTCTCTACTTGCTTAAAACCTGATACATTTCTAACTTTTCCTGTTCTGACAAAAGGTCATTGACCTGAAACATTAAATCTGTTTCTCTCTCCACAGATGCTATCTGTTCTGCTGAATATTTTCAGCATTTTCTTTGTTACCCTAAATTGCCTTGGAGCCTAAAGCACAACTTTGACATAAAATGACTTGGACAGCAACCGAGGAAGTGGAAAATCAGGCAGCACACAGAAATGCTGGCACTCCAGCCAGATGAGAAGACAAAGAGAATTATTGCTGGAGGCTATGGTGAATGGAACATCTGGCTGACCCATAGCAGCATATAATGTCAGCAGGAGGTAAGGCCAATAGGATGGCATTCCCTGGAATTACCACAGTGTGCATATCTTGGGCACTCAGGAAACAGGAGTTCCTAACCAGGCCAGGGTATTTGCCTGGAACATCCCAGAAGACTGTAGATTACATCTAACGTTGCATGAATAGAATCTTCCTATAAATGGGCCAGATGCCAAATTTCTTCACAATTTATGCAGGGGGAGGCGGTGGTGTAGTGGTATTCTCACTGAACTAGTAACTCAGAAACCCAGGGTATTGCTCTGGGGACATGGGTTTGAACCCCACCACAGCAGAAGGTGGAATTTAAATTCAATTAATACATCTGGAAAGCTAGTTACATTAAAAAGCTAGTCTAATGATAGCCATGAAACCATTGTTGATTGTTGTAAAAACCCATCTGGTTCACTTTAGGGAAGGAAATCTGCTGTCCTTACCTGGTCTGGCCTACATGTGACTCCAGACCCATAGAAATGTGGTTGACTCTGACACGCCCTCTGAAATGGCCTAGCAAACCACTCAGTTGTATCTAACTGCTAAGAAATCAATAAAAAAAGAAAGAAACTGGACGGACCAGCTTGCATCGAACTAGGCACCGGAAACGACAGCAGCAAACCCAGCCCTGTTGACCCCGCAAAGTTCTCCTTACTAACATCTGGGAGCTTGTGCCAAAGTTGGGAGAGCTGTCCCACAGTCTAGTCAAGCAACAGCCTGACATAGTCATACTCATGGAAGCATACCTTACAGACTATGGCCCAGACACTGCCATCACCATCCCTGGATATGCCCTGTCCCACCGGCAGGACAGACCCAACAGAGGTGGCGGCACAGTGGTATACAGTCGGGAGGGAGTTACCCTGGGAGTGCTCAACATCAACTCTGGACCCCATGAAGTCTCATGGCATCAGGTCAAACATGGGCAAGTAAACCTCCTGCTGATATCCACCTGTTGCCCTCCCTCAGCTGATGAGTCAGTACTCATCCATGTTGAACACCACTTGGAGGAAGCACTGAAGGTGGCAATGGTGCAGGATGTACTCTGGGTGGGGGACTTCAATATTCATCACCAAGAGTGGCTTGGTAGCACCACTACTGGCCGAGTCCTAAAGGACGTAACTGCTAGACTGGGTCTGTAGCAGGTGCTGAGGGAAAAACATACTTGACCTAATCCACACCAATCTGCCTGCCGCAGATGCATCTGTCCATGACAGTATTGGTAGGAGTGACCACTGCACAGTCCTTGTGGAGACGAAGTCTCGTCTTCACATTGAGGATACCCTCCATCGTGTTGTGTGGCACTACCACCGTGCTAAATGGGATGGATTTCAAACAGATCTAGCAATACAAAGCTGGGCATCCATGAGGCACAGCAGGCCATCAGCAGCAGCAGAATTGTACTCAACCACAATCTGTTTGTTACCTCATGGTCTGGCATATCCCCCACTCTACCATTACCATCAAGCCAGGAGACCAACCCTGGTTCAATGAAGAATGCAGGAGGACATGCCAGGAGCAGCACCAGGCATACCTCAAAATGAGGTGTCAACCTGGTGAAGCCACAACACAGGACTACTTGCATGCCAAACTGCATAAGCACCATGCGATAGACAGAGCTAAGCGATCCTATAACCAACGAATCAGATCTAAGCTCTGCAGTCCCGCCGTGAATGGTGGTGGACAATTAAACAACTAACTGGAGGAGATGGCTTCACAAATATCCCCATCCTCAATGATGGGGGAGCCCAGCACATCAGTGTGAAAGATAAGGCTGAAGCATTTGCAACAATCTTCAGCCAGAAGTGCCGAGTTGATGATCCATCTCGACCTCCTCCTGAAGTCCCCAGCTTCACAGATGCCAGACTTCAGCCAATTCAATTCACTCCGCGTGATAACAAGAAACGACTGAAGGCACTGGATACTGCAAAGGCTATGGGCCCTGACAATATTCTGGCAATAGTACTGAAGACCTGTGCTCCAGAATTTGCCATGCCCCTAGCCAAGCTGTTCCAGTACAGCTACAACACTAGCATCTACCCGACAATGTGGAAAATTGCCCAGGTATGTCCTGTACACAAAAAGCAGGACAGGTCCAACCTGGCCAATTACTGCCCCATCAGTCTAGTCTCAATCATCAGCAAAGTGATGGAAGGTGTCATCAACAGTGCCATCAAGTGGCATTTGCTTGGCAATAACTACTCAGTGACACTCAGTTTGGGTTCCGCCAGGGCCACTCAGCTCCTGACCGCATTACAGCCTTGGTTCAAACTTGGACACAAGAGGTGAGGTGAGAGTGACTGCCCTTGACATCAAGGCAGCATTTGACTGAGTATGCCTTGAAGGAGCCCTAGCAAAACTAAAGTCAATGGGAATCAGGGGGAAAACTCTTCACTGGTTGGAGTCATACCTAGCGCAAAGGAAGATGGTTGTGGTTGTTGGAGGTCAATCATCAGAGCTCCAGGACATCACTGCAGGAGTTGCTCAGGTTAGTGTCCTAGGCTCAACCATCTTCGGCTGTTTTGTCAATGACCTTCCTTCAATCATAAGTTCAGAAGTGGGGATGTTCGCTGATGATTGCACAATGTTGAGCACCATTCGTGACTCCTCAGAATACTGAAGCAGTCCTTGCAGAAATGCAGCAAGACCTGGACAATATCCAGGCTTGGGCTGATAAGTGGCAAGTAACATTTGCGCCACACAAGTGCCAGGCAATGACCATCTCAAACAAGTGAGAATCTAACCATCTCCCCTTGACATTCAATGGCATTACCATTGCTGAATCCCCCACTATCAACATCCTAGGGGCTACCATTGACCAGAAATTGAACTGGAGTAGCCACATAAATACCGTGGATACAAGAGCAGGTCAGAGGCTAGGAATCCTGCGTTGAGTAACTCACCTCCTGACTCCCCAAAGCCTGTCCACCATCTGCAAGGCACAAGTCAGGAGTATGATGGAATACTCTCCACTTGGGTGCAACTCCAACAACACTCAAGAAGTTCGACACCATCCAGGACAAAGCAGCCCATTTGATTGGCACACCATCCACAAACATTCACTCCCTCCACCGCCATTGCACAGTGGCAGCAGTGTGTACCATCTACAAGATGCAGTGCAGCAATGCACCAAGGCTCCTTAAACAGCACCTTCCAAACTTGTGACCTCTATCACCTAGAAGGACAAGGGCAGCAAATGCATGGGAACACCACCACCTGCAAGTTCCCCTCCAAGCCACACACCCTCCTGACTTCAAACTATATCGCCGTTCCTTCACTGTCACTGGGCTAAAATCCTGGAACTCCCTTCCTAACAGCATTGTGGATGTACCTACCCCACATGGACTGCAGTGGTTCAAGAAGGCAGCTCACCACCACCTTCTCAAGGGCAATTAGGGATGGGCAATAAATTCTGGCCTAGCCAGCGTTGCCCACATCCCACGAAAGAATTTAAAAAAAACAACATGCCCAAAGTGGCTTATCAGGGTTTCATCTTCCTCTCCCTCCCGCCAGCCCTGAACAATTTGACAGTTACTCACTGAATATCTACAATCTCTTACATTTATTGACATGATGTAATGTTCACATCCAATTTGTGGGAGACTTTAAGTCTTGATGATGAGATTAATAAACTAGGGATATCTTTTGGGTGGGTATCTCACACTCCGCTGAAGTAATTTTGGTAGACGTTCAGCAGAAACCCCAAAATGGGTTTCCGCCTAAGCTATTGTGGTGGGTCGGGAGAAGCCCAAAGAAAATTCCTGGCGATAGTATTTTCCCTAATATAATAATACATTGTATAATTATATTCATACAGATGCTAGAAGGTTCATGTTATTTAGGAACTGTGAAACCTGTCCACTCTGTCCTAACAATAGGATCAATCGCTATATTTTGAAACTTCAACATTTAATGTTATGATTTTTTAGAATTCATACTTAGTTCAGATCAATATTGATCGAACCTTCATCATACTGAACTACAAATCACAAAAGGTGTTGTGTGCTGTTCCTTCAAATAAATTATTTTGGATGTTTTCCTGATTGAACATATGAATATAGGAACAGGAGTAGGCTATTTAGCCCCTCAAATCTGTCCCGTCATTGAATGAGATCATGGCTGATCTGTGACCTAACTTTAAGTGGCCTTTGCTCCATAACATTTAATACCTTTGGTTAACAAAAATCTATCAATCTCATTTAAGATTAACAACTAACCTAACATCAACTACCATTTGTGGAAGAGAGTTAAAAAATTTCTACCACTCTTTGTGTGTAGAAGTGCTTCCCAACCGCATTCCTGAAAGATGTGGCTCTAATTTTTAGGCTATGTTCCATGGTTCTAAACTCCCAAATCAGCGGAACCTATCTCTAGCTAACCTATCAATTCACCTTAATATCTTAGAATCGTTGATCAGATCACCTCTTAATCTTTTAAATTCCAAGGGATACAAAACTAGTTTGTGTAATTTAACCCTTGGAGTCCAAGTATCATTTTGGTAAATCTACACTATCCTTCCTAAGGTGTGGTGTCCAGAATTGAACATAATACTCCAAGTTTGGTCTGTATAGCTGTAGCAAAACTCCTAAACCCTTGTTTTCTAGTCCTCAAGATATAAAGCCTTTTTGATTATTTTCTGTACCTCTCTATGGCATTTTAAAGCTCTATGCACATGGACCCCTAAGTCTCTTTGGATCTCCACTGTTACTAGCTTTTCACCATTGAGAAAGTATTCTGATTGACCGCCTATAGGTCCAAAGTGGATGACCTCACATTTGACGCCCATTTGCCACAGTTTTGCCCATTCACTTATCTATTAAACTCTTTATAATTTTATGCTTCTATCTACATTGTTTACAATGCTACCTATCTTTGTGTCATTGACAAATTTGGATATGTGACTCTCCATCTCATAATCTAAGCCATTAATAACTATATGAACAATTGAGGGCCCAAAACAGATCCCCATGGGATGTCACTAGTCACATCCAGCCAATTAGAATACTTGCCCATTATCCATAGACTATGTCTCCTCCTGTTCAGCAAATTTCTAACCAATTCAATAATTTGTCTTAGAGTCATAGAGTCATTTACGACACAGAAGGAAGCCATTCAGCCCATCGAGTCCATGAAGGCTATGCTGTCAGTCCCACTCCATGGCTCAATCCCCATAGCTCTGCAAGTCTATTTCTTTCAGGTGGCCATCCAACTTCCTCTTGAAGTCATTGATTGTCTTCGCTTCCACCACCCTTGTGGACAGCAAGTTCCAGGTCGTGAACACCCGCTGCATAAAAAAGTGTTTCCTCATATTCCCCTGCATCTTTTGCCCAAAACTTTCAATCTGTGTCCCCTAGTCCTTATACCAGTTGTTAATGGAAACAGCTTTTCCTTGTCTAACTTAACGAAGCCTGTCATAATCTTGCACACTTCTTTTAAATCTCCCCTCAATCTCCTTGGTTCCAAGGAGAACAAACCCAGCATTTCCAACCTAACCTTGTAACTAAAATTCTCCATCCCTGGAACCATTCTGGTATACCTCCTCTGCATCCTCTCAAGGACCCGCACAGCCTTCCTGAAGTGAGGTGACCAGAACTGGATGCAATACTCCAGTTGGGGCCTAACCAGAGCTCTATAAAGGTTCAGTCTAACTTCCCTGCTTTTATACTCAATGCCTCTATTTATGAATCCCACGATCCCATATACTTTACTAACCACTCTCTCAATATGTACTGCCACATTCAAACATCAATGCACATGCACCCCTAGGTCCCTCTGTTCCTGCACACTCTTTAGAACTGAGCCGTTAAGTATATATTTTCTCTCCCTTTTCCTTCAGCCAAAATGCATCACCTCACATTTTGTCAGTATTAAATTCCAGCTGCCACCTCTCTGCCCATTCTGCAATCCTATCTATTTTCTGTTGAAGGCGGTTTACATCATCCTCAATGTTTGCCGCACCTCCAAGTTTGGTGCCGTCAGCAAATTTTGAGATTCTAATCTGTATTCCAAGATCCAAGTCATTAGATATATATATATATATATAAAATATATATATATATAAAAAAATAGTGGTCCCAACACTGACCCTTGGAGAACACCACTGTCTACTATCCTCCAGTCTGAAAAGCAACCATTTACTACAACTCGCTGGTTTCTGTCCATAAGTCAATTTTTTATCCAATTGGACACTGACCCTCCTATTCCACGAGCTTCAATTTTCTTAACCAGCCTTTTATGTGATACCTTATCAAATGCTTTCTTAAAATCCACATAAACAACATCCACTGCATTCTCTTCATCAACCTTCTCTGTTACTTCATCAAAAAATTCAATTAGATTTGCCAAGCATGACCTGCCTTTTACAAATCCATGCTGGTTATCCGTAATTAATTCAAATCTCTCTAAGTGTCCGTTGATATTTTCCCTGATTATAGTTTCTAAAACCTTACCCACCACTGATATTAAACTAACCGGCCTGTAATTGCTAGAACTGTCCTTACACTCTTTTTTGAATAAGGGTGTCACATTGCCACTCTCCAATCCTCTGGCACCTCCCCTGTATCCAGGAAAGATTAGAAGATTATGGCAAGCCCTTCTGCTATCTGCACCCCCCACTTCCTTTAGCAACCCAGAATGCAAGCCATCCGGACCAGATGACTTATCTACCCTAAGCACAGCCAACCTTCTTAGTACTTCCTGCCTCTCAATTTTTATCCTACGCATTGGCTCTACTCTCTCTGCTTCTACTGATATTTTGTCAGCCTCCATTTCCTTAGTGAACGCTGATACAAAGTGCTCATACAGTATAATAAAAGCAAAATACTGCGGATGCTGGAAATCTGAAACAAAAACAAGAAATGCTGGATTCACTCAGCAGGTCTGGCAGCATCTGTGGAAAGAGAAGCAGAGTTAACGTTTCGGGTCAGTGACCCTTCTTAGGAAGAAGGGTCACTGACCCGAAACGTTAACTCTGCTTCTCTTTCCACTCATACAGTATATTAGCCTTGTCCTGAACCTCTAAGCATATATTACCCTCTCTGTTCCGAATAGGCCCCAGTCCGCCTCTTACTACTTGCTTGCTATTTACATGCCGATAGCAGATCTTTGGGTTCCTTTTCATGTTAACTGCCATTCTATTTTCATATTCTCTCTTTGCCAGTCTTATCTTCCTCATTAATTCCCCTCTCAACTTATAGTATATGGCCTGGTTCTCACCTGATGAGTTCACCTGACATTGATTATACACCCTCTTTTTTAATTTCATCATCATCACTATCTCCCTCTTCAACCAAGCAGCCCCTAACTTTTACACTTGTTGGAATGTTCCTAGCCTGTACCTCAAGCATCTTTTCCTTAAAGATAACCCATTGTTCCGATAGAGCTCTTCCTGCCAGTCTTTGCTTCCATTCTACCCTAGCAAGATCCCTTCTCATCGCGTTGAAATTAGCCCTCTTCCAATCTAGACATTCTACCTTATTTTGTTCCTTGCTTTTCTGCATTACTAGTCAAAACCTTATGATACGATGATCACTCTTACCCAAGTGCTCCCCCACAGACACTTGGTCCACTTGGCTCACCTCATTTCCCAGCACCAGATGAAGCAATGCCCCTTTTCTAGTTCGGCTGAGAACATACTGATGAAAGAAGTTCTCCTGAACACATTTTAGAAATTCCTCCCCTTCCTTACCCTTTACTCTAAAATTATCCCAATCGATATTTGGGTATTTAAAGTCCCCCAATATCACCACTCAATAGTTCTTGCGCATCTGTGTGATTTCCCTGCTCCTCTATCTCTCTCTCTCACAATTTGGAGGCCTATAGAATACTCCCAGTAGTGAGATCATACCCTTTTTGTTCCTCAACTCTAACCAAATGGATTCTGTCCTTGTCCCTTCAAGGGCATCCTCCCTTTCCAGCACTGCAAAGCCTTCCTTAATCAGGACTGCCTCCCAATCTTCTTTTTTTCTTTCTCTATCTTTTCTGAACACTTTATATCCTTCTAGATTAAGCACCCAGTCCTCGCCATTTTTAAGCCACATTTCCATTAGTGCCACTACATCATATTCCCATACTGCTATTAGTGCTTGTAGCTCACCAACCTTATTCCCCACACTTTGTTCATTTGCACACATGTATTGTAATCCTGTCTTTGCAATCCCCGTAGTACTTCCCATCTAATACAGAACTCCCACTCCCATCTAATACAGAACTACTCAACATACGAACATATGAATTAGGAGAGGGGTAGGCCACTTGGCCCCTCGAGCCTGCTCCGCCATTCAATAAGTTCATGACTGAACTGATGACTCCACATTTCCACCTACCCCGAATAACCTCCTACCCCCTTGCTTATCAAGAATCTATCTACCTCTGCCTTAAAAATATTCAAAGACTCTGCTTCCACCGCCTTTTGAGGAAGAGAATTCCAAAGCTTCACAACCCTCTGAGAGAAAGAATTTCTCCTCATTTCTGTCTTAATGGATGACCCCTTATTTTTAAACAGTGACCCCTAGTTCTAGATTCTTCCACAAGGGGAAGCATTCTTCCCATATCTACCCTGTCAAAACCCCTCAGGATCTTACATGTTTCAATCAAGTCGCCTCCTCTTCTTCTAAATTCCAGTGGATACAAGCCTAGCCTGTCCAGTCTTTCCTTGTAAGACAGCCCGCCCATTCCAGGTATTAGTCTAGTAAACCTTCTCTGTACTGTCTCCAATGCATTTACATCCTTCCTTAAATAAGGAGACCAGTACAGTATACAGTACTCCAGATGTGGTCTCACCAATGCCCTGTATAGCTGAAGCATAACCTCCCTACTTTTGTATTCAATTCCCCTCATGATAAATGATAACATTAGAATTAGAATGAGAAGAATTAGAACATTACAGCGCAGTACAGGCCCTTCGGCCCTCGATGTTGCGCCGACCTGTGAAACCATCTGACCTACACTATTCCATTTTCATCCATATGTCTATCCAATGACCACTTAAATGCCCTTAAAGTTGGCGAGTCTACATTCCACTAGCTTTCCTAATTACGTGTTGTACCTGCGTACTGACCTTTTGCGATTCATGCACTAGGACACCCAGATCCCTCTGCATCTCAGAGCTCTGCAATCTCTCACTATTTAGATAATATGCTTCTTTTTTATTCCTCCTGCCAAAGTGGATAATTTCACACTTTTCCACATTATTCTCCATTTTCCAGGTCTTTGCCCATTCACTTAACCTATCTATATCCCTTTGTATCCCCCTTATGTCCTCTTCATAAGTTACTTTCCTACTTATCTTTGTGTCATCAGCAAATTTAGCAACCATACCTTCGGTCCCTTCATTTAAGTCATTTATATAAATTGTAAAAAGTCGAGGCCCCAGCACAGATCCCTGTGACACACCACTCGTTACATCTTGCCAACCAGAAAATGACCCATTTTTTCCTATTCTCTGTTTCCTGTCAGCTATCCAATCTTCTATCCATGCCAATATGTTATCCCCTACACCATGAGCTTTTATTTTCTGCAATAACCTTTGATGTGGCACCTTATCAAATGCCTTCTGGAAATCTAAGTACAATACTTCCACCGGTTCCCCTTTATCCACAGCACATGTAACTCCCTCAAAAAACTCCAATCAATTGGTTAAACATGATTGCCCTTTCACAAAACCATGTTGACTCTGCTTGATTACTTTGAATTTTTCTAAATGCCCTGCTATAACGTCTTTAGTAATAGTTTCTAACATTTTCCCTAAGACAGATGTTAAGCTAACTGACCTGTAGTTACCTGCTTTCTGTCTCCTTTTTTGAATAAAGGAGTTACATTCGTATTACCCAATCTAATGGAACCTTCCCCGAATCTAGGGAATTTTGGAAAATTGAAACTAATGCATCAACTATCTCACAAGCCACTTCTTTTAACACCGTGGATGAAGTCCATCAGGGCCCTGGGACTTGTCAGCCGGCAGCTCCAACAATTTGGTCAGCACCACTTTCCTGGTGATTGCAATTTTCTTGAGTTCCTCCCTCCCTTCCATTTCTTGACTTACAGCTGATACTGGGATGTTACTTGCATCCTCAATAGTGAAGACTGAAGCAAAATACCTGTTCAATTCATCTGCCATCTCATTATTATCCATTATTAATTCCCCGACTCACTTTCTATAGGACCAACGCTCACTTTGTTAACTCTTATCTTTTTAAAATATCTATAGAAACTCTTACTATCTGTCTTTATATTTCTAGCTAGCTTTCTCTCGTACTCTAATTTTACCCTCCATATCAATCTTTTAGTCATTCTTTGTTGTTTTTTATATTCTGTCCAATCTTCTGACCTGCCTCCCATCTTTGTGCAATTATATGCTTTTTCTTTAAGTTTGATACTATCTTTAACTGTTTTAGTTAACCACGGATGACAGGTCCCACCCTTGGAATTTTTCTTTCTCGTTGAAATGTATCTATTATGTATTCTGAAATATCCCTTAAATGCCTGCCACTGCATCTCTATTGACCTATCCCTTAACCTAATTTGCCAGTTCACTTTAGCTAGCTCTGATTTCATACCCTCATAATTGCCCTTATTTAAGTTTAAAATACTAGTCTTGGACCCACTCTTCTCTCCCTCAAAGTGAATGTAAAATTCAATCATATTATGATTGCTGTTACCTAGGGGCGCCTTAACTATGAGGTCATTAATGAATCTTATCGTATTGCACAATACCAGGTCGAGTATAGCCTGCTCTCCGGTTGGCTCCAGAACGTACTGTTCCAAGAAAATATCCTGAAAACTTTTTATGTGCTCCTCATCTAGGCTATCTCTGCCCATCTGATTTTTTCAGTCTATATGTAGGTTGAAATCCCCCATAATCATCGCTGTACCTTTCTGAAAAGCTGCCATTATTTCTTCCTTTATACCCCGTCCTCCAGTGTGGTTAATGTTAGGTGGCCTGTACACCACTCTCACAAGTGACTTCTTGCCTTTATGATTTCTCATCTCTACCCAAACTACTTCTACATCCTGGTTTCCTGAAGTTAAGTCATCCCCCTCTATCGCGCTAAAACCATCATTAATTAACAGAACTACCCTTCCACCTTTTCCTAGTTTCCTGTCCTTCCTAAATGCCATGTACCCTTCAATATTCAGGTCCCAATCTATATCATCCTGCCAACATGTCTCTGTAATGGCGATCAGATTGTACTTATTTATTTCTATTTGCGCTCTCAGTTCATCTGTTTTGTTTCAAATGCTACGTGCATTCAGATATAGAGCCTTTAATTTTTTGTAACCTCTAGCCTTATCTGTTGATTTACTCTTAGGTATGTACACTCTGTCCCTTCCTGTAACAGTCTATCATTTCCCATATTAATCTTTCTCTCTTATCTTGTCTCTACTCCTTGATTTTCAATATCTTCACAAATTTGATCCCTTGCCCCCACTATTCAGTTTAAAACCCTCTCTACTACCCTAGTTATGCAGCTCACTAGAACACTGGCCCCAGCACGGTTCAGGCGTAGACCGTCCCAACGTTACAGCCACCACTTTCCCCAAGAGTGTTGCCAGTGCCCCACGAACCAGAACCCACTTCCACCACACCAGTCTTTTAGCCATGCATTAATTTCTCTAATCTTATTTGCCCTATGCCAATTTACACGTGGCTCAGGTAATAATCCAGAGATTATTACCTTTGAGGTTCTGCTTCTTAATTTGGTGCCTAGTTCCTCATACTGACTATGCAGAACCTCTTTCCTTGTCCTGCCTATGTCGTTGCTACCTACATGGACCACGATGATTGGATCCTCTCTCTCCCACTGCAAGTTCCTCTCCAGCTCTGAGCATATGTCCTGAACCCTGGCACTAGGCAGGCAACACAGCCTTCTGGACTCTCGCTCTTTGCTGCAGAGAACAATGTCAATCCCCCTATCTATACTGTCCCCTACTACTAGTACATTCCTTTTTTTACTCCCTTCTATAGTACTGTCTAACATTCTCACTCAGATCCCACCTAATACTTTGCTATTTCCTACTCTAGTGCTATCTGCCACTTCCAATTCTCTGTGTACCTTGGTGTTCCTCTCTTATATTATCTCCTGGTTCCCACACCCCTGCCAAGTTAGTTTAAACCCTCCCCAATAGCATGAGCAAATCGTCCGGCAAGGAAATTTGTACCAGCTCTGTTCAGGTGCAACCTATCCGGCCTGTACAGGTCCCACCTTCTCCAGAACTGGTCCCAGTGCCCCAGGAATCTAAAGCCCTCCCTCCTGCATCATCTTTCCAGTCATGCATTAAGCTGCACTATCCTCCTATTTCTATCCTCACTTGTGCGTGGTACTGGGAGTAAACCAGAGATTACTACTTTTGAGATCCTGCTTACTAATTTGTTACCTAGCTCACTAAACTCTTTCTTCAGTTTTGACATGTATTATTGAACATTTGCTTTGTATTATTGAATGTTTTCATGATAGTGCTGTTAATATGCAAAGATAAATATTTCTGGGCATTTCCATTTAACATTCTAAAAACTATTCACAAATGTCCTATTGCCTCACTCCAGTGCAACATATTTTGTAGGAAGCCTCTGTCAGGGAAAGGCCTGAAGGCCAAGGTTGCTAATACTAAGAGAATAACATTAAACAAGGAGCTGATTCTTTGGCAACTCACTTGGAAATGGGATTAACACTGGCTTCAATAACCGATAAGTATTTACAGCACTTAATATTTTCTGGAAAATCTTGAACACCTGCCAAGAAAAACAAAAAAAAATCAGAATCTGAAAAGCAATGTTAATAAAAAACATAATATATCAGCAAGGTAGAAATGTGTTTCGCTATCACTCGCTTTTCTTTTCCCAAGTTCTTTTTCAAACACAAACACACACAGATTTATATTATCCATACTGTTTGTCCTTCCATTACAGATAACTGAAAAGGGTACAGTGATGTTGAGGCAACATTTTTATTTTCCTCCTCATCTTCCCTTCTCCCCTGGCAGCTTTCAGTACCTCAGCAAAGTATCCATTCTTCTTGTGTGGGTCTAGATTGACAACCTATTCATCCATGTGTATCATCCCAGCCAAACCGAATTCTGTGGCTCATCTGATGGTCACACATGTTCTAGCAGAGGCCGATGGTTAGTGATCAGCAGCAGTAACTCTATCTGAATTTCTCCCCACCTTACTCAAGGGACACTGAGGTCAACATTAGCATCCTTACTGTGCCATGGCTAACATCAGCCTAACTCAGCACAGACCAGGAATCAAAGCCAAGACCTTCTGCTCTGTATAAGTCAGAGTCAAAATAATATGATGCATTTACTCACTGATCCATTGGTGAGTGGGATATCTTAGAGGTGGAGTTACTTTTTAAATGCTGCTCCCATATAATTTAGCAAAACAGCTGTTCACTTATTATTTTACCCATGAGGATAAATCAATAATCTGACTATAATCTGTTGGAAGCCAACCATGTTGGGCCTATGACATGTCACTCTGCTAATAAAGGGCCATTAATGAGGATTGGCATCTTTGCCAGTGCTTGATGCTGATCTGGGTATTCAAAAGTGATTAAGATTATACAACATTGAAACTATCCAGTTATTTTCCAGGCCAGCCTTTTAAAAATAAGCTTGAGCTCCAGAATTGAATAGGATGCTAATCCTCACTTCTGATGTAACAGCATGCAGTGGTCCAGCTGGGAGGTATGATGGATCTTTGAGAGGTTCCTAGCCAGAGGCAAAAGTGGTGATTTCTTCTTATAACACAGGAAAATAAATAAAAGGCTTTGCTTTAATAAACCATCTATGGTGTGGTTAGATATAACTTACTTCAGTAAAAGTAATAACTCTAAGTGCCAGCACTATTCATCGTTCTTTGTTTTGAGTCAGTGAATATTCACTATTGGGAGCCACATCCAATCAAGTCTTTACATGATGCCCCCATATGCACACTATCCAGCACTGGGTCACTGGATTGTGATCAAGTCCAGAAGGACAGGCAGGTTTTTCCCCTTTCAAGTCAATGGGTACCACGATCAATTGTGCCCTCATCACAGCCCTGGCTCAACACACGGATCAAAGCTAGGACCTTCCTCTTCTTGAGGTTTGAAGTTACACTGAATAGTATGTTTATCAACAAAGCTAAAAGAGAAACATATAGTACTCTAAACTTAACACAAATGATATCTCACTGCCAGTCTCTATTCTAATGCTGCCTGAATGTTAATCCTGACCATAAAATCTGAAGAATGATTTAGTAAGTAATTCAGAATGCTGAGTAATAGTCCTCACAAAACACACTATTATTCAAGAGCCATCTCACAATGGAAAACTCCAGAAAGTTCTAAAATATGTATCAATACATACATTATTGAAAAACGTTATATTGCAGTCCAATCTGTTATGGCATGGTTATTGACATGTTTGCCTGACTAATATTTTGCATGAGCATGTTGTAACAGTCCATATTTTAAAAAAAGGAAGCAATTGCCCTATGTCTTTGTTTGCAATGGCAGTGTGTAGCTGAGGCATCCAGATCAGAGGATTCCAGATTCAAATCATAGTCTACGCTGAGAGAACTAATATTCATCAGGATGACAGGAAAGGCAATACAATTGCAGGAAGGACGGAGAAATTATCCAGCATCTCAACCCATCTGGGAACTCCTTCTGGAAAAGTACATATGTGCAAATGGTGCAGAATTGGGCCCTGATTTAATACCCTCTAGAATCAAATAGGCTATGTTGGCACTTGATACATAGGGTCACATATAAAGAATGTTTACTTAAGTGTGGCACTGAGGGAGCCCTAAACAAAGGGATTCAATTTCTTTAGAGCAAGATGACGAGAAAAATGTCAGATGCAAGAAATTGGCATGAATAAATGGATAGAGAAAGGAACAACAGATGGATTACTACAAGGAAAGATAGATAGAAAGATTGATAGTTCCTATTCCACTAGATGATAGCCTAGAAATTGGATTGTGCCCGAATTGAGGCACAATCCCAATGCTGTGCATGCTACACCTAACTAATAAAGCCAGTTTCAGGGCCATGGCATTCCATTGGCCTCATTTGTTTATTATTAGTGGACTGCAGGCTCCAGTTGTGGCTCCAAAGGCAGCTCGCCAATTGCAGAGTGGGAGGCAATTTAGTCAGCTCAGATTCTAGCACAGGTCTTCAGTAGAATGGAGGGGTGGGGGGTGGGGGGTGGTGGCGGGGTGCAAATGGAAGGGAGGGGTAAAAAGTGGCTAGCAGCAGCCTGTGGATTTAACATGAAACAACAAGAAGTGGCCTTGCTCCTCTCCGCTCCACCTTAAGATAAATAAAAAAACTACCTTTGGGGTAGCAGCCTCCCTTTTAGGATCGCTGGTTTAGCTGTTAAGCACTTAACAGAAACTCATCACTGAATATAAGGTGCAAAGAGGGCCTCAAACAAGCACTAGACACACTATTTGCATATGCCTATGGAAGAACTCTAACAAATGTAGCAGGTGGTGCACTTCTGGCATGGAATGCGTGCACACTCACCACCCACCACATCAGAATCTTAAGTGCTTGTTTTATGCTTGTAGAATGGGCACAGCATGATCTAATTTCTAGGCCAATGATTCCACAGACTGAATGAAAAAAATAAAATCTAATGGAAGTGAGGACTTTAAAAGCTTCTACTTGTTTTACAGGCAAATCAGAAAATGATTGCTTGATTCTGCAGACAAGCATGCATCACATTACCAAAAATGCTTGTATTTTGTCCTACAAGTGATAAAATACCTTCTTTGCAAGTCAGAGCCCTTTACCAATTGTTTTGCACTTCAAGGGTCACTACATTCATGAAAATCTATTTGGTAAACCTCTTTCTGCTTGTTTACAACCATATGGCATGAAGATGAAAATTGTGTCAAAATATATTACCACTTGTGGGTGACATCATCCTAGTTAAAAACAAATATGATCTTGCAAGATCTTTTCCCACTTCCCAAAAAACAGGTTTGTCAAATATATTTCAGGTAGGCAATACTGTTTTAAATTATGTGCTCAATGAATGGAAATTCTTTGGGGAGAGAGAGATGAATGGCTAAAAAGTGTAAATAATAAACAGAACAATTCTGTTTGGCTGGAAAATAATGTGGAACTCACATTTTCCTGTTCCCTTCAAAAAAACAGGTAATTCAAATATTCATGCAGAAGTCAACATATCTAAGCAAAGATATTGAGATTTGCGTTTCTCACACTGTTTGTAGGGATAGGCTAAACATAATCCCACAGCTCCCCAGATAATTTAGTGGGTAGATCCATGACTCTGCACAAACCAGGAAATTCCCAGGTTGAATCCTTGGGCTGTGCTGAGTTCGCTAATCTCAGCCAAGACATCAGGAGGGATCCGACTATTATCTTAAGTGCCCCAGGGTTTAGAAAACAATAAAATCAGCCAGAGTTTCCACCCCTGATAATTATCAAATGATGTGTTTGGATGTCAGGTTAGAGCAGGATTGGTTCAGTTCTGAACTTTTCTATGGCTGAGCACTTGTGATACTTCACTGTTTAGGCTTACACATAAAGAATGCCCACTTTGGTGGTACAATGGAGGACTACCAGCATCCATAGATCTGCATGGTATCATGAGTTAGAGCCCTCAGAAGAGGAGGAGGAAAAAGATTAGAGAAAAAGAAATGATTCTGTATCTCAAAACAGGAAATAAGTCAGTTAAATCGTGGCAAACTAAAAGTCAACTCAATGTTAAAAAAAGAGTATGTTTCATCCTTACCATTTTTGCTGATGTCTAGTTCTCTTAGATTCACCAGGCTGGCAATGGTGGTGGGCAGATTAGAAAGATCATTGTCTGGAACGCTTAGTTTACGAAGAGCTTGGCAGCTGAACAATTGCTGTAATATTGAGAAACAAATTAGAAGGCAAGTGTTTCTCTTCCTCTGTTCTTTAAAGAAACATTCCATCATCAGTGGGCTCCATGGACACTAGAGTTGCTAATATAGCGATTTTAAAATGAAACTAGCATAATTCAGTGTTATTGTTTTCATTCTTTACGTACTACATTTGTGATGAAGTTTGATCAAATAATCATGCCTTTGTTTCCTTATTATCACAAAAGCCACTGTTTTAAGTATGGAAATAAAGTCTAGGGATCAGCTTGCTTTACGTTCCCATACCAGACCTATTATTGACATAATATTCTTCGAAACCCAACATGTTACTTCTTGTTCAAATTGGAATAAGAATAAAAACCATGGATTGCACATGAATCAGTAAAAGGAGGTACATATCATAAGCTTGCTTTTATCATCTTATTATATACCTCAAAATGCTACACATATAATAACCTATTTTGAAATACAGTGACTACTGCCATGAGACTGTAAAAAACAACAATTTTGCACACAGCATGATTCCACAAGCAGCAATTTGATGAATTGCAAATTATCAGTTTTTTGTGATGTTGGTTGAAGGAGAAATGTTGGCTGGGATTTTACGTGGCCCCCTGAGGCAGGGCCGAAGGCGGGGGTTGGTGGGGGGGGGGGGGGGGAGGTAGAGGGCACAGATTTTTGTGGTGGGTGGCTGCAGGAGTGGGGGGAAGGGTGCAAAGGTCCCTTCGTCTCCCTGTTGCGAAGCGATTTTCCTGTGGGTGGGATAGGCCGACGACGGCCTTCCCGCCCAGAGGCCAATTGAGGCCCTTAAGTGGCCTATTAACGGTCAATGAAAGGCCTCTTCCCACCGCTGAGATCTTACCAGTGGCAGGGGTGCCTCTGCCACATGGGGAGGGTGGCTGGTAACACGAGGTGCACCACTCCCTGTGGGCTTTTGGGGGGCGTCCCTCTTCCATGGGCCATGGATTGCCATAAGAGGATCCCCACTGGGAACCACTTTACCCGTCCCTGGAACCCCAGACCACTCTCCCACCTCCACTGGGGCCTTCCAGACTGGCCCTGGCAACCTGCCTTACTTACCTGGTCCGGGGTTCCAGTGCGGAGCCTGACAGTGGCTACCGCTCCCAGTGGTGATGCTGATACTGCAGAGCTTCCAGCCCTCTGATTGGTCGGCAGCTCTTGGAGGCAGGATTTCTGTCTTTAAAGGGATGGGGATCCCAGCTTGGAGATCCCGGCTCGTAAAACTTAGATTTAAAAAGACCAAGGGTCGCTCTGGGGCAGCACGGAAAAGGCAGAGGCGGGCTTTCCCCGGCCTTTTCTGCCCAGTCAGGAGCTCTGCCTCCAACATAAAATCCAGCCCATTGGCAAAGACACCAGGATCATTCACTGCTCTTCACAAGATCATAAGATATGTTGAATGAAGAATGCCCTTTAGCCATTTGATCTCATTCTTCCAGAATATCAAGCTGACTATCTCCTAATTACAGCATTTACTTATTTTTTTAAAAAACAGATGCAATGATCTGGCCTCAGTCACTCTTTCGGTATCCCATTCCAGCTATTGATCACTCTCTATTTAAATGAATACTTTATTGCTTATCCTAAGTTGACTGTTTCCAATAATTAAAGGGTCTAGAATGAAGGAATGCAGATATTAAAATTAAATATAAGAGATTTAGGACAGAGAGCAGGAGAAAACAGAGGATTAGAGGATGTGGATTGTACTAGAGACTGAAACAGAGACCATGTCAACATTTAAGAATAAGCAAGAGCTGGGGAGGAAAGCTAAGATTGAGTAAGGAGGCCATAGTAGTCCTTGCTGTTTGATTATTCCATTATTTCTGCTGCTATCTCTCCCAATTTGGCTGGCATAGTGAAGAAAATTACAACTCCTAATGCCCTCTGAATTGGCCTAGCAAGGCAAAACAAGAGAAATATCTAATGGGCATATAATTCCTTACCTACATTTGCCTACATTGTAAAAGTGACTACACTTCAAAAGTATTTCATTGGTTATGAAGTTCATTGGAATTGCCTGAGATTGTGAAAGGCAATAAATAACTGCAAGTCCTTTCTTTCATTATTTAACTCCATTGTGCGAGCACCATCAAGGAGAAGGCTCCCATTACCTTCTAAGAGCAAATTGGAGAAACCAGGGGCGGAATTTTACCTAACAGATCCACATGTAGCAAGTGGGGCGGTAGCAGGTCAGAAACCCATTTGTTATGTCAGTGGGTTTTGCTGTGGCTCTTTAACTCAGCCACAGCATTAACATCCTGCTTCCGAGTTTCCCAACAAATCAGAGAGGGTGGGAAGGATGACGTGCCGAATCTGTCAGAGGAAGCATTTCTAGTTATAGGGACCCTGACAGGGGTCAGAATGGCTGAACTGTACATTGATGCCTGCTGCTTCAGCAACAACAGGAATGGAAAGGAGACCTGGGAAGGCTGCCCTTCCAGGTCTCAGACTCTTACCTCGAGGTCCTGCTGCAGGATCTGAGGGACTAAAGTGAGGTGTGTTTTGCCAAGGACGGGAGGAAGAGGCCAGCCTCTCAAACCAAGCAGGCGTGGATGGAAGTGGCCGAGGAGGTAAGCAGCAGGAGTGTGGCTTCTCAAATCTGGATACAGTGCCCCAAGAGGTTCAAAGATCTCAGGAGGGCAGGAAAGGTGAGTGGCACAACACTTTCAGGTGCCAAGCCCCACACTCTGCACAACACTCCTCAGACCAACACACCTTGAAGCTTCACTCATTCCTCTCTCTCCAGGCACCTCACATCTCCATCTAAACAGCCAACACTCACACTCATCCTCATCTTTGTGCCATTACACACCCATGCCTCACAGTCACCCTCCACATATGATCTTCCCTCCTCTCTACACAATCCATTTCTCACAGTCGCACTCTCAGCTTTCTCTTCTTGCAGGAGAAGAGAGCACACAACTTCAGGGAGAGGCAGAGAGTTGGGGTGGGGTGGGCCTCCAGTAATAGCCACCCTGACTGCCACTGGCAATACACACCCACCTGGTCCACTGGGAAGGAGTCCCTGCAGATGTTAGCAGCGACCTGCCGTGACAAGCTGAGCCTCCTGAGGCACTGGTGCTCAGGCATGTCGAGAGAGCTGATTGTCTGCCTGTAGACTCTGGGTTGGGGGTCTCGTCTTCTTCGAAATGGATCTCTGTGACCATCCCCTCTGTCCTGTGGAGGGGCATGTGGCTGAGGAGCAGGCAGCCAATGTGTTGCTAGTGTTGCTCATACTGCTGCTGGAGTTGTTTCTGCTGCTCTTCTTGCTTCCCACCAGAGGTCCAAGGTAGAGCTGCATAAGCTGCTCCCATGCCGTGGTGAAGGCTGACAGCAGGGAAATACAAATCAAAGTGAGTGAAGTTCAAGACAGGTGAACTGACTTCCAAGAAGTTGGAAATGACCTGTCAAGCAGTAAGAGCACACTCTCAGAAGAAGTGCTGTGAGCACAAACCTCTCACCTAGGCATGACTGCAGTATTCAGTTTCACTATTTGAAAGCTTCCACCTTGTCAGTTTCACTGAAGAAGCACTTCCTGCTTTGCATGCATCTGGTTGACCATGGCGAGTTCCATACAGCTTGGGAAACGCATGTGCTGGCTGTTAGAGCCAGAATGCCACGTTAAATTCTCAGTTAATTGCCTCTTTGAATATTTTAATTACTTACCCAACAACTCCATTGGGGTTCCCCGCTTGCCTGCAAACCTGCCCAGGTTAAACCGAGAAGTTGGCAGGATCATGTCAGGTGCCCGACCCAACCCCGCCTTTCGGGGCTTTGAGACCCTCCCCGGCCCTCCACCTGCACCCAAACCTGCCTCCCCTTAGCAGTTAAAACTCTGCTCTAGAAGAGTGTATTTCATGCATAGTGATGTTGGAGCATAGCACGTTTTAACAAAAGTGTTGATTGAGGCAAAAGCGATAACATAATTTAAAAATAGAACTGGATTAGTATTTGAAGAGAAAAAATATAAAAGGATACAGGGAAAATTCAGGGAAATGAGATTAGGTAACTCCAATTGGAGCTAGCAGCTGCACTTTTGTGATGGGCAAATGGTCTCCTCATTTCTTTGATTCCATGACAATAGGAATCTGCTTCTCTTTACTACCTCTAAATCCTGGGTGACTCTTACATCATGGTGATCAGGATCATACAGACACAGAGTTACCAAGGTACTATATAGCTTCAGCATGATCTCTGAGGATTTAAACTTACCTGATTTCGCAATGTAACTCAGCATCCCGTTTGCTTTGTTTATTGTTGCCTTACTGTGTTTAATCCTGGCAAGTGGGAAGTCAACTGATCCCTCTAGGTCTGTTTCAAGATTTCTCTTAGCAAAATCTATCCCACTCATGGACTACACATGTATCTTATTTTTATTTCCTATATGCAATACCTTCTATTTGTCTACACTGAATTCCATTTGCCATCGTGCAGCTCTATGTTTTGCCAGTGCTAGACCCTGCTAGGGGATGGGCCTGTGTCAATGGTACTGCTCGGCCACATTAATGCCCTGGGACATATAATAGTGATGATTGCATATACAGCATATTTCAAGCATATTGGTCTTGTTCAGTGTTGGGCAGAGGGGAATCGGAAAAATCAATCCCTTTAAGTTTATTTTTTGATGAATTATTCTACTTTTCAAGGGAAGGTATGTTAAAGCTGGGGCATGTGATATTTTTGCACCTTTGTTATCCAATGTTGATCAAGCACTCTTCCATTAAGTATACCTGACCAAACAGTAGAGCTGCTGTTACACTATAATAAAAAAACAAACAAGAAGAGGTAATTTGGCCAATAAAGTCCATTCGTTCCACTGATCACATAGGAACTATGTGCTCTCCCCAATTTACTTAATATCTCTCAACCAATAGTATGTTTTCATACCAAAGTTAGAAGAGGCAATTTAGTGCCAAGGTGTCTTGCAGCATGGACAGTTTGGATCAATGCTCACTAGCAACTAGACCAAGACTGAAAGAACACACTTAACTTCCTGAGAGCCATTAGAGAAAATAGACTTTCATCCCATTATCAGAGCTAGATTAAAACTGTGGTTCTTGAGATGAGATGAGGATGTCAATTTATCATGTGACCTAGTCTTCCTCAATAAAATGCAGTCCTTCATTCTGGAACAAAAATAGACAATGCTGGAAACACTCAGTAAGTCAGGCACACCACTTGCAGAGAGATGTGACTAGTTAATATTTCAGGCATTGCCCTTTATCTTGATGTGATAAAGGGCACAGCTTGAAACATTAACTTGTCACTTGTAGCACCTGACTTGCTGAGTGTTTCCATCATTTTCTTTTTTTGTTTCAGATTTCCAGTATCGGTAGTATTTTAGTTTTTCTTCATTCTGAAGCCCTCAGAGATTGATAAATCCTTTATCACATTTCTCAGATATGCCTCAAAGCACTTCACATAGAACAAATTGCTTTGAAGTGCAGTCACTGCTATGGAGGCAAATACAAAAACCATTTTGAACTCAACAAAGTCCCTAAAACAGTACTAAAGTGAATGATGATTTGGTTTGTTTTCAGGTATGAATTTGGAGAATGGAGTATTTATTTTATTTTACTGTGTTTTCATCAATGCCAAGAAGAGTATAGCAGCTCAGAGTATATTCATGGTTAATTTTAACAGTTAGGAAAATTATAAAGATTGCTAAAGAAGCAAACATTTATCCACTTTTTATCAAGAAATGTATTGCATTATCCTAAGTGAGTTATATCAGATATACTCCCATTAGTGAACTCAAGCTGTGACAAGTAGATAGCATGTTTACCGTTGCTACTTGTCCCTTCACAACTAGATATATTGACATAAACGGCCTTAAAGGGATTTATGAAATGAAACAGTTCATAATAAAAACTGGGTTGTCAGGCCAGGTTCAATATTTTCCCCACCACCTCATCAAAATGTCAAACTGGAAAATTATGTAAATTGTAAATTTCTATAATTCTTTTTCTTTTTAAACACCTGTGTTTGAAATTGATTGGTTAGATTACATTACAAAAGAGAAAATAAAACAACATGTTCAATAGTAGTTTTACAACATTTCCTTAATATGTTTAATTACCTAGTTCAACTATTATCACTTCCCCATACTTTTCCCCAACCCATTGTTTCCCTTAAATAAAAACAGGAAGTGCTGGAAATACTCAGCAGGTCTGGCAGCATCTGTGGAGAGAGAAGCAGAGTTAATGTTTCAGGTCTGTGACCTTCCATCAGAACTGGCAAAGCAGGAAGCGCAGGGGTAGGCAGAAATGTGAAGCTGAGGTTACAATCAGATCTGCCATGATCTTGTTAAATGGCGGAGCAGGCTTGAGGGGCCGAGTGGCCTACTCCTGCTCCTAATTCGTATGTTTGTATAGTACCTGATCTTTCTATTAGGCACTCGACAGCTTTGTAGACTCAACTGTGAGTTCAACAATTTACGAGCATGACTGGCCCTTTTTAAAAATATTTTTCTATTTTTTAATTATTTTATTTTATTTTTTAACCATGTGCCTGTTTTTTTCATGTGGACAGAGCTTCTCATTATTCTGTCATCAATACTCTCTCTGGACTAATCCTTTGTTTTTCACTGCAAGCATTAACACGCTCTTTGCCTTTGTCCCACGACAGCTTTGTTATTTAATCTCTCCTGCCCACTGCCCTATTGCACACCTTCCCTTTTGTTCTCTTCCCCACCAAACTACACCCCCACCACCACCTCCCACCCCCCCCCCCCCACCCCCCCGCCACCCCTTCACTTACTTAAAATCTAATTCTTTTCTAATATTTGCCAGTTCTGATGAAAGGTCACAGACCTGAAACGTTAACTCTGCTTCTCTCCCCACAGATGCTGCTTGACCTGCTGAGTATTTCCAGCATTTTCTGTTTTTATTTCAGATTTCCAGCATCTGCAGTATATTGCTTTTATTCCATTGTTTCCCTTTCTCTCTTGAACATAGTATCTCATGCCAGGGTATCCTGGCACTCTCATGGCCTTTCAGTATCACACCCATGTGGCAATTTTTCATTGATAAGCCTTGACAGTAAGTGTTGGGAGGCTATTCAAGAACAATAACAACAACACCAGTTTGTATTTAACATAGAAAAACATCCCACGTCTCTTTACAAAAGCATAATCAGAAAAAAATGGATGCTGAGCTAAATAATGGCAAGAAGTTAAAAGTTTGGCCAATAAGGTGGGCTTTCAGGAGGAGCAGGAGGAGAGGCGAAGAAGTTTAGGGAACAAATTCTGTAGCTTAGGGCCTAGACAGCTAAAGGCATGGTCATCAATAGTAGAAAGAATGGCAGGGGGCTGGGGAGGACGGGGTGTTGAATACACCAGAGGCCAGAGTTGGAGGAATGTAGAGTTCTCAAAGGGTTGCAGGGCTGTAGGAGTTAGGCAGTGGCAACCCCATAAAGGGATTTAAAAATTTTAAAATGGAGGCGCTTGGGGATCGGAAGTTGATGTAGGTCTGTGAGGACTGGATGAAGGGTGGGATAGGATATTGGCTGAAGAGTTTTGGATGAGCTGAAGTTTATAGAAGGGTTTTGATGAACTGGTTTATAGAGGGGAATGGTTGGGAAACTGGCCAGGAGAGCAGTGGGAGCAATATAGGCATGCCCAATCCTGTCCTTATCTGACTTCCGCAGATACACTTTCAAACAGGCATCAGTGTATAACAAACAGCAATGGGAATCCTGGTTGATTTATGCCCACTCTCAAATAGTGGCACTAAGATCAATTTTAGCACTTCCTCATTCTTGAAATAAAATTACCTTCCACATGCCATGGAAATGTCCTAGTTAATGTGGAAACATTGCAGTTAAACAATGGAAATTCACATGGATATTTTCATCTGAAAAGATTTTCATCATACAATAAAATACGATATATGATTCACCATTCTTGTATTCTATACAAAGCATTCTCAGGGCTCCAAGCTATGCAGTGGGCAAATAAGTATAAAAATTAGGCAATGATTATTCATTTATATATTTCCCTACACATACCAACACATTAAAGAAGAGCAGAAATGGTGGTGGGGGGGAGGGGGAGGGGGAGGGGGTGGTGATGGGGATGGGGTGGGGGGGGGGGGGTGGGGGGTGGATTATGGGTTTCAAATGTTGCCACAGTGCTGTGGATAAAATGTGGGGCTGATCTTAAAGTTTTGCTTTGTACAGAAGTAATATAATCAGTTATCATGACTATCATTTGAAGAAGTGATAAGACTGTTTCAGGATGGCAACAAATTGCTTCAGTTAATGTGGAAAACTATTAAGCCTGTAAAGTAAAACCCCCAATGAAACAAATAATTGTTAATAAGACAATGAAGCTGAGGCACAAGCCTGACAATATGAGAGAAATAAAAACGAGAAGATTGATGAAGCTTTCTGAAGATATCAGCTCCTTCATGCTGTCAGGCTTGGTAATTCTTCACGATCACAGCGCTAAGAAAAATCACCAGCACTTAGTGACTAAAATAAAATATTCCAAAAAATTAACAGAATGACAGAATAAAAAGGAAGTTGAAGTTAATAGCAACTTATGTTAAAGAGAGATTGCTGCTGTTTTCAAGAAGCAAAAGTAATTGCTCAGTTTGGGAAGAGTTCTTCCATTGGCAAATGCACATTCCACTGTGAAATTGACACATACACAGCAAGAAGGTCTCAATTTCGACCCCTGGTCTATGCCTAATTAGCTGATCTAGACTGGTTAGTCTCACTGAAAGACATTGTCACTCAGACATGAAGAATAATCACTTGGACAAGGTATCAGAATGCAGCTGGCACACATGGAATTATATCCCAGTGTGAATCAATGCATTTAGGAATGCCAAAAGTCAAATTGGAAAAAATGGATTGTACCTTTTTTTAAATTTTACAATATTATGGCATAAGAATACATTTTTCAAATCACTAATGCACTGGTGCGGCCTTGACATCACCTGATTCTGCCCCTGCTTCAGCTTATCTGCTGCTGAAACCCTCATTCATGCCTTTGTTACCCCTTAACTTGACTATTCCAACACTCTCCTGGCCACCATCCCATCTTCCATCCTCCATAAACTTGAGCTCACCCAAAACTCTGCTGCCTGTACCCTAACTAGCACGAAGTCCTGATCACCCATCACCTCTGTTCTCGTTAGCCTACATTAGCTCCTGGTCCCGCAATGCCTGAATTTTAAAATTCTCATCCTTCTTTTCAAATTCTACCATGGCCTCACCCCCTCCCTGTCTCTATAACCATCTCCAACCTTAAAACCCTCAGAGATGTCTGCGTTCATCCAAGTCTAGCCTCTTGCGCATTCCCAATTTTAATTGCTCCACCATTGGGGACCGTGCTTTCAGCTGCCAAGGCTCTCAGCTCTGGAATCCCCTTTCTAAACCTCTCCACCTCTTTAAGACTCTCCTTAAAACTTGCCTCTTTGACTAAGCTTTTGATTATCTGTCCTAAATTTAGTTTGATAATGGTCCTGTGAAATGCCTTGGGACATTTTACTATATTAAAGGTGCTATGTAAGTGCAAGTTGTTGTTGGGAGAGCATCCCTTACTGTACCAATTAATATATTTCTCACACCATTCATCTTTAGACCTGGCTGAATAACACTGCTAATTAGCACCAGTCAGGCCTATGAGCATTGGGAAGTTGGGTTAAATTGCTCAAAGTAATTTTACACAGGACCCCTACAGCCTGTAGAAAGAGAAATCATTTATACCATCAATATGAGCCAGGTTTGAATATAGATTCAAGAGATGAAAGGCCAATCTTTAATTCATTGCTATACCTAGTTTCCCCTTGTTAAAACAGAAGCACTAAATTGTGAAAGCATCTATAGTACACCAATATTGTTGTGTTTCCTACCTTGGGGAGCTCCTCTATCTGATTGGCATCTAAGTAGAGCTCTTCCAAAGACCGCTCAAAATTGAATATCTCCTTTGGTACATGTTGAAGGCTACAGTGGGAATAATCCAATACTGAGATGACCTCCTCTTCACCCCGGAAACATCGGCAGGGCACCAGGCGGCCAATAAGTTTCCTCTTTGTTGTCATCTCCAGACACTGCACTGCAATGACACAAGAATAGCTGCCAGTGAATGGAAAAAATAAGTATGGCTAGAGCAACTATAAAGACATTAATAAAAGGATTTATTTGTATTTCTGACATAAAATCTAAACAACAGTACCGAGATTTCCCCCCAAGTATTTCCCCTCCTTTCTTGAAGGTAATTGGAGCAGTTCTGATGGTGCTGCCTTCCTCTGGTACTGTTCCTAATTGGCTATTATTCATATGATGATAAAGAATGATTGTTGACATGCTATTCAACTCTAGCCACACCTGATCCACTCCTTGGCTGATGTACAGACTGCTGAAAGAGGAAATCATCAAACCTCATAGTCATAGTTTTAATGTCCAATCTAATGCATTTGTAATCTTGATTTTTAACATTTTTATTAAGAATACCTTTTAAAAATATACATTTTAGCTGGGTGATATGGTTCCAGATTTCCACTACCCTTTGTGTGAAGAAGTGCTTCTTGACACCACCCCTGAACAGACTAGCTCTAATTTTAAGACTGTGGCCCTGGATTCCCCAACAAGAGGAAATAGTTTCTTTCTATCTACCCAGAGAACTCTTTTAGTCATCTTAAACACCTTAGATCACCCCTTAATCTTCTATACTGAAGGGAATACAAGCCTACTCTATGCAACATGTCATTATAATTGAATCCTTTAAGCCCCAGTATCATTGCAGTGAATTTGCATTTTTTATATTCTTTCATGGGATGTGGCCGTCGCTGGCTAGGCCAGCATTTATTGCCCATCCCTAATTGCCCTTGATCTGAGTGGCTTGCTAGGCCATTTCAGAGGGCATTTTCAGAGTCAACCACATTGCTGTGGGTCTGGAGTCACATGTAGGCCAGATGAGATAAGAACAGCAGATTTCCTTCCCTAAGTGAACCAGATGGGTTTTCACAACAATTGAAAATAGTTTCATGGTCACCATTAGACTAGATTTTTTAAATTTCAAGATCAATTGAACTCAAATTTCACCATCTGCCATGGTGAGATTCAAACCCATGTCCCCAGAGCATTAGGCTGAGTCTCTGAATGACTAGCTCAGTGACATCACCAATACACTACCACCTCCCCAAGGACAATATAACCTTCCTGAGGTGTAGTGCCCAGAATTGTATGTAAAACTCTGAGTGGTGTTTAACCAGAGCTTTATATGACTGTGACAAGGAGACAATGGCATAGTGGAAATGTCACTGAACTAGTAATCCAGAGGCTCAGGTTAATGCCCTGGGGACACAGGTTCAAATCCCACCATAACAGCAGCTGCTGGAATTTAAATTCAATTAATTAAAAGTGGGGAATTGAAAGCTTGTCTCAGTAATGTCCTTACCTGGTCTGGCCTACATGTGACTCCAGAACCAGAGTAATGTGGTTGACTCTTAACTGCCCTCTGAAATGGCCTAGCAAGTCACTCAGTTCAAGGGCAATTAGGGATGGGCAAAAAATGCTGGCCTTTCCAGCGATGCCCATATCCCATGAAAGAATAAAAAAAACTTCAATTTCCCTTTGTATTCCTTGAGATAAAAGCCAACATTTCATTAGCCTTTTTAATAATGTTTTGTGCTTGGCCACTAGCTTTTAGTGATCTCTGCTCCTCCACAGTTCCTAGTTTCTCATCATTTAGAAAATACTCTGATCTATCTTTCTTCGGTCCAAAGTGGATGAATTCACATTTCATATATTGAACACCATCTGCCACAGTTTTGCCCCCTCATTTAATCTATTAATGACCTGTTATAACATTCTGCTTCCATCTACAATATTTACTGTGGTACCTAACTTAGTATCATCAGCAAACTTGGATATGTGACTCTTTATTCCTTCATCTAAGTCATTTATAAATATGGTAAAAAGCTGAGCCTCCAGTCCTTGAGGACAACACTAGTCACATCCTGCCAATTGGATAACATAACTACTATCCCTACTCTCTTCTCCTACATCCTGATTAATTTCCTAATCATGCCAATAAGTTGCCTTCAATTCCAGATACTCTTAACATTGTTAACATGTGGAACCTTATTGAATACTTTCCAGAGTCCATATAAATAGCATCCATAGATACACTCTCTGTGAGCACCACTCCCCACAAGAGTGCAGAATTGGTCCAAAAATGCTGGAAATACACAGTAGATTCATCAACATCTGTACAGAGAATTAATAAGTTAACATTAAAATAAAAGCAAAATACTGCAGATGCTGGAAATCTGAAATAAAAACAAGAAACGCTGGAAATACACAGCAGGTCTGGCAATATCTGTGGAGAGAGGAGCAGAGTTAACATTTCAGGTCAGTGACCCTTCTTCAGAACGGGCAGATATAAGAAATGTAAAAGATTTTAAGCAAGTAAAGTGGGAGTGGGGCAAGAGATGACAAAAGAGAAGGTTTTGATAGGACAAGGTCACAGAATAGCTGACCAGAAGGTCATGGAGAAAAGGCAAACAATATGTTAATGGTATGCTGAAAGACAAAGCATTAGTACAGATAGGGCGTTAACAGACAGTACTGATTGTTGGAGGTCAATCATCTCAGTCCCAGGACATCACTGCAGGAGTTCCTCGGAGTAGTGTCTTAGGCCCAACCATCTTCAGCAGCTTCATTAATGACCTTCCCTCCATCATAAGATCAGAAGTGGGGATGTTTGCTGATGATTGCACAATGCCCAGCAATATTTGCAACTCCTCATATAAGAAAGCAGCACATGTCCATATGCAGCAAGACCTAGAAAACATCCAGGCTTGGGCTGATAAGTGGCAAGTAACATTTGCACCACACAAGTGCCAGGCAATGACCATCTCAAACAAGAGAGAATGTTCAATGACATTACCATTGCCGAATCCCGCACTATCAACATCCTGGGGGTTACCATTGATCAGAAACTGTAATGGACCAGCCACATAAATACTGCAGCTACAACAGCAAGTCAGAGGCTAGGAATTCTGCAGCGAGTAACATACCGCCTGACTCCCCAATGCCTCTCCACCATCTACAAGGCACAAGTCAAGAGTGTGATGGAATACTTTCCACTTGCCTGGATGGGTGCAGCTCCAACAACACTCAAGAAGTTCGACACCATCTAGGACAAAGCAGCTGGCCTGATTGGCATCCCACCCACCACCTTCAACATTTTCTCCCTTCACCACCGACGCACAGTGGCAGCAATGTGTACCATCTACAAGATGCACTACAGCAACTCACCAAGGTTCCTTAGACAGCACCTTCCAAACCCGTGACCTCTACCACCTAGAAGGACAAGGGTAGCAGATGCATGGGAACGCCACCACCTGCAAGTTCCCCTCCAAGACACACACCATCCTGACTTGGAACTATATCGCTGTTCCTTCATGGTCGCTGGGTCAAAATCCTGGAACTCCCTTCCTAACAGCACTGTTGGTGTACCTACACCCCAAGGGCTGCAGTGGTTCAAGAAGGCAGCTCACCACCATCTTCTCAAGGGCAATTAGGGATGGGCAATAAATGCTGGCCTAGCCAGCGACATCCACATCCCATAAATGAATATAAAAAAAATTCTGTCTATGATCTGTAAAATATACATTTGCCCAAATGGTTAATCAACAACTTTTCTATAAATACTTACAATTGAACTGTTAAGTGGGTAAAACAAATATTGTTCCTTATGTTATGACCAGGTGCGAAAGCGGTCTAGGGGTCCCTCTCAGCCTTCACCTGGTCTTACCGTAACAGGGTTTAATTTTAAACACACCCTCTTTTAGCTCCTCCTTAGCTCTCTAATTATAAGGCAAAGAAACCAGCATAAACAGGATTTCTTAGGTTTAAAGAAGAAAGGTTTAAATTTATTAAACTTAAATTCTAATTCGGTTAATGCCTACGGGTACATGACGCCCCCATGCTAGCAGCATGCGATACAAACATGCAGATAGAGACAGAACAGGGCAGAAGAAATAAAGTGGAAAAGTTTGGGGCAATCTCTGAATCTTCGAGCTCACTGTAGAGTCCTTGATTGTCGGTACATCTTGCTTTTCATTGGGGCCCAGTATTCTTCTTAAACCTTGTTCGCTGTAGGAGACTTTTCTCTCTTGGGGTTCATGTGCCTTCAGTGGATTTGGAGTTCCATGAGAAAGAGATGGGAGCGGACACGAGAGGTCTTTTCAGTCCAGGATCAAACAGACGCTCTGAGTTCAAACTGTTTGTACAATTCAGAAAATCCCAGGTTGCCAAGCTGGTTAGTCATGTGACTAGCTAGTCTGAATACATCTGTTTGTGGATTTTTTGGTCTTAGCCGAACCTGGAATGTCTCTTCTTACATGTAATACCTGGTGCTCAAAGACTGTTTTGGATTAAATTGGAGCAGGGAATACCCCCTTTGTCCTTCCAAGTACTGGCTGTTAGTATGCAAAAATGCTTTTCCAGCCAAGCGCCTGGTGATTTTTTTAAATAGGTCCTTTCTTCACTTCAGCAACAATTTGAAATTTAATATCCATATGGCAAAATTAATATGCCTCATTCTTGGCAGGTGGGGGTCTTGCATGACACTTAGTTGCAGTGAGATGCTATTTGTCAACTAGCAGCCTAACTGGACTCACACAGAACATATTAGCCTGTGATGCAGTACAATCTAATTCTCTTTATCATTTTGCCTTCCTTGTGGGAGTTACCAAAACACCTGCTGTGCAAAAGTGTCCCTAATATTGAAATGTGAATGTGTGTCACGTGACGAACATCAGTTCTTGGTGCTTGTGAGCTAAAGTCTGTCTTTGCTAATCAAGTATCAACCATAGTTATATCAGAGCTGTAAACTGAATATCAATTTTTTATTTATAACAAAAACAGAAATTCAAAATGTTGGAAATATACATCAGATCAATCAGCATCTGTAAAGACAAAAGAGAGATTGCAGAGTTTTGAGATGCAGAGGGATCTGTGTGTCATAGTGCGTGAATCACAAAAGGTTAGTATGCAGGTACAGCAAGTAATTAGGAAAGCTAATAGAATGTTATCATTTATTGTGAGGGGAATTAAATACAAAAGTAGGGAGATTATGCTTCAGTTATACAGGACATTGGTGAGACCACATCTGGAGTACAGTGTACAGTATTGGTCTCCTTATTTAAGGAAGATGTAAATGCATTGGAAATAGCTCAGAGAAGGTTTACTAGACTAATAACTGGAATGGGTCGGTTGTCTTATAAGGAAAGGTTGGACAGGCTAGGCTTGTATCCGCTGAAGTCTAGGAGAGTAAGAGGCGACTTAATTGAAATATAAGTGGGGGATCTTGACAGAGTGGATATGGAAAGGATGTTTCCCCTTGTGGAAGAATCTATAATCAGCGGTCACTATTTAAAAATAATGGGGCGCCCATTTAAGACAGAGATGAGGAGTATTTATTTCTCTCAGAGGGTTGTGAGTCTTTGAAACTTTCTTCCTCAAAAGGTGGTGGAAGCAGAGTCTTTGAATATTCATAAGGCAGAGATAGATAGATTCTTGATAAACAAGGGAATGGTAGGTTATCGGGGGTAGTCAGGAATCTGGCGAGGTTACAATCAGATCAGCCATGATCTTATTGAATGGCGGAGCAGGCTCGAGGGGCCGAGTGGCCTACTCCTGCTGCTAATTTGTATGTTCGTATGTATGTTCGTATGTTAGTTTCACTAATAGTGAGGAGGAAGGCCTTAGATTACAAGACGATATAGATGGGCAGTTAAGATGGGTGGAGCAGTGGCAAATGGAATTTAATCCTGAGAAGTGTGAGGTGACGCATTTTGGGAGGACTAACAAGGCAAGGGACTATACAATGGATGGTAGGACCCTAGGAAGTACAGAGGGTCAGAGGGACCTTGGTGTTCTTTTCCATAGATCACTGAAGGCAGCAGCACAGGTAGATAAGGTGGTTAGGAAGGCATATGGGATACTTGCCTTTATTAGCCGAGGCATAGAATATAAGAGTAGGGAGGTTATGATGGAGCTGTATAAAACGCTAGTTAGGCCACAGCTGGAGTACTGTGTACAGTTCTGGTCTCCACACTATAGGAAGGATGTGATTGCACTGGAGAGGGTGCAGAGGGGATTCACCAGGATGTTACCTGGGCTGGAGCTTTTCAGCTATGAAGAGAGACTGGAATAGGCTAGGGTTGTTTTCCTTGGAGCAGAGAAGGTTGAGGGGGGACCTGATTGAGGTATACAAAATTATGAGAGGCATAGATAGGGTAGATAGGAAGAAACTTTTTCCCTTAGCGGAGGGATCAATAACCAGGGGTTATAGATTTAAGGTAAGGGGCAGGAGGTTCAGAGGGGGTTTGAGGAAAAAATATTTCACCCAGAGGATGGTTGGAATCTGGAACGCATTGCCTGAAGGGGTGGTAGAGGTAGGAACCCTCATAACATTTAAGAAATATTTAGATGAGCACTTGAAACGCCATAGCATACAAGGCTACGGACCATGTGCTGGAAAATGGGATTAGAATAAATAGGTGCTTGATGGTCAGTACAGACACAATGGGCTGAAGTGCCTGTTACTGTGCTGTATAACTCTATGACTCTATAAAATTTCAGGTGAAACGCTTTGTCAGAGTTAATTGTGATAAAAGATTACAGCCAAGATGTTAACTTGTTTATTCTCCATACAGATGCTGATAAATCTGCGGTGTATTTGCAACATTTAGGACCTAGTGTTCTAGTGAGGAGTAGTGCTCACAGAGAATGCATGCTACCAAACCATGGATGCGAGTCGAAGAGACTTAGTAGTTGGCAGGAAAAAAGACAGAGGCGCAAGGGGAGAGCCAACTGTGCAACAGCCCCAACAAACAAATTTCTCTGCAGCACCTGTGGAAGAGCCTGTCACTCCAGAATTGGCCTTTATAGCCACTCCAGGCGCTGCTTCACAAACCACTGACCACCTCCATGGGCGTATCCATTGTCTCTCGAGATAAGGAGGCCCAAAAGAAAACCATGGATGCATAGGCTCTGAATTTTCATTCATTATTTTAAGTGCATGAAAATTACAGGTTGGCAAAATGGTCTTTCCATATTCCAAACTTCTGAAAATGTTAGCTCATAAGAGGCTGGAAGTAGCATTGCCATGTTTAAAGGAAACAGCTGTGGAAAGCAACCATCTGGGGTTGAGTAATGGAGTTGCAAAGTTGGACAGATATTTCACAGTTTTACTAAACCTTTGAGGTCCAGGGAAACTTTGTATGATTTCCGCTCAAGTGATTAAATAAATAAATCAGTGACGGGAAAGATTGTGCATTGCCTGTGGAGTGAGTGGGCTTGTGGATTGGTATTTCCTTGCTGATGTGTTTGCCCGCTTTCAAATCCCACATGGCACTGTTTTAGAGCAATTCAAAATACTGTATAATGTAAAAATGTCAATCTCTACAATCCAGAAAATGGCACATAAAGTTGGTATTCACCCAATGATAAACCTTCTTAAAAAGAACAGGCAGAATTTTCCGTATTGGGGGAGCACTAAATGCAGGTCCTGACCCTGCACCATGTTGGAAGCAGTCACCCGACATTGATTTTGCCTGGATTGGCCAATTAGTGGCCAGAAGGTGAGCTTGCCATCCAATTAAGGACAGTGGACGGGCTCTCGAAGCTGGAGGGTCAATAGGAGACCCACCAACATGGAAGAAGCTGCAGCCTCCCATTGCAGGTAAGGGAGAGAGAGGGCACCTCAAAATGGAGGCACCCTATCAGCAGTTGTAAAAATTTTGAGATAAAAAATGGCCATAGCTACCAGACCAACATTGTTGAGGGGGATCCCCTCCACAGACAGCCTGTGGTCGCAGCTGTAGTCAAGGTGGGATGGAGGCCTCAAAGTCTTCCTGGAGAGCTGGCCCCCTAGTCTGCCACCAGGAGGCTGCCTCCAGGCAGCTGCCATACTTCCGATGCCTTGGGAGGCCTGCAGGCCAACTGGAAAATTTCAGTCAGCCTCTGATCAATAGCCTTAATTGGCCTCTTAATTATCTTAAACAAGCTACCTGCTGTTTGTGGACGGGTAGCCATTCTGCCCCTGATCCAGCCTTCCCTAGAATTGCTCGAGGTGGGATGGTGCCAACAAACCGACGTTGTGAAATTACACACCCGCCCGTCTCCATTCCCATCCCCATCGGGCTCTGCAAATCCAGGCCGGCATTGCTCCCATTGCCAAAATGGACAATGGAAGAAAAGTAGCAAAAGAAGAAAGATAAGTCAAACATTTTAAACTTCAAAAATAGTTAAAAAGACAGAAAACATTAAATTAACAATTAAAACCAACTTACAATTATATTGTGCCTGTTGTTGTACTACTTTTCAAAAAGTAGAAATAAAAAGTTAGATGTGAACAAAAGTTTACATGATAAAAAGAGAACAAGGAAGAAGATAAGAGCAAAAAGGGAAAACAGTATAAAGACATTTTTTAATTTTGATGTAAAATTATGCTTTAGTGTTTAAGATAGTAGTTTGGGGTTAATATTACAGTAATAAGCCTACTCCTGATGCTTGATTAATTTAATGGTGTTATATTAGTGCTTAAACCAGTGGTGCAGAGCTTGAAAACAAACAAATCCACTTGGCCTCGGGTTATAATGGCCTGGATTTTGCAGTTGTAATGACAGAGAAATTGTCAGCATTCGCCATCATTATTCTGGGAAACTGACAGCAACTTCTGGCGCCCACACGTGTGCGTTTAAACATGGAAATCCAGAAATTGCGGTCAGTGATTCACTGCTCCTCCATAGGATGTGCTGTTGAAGTCCTTGTAGATGCAAATTTTAGAAATCACTTGATTTGACATGAACTACTTTTTACACAGTCTCACTGCAAACATCCTTGCAAAAGTGATGCCTTCTTGAATGAGATGTAACTGAGTTTCTAATGGCAAACCTCTTAATTACTAGTCATAATTACTAGCAAACAACCTCTTTGGCCCTGAAAAACTAATTTTATATTTATAAAATGTCAAATTTCTTCCCTATGACAAAAAAACAATAATTTTTAAAATAATGAATTTTAAAAAAAGTTTATGATATTTCAGCTTCTACTTTAATCTCATGTGTACATCTCAATCTTTATTTTGCTCTCTGTAAAATGATTAAAAAGTGAAGGATAATCCATGCTTGTTACTTCCTTGTTTATTGTCTGAGAATTCATCAATGAATTTGGCTGCTTAGCTTGTTTGATAACATCACTGTTGCTGAACACGAGAGGTCCCCTATAGTTGACAACAGAATGCAATTAACATCGGGAAAGGTGAAATCCATAACACAGAAATCGCTAGATATTTGTAGCCAGCTTTCTTCAAGGTCAGTGGGAATCGCCAAGTACTTTGTCAACTGCTGCCAGTTGAGGTACATTGTTGGATAAAGCATAAAGAGATTTACTCTGCAGCGATCCAATGTAATACCTGTTGTGGGTGAGGTTAATGTAGAATCTGGGAATATCTTTTCCTCAGTTCACTGTTTTTAGTGAAAAAGTGATAGTGAGGATGTTTTTACACTCATGGGGAACTCTGGAGTAGAAATTTGGCCACTGCCCGTTTTGGGGTGTGCAGGGACTCTGAGTGCATTCATTGCACCTTAGTGGTGAGGCCCAAGGCCTCGGCCTCATTTTAATGAAGCTGATTGGCATGAACAGCCAGCCAGTGAACAGGAAACCAAGACTGGCTGCGAGTGTCATAGCAGTCCTCAGGTAAGTGAAGCCATGCGTTAGTAGAGAGGAGGCCTATAGCATAGATCAGAGGCTGGGGGAAATGATTGGAGGCCGGTAGTTGTAATTGAATCAGATTAAAAGGAGTGGCATCAATTGGGGCGGGGAATGAACAGGGAGTGGGGGGGGGGCCTCTAGAGAAACACCAAAAATATGCAATTTCCTTTTCTTCACCAATATAGCAGGCAGAGCATTTCTGGTTGGATATGTCTGCCTACTTCCTGCTCTCTATATTGGGGACATAGTAGGCCAGTTAGCACCTGAAAAATGGGTGCTGTGGCACCACATTTACAGACCTCTGTTTTATACTCATAACTATCTTTTGTAAAAATCAAAAGAAAAGAAAATATATCTCTCTATCTCCAAAATGGAAGAGGTATCACATTCACATGCACCAAAATCCCTTACAAAAATATTTAGCTGAAGCAATGTAAAAATTAAATAAGCATTCTTCCCTTACCACTGCAGTGTTCCACACTTGTTCCCATGGAGACATGCTTGCGGATACCTCCATTAAGTATATACTTCATTATTTATGTGAAAAACAAATATGTAGGAGGGAAATTGGTCTTTGCCAGTAGCACAAATTGGCAACCCATTTTACACTATGTCCAATTTCCTTTTCCATTGGCCATTTGCCTGTCACACCTAGGCTAAAAATGGTAAGGACAGCAGATTTTCTTCCCTAAAGGATATTCATGAAACAGTTGGGATTTTATAACAATATTCATGACAGCTTCATGGTCACGTTTACCGATCTGTTCATCTGTTGTGTTCTGCCTATAGGGCTGGCCCTAAATCACGTCTCACGTGAGATTCTTGAGTCACAGTGTAGGTGAGTAGCTGAGGAGGCTTCCTGTTGCCTTACACATGCTTTTTATCATCTGCGTACCTTCTTTTAGTTGGACTGTAACCAAGGTTAAAGAGCCACATCTGTCCTTTACACAAGTACCATTTGCTGCATGTTAATCCAGAATTTAGTGCCAGTGTTTCAGTCTCTGCTTGCCAGGACTGGACTGGGACCCAAACCTAACCTCGTACACAGAAGCAGAAATACCACCACCGAGTCAGTGGCCACAGTCAGGATGAGAGTACTCCGTTCATTTTTACTGATAACAGCTTTTCATTTCCAGCTTTTTATTAAAGCTTAGTTTGAATTCTTAAACTGCCATGGTGCGCTTTGAACCAGAGACAGTATTTGCCTTGCGGTGGTGGGGGTGGTCCTGTGCTAAGAATTCATATTTTGAAAGACAATAATACGAAATACGGCCTACTTAAACTGGAGTCAAATTCCCACATGTATGATCGTGAAAAGGCATGTTTGAAATAGGTAATATAGAAAGTGACATTGGATTATTATAAACGTCACAAAACACTGATGTGATTTCAGTATGAGCGATATGACACTACAGAAATCAGCTTTTCAGGGAGAGGCGATGGCGTAGTGGTAATCCAGAGGGCTAGGCTAATGCTCTGGGGACATGTGTTTGAATCCCACCATGGCAGATGGAGAGATTTGAATTCAATTAATAAATCTGGAATTAAAAAGCTAGTTTAATGGTGACCATGAAAGCATTGTCGATCTGGTTCACTAATGGCCATCAGAGAAAGAAATCTGACATCCTTACCTGGTCTGGGCTACATGTGACTCCAGACCCGCTGCAATGCCCTCTGAAATATCTAACTGCTACGAAGTCTAAGAAAAGGAATAAAATCAGACAGACCACCCGGCATCAACCTAGGCACTGGAACAACATGGCAAACCCAGCCCTGTCGACCCTGCAAAGTCCTCCTTACTAACATCTGGGGGCTTATGCCAAAATTGGGAGAGCTGTCCCATAGACTAGTCAAACAACAGCCTGAAATAGTCATCCTCACAGAATTATACCTTACAGACAATGTCCCACTGTCACCGCCCCTGGGTATGTACAGTCCCACTGGCAGGACAGACCCACCAGAGGTAGCGGCACAGTGGTTTACAGTTGAGATGGAGATGTCCTGGAAGTGCTCAACATTGACTGTGGACCCCATGAAGTCTCATGGCGTTAGGTCAAACGTGGGCATTGAAACCTCCAGCTAATTACTACCTACCGCTACCCCCTCGGTTGATGAATCAATGCTTCTCCATGTTGAACACCAATTGGAAGAAGCACCGAGGAGGGCAAGGGCACAGAATGTACTCTGGGTGGGGGATTTCAATGTCCATCACCAAGAGTAGCTTGGTAGCACCATTGCTGGCTGAGTCCTAAAGGACATAGCTGCTAGAGTGGGTCTGTGGCAGATGGTGAGGGAACCAACAAGAGGTAAAAACCTACTTGACCTCGTCCTCTACTTGTCGCAGATGCATCTGTTCATGACAGTAATGGTAGGAGTGATCACTGTACAGTCCTTGTGGAGACGAAGTCCTGTCTTCACATTGAGGATACCCACCATCGTGTTGTGTGGCACTACCACCGTGCTAAATGGGATAGATTTTGAATAGATCTAGCAACTCAAAACTGGGCATCTGTGAGGCACTGTGAGCCATCAGCAGCAGCAGAATTGTACTGAACCACAATCTGTAACCTCATGGGCCGGCACATCCCCCCTCTACTGTTACCATTAAGCCGGGAGACCAACCCTGGTTCAATGAAGAGTGCAAGAGGGCATGCCAGGAGCAGCACCAAGCATACCTAAAAATGAGGTGTCAGCCTGGTGAAGCTGCAACAGAGGACTACTTGCATGCCAAACAGTGTAACCAGCATGCGATAGACAGGGCTAAGAGATCCCTCAACCAACGGATCAGATCTAAGCTCTGCAGTCCTGCCACTTCCTGTCATAAATGGTGGTGGACAATTAAACAACTAACAGAAGGAGAAGGCTCCACAAGTATCCCCATCCTCAACAACGGTGGAGCCCAGCACATCAGTGCAAACGACGAGGTTGAAGCATTTGCATCCATCTTTAGCCAGAGATGCTGAGTGGATGATTCATCTCAGCCTCCCCCTGAGGCCCCAGCATCACAGATGCCAGTCATCAGCCAATCCAATTCACTCCACATGACATCAAGGAATGGGTGAAGGCACTGGATACTGCAAAGGCCCGGACAACGTTCCGGCAATAGTACTGAAGACTTGTTCTACAGAACTAGCTGCTCCCCTAGCCAAGCTGTTCCAGTACAGCTACAACACTGGCATCTACCCAGCAATGTAGAAAATTGCCCAGGTATGTTCTGTACACAAAAAGCAGAACAAATCCAAACTGGCCAATTACTGCCCGATCAGTCTACTCTTGATCATTAGCAAAGTGATGGAAGGGGTCGTCAACATCAAGTGCTATCAAGTGGCACTTGTTCAACAATAACCTGCTCACTGACGCTCAGTTTGGGTTCTGCCAGGGCCACTCAGCACCTGACTTCATTACAGCCCTTGGTCCAAACATGGACAAAAGAGCTGAACTCCAGAGGTGATGTGAGAGTGACTGCGCTTGACATCAAAGCAGCATTTGACTAAGCATGGCATCAAGGAGCCCTAGCAAAACTGCTGTCAATGGGAATTGTGGAACACTTTCCACTGGTTGGAGTCATACCTAGCACAAATGAGGATGGTTGTGGTTGCTGGAGGTCAATCATCTCAGTCCCAGGACATCACTGCAGGAGTTCCTCAGGGTTGTGTCCTAGGCCCAACCATCTTCAGCAGCTTCATCAATGACCTTCTCTCCATCATAAGGTCAGAAGTGGGGATGTCCGCTGATGATTGCACAATGTTCAGGAATATTTGCGACTCCTCAGATACTGAAGCAGCCCACGTCCAGATGCAGCAAGATCTGGAAAACATCCAGGCTTGGGCTGATAAGTGGCAAGTAACATTCACACCACACGTGTCAGGCAATGACCATCTCAAACAAGAGAAAATCTAACCATCTTCCCTTGATGTTCAATGGCATTACCATCCCTGAATCCCACACCATCAACATCGTGAGGGTTACCATTGACCAGAAACTGAACTGGACCAAACACATAAATACTGTGGCTACAAGAGCAGGACAGAGGCTAGAGATTTTGCGGTGAGCAACTCACCTCCTGTCTTCCCAAAGCCTGTCCACCAACTACAAGGCACATGTCAGGTGTCTGATGGAATACTCTCCACTTGCCTGGATGGGTGCAGCTCCAACAACACTCAAGAAGCTCGACACCATCCAGGACAAAGCAACTCGCTTGATTGACACCCTATCCACCACCTTCAACATTCGCTCCCTTCACCACCGACGTACAGTGGCCGCCGTGTGTACCATCTACAAGTTGCACTACAGCAACTCACCAAGGTTCGTTCGACAGTACCTTTCAAACCCACGACCTCTACCACCTAGAAGGGCAAGGGCAGCAGATGCATGGGAACACCACCACCTGCAAGTTTCCCTCCAAACCACACACCATCCTGACTTGAAACTATATCGCCGTTCCTTCACTGTCGCTAGGTCAAAATCCTGGAGCTCCCTTCCTAACAGCAGTGTTGGTGTAGCTGCACCCCAAGGATTACAGTGGTTCAAGAAGGCAGCTCACCACCACCTTCTCAAGGGCAATTAGGGAAGGGAAATATATGCTGGCCAGGCCAGCGATACCCACATCCCACGAACGAATAAAAAAATGCTTTAGCTGCAGCAAAGTAGTACTTACATTTCTTAAGACCTGAATTTCATTTTCTCGCTCTCCCACCTCAGTCATGATTGTGGAAGGATGAGTGGGGTGGGTGAGAATGTGAGGTCAGAGCCCACTGCAGACACAACCGCTGGATTGTGTCTTTTATTATCACCAGCTTGCTGAATCTCACACTCATTCTCCTGCGCTCACTCACTGTTGAATACTCTCTTTCCTGTGCTCACACTCACTGGCACACTTACTATCACTCGTTCGTTGATTCACACTCACTCTCACAATCACACTCTTCTTCCCTCAATTACTCACTCTTATTTCAGTCATATTCACTCACTCTCACTCAGTAATTCACCCTTTCACACTGTTTCAGTTTCCAATAGTTTAATCTGTTTTAGTAAATTATATAGGATTAGCATTTTAAAAGTAGCTTAATTTCTTTTAACATAGCCCGACAATTGATCAGTGGGTAAGCACATCACATTACTCTGTACTGATTATCTTCTTGGGCTTGTCCCCTGGTCTATGTGGCATTGACTTAGTTATGGTGGCAGTAGGGAGCCTGATGTTGACCTCAGTGTCCCTCGGGTAAGATGGGGAAATTTCAGCTAGAGTTACTGCTACTGCTCACGAATCATTGACCTCTGCGAGAACTTATGTGAATATCAGGTGAACCCAGAAGAGGGTTTGGCTGTGATGACACTTATTGTTGAATAGCTTACCAACACTAATCGTCTAGGCCCACACATGAACAGCAACAGACGTGTTAGTAGTACTGTATGTATTTTTTCTCTCTCACACTCACACACATACAGATACAGATGCACAATCCTTCTGTTTTTAAAAGGAAAAGTAAGTTTGACCTGGAAAAAGCTTTTGAAATTTTCCCTCTAGTTTTTCTGAAAATAATTTTGAAAAACAAGCAAATAGATTTTGTTGAACACGGAGGGAGCAGCATTTTATCATGTTATTGTGTATCCTGGGAAACTGTGCATGTTGCACATGCTCAGATTGTAGGTTCTACTTCGAGCTAAGAGAATTTTTGCACTGGGCACAAATATCGAGACCAAGCCTAGGTTTTTGGGAGCGGTTGAGTAAAATCACTAATGATGGTATTAATAGACATAAAAGGCAACTCAACAGATAAATGTAACTGCATTATTGTGAATATGTATTTTTTGATCTTTTCCTATTATAATGGCGACATAGACAGTTTCCATTGTAAACGTTGACATAAAAGTATTACAAGAAGTTACCTTTGGGATAGAAAGTGTGCGCAAAACAGAAGATTTTTAAAATAATATGCAGGTATAATTCTGCTGCAAATAGAATCTCTAAGCAAGATACATTAATTCTATTTGAACATATTTTTGAAAAAGTTCAAAAATAACTGTGTTTTGTATTAATACAATGCCTCTCCACATTTTCATTGCACTTCAGATGGCACATTTCAAAGTGCCAAAGGTATTAAAAGAAAGAAAACCATGTGGTTTTTTGACCTGGATAATGTTGCTTCTCCCTTATGATAGGAGTTAGAGATTTTCAAATAGCTGCCAACCTACAGAAATGCCCCTTTGCAATTAGCCTCTAAGTGATCTCAGAATATTCCTAACTAGACTGTTTTCTCACACAGATTACCCGAGCAGCGAAAAGAAAGCAAAGAAATAAAGACTTGCATTTATATCATTTTTATTGCCCCAGGATGTCATAAATGCTTTAGAAGCTATTAAATCCTTTTTATATTAGGCATCTTAATCAAGCTGAAATATCAAGTTAACTTTTAAGTTTGCTCCTAATTTTTGCACATCCTTTATGAGAGCTGCTAAATACACCTCTATTGAAACAAAGTACCAATGGCTATCTTCCTTTCTCCCCAGCAAACACTCTCTTGCAACTTCTAGGAGTCATCCTTTTCACCTTAAGTCCTTCCAGAGATACAGTTGCAAGTTCTCCTAAAGAAAAAGCTATTATTTTTACCTGTTTTCTCATGCTCTTCATCCTGACAAAGAACCTTTCTCACTTAACCATTCTATCTCTGCTCTTTGGACTTACTCTATGCAGTATTTTCCATTGCTGTTACTCCCATTCAATCATTACTTGCCCTTGAAAATGTCATTGATTTCAGCCCATTCCTAAGAAAGACAATCCTTTTTAACCTTATAGCTGCTGCCACAGTGTACTCTCTAAAGTTTTGGCACTCTTCCACTCTTTGCAACTTTTGCACTTCCCTGAAATCTGGCCTTTGGGCTTTTACTTTGCTTTCTCAGTATATCTTGAAAATTATAATGGAAACACCAGGCATGAATAGGCAGTAAATGTAAGAACTGAAGGGGGACTCCAAATTCAGTTAAGAAAATTATGGCAATATTTCAGCTCTCTAAATATAAACTTATGAAACAGAAAAAGGGTGTGTATGACAGATATCAGGTTGATAATACAAGTGAGAACCAGGTTGAATATAGAAAGTTCAGAGCAGGGATGAAAAAAGAAATAAAAGCAGAAAAGTGAGAGCATGAGAAGAGACTGGCAGCTAACATAAAAGGGAATCTAAAAGTCTTTTATAGGCATATAAACAGTAAAAGGATGGTAAAAGGAGGAGTAGGGCTGATTAAGGACCAAAATGGGGATTTACGCATGGAGGCAGAGGGCATGGTTGAGGTACTAAAGAGTACTTTGCATGTCTTTAGCAAAGAAGAAGAAGAAGAAACACATAGACAGGTATATGAAATGGGTGGGCACTTGGCAGATGAAATTTAGTGCAGAGAAATGTGGTGATACATTTGAGAGGAAAAATGAAGAAAGGCAATATAAAATAAAGGATACAATTCTAAAGGGAGTGCAGGAGTAGCATTTATCTGTGGGTATATGTGCACAAATCTTTGAAGGTGGCAGGACATGTTGAAAAAGTAGTTAATAATACATACACGATCCTGGGCTTTATAAATAGAGACATAGAGTGCCAAAGCAAGGAAGTTATGGTGAACCCTGATAAAACATTGGTTCAGCCTCATTTGGAATATTATGTCCAATTCTGGGCACCATACTTTAGGAAGGATGTGCAGGCACTGGAGAGGGAGTAGAAAAGAATACTGAGAACGATTCCAGGATGAGAGACTTCAGTTACATGGATAGATTGGCGAAGCTGGGGTTGTTCTCTTTAGAGAAGAAAAGGCTGAGAGGAGATTTGATAGAAGTGTTCAAAATAATGAGGGGTCTGGACAGAATTGATAGGGAGAAACAGTTCTGGAAGGGTCAAGAACCACAGGACACTGATTTAAGGTGATTGGCAAAAGAACCAGAGGCAACATGAGGAGAAATGTTTTCACTCAGCGAGTGGTCAGGATCTGGAATGCACTGCCTGAGAGTGTGGTGGAGGCAGATTCAATCATGGCTTTCAAAAGGGAATTGGATGATTATCTGAAGAGAAAAAGGTTGCATGGCTATGGGGAAAAGGCAGGTGAGTAGGTCTAGCTGAATTGCTCTTACAGAGACCCAGCTTGGACACGAGAGGCCAAATGACCTCCTTCTGTGCTGTTACCATCCTACGATTCCAAAGGGAAATGCAGAAGCCAATTTGCAGACAGCAAGGCCCCCTAAAGAGCAAAGAGATAATGACCAGATAATTTTTTTTCGTGATTTTGAGCGACAGCTGGATAGCGTTTAGGACAGCTTTCTTCTTCAAAATAGTTCATGGAATGTTTTACATCCACCTAATAGGGCTGACGGAGGCTCAGTTTAACATGACATCTGAAAGATGTCATCTCCAACAATGCAACACTCCCTTACCACTGCACTGGAATATCAGCTCAGATTTTGTGCTCAGGTTTCTGAAGTCTCTTAAAGGGGTAAATCAGATGAAACACAGTTCTACTTTAGTAGCTAATCATTACAAGCTGTGCCACTAACCTTCAACTACTTGTCAGCAATACCACAGGAAGTCAGCGATTATGTGATGAATTACATTAAAGCATCCTGGTGTCACTTGGGAAAATCTGACCTTGAAACATTAAGTGATGAATCTGTATTTTAAAAAAAGTTTTATCAGGTCAGAAGAAAATCTCTCTCTCTTTCTTTCCTGATCAAGATAGTAAAAAAAAAGCTTGTTATCTAAAAGGTGATAGTTTCCAATCTCCCTTGCTCTGTCACATTTTTGTTTATCTTTATTTTATCTGTTCTGCCATGGTGATTGCTCTTCCTTTCTTAAGAGCAACATTCTGCAGATGCTGGAACTCTGAAATGAGAACAGCAAGTGCTGGAAATACTTAGCAAGTCTGGCAGCATCTGTGTAGAGAGAAACAGAGTTAACGTTTCAGGTCTGTGTTCTGATGAAAGGTCACAGTCCTGAAACGCTAACTTTCTCTCTACACAGACGCTCCTCCTTTCTTGCTCCTCTAAACTGCATGGGCTAGATTTTCAAACAGGGCTCAGGAACCGGAAATAGGGGCTGATTCCAGATCCCAATCCCACACGGCATACTTTAAGCACGCCCACTGGGATTTTCAAATTCTCAGCCAACTGAAGACCAGGGAGTGAGCTTGCTGTCCAATCGGGAAGGAGTGCAGGTGCCTGATGCTGGAGGACCAATGGGATGCTCTCCAAGACTCAGTGATCAGCAGCCCCACCAGCCGAGCTGATATGAAGATGGAGAGAGAGAGGGAGAAGGCCAAGTAAGTCTTTTTTTATGTTTTAAAAAGCCACAGCTGCCTGGCCACAATCCTGAAGGGGCAACCCTTTCCAGGGGATGGCCAGTGGTCATTATGGGTCGGGTCGGGGAGGGGGGAGGTGATCCCTCGCGTGATCCTTCACCCCCCCCACCCCACCCCACTGACCCCACCTCACTGTCCCCACAACCTCCTGCCCTGATCCTACCACACTGGCCTGGACAGGGTCCAGGCTGACATGGGCTGCCCACATTGCTGATTGGAAATTCCAATCAGCATAGAAATGGTTTCTTAATAAGCCCTGTAATTTCCAATAATTGGCCTCAATTGGCTGCCCACTGGGAAGCAGTGAGCAGCCAATCCGACCCTGAGCCACCCCTATTTAAAATGGCTTGCGGTTGGGATCATGGCGGGGAACTGACATGGAGGCTGGCAGCGCCAAATTGCGTGCCTGCTCACCACCGATCCCGATCCAGAACTGATTTAAGATTCCAGCCCCATATATGTGCTGTGCATTATCATCCTGGTCCCTGTGAAATCAAGGCTCATTACATTATTACCTACTCTCGCCTATTCTTTGCCAGGTTCTCAAAACTGTGGCACTCTTTACCTCTTTCAGTCTTCCCATGATGTTCATGCTTTTAAAACCAGAGATGGATTTCTAATCACCACAACTTAACTTACCACTTTACCTTGCGTGTATTGCGACATGGCCTTTGGTTGACCTAGCTTTCGCATTAAAAAAATACTTTCATACTGACTACATTTCACAAATTTGCAAAACATAAAACACATTCAGAAAAAATATTTGAAGCTGCATACAATTTTAACCCTTCACTTTCATATTCTTTATAAAGGAAAATATTTCTGCAAGCATTCTGAACTGTGTTACTTGCTACACAGTACAGAAATGATTTGGAGAATTTGAAGCTGAGAAAAAAAACTCTTGAAATTGGAAATCTATTCAGCACGCATGTGCTGTCAGTTAATATCTCCACAAATCCATGGTTTTGGGCCAGTTTCAAACACAGATGGGGGAGGATCCACCAATATGTAACCCTCTGCCCTGGATAAAGAAGTGTGAATGGAGAATATGTGAGCCAAAATTGTACCTCCAGCTGCCAGGTACAGATTTTCATTATCTTGTTCTAATGCACTGTCCACTTTTATGACCACCATGAGGTCAGTTTCAGATTATGATCAATAAACACAACAACATAAGCATGTAAAAAGTCCTCAATGTGAATAGGTTCATTTGTAATACAAACACGATTAAAATTCATTTCCATTTTACCTTATTATCAAGGCAATGGGCTAGAAATTGGATAACCAAATTTTTTGGGCACAAGGTTGGGGGGTGGGGTATTGCAATTTGAAACCAGGACGTGCCCATTCGAGGTGGGAAACATGACACCTCATCTGCATGATTGCGGCACAAGCCAGTGTGCCTCCAGTGCTACTGTCTGCACCTGCGAGTTCAAAACAGGAGGCCCAAGAAGCGATGTTTGCAGATCATGTGGTATAGCCAGACTGCTCTTCTTAAAGGCAGGCTGTATCTTAAAGGGAAGCTGCAGAAAAGGATTGCTGCAATGTAAATTCTTTCAAACTGAACATCAGGGCAGACAGAGGGATCCATGGTGATGGATGAGGCACTAGTTAAATGGAGAGACAAAAACAGAAAAAAAGGATTTCAATTCTCACATTCTGATTTGCTCCCCTGTCTCTTTTCACCTTTTCTAAAGGTAGTGAATCTTGCTGGGGTGTGGTTCCATTGGAAGCAGCCTTGCAATATCTCATCCAAGTGGCTATTTTCTTGTGTATCTTACATTCTTCATCATAGAATTAAACAGGGGGAGCTTATGATAAAGCAGAATGTCCATGGTCTGTAGAAGGAATGGTCATGATAGGTTAAATGGCCTATTCTTGTTCCATGCTTTCTACTCATGATAATGAATATTATTGACCTATTTAATTCTGCCCTCACACAACGTCCACACGTATGCACTTCACGCAGGAGGCATTGTATAGCTAATTGGAATCAGATCGCTGGCTAATTTACTAAGACTACTGCTTCTCTGTCTCAGATTAGTTAATTCAGCACAGATCAACAATCAGGTTTGGAGCAGGTCTCAGGCCTCCATTCACAATAAGAGGGGAACTGGGGCTCAAAATACATTAGTGCAATGGGTATGGTCCATCATATCATCAGCTCCTAAATGTACGCTGTTACTATTTAAAATTGATACTAATAGTTTATAGAAAGTATGCCAGTTATAAGAGGTCTGCAGTTCACAGAATCATCTATTTTTCATTCGCCATGTAGCCTTGACAGGCGCAATGTAACAAACACTTATTCAGGATTAGAGAACAGAGGAGAAACCTCCTATTTTTTTTACAGAGGTCACAGGCTTAGGGTAGTACAACTAGAAATAAAGATTTTATTTTATTTACACCTTCAATTAATAAATTTCCATTCAGTAGAATACTAAACCTCAAATTATTATCTACATATTGGGGCATTTGAAGCCACTACATGTATTGCTGACAGTTAAGCGTATGTTCAGCCTCACATTGTCACATTTTGGTTGCTATGGGAATCAGTGAAAACTGTGCACAGCTTGTTGCTCAGAATGGTTTATTTTTAAACACATAGTTGCACAATTATAATTAAGCTGCCAGCATTGTTAAAACTAAGACATTGAGGGCTGGACTTTCCTTCTTTTTACTGCCCATTTTCAGGCAGCGTTGGGGTGCCAAAACTAGTCAAATGGGGCAGTATGGCCTATCATTTCAAATACAGTCCAAAAAAGTTGTGCTAATACTCTTCTGAAAACCTGCCAGGCTGCAGTCCAGTACTGTCCACCTAGAGCCTGCCCTAGGAATGTAATTCCTGTGCCACTTTCCCTCGCTCCTGCCCCAGACACTACCATGAGCAGTATGAGCAGCAAAAAGGTATCCCTGAGGCAGGTATCACATTGAGATGGAATTTTGAGTTGCTAACTGAAGCCCACGAAGATGAAGAGCCTTCACCTCTTAAAGGGGACATACGTTACAGCTGCAGTGGAGGGGAGTCATTTGAAAACTGAATCGGTACTCTAATAGTTAGAGCATTGGTTGAACATTCAAGGGAGTGGAAGAGGTGGAAAGAAGGAGAGATATCCTGTATCAGTAAGGGGGCAGGAGGCCCTCCAGACAGATGCTCAGGAGGAGCTGGAAGGAATAATGGTGGAGGTCAATACCAGTTTTGTTGCTCCAAGAAAATGGATGCTGTACACGAAGTATAACAATCTCACATGAATTGTTAAGGTCAGTGAGTTCATTTTCAAATGGCATATCTTAACAACTACACCACTACCCTCATCCAACTTCACCCCCTACCAACAATCTCTATCAATCAGTACTCAACCCTAAAATTCATATAATAAAAGCAAAATACTGCAGATGCTGGAAATCTGAAATAAAAACAGAAAATGCTGGAAATACTCAGCAGGTCTGATGGCATCTGTGGAGACAGAAGCAGAGTCAACGATTCAGGTCCAGCATTTTCTGTTTTTATTATCCTAAAATTCATATGCTTTACCTCACCCTCATACATTTAGCAATGTTGCAAACTTCACACCCAAAACTCACAGCTTGCCACACTGGCAGCCATTCAACCACGGCAGCCACATCACCCAAATATATTGCACAACATTCACTGACATACTTCCCTCTTTCTTGCAGTAGAAGGTAGCACATAACAGGAGGCAGCAGCAAAGAACCTGAGGAGGTTCTTGTATGTTTTAATCCCTATGGAGACAACAGTGTTGGTCATCATGGGAAGGGGCATTATTGAGGCCATGATCACTGGTGGGCTGAAGTGATTTATAATGAATGTATCTGCATACTTAATCCTCCTTCTCTCATTCCACTTCTCCCTAATCTCTCAATTTCTTCTGATTCACAACGTACAGATGGTATAAGCATGCAAATCTTACTTTTTCCTCTCCCCTCATCACAACACAACACATGCCCCCTTGTCATTTCAGATACCCAAGAAATGGAGCCTTCCCAGTCAGTAAAGGACATGGAAGAAGACAGTAAAGATGAAGAGAGACCATTACCCAATCTTACACTCGCAGTCACCAACTCAAATACAGATACTGTGAATAGTTTAGAGGCTAGGATAAAGAAGGGACGTGCAAGTGGTGAGCCACCAGGCACAAGTGTTCAGGAGCCAGGGCTAGGGAAAAGGTTAACACAGATGTCACCTTGCTAAAGGCTGAGGTCACACATTAGTTATGTGGCAGAGGATTAAGGTGAAGACCTTGATTGGCCAGGCAACAGAAGAAGGCTGAAATAAAACCAAAATGTGCTGGAAATACTCAGCAGGTCTTGCAGCATCTGTGGAGAGAGAAGCAAAGTTAACCTTTCAGGTCAGTGACCTTTCATTCGAACTGGTAAAGGTTAGAAATGTAATAGGTTTTAAGCAAATAAATTCTCCCAGTTTCTCCGTCACCAGCGCATCTGGTCTGATGATGCAACCTTCCACAACAGCGCTTCTGATATGTCTCCCTTTTTCCTTAATCGAGGATTCCCCCCCATTATGGTGGACAGGGCCCTCAACCGTGTCCGGCCCATTTCCCGCACCTCTGCTCTCACCCCTTCCCCCCCTCCCAGAACCGCAACTGGGATCCGCTTGTCCTCACTTTCCACCCCACCAGCCTCCACATCCAAAGGATAATCTCTGCCATTTCCACCACGTCCAGCGTGATGCCACTACCAAACGCATCTTCCCCTCCCCTCTCCTGTTAGCATTCCGAAGGGATCGTTCCTTCTGCGACACCCTGGTCCACTCCTCTATTACCACGACACCTCGTCCCCTTCCCATGGTGCCTTCCCGTGCAATCACAGGAGATGTAATATCTGCTGTTTACCTCCTCTCTCCTCACTATCCAAGGCCCCAAACACTCCTTTCAGGTGAAGCAGCGATTTATTTGTACTTCTTTCAATTTAGTATACTGTATTCGCTGCTGACAATGTGGTCTCCTCGACATAGGGAAGACCAAATGCAGACTGGGTGACCGCTTTGCGGAACACCTCCGCTCAGTCCGAAAACATGACCTGGAGCTTCCTGTCGCTTGCCATTTCAACACTCCCCCCTGCTCTCATGCCCACATCTCTGTCCTTGGATTGCTGCAGTGTTCCAGTGAACATCAATACAAGCTCGAGGAACAGCACCTCGTTTACCGATTAGGCAAGTTACAGCCTGCCGGACTGAACATTGAGTTCAATAATTTCAGAGTATAACTGGCCCCCCTCCCCTTTTTTTAGTTTTACCTTTTTTTAGTTTTACTTTGCATTTTTTAGTTTTATTTCATTTTATTTTAGTTTGTTTCATCATTACACTTTTTTTACCATGTGCCTGCCCACTTATATTTTCATGTTTTGCTTTTGGCAAGGGCTTTCATTATTCTGTCATTTAACACACTCTCTGCACAAACGCTTTGTATTTCACCACACCATTAATACACTCTTTTTCTTTGCCTTTGCCCCATGACCCCCTTGTCAGTTAGTCTCTGTGACCCTCTCTCCTATTAACACCTTCCCATTTGTTCTCTTTTGCCCCATCCCTACTTTATTTGCTTAAAACCTATTAAATTTCCAACCTTTGCCAGTTCTGATGAAAGGTCACTGACCTGAAATGTTAACTTTGCTTCTCTCTCCACAGGTGCTGCAAGACCTGCTCAGTATTTCCAGCACTTTTTGGTTTTATTTCACATTTCCAGCATCTGCAGTATTTTGCTTTTATAACAGAAAAAGGCTGATGGGTGTACATAGCCAAATGCTTGTGCACTAGAAAGTCGGCTAGAAAGCCTGTGCTCAATGTCAAGGAGCATGAAGGACTACAGCACCAACTTAGCACAGGCCTTTGTGTAGAGTTTGGAGCCCATCATTTCCAATGGTGGTCACCTCCGTCAGTGCACTTGTGGAACCCATCTGATGGCTAATATCGCAACTTTCATTGCAGCACAAACACCTTCTATCAAAGGTCTGAGTGCTACAGTGGAAGCTCAGACTGCTACCTTGCAAGTTCAAACTATTGTCATCATGGCTGTAGATATCACTGTTCAAACAGCCTTCCAGGGCTTCACAGCAGTTCATCAATCTGTTCTCCAAACAGATCAGTAGGATTGCTGATGCACTGCCCTAGGAGAGTGACAATGGCTCCATGAAGTACAAACCTACTTTCCTCTTTCAGGATGACACCATTTCTGCTCCCACTCCTGCCACTGCACCCTTGCTGTTGCCTGTCAGCCAGCCACCAGACAGACAGCTGTGGCCCAGTGTAATGTTCAATGGGTTAATTAATCTGTGTTTGATTGTATTGGCCTGCTCACTGATCAATGTTCACTGTGATTAATTGATTAAGCCTATGGGTGCAGCTTAAGAGTTTATGAAACTGAAACTAAAGGCAAGAATCTTCTGGTAGACGCAGACTGAGATCAGTAGAGTCAATGTACTGAAATCTTGTAAGTGCTGAGATATGTTAAAGTACTGTAAATAAACCTGTTGTTGACTTAGAACTTGTGTCATCTCTGCATTGCTCTGAGATAAATCAGATATATAAAATATCTGGCAAACTAGCGAATACATAACACCCCGGCTGAAATAGTGCAGTCTAAAACTATGCCTTCTAAGCCTGAGCTGCTCGAGACCACCCTCCAATGCGATCTGCAATCTCATCAATTGGAGGTCAGCAGCCTTCCACGAGCCATGTTGCAGCCACTGGGGAAGCACCTTGTAGGAGCACTAAGATAGGCAAAAGCACACAGAGGGCAGGCACTAAGGGGAAAGTGCAAGGGTAATTAATTTATTTCTGCATGCACTATGTCATGATTGAATTCTTAAATTTGTATTTGTGCATTTTCTGGTGGTTTTTATTTTTGTGTTGTTGGAGAGGATGATGTGATGGTCAATGATAGAGGAAAGTAAGGAATGTGGGACTGTTGGTGAATGGGGAGGTATGGTTGAGGTCACTGGTATCACTCATGAATTATTCACGTATAGCCTGGGCAGAAAGTGGCTGCCTATGTTGTAGCCTCCCTTCCGCTTCCTGTTCCCATACTTCCTACTGAACTTCCTCCTCCTCCTCCATCTTTCTCCACCTCTTCCTCATGCACCTGCTTCTGACCTTCTTGCTGGATAGGCGTTGGCCAGGTTGTGCAGCATGCAGCATGCTATCACAAATCTTGACATCTAAATCTTGAGCTCAGCTGAGTACAGCAGGGCTCCTCTAGAATGGTGCAGGAAGTGGAGGTGTTGCTTGAAGATGCAGATAGTGTGCTCTATTATGTTCCTTGGTACCCAGCACTATGGGAAACCTGCAATCTGTGCATAGCCTCACACTCACTCTGCTTCTCTTTGGCGAGTGGGAATAAGTTGAAGCTGTCTCTCTTTATATAGAGAGCCTTAGTGATGTACATTATGCAGCAGTGCACTGCAAACTGTGAGATGTTGCTTATATTTCCAACAACAGCCTGGAAGGAGCTTGTTGCATGAAAGAGCCATAGTCACAGGCAATGCAATCCTTGCCCTGCATTGAGTTTGCAGTTGTGGCTACAGCAGTTGGCAAATTTCAGCCACAAGCTCTTTTGTAAATAGAAGACATCTCAAGGATTGGTCGTCGCTGAAGTTGAGGTAAGGGAATTGCTTCCTAAAGATTCTCGGCAGATATGGTTACCTGCTGAGAGCCCTTCTCCCCCCACCCTCCTCCTCCCTCTTCTAGCAGCTTATCCTGCTCTGTGGCCTCTCTTTATTCTCCCAGTCTTGCTCCATTCCAAGAGGAAGGCCTACCAGGCCACCCATGTCTGAAGCAACCTGCTTCTGCACAAACTTTTAAATGAACTATTAAGTACTTCAGCACCAGTCAGATCACTCCCTGTAAATTATTGAAACTCTAGACAACTCTAGGAAAGCTCCAAAAACACATACAATTGTACCAGCAGCCAGAAGAAATAATCCAGCAACACACCTGTTAGTAGTTCATCATTCCTTTAGGTGGGGCTAGTGAGGGTGGCGGGGTGTTCCTTCATGTTCAACTCAGTAAAGTTAAGACGGGGAATAGGCTGAAGCATGGCATTTGAAAATGGCAGTGTTGGCATCATATCTGTGTTGCACACTGATAGAAATCATAATCTTCCTGTTCTGCATACTGTCGGCAAACCTTAACCAAGATGCTGCTTGGCGCACTTCCTGTTGGAGGTGTTTACATGCATCTTGGACACCATTTTTGAATGTTAGGAGGCTGCATAGCAGCTAAAAAATAGGCGCAACAGAGCCCAATTTCTCCCTTGAAACTTCTGTACAATGGAATTGATTTCCCAATGTGAATCCCTCTAACCTTGTATAATGAAGAGGTGGAGGATGAGAGTATAGAAGAGGGCAGATTAGAGACTCTTAGATGAGGCAGCACAGAACACACTTGTTTCCTACACATCGATATCCAATTCACAAGGTTGATAGACCTAAGTCTTATTTGGATTTATGTGCTGATGAATAATTCAGAAGGCTGTGCTGCATCTGGAGGTTATAGTGGATTTCTGCCAGCTACTGACTAAGGATATGCAATCTACTTCCATCAGGAGAACAGCACTGTCTGTAGAAACGAAAGTGACCACTACCTTAAATTTTTTTGCCACTGACACCTGGATAACCTTTAGATGACATAAGTCAGGCAGCAACGACCACTAATGACCCATTCTCCATGGTACCCTTGGTAACCTTGAAACAGAATGTGCAGTCCACCTCTATCGTTTAAAACATTTGCCATGGGTGCAAGACAATCCTCTCAATTATATTAATGGGAAAGGCCTTCAGTCACTAAATTTCCAGCTGTTGTGTGATTCTAATTACCTTATCATGGATGTTAATATCTGATACCTCGGAAGCTGTCATGATATTTTTATCATACAGCAATCCATCATGCCACCTTTGATGACTCAGAACCATCTACCAGGATGGCTGAAATAAAAATAGAAAATGCTGGAAATATTCAGCAGGTCTGACAGCATTTGTGGAGTGTCATGATCGTGTTTTTTTCACGAAATAAGCAGTGTGCCTTTAAGGCAGTAAGAGATCAGTACTTCTTTAAGGCAGCCAGCTTCAGAAGTTACCAGAAAGTGCATCTTGGTTGTCCTGGAAACAACCATACAGAGAGGGAGAACAGGACATGCAATGTTGCCGTTTGTGTTTGAAAACTGTTTGGTCAGGGACAGTTGGGACACAGACTGTTCTGGCATGCAAAGGAAAGAGGAGAGTTCTCCCTCAGTCTCTTTAAACCCTATTTGTTATTCCCTCCCAGAATTCTGAAAAGTCAAGCCAGATTAATTCTTTTAAAAAAACAAAATAGCTGTTTGTTGATCTACTGTGTTCATCGCTGGAAAGAAGAGTTTGATGTTTCAACTATTGAACTGTAATTGCTGAACTCATGTCATCGGATTCATCAGGCCTTGGAAGACATCAAGCAACCTTGGACTGTTCCACATTCGAAGATTCCACTTTGTCAGGACTATAAATCTGCAAAGACATTATTTGTTATTCTATTTTTTTTGGGCAGCTAATTAAATGCCAAACTTCCGATAGTTTGGGTATATGTTTGCAAATGTGGGAGTTAGATTCTTTAAATAAGTTATAAAGTCTTTAGATATTGGTTTATCTTAGTACTGTTTAAGATTTTAGTTTTTACTAATGAACAGTTAATTTGTTGATATCTAAAGATACCTGATTTGGTTCGCCTCATTCAGGTGTTACTAGATTGGCTCAATTAGGCTGTGGCTTTCTTTGTTTTTTTGGAAAATTTAAATATATATATGTATGTAACCTGTGGGGCGGCGGGACTGAATCAACAATGTGTTGCTTCCACCGCAATCAGAATCATATATTTTGATTGGGGGCTTTGTCCTGAGCGATCGTGCCATAACATATTAATTGGGGGCTCGTTCGCGGTTGAATCACATTTTAATTAGGCGGCTCGTGTCTGAGATCAGAATCAGACTAATTTGAGGGGCTCATGTTTGGAATCATATTGATTACTCGTCTCTGGGATAACATATTTAAATTGGGGTCTTGGGCTGGCATCATATTAATTTCTCTTGCGTCTGGGATCATATTAATTGGAAACTCGATTGTTGGGGTCTAAATCTAATGCCAATTACGAAGAAATAAAAAAGAACCAGGTCTCTTGTATAATAAGGTACAATCTATACCATAGTAATGGCATTAGCAGTTGCAGCAGAGTTTTTGGGAAAGCAGAGTGTTTCCCTGAGTGACTTGATAATTTTAAGAACAAATTAAAAGAACTGGCAGCTAAATTGGGGTTAGAATTGAAATTAGGTGCCAAAAAAAGCAGAGATAGTTGACATAATAGCCCAACATCTGGAATTAGAAGAAGAAGATGAAGGGGAATACGAGGAACAAGAAAGTAGTTGGTCCGAGAGTGATGCAGTGGTATTGGCTAGGATTCAGTTAGAAACAAAAAAACTTGAGGCTGTAAAAGAATTAAGAAAACTTGAATTGGAAAAAGAGGAAAGGGAAAAAGAAAAAGCAATAGCAACAAGAAAACTTGAATTGGAGGAAAGGAAGAAAGAGCATTTCGGAGAGAAAGTGAAAGAGAAGAGAGGGAATTTAAGTTAAGAGAGATGGAACAAAGACAAAAGGGTAGTCTTAAATCCATGGAAAATTCAGGTCAGGAAGAATCTGAATTTAGCTCAGGAACCAGCGAAAAGTTGTTTAAATTTATACAGGCTCTTCCTAAGTTCAAGGAAAGGGACGTACAGGCATTTTTCATATCTTTTGAAAAAAATAGCCAAACAGATGAAATGGCCGAAAAAAAGCTGGGCACTGCTTATGCAAAGCAGGCTGATAGGCAGAGCTCATGAAATTTATGCCATGCTTCCTGAAGAGGCTTTTGCAGATTATGAGATGGCAAAAAAGGCTATTCTTGCTGCATATGAGTTAGTCCTTGAAGCTTACGGAGATTGGCTGGGCGGACATATGTAGAATTTGAGAGGGTGAAGCAAATTAATTTTGACTGCTGGATACGTGCATTAAAGATAGAAACCACATATGAAAATCTTTGAGAATTAATTCTCTTAGAAGAGTTTAAAAACTCCATTCCTTCAGTAGTGAGAACTCATATAGATAACCTGAAAGTTTTGAAAGCTAGGCAAGCAGCGGAAATTGCTGCTGATTTTGAGCTTGTGAATAAGCCAACATCTTTTGTCCATCACCCCCATAAACCCAAGAAGGATAGAAAGCGGGAGACTGAAAAGAAGGCAAGTAGCCGGGGACAAGAAGTAACAGCTGGGAATACCTCAGGATCACCCCCTCAGGTCAGAAAGGAAGGTGCTGAGGGTAGAAGTGAGGTTCGCAAGCCGAAGTGTTATAATTGCCACAAAACAGGTCATCTTCGCTCAGAGTGCTGGAAATTGCAAGGTAAACCCATAGGACTTGCTGGAGTACACAAAGCTAGTGCAGAGGAAAAGACTCTGACTGAGCATATAGCAGACCAGGCAATAGCTTTAACAGCTGTGAAACCAGGTACTAAAACTAAAATGAGTGTAGAGGTTAAGAATAAAATACCTGAGAGTTATATTGAATTTTTGTCAAAGAGGAAAATAACTCCATATCCTGTAAATGAGGCAGATAAAGCTATTATATTCAGGGATACAGGAGCAACCCAAACACTCTTGCTGGGGAAAGATATAAGGTTTCCACCAGAGAACGCCTTGAACGCTGAAGTTTTAGTTAATGGAATTGGCGGGCAGTATATACCCATACCTTTGTATAAAGTATGCCTAGAGCATGACATAATAACTGGGATTGTAACTGTAGGAGTTGTCCACAGTTTGCCAGTAAAGGGAATTGATCTACTCTGAGGAAATGATTTGGCTGGATCCAAAGTATCAGTTTTTCCTATAATTACAGAGGAACCAAGTGAAATTAAGGAAATGGAACAATTACAGGAACACTTTCCAGGAATATTTCCTGCGTCTGTAGTCACCCAAGCAATGGCTAAACAGGATCCATTGTCAGAGGTAAAAGGGGCACCACAAACAGATAGCCAAGAAACCTTATTTGGAGATTTAGATAATCCAAATGAGATGTTTAACAGATCATCTATCATTGCAGCACAGCAAGCTGATCCAGAGATATACCAAATGGCACAGATGGCTCTGTCAGAAGATGAGGCGAAAGGAGTTCTGGAAGGCTATTATATGGCAAACGGGGTTTTGAGGAGGAAATGGAGACTGCCTCATAGGCCTGCAGATGAAGACTGGACAGTTGTTGAACAGACAGTGGTACTACCTAAATATCACCAAGGATTATGAAGGTTATCACATGACATTTCTTTTGCAGGACGTAGGGGAATTCGGAAGACCAAATCACGCATAAGCCAACATTATTACAAGTCTTACTAAATTTGTGAGACAATTTTGTAGGACATGCTATACCTGTCAAATGGTGGGAATACCACAACTTACCATAAAACTGGCACCACTAATTCCCATACCAGTGAGAGAAGAACCATTTAGCAGAGTATTAGTCTACTGTGTAGTACCCTTGCCAAAAACAAAAGCGGGGCATCAATACATACTTACTATCATGAATATGGCTACTCAATTTCCAGAAGTCATTCCTTTGAGGACAATTATTGCTAGAGTAGTAGTAGAAAAGTTAACCCAATTCTTTATGAGATATGGGTTGCCACTTGAAGTTCAATCAGATCAAGGTTCTAATTTCATGTCTAGGATATTTCAAGAATTCATGGGCGATCTGGGGATTAGACAGGTGAAATCTTCAGCATATCACCCACAGTCACAGGGAGCCTTAGAGAAATTTCACCAGACTATAAAAATGATGATTTGAACAGACTGTCACGAATATCCACATGACTGGGATAAAGGACTAGACTTTCTTTTATTTGCCACCAGAGACTCACCGAATGAGTCTATAGGCTTCAGTCCTTTCGAGTTGGTTTACGGACATGAAGTAAGAGGTCTTCTAAAACTTATAAAAGGCATAATAGCATAAGAAATAGGATCAGGAGTAGGCCATTCGGCCACTCAAGCCTGTCCCTCCATTCAATAAGATCATAGCTGATCTTCCACAGACCTCAACTCCTTTTTCGTGCCAGCTCCTCATAGCCCTCAACTCCCCAATATTTCAAAAATCTATCTACCTCCTCTTTAAATACTTTCAGTGATCTAGCCTCCACAACTCTCTGGGGTAGAGAATTCCAGACATTCACTACCCTCTGAGAGAAAAAATTCCTTCGCATCTCAGTTTTAAATGAGTGTCCCTTTATTCTGTAACTATGTCCCCTAGTTCAAGATTCTCTCACTAGTGGAAACATATTTTCAACATATACCCTGTCAAGCCCCCTCAGAATCTTGTCGTTTCAGTAAGATCACCCCTCATTCTTCTAAACTCTAATGAATAAATGCCTAACCTGTTTAGCCATTCTTGATAAGTCAACCCCTTCTCAGGAATCAGCCTAGTGAATCTCTTTTGAACTGCCTCCAATGCCAGTATATCCTTTCTTAAATATGGGGACCAAAACTGTACACAGTACTCCAGGTGCGGCTTCACTAACATCCTGTACAGTTGTAACAAGACTTCCCTATTTTTAAACTCCAACCACCTAGCAATAAAGACCAAAATTCCATTTGCCTTCTTAATTACTTGTGCACCTGCATGCTAACTTTTTGTGTTTCATGCACAAGATCACCCAGATCCCTCTGTGCTGCACTTTTTTGGAGTCTTTATTTAAATAATAGTCTGCCTTTTGATTCTTCCTACCAAAGTGCATGATCTCACACTTTCCTACATTAAACTCCATCTGCCAAGTTTTTGCCCACTCACTCAACCTATCTATATCCCCTTGCAGATTCCTTATGTCCTCATCACAAGATGCCCTCCCACCTATTTTTGTATCATCAGCAAATTTGGATATATTACACTCTGCTCCCTCCTCCAAGTCATTAATATAGATAGTAAATAATTGAGGCCCTAGGACCAATCCCAGTGGCACTCCACTAGTTATGTCTTTCCAACCTGAAAAAGACCCATTAATCCCGACTCTCTGTCGCCTGTGAGTTAACCAATCCTCAATCCATGCTAATACATTACCCCCAATACTGTGAGCTCCTATCTTGTGCAATAATCTTTTATGTGGCACCTTATCGAATACCTTCTGGAAATCTAAATACACTACATTTACCAGTTCCCCTTTATCAACTCTGCTTGTTATATCCTCAAAGAACTCTAGCAAATTTGTCAAACATGATTTCCCTTTCACAAAACCATGTTGACTCTGCTTTATTGCATTAAGCTTTTCTAAATGTCCTGCTATTTCTTCCTTAATAATGGACTGTAGCATTTTCCCAACGACTGATGTTAGGCTGACTGGCCTATAGTTTCCTGCTTTTTGTCTCCCTCCCTTCTTGAACAGGGGCGTCACATTAGTGGTTTTCCAATCTGCTGGGATCCTCCTGGAATCCAGTGAGTTCTGGAATATTTTCATCAATGCCTCCACTATCTCTGCAGCAACTTCCTTTAAAACCCTTGGATGTAGGCCATCAGGTCCTGGCGGCTTGTCTGGCTTTAGTCCCATTAGTTTGTTAAATACTTTGTCCCTCCTGATAGAGACTGTTACAAGATCTTTCCTTCCATTAGCTCCTTGCTTTTCTGATATCTGTGGGATGTTTATAGTGTCCTCCACCGTGAAGACCGATGCAAAATATTGGTTTAAATTATCTGCCATTTCCCTGTTCCCAATTATCAATTCTCCAGTCGCATCCTCCAAGGGTCCCACGCTCACTTTAGCTACTCTCTTTTTATATACCCGTAGAAGCTCTTGCTGTTTCTTTTTATATTTCTTGCCAATTTACTTTCATAATCAATTTTCTCCCTCTTTATTAGCTTTTTAGTCATCCGCTGCTGGTTCCTAAAAAATTCCCAATCCTCTGACGTACCACTAGTTTTCACTGCTTTGTATGCCTTAATTTTTGATTGGATACTCTCCTTGACCACCTGTGTTAACCACGGGTGGTTCATCCTTCTCATCGAGTCCTTCTTTTTGACCAGGATAAATTTTTGCTGAGCGTTATGAACTATCTGCTTAAATGTCTGCCACTGCTCATTCACTGACCTTCCCCTTAGTCTATTTTCCCAGCCCACTTTAGACAACTCTTTCTTCATACTTCTGTAATGCTCTTGTTTAAGTTGGGGACACTGGTTTGAGATCCGAGTTGCTCGCCCTTAAACTGAATTTGAAATTCTACCATGTTGTGATCGCTACCCCCTAGAGGATCATTAACTATGATATCTCTTATTAATCCTACCTCATTACACATTACTAGATCCAAAATAGCCTATTCCCAGATTCTTGGAACAAAAGAATTAATCTACGGGGGGCCATTCCTTTAAAACAACATCCTTGCCGCTTAGGTCCTGACAGACAGGCCCAAGTGGAAGCAGAGATACAATGCATGCTGAAGGGCAGCTTAGTTGAACCTAGTCAGGACAGCTGGAATCGCAGGTGGCCTCGATGCCTAAACTTGGTGGGAAGGCTCAAACTTGCATAGACTAAAGAAAAATAACTGTGGTAAAGAAGGCAGACTCCTACCCAAATTCTCATTTGGAAGACTATATGGACAGAGTGGGCAACACCATGTGTCTTAAAGAGACAAATGTGTTGGAGGGATACTGTCAAATTCCTTTGACACCCCAAGATAAGACAAAGTCAGCTTCTGTTACACCAGACGGGGTTTTCCAATATCAAGTGATGCTACACAGGTTAAGGGGTACTTGAGAAACTTCTCAGCGAATAGTGAACCCAGTAGTGGTCAGTGCTCCTAGCTGTGCAGTTCACCTGGCTGAGGTGATGGACAATAGGGACACGTGGAAGGAAAATACAAAACTGGAAGACTATGTTTTTAAATTTTAAATGGGCTAATTGGGATAACCTTTGAAAAATTTCAAGCTGAAAATGTTCTGATGGAACTTGTTGCTGCAGTTCTAACATTTTAGAAAAATTGTTCATCTGTATATGCGGAAAAAAAGTTAGCGTTTTTCAATTTCTATTTTTATATTGTAATGAAATGTATTGTGGGAATGGCATTTCATTTCGCCGGGGGCGGAGGTGTCATGATCCTGTTTACTTTTTTCGGGAAATATGCGGTGTGCCTTTAAGGCAGTAAGAAATCAGTACTTCTTTAAGGCAGCCAGCTTTAGAAATTACCAGAAAGTGCATCTTGGTTGCCCTGGAAACAGCCATACAGAGAGGGAGAACAGGGCATGCAATGTTGCCGTTTGCCTTTGAAAACTGTTGGTTCAGAGACGGTTGGGACTCAGACTGTTCTGGCATATGAAGGAAAGAGGAGAGCTTTCCCTCAGTCTATTTAAACCCTATTTATTATTCCCTCCCAGAATTCTGAAAATTCAAGCCAGATTAATTCTTTTAAAAAAACAAAATAGCTGTTTGTTGATCTACTGTGTTCATTGCTGGAAAGAAGAAGAGTTTGATGCTTTAACTACTGAACTGTAATTGCTGAACTCCTATCGTTGGATTCATCAGGCCTTGGAAGACTTCAAGCAACCTTGGACTGTTCCACATTCGAAGATTCCACTTCATCAGGCCCGTAAATCTCCAAAGACATTTATTGTTATTCTATTTTTTTCAGGCAGCGAATTAAATGCCAAACTTCCGATAGTTTGGGTATATGTTTGCGAATGCGGGAGTTAGATTCTTTAAATAAGTTATAAAGTCTTTAGATATTGGTTTATCTTAGTAGTGTTTAAGATTTTAGTTTTTTCTAATGAACAGTTAATTTGTTGATATCTAAAGATACCTGGATTGGTTCACCTCATTCAGGTGTTACTAGATTGGTTCAATTTGGATGTGGCTTTGATTTTTTTTGGAAAGCTTAAATATATTTATGTTATGTGACCTGTGGGGTGGCGAAACTGAATTGACAGTGCATGGCTCCCACCACAATCAGAATCATATATTTTGGTTGGGGGCTTTGTCCTGAGTGGTCGTGCCATTACAGGAGAGAGAAACAGAGTGAATATTTCCGGTTGATGTCATGGTGTCATATTATGGTGACGTGGCTGCAATGCCGACAGTTCAGTTATCTGACCAGGGCTGTTAAGGTAAGACACTTAAATCCTATCTGTATAAGCCTGTGCTACCTGAAGCTTCAGCATTCACACTCCTCTCCCCTGATTGTCAGCATTTTCCTCCATTCACTGCAGCGCAGTTCACTGCATCTCCTTATTCTGCTTATGCCATACTCTGCACCTTTTACTCTCCTCACTCTTACTGCCTTTTTCTCCAAACATCTCCGTCACCCTTCACACACCAGCACTATTATTCAACCTTTGAAGCATCCTTGAAGCACTTAACTAGGCTACTACTAACATTCCCAGGCAAAGCTGGAAAGCAATAATAGAGGGGAGGCAAAGACAGGAGGAGGGAGATCACCCATTCAGATCTTCTCATTAAGCAGTAAGAAGTAATCCAGATCATGCGCTGGGTTGTGTCAGGAGCGCGATGAGTGTTGAGGCTGCTGGATGCATCCTGCAGCATTCTTGGCTATCTTACTATCTCTTGGCTATCCCTTCTCACTGAAACCTTGCCCTCACAAACTACTGCAAGAAAAAGTGCAGCTGCTTTCAGCATCCACTCATCTTTCTCTGCTTATCCTTCACACAAAACACTAATTGTTGTCCCTCTCTTCCCTTTCGGGTCAACGAAATATAGAGCACCCAAAGGCTGAGTTGCCACAGATGATACAGCCTCACTCAACCATACTTTAACAAGCACAAGATTAGATGCTGGAACTATGCCTACTGTAGAGAATAAGACTAGAGGGGACTGCACTGGGAGATTCATCAGCACAGTAGCATTGGCAGGGTGATGGGAATCAGCTTGCGAAGAGACAGGTTGTATATTTAGCCCTACTGTTGAGGGCACAAATGATGTTCTCAAAGGCACAGTCTACATTCAAAAACTGACTGCTATATTCCAGGACCTTCTAAATGCACTGGATAACCTGTTACAATGGCACAGAGCATGGAGGAATCCAGCTCAAGATAGTTTCATAGAATCATAGAAAGTTTACGGCACAGAAAGAGGCCACTTGGCCCATCCTGTCTGCACTGGCTGAGAACGAGCCACCGAGTCTAATCCCACCTTCCAGCATTTGGTCCATAGCCCTGCAGATTATGGCACTAGAGGTGCATATCCAGTCACCTTTTAAATGAGTTGAGGGTTTCTGCCTCAACTACCCATTCAGGTAGTGACTTCCAGACCCCCACCACCCTCTGGGTGAAATTTCTTTTCCCCATTTCCCCTCTAATCTTTCTACCAATCACTTTAAATCTATCCCCCCTAGTCATTGACCTCTCTGCTAAGGTAAATAGGCCCTTCACATTCACTCTATCCAGACCCCTCACAATTTTGTACATTTCAATCAAATCTCCCCTCAGCCTTCTCTGTTCCAAGGAGAACAACACCAGCCTATCCAATCTTTCCTCATAGCTGCATTTTTCCAGTCCCGGTAACATCCTCATAAATCTCCTCTGTACTCTCTCTAGTGTAATTACATCCTTTCAGCAATGAGGTGACCAGAACTGCACTCAAGTTGTGGCCTAACCCATGATTTATACAGTTCGAGCATAACCTCCCTGCTTTTATATTCTATACCTCAGCTAATATAAGAAAGGATTCCCTATGCCTTCTTAACCACCTGTCCTGCTACCTTCAGGGATCTGTGGACATTCACTCTAATGTCCTTCACTTCCTCTACACCTCTCAGTATTCTCCCATTAATCGTGTCTTCCTTTGCCTTGTTTGACCTCCCCAAATGGGCTGATAAGTGGCAAGTAACATTTGCGTCACACAAGTGCCAGGCAATGATCATCTCAAACAAGAGAGAAACCATCTCCCCTTGATGTTCAATGGCATCGCTGAATCCCCCACTATCAACATGCTGGGGGTCAGCACTGACCAGAACCTGAACTGGAGTAGCCATATAAATGCTGTGGCTGCAAGAGCAGGTCAGAGACTGGGAATTCTGCAGCGAGTAATTCACCTCTTGTCTCCCCAATGCCTGTCCATCATCTACAAGGCACAAAGCACATGAGTGTGATGGAATACTCTCCACATGCCTGGATAAGTGCAGCTCCAACAACACTCAAGAAGCTCGACAACATCCAGGACAAAGCAGCCTGCTTGATTGGCACCCCATCCACCACCTTCAACATTCACTCCCTCCACCACCGACACACAGTGACAGCAGTGTGTACACATACAAGATGCACTGCTGCAACACAACGAGGCTCCTTCGACAGCACCTTTCAAACCCGTGACTTTGACCACCAGAAGGGCAAGGATAACAGATGCATGAGAACACCACCACCTGCAAGTTCCCCTCCAAGACACATACCAGCCCGACTTGGAACTATATTGCCGTTCCTTCACTGTCGCTGGGTCAAAATCCTGGACCTCCCTTCCTAACAGCACCATTGGTGTACCTCCAGTCCAAGAACTGCAGTGGTTCAAGAAGACAGCTCATCACCACCTTCTCAAAGGCAATTAGGGATGGGTAATTAAATGTTGGCCTATCCAGTGATGCCCATATCCCCTGAACAAATAAAAATGCATCACCTCAAGCTTTGGGTTGAATTCCATTTGCCACTTTTCTGCCCACCCAACCAGTCCATCGATATCTTGCTGCAGCCCACAGCTATCCTCCTCGCTTTCTACCACACGGCCAATCTTTGTGCCCTCTGCAAACTTCTTGATCATGCCCCCTACATTTACATCCAAATCATTAATAGATACCACAAAAAGCAGGTGACCCAATACTGAATCCCTCAAAATGCCATTGGACACAGCCCTCCAGTCGCTAAAACACTGGTCAACAATTACCCTTCATTTCCTGGCACTGAGCCAATTTTGTGTCCACCTTGCTACATTTCCCTGGCTCCCATGGGATTTTATTTTTTTAACCAGTCTGCCATGTGGGACCTTGTCAAAAGCCTTGCTAAAATCCATGTAGACCACATCAACTGCACTACCCTCATCAATCTTCCTTGTTACTTCTTTAAAAGATTTGATCAAGTTAGTCAGACAAGATCTTCCCTTAACAAATCCATGCTGACTATCCTTGATTAATATGTGCCTTTCTAAGTGACAGTTTATCCTGTCTCAGAATAGATTCCAATAGTTTGCTCACTACAGAGGTTAGAATGACTGGCTTGTAATTATTCGGTCTATCCCTTGCTCCCTTTCTAAACAGAGGTACAACGTTAGCAGTTCTCCAATCCTCCGACACCACAGCGAGGACTGGAAAATGATGGACTGACCTTCCGATATTTGCTCTCTGGCTTCTTTTAACAGCCTGGGGTACATTTCATCCGGCCCTGATGATTTATCAACTTTCAAGGATGCTAATCCCATTAATACTTCCTCGTTCCCTACGTTCATCACCTACCGAGCTCGCCACTGGTATCAGACCTACCGGCCGTCCATGTCTCCGCTTTAAAGACGTCTGCAAACATGACATGAAGTCCTGTAACATTGATCACAAGTCGTGGGAGTCAGTTGCCAGCGATCGCCGGCAGCCATAAAGGCGGGGCTAAAGTGTGGCGAGTAGAAGAGACTTAGTAGTTGGCAGGAAAAAAGACAGAAGCGCAAGGGGAGAGCCAACTGTGTAACAGCCCCGACAACCAATTTTTTCTGCAGCACCTGTGGAAGAGTCTGTCACTCTAGTATTGGTCTTGAGAGCCACTCCAGGCGCTGCTCCACAAACCACTGACCACCTCCAGGCGCTTACCCATTGTCGCCCGATACAAGGCGGCCAAAGAAGAAGATCACATCCATTACTTCACACCCCTCTTCCTTAACTATAATATCAGCATCGTTCCCCTCTTTTGTGAAGACAACCACAAAGTATTCATTAAGAACAAACCAACATCTTTCACCCCTACACATAGGTTACCTTTTTGGTCTTTTATGGGCCCTACTCTTTCCTTAGTTATCCTCGTACTCCTAAAGTACTAATAAAACATCTTTGGGTTCACCTTGATTTTGCTTGCCAATATTCTTTCATGCCCTCTCTTTGCTTTCCTTTTTAATTTCACCCCTCGACTTTCTATACACCTCTCGGCTTTCTGCAGTATTGAGTTCCCAGTGTTGGACACAAGCTTTCCTTTTCTGCCTTGTCTTACCCTGTAAGCTCCTTGACATCCATGGGGCTCTAGATTTGGCCGTCCCACCCTTTTTCTTTGTGGGAACAGGTTTACTCTGAACCCCTTGAATCTCCCCTTTGAATGCCTCCCACTGCCCTGACACTGATTTACCTTCAAGTAGCTGTTTCCAGTCCACTTTCGCTAAATAGCTCCTCAGTTTAGTAAAATTGGCCTTGCCCCAATTGAGAACTGTAACTCCTGTTCTATCCTTGTCCTTTTTCATAATTATGTTAAAACTGACTGAATTATGATCAGTACTACCAAAATGCTCTCCCACTGCCACTCCTTCCACCTTCATTCCTAAAACTATGTCTAAAACGGCACCCTCTCTTGTCGGACTTGCTACACACTGGCCAAAAAAGTTCTCCTGAATTCATCTCAAGAATTCTGCTCCATCAATTCGTTTCACACTAAAACTATCCCAGTAAATATTGGGGTAGTTAAAATCCCCAACTATTCCTACCCTATTGTTTTTGAACTTCTCAGAGATTTGTCTAAGTATCTGCTCTTCTATCTCCCTCTGACTGTTTGGGGGTCTATAGTATGCTCCCAGCAGTGTAATTGCCCCTTTTATGTTCCTTAGCTCAATCCATATGGCCTCATTTAATGAACCTTCCAACATATCATCCCACCTCACAGCTACAATTGTTTCTTCAACCAAAATTGCCACTCCCCCTCCTTTCTCATCCCCCTCTCTATCGCATCTAAAACCCTATAACCAGGAACATTGAGCTGCCATTCCTGTGCTCCCGTAAGACATGTTTCTGTAATGGCTATGATATCATACTGCCACGTGTCTATCTGTGCCCTCAGCTTATTGCTTTATTTGTGATACTCCTTGCACTGAAGTAGATACTCTTGAGCACTGCTAAACTCTTTTTTTTATTTTCTAACCTTTTATTTCCTCTGCCTTCCAGATTCATCCACTAATTTGCTGCATTCCATTTTCATTTCTGATTTTGTCCCAACCTAGTCTACCCTCAGGTCCCCATTCCCCCTGCCAACCTTGTTTAAACCCTCCCCAACAGCACTAGCAAAACATCCCACAAGGAACTCAGTCCCGGCTCTGTTCAGGTGCAACCCGTCTGGCCTGTACAGGTCCCATCCCCCTCAGAACCGGTCCCAATATCTCAAGAATCTAATGTCCTCTGTCCGTCACCAACTTTCCAGCCATGTATTCATCTGTCTTATCCTTCTATTCCTGTACTCACTTGCGCGTGGCACTGGGAGTAATCTGGAGACTACTACTTTTGAGGTCCTGCTTGCTGATTTCTTACCTAGCTCAGTAAACTCTTTCTGCAGGATCACATTCCTCTTTCTATCTATGTCACCCAGCCACACATTCAGACTCTGCAATCAACCGTAGAGTGAGTGGTCAATTCTTTGAACACTGCAGTGGGGACATCAATGTTTGGTGAGAGATCTGACAGCTTTGATGGGACTTTTGACTACTGCTATTGAGGCTCTGTGTCTAGTATCTTCTCAGTCTTTCAATCCATGAAAGAGAGCATGGATAGGAGTATACAGCGCATGGATAAGGATATCCAGAGCATCATTACACTCCTTCACTATTTTCCCACAAAGAGGCAGCAAAATACTAACCAAACTTTTCAACAGATTTGGTTTGACTGATGTAATAGACCTCTGTGCAACAAACATTGATGCAGTGGGATTATTTTACAAACTCAGAATTATGATGAAGAAAATAAAAAATTGATTATTTCATGATTTAATGACAATTCAAATAACACTGATTGAAGATCAGTAACTTTGGAGTGCTAGCTGAAAATAGAGTTTTCCAAATAATGAACTCAGGGTTTAAAAGAGGAATTTATCAATTTATATGAATCAAATTTAAATTCCCGTTAGAAAATAATGTATTGTAATCTGGATTTTAGTGTTCTAAGGCTCATAAACCAAGGAATGAACGAATGTTCTCCGAATGCAACTGAAGCAGAAGATCAGGAAAACTGTGATAGTAGCAAAATGAGGACAAATAGCAAAAATAACTGCAATGCTCTTGGAAGGGCACAACTGTACCAACATTCCCCTATTTGAAATTATAGGCCATGTAAGTTGTAGACTTATGGGATGCCAAAAATAATCAACCACTATTAATGAAAGATCTTGACTCAACAAGTGTTCTCCTTGCAACAGTTAGGCCATCCAGTAGGATTCCCTCTGGTCTGGGTGGAGAATTTGCCCTGGCTGTTCAGAGAGGACGTCATAAATGATAGTGGGAAATAAAAACAGAAAAAGCTGGAAACACTCAGCAGGTCTGGCAGCGTCTGTGGAGAGAAACAGAGTTAATAGGCTGAATTTTATTATCCTGCCACTGGGAGCAGCGGCAGATGTGCAAAATGGTGGCGGCATCGCCTGCGACATCAGTGATTACGCGGTGGGCAGCCATTTAACAAAATTATGGCGGCCGATTGCTCCCCCAATAATGTGATGAGGGTGGCAATGTTGATGCCGTTCACGATGTTACCTGATGCTGGAGCAGGTGTTGGCGCCATCTTTAAAAGGCTGCCAGCCTCGCATTTCCACTAGTGTGCTTTCATCAGTATCACAATAACACGTCTGTGTTGTTTAAAAATATTTTTGATCTCAGCAAGCAGCCCCCTGGGCTCCCCCCACATCACAGACTTGCCGAGTTCTCTCTCTCCCCCAATAAACAATCCACTTGCCGAGTTTTCTTCGCCCCGCTCTCCATAAACAATCCACTTGCCGCGTTCTCCTCCCAACCCTGCTTCACAGACAAACTACTTAAAGTTCTCTATCGATCCACTTCCCCGAGATAACATCGGTAAAGTTACTTACCCTCTCGAGGCACTGAGGACTTTCGCCTTGGTGCCGCCAGTTTTTTAAGCAAAACTGAAGGCAAGTGAGTGCCACACATCCAACACAAAATTGCGAACATCTGATAAGATCGCAATGAATGGCATTCAAATGTATGCTAAATAGTATTTAATAGATGTAAATGATCAAGTGCTGCCTCTGACCGAATCGAGAAGTAGCATTACGGCGTCGAGTTCCGTGGCGAACGTCTCCACGTGGTTTCTCCAGACCCCCAGCCCACTCACCTAAAATCCTACCTTCCAGAGGACCATAAAATCCAGCCCGACATTTCAGGTTGATGGCCTTTCATCAGAATAGATTTTAGCCTGAAATGTTAACTGTTTCTCTCTACACAGATGCTGCCAGATCTGCTGAGTATTTCCAGCATTTTCTGTTTTTATTTTAGATTTCCAGCATCTGCAGTATTTTACTTTTATACATCCTACCTGGAGGGAGTCGGAGGAGGCGGCGGACTTGTGAGGAACCAACTACCCGGGAGCGGATAAAGTGAGACCCAGGCTTGGGACCTTCGCATACCTGCAGGGAGTTGGGAGGGTTTATTAGCAGCAGGGTTTAATTGTCGTACCAAGGTTTATTATCTAATAGATAGAGGAAGGGCAGGGCTGCTCCAACCTCTGGAGTGCCCATCCTGCGCTATGTAGGAACTCCAGGAGACCTTTTGGGTTCTGGATAACTATATGTGCAGGAAGTGTCATCAGTTGCAGCAGCTTGATCTCCGGGTTTCAAAACTTGAGCAGTAGCAGGCATCCCTGCAAAGTCCTGTGAGGTCGAGAGCTTCATGGAGAGCATGCTTATAGATGTGGTCACCCCGTAACTTAATAGTATGCAGAAAGAGAGGGACTGGGTGACCACGACACAGTCAAGAAGAAACAGTCAGGTCGTGCAGGAGACCCCGACCGCATCTCACTCTCCAACCAGTATTCAGTTCTGAATACTGAGGAAAGAGATGGTTCATCTGGAGAGTGCAGCCAGAGCCAAGGCCATGGCACCACGGCTGGCTCAGCTGCACAGGAGGGCACAAGGAATACTGGAAGAGTGATAGTGATAGGAGATTTGATAGTCAGGGGAATGGACAGGCATTTCTGTGGCCACAGATGATGTGTTGCCTCCCTGGTGCCAGGGTCAAGGATGTCACAGAACAGCTGCCGAGCACCCTGAGGGGGAAGGGTGAACAGCCGGCAGTCGTGGTCCACATTGGTACCAACGACATAGGTAGGAAGAGGGATGTGGTCCTGCAGAAAGAGTTTAGTAAGCTAGGTAGGAAATTAGCAAGCAGGACCTCAAAAGTAGTAATCTTCGGATTACTCCCAGTGCCATGTGCAAGTGAGTATCGAAATAGGAGGATAGCACAGATGAATGCATGGCTGGAAAGATGGTGCAGGAAGGAGGGCTTTCGATTCCTGGGGCACTGAGACCAGTTCTGGAGAAGTTGGGACCTGTACAAGCTGGATGGGTTGCACATGAACAGAGCCAGGATCAATTTCCTTGTGGGGCAATTTGCTAATGCTATTCGGGAGGGTTTAAACTAACTTGGCAGGGGTGTGGGAACCAAAAAATAATACAAGAGAGAAAACCAAGGTGCACAGGGAATTGGAAGAGACAGATAGCACTAAAGTAGGAAATAGCAAAGTGTTAGGTGGGGTCAGAGTGAGAGTATTAGACAATACTAGAGAAGGGAGTAGTTCCGTATTAGATGGGAATAGACTGAGAAGGACTATGAGGAGTGCAAAGACAGGGTTACAATCCATGTATGTAAATGTACAAAGTGTGTTGAGTAAGGTTGGTGAGCTACAAGCACAAATAGTATGGGAATATGATGTAGTGGCAATAACGGAAACATGGCTTAAAAATGGTGAGGACTGTGCACTTAATAGTAAGAGGTGGAGTGGGTTCTATTAGGGACAGAGAGGGTAATATATGCTTAGAGGTGCTGGGCACGGCTAATATACTTAATGAGTACTTTGTATAAGTGTTCACTAAGGAAATGGAGGCTGACAAAATATCAGTAGAAGAGAGAGTAGAGGCAATGGACAGGATAAAAATTTAGAGAGGGGAGGTACTAAAAAGACTGGCTACGCTTAGGGTAGATAAGTCACCTGGTCCAGATGGCTTGAATTCCATGTTGCTAAAGGAAGTAGGGATGGCGATAGCTGAAGGGTTTGCAATAATCTTCCAATCTTCTATGGATACCGGGGAGGTGCCAGAGGATTAGAGAGTGGAAAATGCGACACCCTTATTCAAGAAAGGGTGTAAAGACAGTCCTAACAACTAAACGCCAGTTAGTTTAACATCAGATGTGGGTAAGGTTTTAGAAACTATAATCAGGGAAGAAATCTTAGAGAGGTTTAAGTTAATTAATGATAGCCAGCATGGATTTGTAAAAGGCAGGTCATGCTTGAATAATCTAATTGAATTTTTGATGAAGTAACAGAGAAAGTTGATGTAAGGAATGAGGTGGATGTTGTTTATATGGATTTGAAGAAAGCATTTGGTAAGGTACCACATAAAAGGCTGGTTAACAAAATTGAGGCTCATGGAATAGAGGGTCAGTGTCCAGTCGGATAAAAAATTGGCTTAAGGACAGAAAACAGTGAATCGTAATAAATGGTTGCTTTTCAGACTGGAGGATAGTAGAGAGTGGTATTCCGTAAGAGTCAGTGCTGAGATCTCTGCTTTTTTTGCTATATATAAATGCCTTGGATCTTGGAGTACAGAATAGAATCTCAAAATTTGCTGACGATACAAAACTTTGAGGTGCGGCAAACATTGAGGATGATATGAACTGCCTGCAACAGGACATAGATAGGCTCGCAGAATGGGCAGGGAGGTGGCACATGGACTTTAATACTGACAAATGTGAGGTGATGCATTTTGGCGGAAGGAGTAGGGAGAACTCAAAAAGGTCACAGACCTGAAACGTTAATTCTGTTTCTCTCTTCACAGATGCTGCCAGACCTACCAGGTGTTTCCAGCATTTTCTGTTCCTATTTCTGATTTCCCGCAGTATTTTGCTTTTGCACCATAATCTATTGGTTCTGTAGATGAACACTTAATCTGGACAAAGGATGCATCTGTTATGAGTGGTAACTGAAAAGGTGATTAACACAGTACTCCTGAGACCAGAATCTCAAATATAGATCCAAAAGCTGGCAAACTTCAACAAGCTAAAACAGAAAGTGATCTGTGTATAGGTCATGGAAACAGCTGACAAGACCTTGTAAACAGTCATGCTAAAGGCCTGCGAAGAAGACCGTTGCCATGTAATTGAGAACACAAAGGAAGGGTTCAGGTGCGAATGTTGACCAATAAAATCAGTCAGCTTTTACAACTGGTGCCCGATCCTAACGAAACCATTTCTAAACACCAGCGGTAAGTTGAAAATAACCTGCCGTGTCCTTTATCTTATTTTCAAAATTATCATGTAAGGCACTACTTGGAGTGATGGCATGGGAACAGGATAGCTATGGAGGAAGAAAAATCCATAATAAAATGGCAATGACATTGGTAACACTGAAACAGGAAGTTATCTACTATTAATGAATTTAGTATGAAAGGGTGAGAAGAAACTCCTTAAACTGAATGTTCAGAAGACAAAAGCAGTGACTGGACAGTGGCAGCAAATCAGCAACCAAGTGGCAAATGATAAAAATTTTAGAACCTTGAGTTAGATTCCTGAAGACATCTGTTGACAATGTTTGAAGAAACTTAAAGGATGAAATGAATCATGTGATAGGTTTCACACATTTATGTGTCAGCTGGAAGGACAAAAATATAAAAATGGAAATGGAACTAAAATGTTTAAATCATTAGTATGGAGCTCTGTCCTATATGATACAGAGATGGACACTGTAAGGTTAGTGATAAGAAAGTGATCAAGATGCTTGAAATTTGCTGTTGTCATTGGCTCCTTAAGGGGCCCTGAATAACTAAATGCATCAATGATTAGAATTATAAAAATCTGGATGTGGAATTGATGGCAGAATCAACAAGGCAAATATGTCCTATTTCAGCTGTACAGTTCAAGACAGCATGCAAGCTACATTTTAGATGGATGATTAAAAAAAAAGGAATATCCACAGAAATGGTAGTGTGACAATTTGTAGTACTGCCCTTGAGATCTAGCTGATATCAGGTAACTCAGCGCAAATCAAGGGTTGAACTTGAAACTTCTTTGGTCAATATGGCTCATATCACATTCCTCATTGCATTTAGCCAACAGAGGTTTCACACATTTTTGTAGCTTGCAGTTGATTATTTTTAGACTTGCAAGTTTTGAAGGAGGTTAAAAATAAGTGGCATCTTTTGTGTGAAGCAGGCAAACAGTTTAAAGAGCTAGCTTCTCACCATTCATGTGGCGATGAGCAGTTTGGAGATGTGGGATCCTGCTTTATGGATTTTATGCCAGTGGATGTCACAGACAGAACCTTAGGCAGAGAGAAATGTTGATCAGCATGTACCACAGATCCTTGATGGAGTACCAAAGGTCTGACAGCAGCTTCTGCTAGAACAGACTAATATGTAGTTAGGTCAGGTCAATACATAAGGGCTGCCATAAGTGAACCCGTGGAGGCTTGAGTTGTTACTCAAGCTTTAAGAAGCTTGAAAGGATCAATGTGTTCTGGCACCTGACACCTCTAGTTGTCAGTTGCTGAAAACTGAACATTTCCTGACAACATTCCTGTTAAAAAAAAGTTCTCCAGATCCTGCTTTTTGCATTGGCATTTTCACAGGAGATCAGAAAGAATGGTTTGATCTATCAGTCCAGAACACAAAGTTTGATTAATTCTTCACAAATTTTCCTGGGATCAAACTTTGTGCTGCAATGAAAAGAAAGTTAGCTTGGATTAGTCACCTCCCTTTTTGAGTTTATTACAATCATAGTTAATGAACTAAGTGAATCACTCAAAATACTTTTTGAAAAAAATTCAGTTCACCATTTTTTAAAATTAACTTAAATTTCTAATGTCCAAAATATATTTTAAAATACACATTGCACAATAAGATCATTACATTTACTGAATGACTTTTTTGCACATTTTAACACCTTCATTATAGTTTATACTTCAACATCTCAGCCTCTTTCAAAAACCAAGGCTTCTCATCTCACATCAGTTGGAGAGAGCTTTCACTACATCTGTGTATTCTGAGCATAAGCAGTTTGCAGAATTTCCCAGCATACAATCTGTGCCTCAACAGGAATTGAAGGGTACAAAGGTTTGTGTCCTCATCTGGTAAGGATTTCAGAATTTCTTCACTTTTTCCAAATAACCTTGAAAGAAATTGGAGATTGAATTTTCAAAACTTTATTTCAGGCAAGCTTGGCATTTATATAAATGTATCAACAAATGCTATTTTAAATAGTTGCTTCATACTACAGAAGTTGAGTATCGCTGAAAAAAAGACATGCTGTTGAAGCTTTTCGTCTTGCACTCATCAGGATAGATGCAAGAATGCCAAATTTCAAAGGGAGCAAGAACTGATACTGCATGAGAAAAGGGGTGCTGATTGGTTGACAAGTCAACTATGGTCAGGGCGTTGCCATGGAGGAGGCAACCGGGAAATGATATTTTCTATTATGAACTACTCATTTAGACAATACTATTGAACATCAAACCCATGATTTTGATTGTTTTGTTGACGGATAGAAGAGAAATAAAGGAGTGACGTTCCTTGGTGTTTCCCTCACTCACAATGTCTGCAGAAGTTCACTGGAAACCCTGTTTATGTGCATATAGAATAAGCTGAATAAAATATGTAACTGACAGAACAACAGCAGATGAAATTTAACACAGACAAATGTAAAGTGCTACACATAGGAAACAAAATAGATGGTGTGAATTCTCCATGAATGGTGTTGAAATAGCTAAGGAAAAAAACAGAAAGAGACCAAGGAGTCTGAGTAGACCTAATGCTAAATATTTCCAATCAATAAGATCAACAAAGCTAAAATAGGATGTTGAACTACATAACCAAAATAGTAGAATATAAGTTAGAGAAGGTAATGATCAAACTATAATGCTCTGGTCAGTTTGCGCCTTGACTAATGTGTCCAGTTCTGGTTGGCAAGAAACAAGAGAGGCATTGAAATATAGAAGAAAATGCAAAAAAGTACCACAAGGCTGGTGAAGTGGATAGTATTATGAAAGTGATTGTTTTTTGTCAATTTTTTTTTTAAAAGGAAGCCATCAAGGGGGCACAGAAAGAACTAATTTGGCAACAGTGTTGCTGGTTGTCACATGGTTCGGGTTAGGCTTAGAGCAGAAACCCTGGTAACAAGGGCAGAGAAATGACAAGCGCCTCTTTGATTGGACAAGCCCAGTAGCAGCAAAGAACATCTGGTTGTGGGGCAGTGAGTGTGTGGTTTTACCTTCTGAAAGGAGATAAAGACTGCTGCTGAAGTGTCAAAAAAGGACAGAAGACCACAACCCTGCTCACTTTCCAGAAACTCCCAAGAAAAGACTCTGTGAAGTCCACTGTGTTGATCCATCTTGTTTCCTGTATTTGAAGAAAGCCTGCTAAAAATAATTCTCAATGCCGCCTGAAAAGAACTGTTCTGAAAGATTCTTAGTGACCTGTCTACATGCACTCAGAAGTTAGACTTTATGCCAGTTTGGAATGACATATCATCTGCTGTTTACTTCAAAAACAAGCAAATAGTCTGTAACAGAACTCTGATCCAAAAATCCTTTTTCATTTTTTGGTTAACTGATATACTGTATGTGTGTGAGATGCTAAGGTAAAAAGGGACTTTAAAATTTGGTTAAGGTAAAAAGGGGACTTTTAAAAATTTAATATTGGAACTTCAAAAATTCGATCTGCGTATTTATTTTTATTTCATTGCTAGTTAAGGCTTGTTTTATAATAAACTGATAATATTGTTGTTCAGTAAAGATACCTGTTTAGTGTATTTTATTCTGAGAAAAATAGTGTATATGATTGACCATATCAATATGTGGGAAAAATTAAAATAAAAAGTTGTGACTGTGGAGAAGTGGGACTGAATTAACAGTGCACTCCTCCCACCTTGGTCATAACAATAGTCACATCCCTATAGAGGTTCATTGTTCTCATTCCTTCTTTCCCTCACTGTCTTGGTCAAGGTTTCTGAAAACATTAGCTCTCTGGACTTTCCCTTGCAGATGCGGCTTATGAACAAAACCCATGAACACACATTCACTGAACTATTAATTTGATGTATCGTTTATCCTTCTTTAAGTTTCCACAAGAATGGCAGAACAATCCAGTCAGACCCTCCACACAATATCTCATCACATGTTCCATCCTATTTTCAAGACTCATCATGCGGCCTATTTAGATACACTCAGGGGACTGTTGATAGAGAATATGAAAACACTGTGCACTGGAGCGAATAAACAGGAAAAGTGGGACATGGAAAAAAGAAGTGGCTCCACATTGGATCAGCTACCACCAGCTGCTGCACAAGCAGTGAACCTAGATCTCTTATTTAAAAGAACTTGTTTTCAGTGCATGATAGATCATTAGTCACTGAGTGATGCACATAGTACCATAGCAACAAGTGTGGAAGAATCCACATCCCACGTATGTGAGGTGCTGATGCACAGTATTAAAAGCTTGCAGACGTCCATGGAACAAGTAGCACCTCTAGGGCCATCTGCTGCGGAGCCCCTCACAGCCCAAACCTTGTTGCCAGTCTCAGATTCTCTCATGAGTGCTCATAGTACTTCAGTGCAGGCCCATGGCTGCACTGTGGCAGTCTCCATACACAGAATCACAGAAGAAGAGGCTCAAACAAGGTGGGAAATAGTGTCTGCCATGTGCATTGCCAATCCTGTCAAGGTGTCAGACAACCTTAGATGTACAGGCAAACTGGTAGAGAGGCTGGGAGAAGAGGAAGGTTGAAACAGTGCTGAATGTTTGTGCTTTCCCTACAGATGGCTCCACTTCTATAGCTATCTGTCTCTTCCCTCTTTCCAGACCCCTGCCACTCTTGTGGTCCCTGAAGGCCAACACCAACCACTTTATTGTATCCTTTACCATCCACATTCTCCTACCTACTCCTTGTCCTCGAACAAACTCTCCCCAAATCACTTCAGCCATACTTTAAAACTTCCAGCTCCTTGGCCTTTCACTGCTATTTGCTATGAGACCTCAGCAGACTTTCTCAACCACTCCCTCACTTGCACTCTCAATGCATTTGCCCCCAGCAAAATCTCCACAGTCTCCCAACCCAGTCATTCCCCTAGTCTGACACCCTTATCTTCACTCACTTCAAGTGCTGTAGACTTGTGGGTACCTGGCATGTAACATCCATCACCAGATCTGACTGAACCAAATCAAACATTACCTCCATCTCCTCTGCTAACACCACTCACTAGTCATCACCCATTTTTTGCCCAGTGATAAATGTGAAAATAACCTCCATTATTTGCATAATGTTTGGAATAGTGCCACTTGTTTATTTATTGGAGCTCAGCAACCCACATGGGTACCATCAATTATACCTCACATCCGTGCAAACCAGTAAGATGGTAAAAACAATTAGCTGCTCCTTGGTAGCAGGAAGTGCATCCCTGGCAGGAAGTTCATCAATGACCTGGTAGATGCATTTGTGTAATACGGACTTGCTGATGCAGGCAATGACACCTATGGGACCACAAAATCCTCATGTAGCACAAAAAACTGAGTACCATTGTTATTTTTACCAGCATTGAAAGATCTGTAGCAGCTCAGAATCATGGCTTCAGTCACTCTTCCAGCAGGTGGCAGAGGTCTTATACTAAATTCTTGCAAAGCCACAGCCTCCATAGGCATTGCTCCTCTGAGAGGTCCAGGAATACCCTCCACCATCTGTAACCCTGCTTAGCTGGATACCTCTGAGCCACCACCCTCCTCCTTTGGTGTCATAGCACCATAGAACTATAGAAAAGTTATTGCACAGAAAGAGGCCATTCAGCCCATCATGTCTGCACTAGCTGTAAAAACTAGCCTCCTAATCTAATCCCACCTTCCAGCACCTGGTCCGTAGCTTTGCAGGTTACAGCACTTCAGGTGCGGGTCCAGGTACCTTTTAAATGGCAGTCTGTGTGTGGAGCTGGAGGACATAGGTGAGGTTTTAAATGATTACTTTTCATCTGTGTTCACTATGGAGAAGGACGATGTAGGTGTAGAGATCAGGGAGGAAGATTGTGATATACTTGAACAATTAGCGTTGAAAGGGAGGAAGTATTAGCTCTTTTAGTGGACTTATAAGTGGGTAATTCCCCAGGCCCAGATGAGATGTATCGCAGGCTATTATGTGAGGCAAGGGAGGAGATAGCAGGGGGTCTGACACAAATTTTCAAATCCTCTCTGGCCACAGGAAAGGTACCAGAAGACTGGAGGACAGTGAATGTGGTATCATTATTCAAGAAGGGTAACAGGAATAAACCAGGTAATTACAGGCCTGTGAGTCTAACATCAGTGGTAGGGAAACTATTGGAAAAAATTCTGAGGGACAGGATTAATCTCCACTTGGAGAGGCAGGGTTTAATCAGGGATAGTCAGCATGGCTTTGTCAGGGGCAGATCATGTCTAACAAACTTGATTGAATTTTCGAGGAGGTGACTAGATGTGTAGATGAGGGTAAGGCAGTTGATGTAGTCTACATGGACTTCAGTAAGGCTTTTGAAATGGTCCCGCATGGGAGATTGGTTAAGAAGGTAAGAGTCCATGGAATCCAGGGCAATTTGGCAAAGTGGATCCAAAACTGGCTTAGTGGCAGGAGGCAGAGGGTGATGGTCGATGGTTGTTGGAAGCCTGTGACCAATGGTGTACAGCAGGGATCGGTGCTGGGACCCTTGCTGTTTGCAGTGTACATTAATGATTTAGACGTGAATATAGGAGGTATGAACAGTAAGTTCGCAGATGACACGAAAATTGGTGGTCGTAAATAGTGAGGAAGAAAGCCTTAGATTACAGGACGATACAGATGGGCTGGTAAGATGGGCAGAGCAATGGCAAATGGAATTTAATCCTGAGAAGTGTGAGGTGATGCATTTTGGGAGGGCTAACAAGGCACGGGAATATACAATGGATGGTAAGACCCTAGGAAGTACAGAGGGTCAGAGGGACCTTGGTGTACTTGTCCATAGATCACCGAAGGCAGCAGCACAGGTAGATAAGGTGGTTAGGAAGGGATATGGGATACTTGCCTTGAATTTCCGAGGCATAGAATATAAGAGCAGAGAGGTTATGGTGGAGCTGTATAAAATGCTAGTTAGTCCACAGCTGGAGTATTGTGTATAGTTCTGGTCACCACACTATACAAAGGATATGATTGCACTGGAGAGGGTACAGAGAAGATTTACCAGGATATTGCCTAGGCTGGAGCATTTCAGCTATGAAGAGAGACTGGATAGGCTCGGGTTATTTTCCTTGGAGCAGAGAAGGCTGAGGGGGGACCTGATTGAGGTATACAAAATTATGAGGGGCATTAATAGAATAGATAGGAAAAAACCTTTTCCCTTCGCAGAGGGATCAATAACCAGGGGGCATAGATTTCAGGTAAGGGGCAGGAGGTTTAGAGGAGATTTGAGGAAGAGAGTGGTTGGAATCTGGAACACACTACCTGAAGAGGTGGTCGAGGCAGGAACCCTCACAACATTTAAGAAGTATTTAGATGTGCACTTGAAATGCCATAGCATACAAGGCTACGGGCCAAGTGCTGGAAAATGGGATTAGAATAGATAGGTGCTTGATGGCTGGCACGGACACGATGGGCCGAAGGGCCTGATTCTGAGCTGTATAACTCAATGACTCAAATGGAAATCAGGGGAAAACTCTCCATTGGTTGGAGTCGTAACCAATACAAAGGATGATGGTTGTAGTTGTTGGAGGCCAACATCTCAGCCCCAGAATATCAGTTCCTCAGGATAGTGTCCTAGGCTCAAACATACTCAGCTGCTTCGTCAATGATCTTCCTTCCATCATAAGGTCAGATGTGGTGATGTTTACTGATGATTGCACAGTTTTTATTCCCATTCACAACTCCTCAAATAATGAAGCAGTCTATGCCCACATGCGCAATATCTAGACAAGATTCAGGCATGGACTGATAAGTGACAAGTAACATTTGTGCCACACAAATGCCAGGCAATAACCATCTCCAACAAGAGAGACTAATCACCTCCTCATGACATTCAATGACATTACCATCACTGAATCACCCACTGTCAATATCCTGGGGGTCATCATTGACCAGAAACATAAATGGACGACCAACATAAATACTGCGATTACAAGATCAGGGCAGAGGATGGGCATTCTGTGGCGAGTAACTCACCTCCTGACTCCCCAAAAGCCATCTACAAGGCACGTTAGGAGTGTGAAAGAATACTCTCCACTTGCCTAGATGAGTGCAGCTCCAACAATACTCAAGAAGCTCAATGAGGAGTGCAAGGGAGCATGTCAGGAGTAGCACCAGGCATACCTAAAAATGAGGTGCTAAGCTGGTAAAGCTACAATACAGGACTACATGCATGCTAAACAGCAGAAGCAACATGCGATAGACAAAGCTAAGTGATCCCACAACCAACAGATCAGATCTAAGCGCTGCAGTCTTGCCACATCCAGCCGTGAATGGTGGTGGACAATTAAACAACTAACCAGAGGAGGAGTGTCCACAAAGTATCCCCATTCTCAATGATGGAGGAACCCAGCACGATTAGTGCAAAAGACAAGGCTGAAGCATTTGCAACCATCTACAACCATAAGTGCCAAGTGGATGATCCATCTAAGCCTTCTCCTGAGGTCCCCAGCATCACAGATACCAATCTTCAGCCAATTCAATTCACTCCACCTAATATCAAGAAATGGCTGAAAGCACTAGATACAGTAAAGGCTAAAGCCGCTGACAACATCCCGGCTCTAGTACTGAAGACTTGTGCTCCAGAACTAGCCGCGCCCCTAGCCAAGCTGTTCCAGTACAGCTACAACACTGGCATCTACACGGCAATGTGGAAAATTGCCCAGTTATGTCCTGTTCACAAAAAGCAGAACAAATCCAATCCGGCCAATTACTGCCCCATCAGTCTACTCCCGATCATCTGCAAAATGATGAAAGGTGCCATTGACAGTGATATCAAGTGGCACTTACTCAGCAACAACCTGCTCAGTGATGCTCAGTTTAGGTTCCATCAGGGCCAGTCGGCTCTAGTCCTCATTGCGGTGTTGGTACAAAAGAGCTGAATTCAAGAGGTGAGGTAAGAGTTACTGCCCTTGACATCAAGGCAGCATTTGACCGAGTATGGCATCAAGGAGCCCTCGCAAAATTGAAGTCAATGGGAATCAGGGGAAAACTTTCCACTGGTTGGAGTTATACCTAGTGCAAAGGAAAATGGTTGTGGTTGTTGGAGGCCAAACATCTAAGCCCCAGGTCATTGCTGCAGGAGTTCCTCATGGTAGTGTCCTAGGCCCAACCATCTTCAGCTGCTTCATCAATGGCCTTCCCTTCATCATAAGATCAGAAGTGGGGATGTTAACTGATGATTGCACAATGTTCAGTATCATTCGTGACTCCTCAGATACTGAGGCAGTACGTGTCCACATGCAGCAAGGCCTGGACAACATTCAGGTTTGGGCTGACAAGTGGCAAGTAATATTCATGCCACACAAGTGCCAGGCAATGACCATCTCCAACAAGAGAGAATCTGACCATCTCCCCCTGACATTCAAAAGCATGGGAATGCCACCACCTGTAATTTCCCCTCCAAGCCTCACACCATCCTGACTTGGAAATATATTGGTATTCCTTCACTGTTGCTGGGTCAAAAACCTAACAGCACTGTGGATGTATCTAAACAAATGGACAGCAGCAGTTCAAGAAGGGGGATTACCACCACCTTCTCAAGGGCAATTAGGCATGGGCAACAAATGTTGGCCTTGCCAGAGAAGCTCACATCCCATGAAAGAACAAATAAAAAACATCCAAGACAAAGTACCCTGCTTGATTGCCATGCCATCCATCATCTTAAACATTGACTCCCTCCACCACAGATGCACAGTGGCAGCAAGGTGTACCATCTGCAAGATGCACTGCAGCAATTCACCAAGACTCCTTTGATAGCACCTTCCAAATCCACAATCTCCACCACCTAGAAGAACAAGGGCAGCAGGCACGTGGGAACACCATGATCTCCAAGTTTCCCAACTTACGCATCATCATGACTTAGAAATATATCGTTTTTTTCGTCGTTGCTGGGTCAAAATTCTGGAACTCCCTCCGAACAGCAATGTGGGTGTCTCTTCACCACACAGATTGCAGCAGTTCAAGAGAGCCGCTCACCACCATCTTCTTAGCAATGGGCAAGAAATTCTGGCATTGCCAGCATTCCATGAACAAATAAAAAAAGTGAATGAGATTTTAAACTGCAACACAAAGCTCTTACATCAGATTACTTGCTTTACTTTAGCACTGTAAGTTTCTTAATTTTCCAATGTAAATGGTTTTCAGCTATACCTCTGAAAGCAGTGTCAATTATGATGCAGAAGCTTTAAATCAAAGATAGAGGTGCAAAAAACATGGGGCTGTATTTTATGGGACCCCTGAGCCGGGGCCGGAGGCAGGGGGCCACAGACAATCACAACAAGTGGTGGGGTGGTGGAGGGTCTGTCACCTCCCCATTGCCAAACGATCTTCCGGGGGGCAGGATAGGCCAACGATGGCCTTCCCGCCCAGTGGCAAATGGGGGGCCCTGAAGTGGCCTATTAACGGCCAATTAAGGGCCTCTTCCCATCACCGCTGGGAGCTTACCAGCAGCAGGGGGGCCTCCACCACGCGGGGAGGTCACCTTGTAACTCCCGCTGGGAACCACTTCACCCCTCGGGATGCCTCTCCACCTGGACTGCACGACCACACCCTCGCTGGGGCCTTCTGGACTGGCCCCCGTGACCCTACCTCACCAACCTCTGGTCCGGGGTTCCATTGCTGCATCTGGGTCCGAGGCCTCTGCAGTACCGGGTCACTGCTCCCAGTGGCGCTGCTGATGCTGCTGAGCTGCTGGCCCTCTGATTGGCCAGCAGCTCATGGAGGTGGGATCCCCGTCTTTAAATGGACGGTGATCCAGGCTCGTGAAACTTTGATAGAAAAAGGGTTGTCCAACCTTTTCGGGTGGAGGGCCGCATTATGATTTTGCTTGGCCTGGGAGCAAATTTCTAAAGATAAAGGCATTAAAAATTTATCCTACCAATATAAACAACAACAATGTGCATTTTTGTAAAGGAACTTTAATTGAAAAGACTAATTAACTTAATTTCACGTCATGATGTTGAACACTGATTTAGCGAGATGCCTGGCATTATTTTTGCTTGCACAGGTCGTCAGTGTCAGCCCGCACACTTGATATAGCAATGTAGAGTATTTCAGATAGATGTCCATCTGTCCATCTGTCAGGAGGTACAAGAAATAGCACATACTGGGTTTGAAAAAGTTACTAGATTTTATTCAACAATTCCTCCCTTCACCCACCATGCATCAGGAGCAGAAACTCCCCTCTCCCCACAGTCCCTGCGAGTTCACATCCCCCAGACCCCCGACTCCCCTCCGCACACACCCCCAACTCCTCGAGCTCCCCTCCCCCACACCCGACTCCTCGAGCTCCCCTCCCCCCACACCCCGAACTCCTCGAGCTCCCCTCCCCCTACACCCCCAACTCCTCGAGCTCCCCTCCCCCCACACCTCCGACTCCTTGAGCTCACTTCTCCACCCCCTCCAACTCCGACTTCCCTTCACCGCCGCCGACTCCAGGTTCCCTTCTCCGCCGCCGATTCCCGCCACTGCCAACTCCCCTTCTCCGCTGCTGATTCTCCTTCTTCCCGTCGCGACTTCCCTTCTCCACTGACTCCAAGTCCCCTTCTCTGCCACCGCCGACTCCAACTTCCCTTCTCTGCCACAAACTCCTCGAGCTTACCTCTTCACCAGCGCCTCAATGAGTTCATCTACCTCCCCCAATGTTTTTTATTGACCAGCGCCCATGAATGACAGTACCAGGATTGACAAGCCTGAATGAAATGCAGGCCTTGATTGGCAGGCTGGCACAAAGCGCACCATGATTAACGGGCCGGATCAAAATCTTTCGCGGGCCAGAGTGTGGCCTGCGGGCTGTATGCTGCACAACCAAGGTATACAACATTTCATTTGCTTCCTTACTGGGCAACCCTTTAAAGAGTATCTTCAGTACTAAGTGTAATTGCTATTCACATCCAAATTATTTGCTTCAATTAAGTGTCATAAATATGTAATGGCTATATTATTGAACTATTAATTACTTTTGAAATTTGTCTAATTTTATTCAAATGGTCATGGTTGTGTGAGAGTGACGCCTGAAACAAATATGAGAAAAATAAATTCTCCAGGCTGGTACTAAGGCATACAGTACAAGGGAGGCCAAGATTCAATCCCCCAGTTTGTGCTGAGTTAGCTGATTTCTGTCAGAGAAGAAAAATCAAATGAGTTTCCCATTTGCTATCCTATGATCATGCTGGCATGAGCACATCTAAGATCACATGATTGTGCACCTGCAAGGCATGTGGCTCACATGATTCTCCTGTCAGTGGGTAGGCCATGTAAATTTGCAGATTCCTCTAATGTCACTGACACTAAGGCAATGTAAGCCATAAATCCTATTTATCTGCATTAGGCCTAGAACTATGTTTGGGTTAAATTAGCTCTTATGACTTATCCCTTTCAATCAAATGGGGGATCTGAACATTTTCTACTTTAGGCACTCAGTTACTCTCAGACTCTGTGGGTAAAATGCAGAACTAACTTCCAACAATTTACTTTAATCTCAACTTCAAAAGAGGCACCTATTATACCAGCATAATGCTTCACTTCCTTCTACAGTCAGGCTCATAGCCATTCCCAATGAGGCTGTTCAAGTAGCGTTGGACTCAGTGGGAACTATGTGTGATTGAGAAAGCTTAATTTACTTGGAGTCAATTATAGTCACCAAATGAGACTTAATGCTCTCAAATTGAGTTAGGTTCACGTTGAAGACCTGGAGGTGAAACCCAATTGAATTTTTTTGCTACATCAACTCATGTTTCTGTGATTCAGATTTGGGTCAGATAAGGCTGCTAATTTAATTCTCCCCACTCCATATCCAATTTGTTCTTTGATCATTCTTTTAGGTTTCCCATGTCACTTTCAATTTTCTGGCTGTGATGATAGGCCCCCAATTTATTTCCAAGCTCCAACCTTTCAATAAGTTTTCAGTTATGGCTCAGCAGTCGCATTCCCACCTCTAAGTTAGGAGGTTGTGGATTTCAAATCTCATGTTAGTGACTTGAACACATAAGTACTATGCTGACACTTTAGTGTGGAACTGAGGGAATGCTGCACTGTCAGATGTGCTGCCTTTTGGATGAGACATAAATAGAGGCCCTCTCTGTACTCTCAGATGGACATAAAAGATCCCACATCACTATTCAAAGAGTCGCAGCAGAGTTCTCTCAGTGTCCTGGCCAATACATAAAAGATCCCACAGCAAAAAGAGTAGGGAGTTTTCACTAGTGTCTCAGCCACAACTGATAACTAAAAATAGATGGCCTGGCCATTTATTTCATTGCTGTTTGTGAGATCTGACTGTGTGGAAATTGGTTGTCATGTTTCCTACAACAGTGACTACACTTAAAAAGTACTTAATTAGCTGTAAAGTACTTTGCTGCATCCTGAGGTCACGGAATCACGGAAGGCGCTATATGAATGCAAATTCCTTCTTTTATGCTATGAGACATTGAGTTAGCCACTAAGGGATGCATGACAACACCCAACACATATATTCCTCTTTGTCTGGCAATGCCTCCTGGCATCACATGCATGTCTGGTCTTCATGATGAGTGTGACTGCGCACATAAACTTACTCTTTTTCACTTCACTTAATTCAGCTCCACCAATTCTCCATATAAAACAAGGGTCACAAGCCACAAGCAAAGGCACAAGCCAAGGGTTACAAACCAATGCTCTCCTGCCTGAAAATTATAATGTCATACTTAGGAAGGTCCTATCCACTATATGATGCACTCTGCACTCTGGGAAAATTTCATTTTCTGAAAGTCTTTCTGCACATGGATGCTTCCCACTGATGAGATCCTCAAGTATGTGTGTGGAAGATACTTCAGAATTGTCTTCTGTGGTCTCAGCATCAAGCAGGTTAAAAATGTCTTCCCCAAAGAGTGCAGCATTAGTACATTTTTCCTTTTATTTATATTTAATTTGATATTGTATTTCAGACAAGAAAGACAGGGATAGAAAAATATAATTATTTACACAACTATTGAACTGAACTTTTTTTTAAATATCAAAACTTTGCCTTCCATTAAGATTTGCCAAGTCAGGTTTCCTCTATATGGCTTTTTAAAATTCATTCATGGGATGTGGGTGTTGCTGGCTAGCCCAGCATTTATTGCCCATCTGTAATTGCCCTTGAGAAGGTGGTGGTGAGCTGCCTTCTTGAACCACTGCAGTCCATGTTGGGTAGGTACACCCATAATGCTATTAGGAAGGGAGTTCCAGGATTTTGACCCATTGACAGTGATAGAACGATGATAGAGTTCTAAGTCAGGATGGTGTGTGGCTTGGAGGGGAACTTGCAGGTGGTGGTGTTCTCATGCATTTGCTGCCCTTGTCCTTCTAGGTAGTAGAGGTCACGGGTTTGGAATGTGCTGTCTAAGGAGCCTTGGTGCATTGCTGCAGTGCATCTTGTAGATGGTATATACTGCTGCCACTGTGCGTCGGTGGTGGAGGGAGTGAATGTTTGTTAACGGGGTGCCAATCAAGCGGGCTGCTTTGTCCTGGATGGTGTCAAGCTTCTTGAGCATTGTTGGAGCTGCACCCATTCAGGCAAGTGGAGAGTATTCCATCACACTCCTGACTTGTGCCTTGTAGATGGTCGGCAGGCTTTGGGGAGTCAGGAGGTGAGTTACTCGCCACAGGATTCTTAGCCTCTGACCTGCTCTTATAGCTATGGTATGCTTAATGGAAGGCTATTTTCTCCCTTCAGGACAACCCAGTTAATGTTTGGACACATTATTGACATTTTTACATTTTACAGACTGGCTTAAGAAATCATTTCTAAGTCCATTCACTGAAAATTATACAACGCATCTATAAGATATTCTTGCTGTTTAAGAAAATGAAAGAAATTTGTGCTCCTGTACCAAAAGGAAACTTGTAAACACATCTTCAATAACACACTGAAGATGTTATATCAGAATGTGCATTTACCTGGATGATCTCTAGGTTGCAAGGGAAGAATTTACAATAGCAATAGCAGCTCAATCTTTAAATTTTAGAGCAGCCAGCCAACTGCTGCAAATCTCTTGATGGTTTCTGGTTCTGATATTTCTAGAATGCTGGTGAAAAATTAATTTTGAAGAATGAATTTGATAACTGCCACTGCATCTTGATCGATGCTTTCTTATTTGATTGAAAAACCTAGCTGAACAGTCATGGCACAGAGCATGGGACAGTATCAAGATTGAAATCAATAGATCAGTCAAATCAAGAAGTAGCAATAACTACAACAGAACACTACAAAACATTTTACAAGGATGACAGTTGGATACTGAGCACGAAGGAAGGAATTCTAAGGGCTAGATTAAAGCACAGTTGAACAGATAGATCTTTAGGAGGCAAAGAGTGAGATAGCAAGGCAAAATGGATTAAAAGATAGTTCCAGAAGATAGAGGGTATGATAGCTAAAAGATCTGCCACCAGTAGAGGAGCACAGAAGCCAGTGGAACAAGCAAGAGTTTGGAGTCAGAGCAATAAGGTGTGTGACCTCAAGTGGTGAGGTGAGAGTGACTGCCCTTGACATCAAGGCAACATTTGACTGAGTGTGCCATCAAGGAACCCTAACCAAATTGAAGTCAATGGGAATCGGGGGGAAACTCTCCATTGGTTGGACTCATACCTAGCACAAAGGAAGATGGTTGCAGTTGTTGGAGGCCTATCATCTCTGTGGTATAATGTGGTATACTAGACATTGGATTGGTACTGGGTAAAATATGCTAATCATGCTGTATACATCATCACAGGAAGTGATGTAACACCACCTGCAAAGTCCTCCTAACATCTAGGAGCTTGTACCAAAATTGGGAGAGCTGTCCCACACACTAGTCAAGCAACAGGCTGCCGCACCCACCCCCCATCCCACAGTCGATGAATCAGTACACCTCCATGATGAACTCCAATTGGAAGAAGTACTGAGGGTGGCAAGGGAACAGAATGTATTCTGGATGGGGGACTTCAATGTCCATCACCAAGTGTGGCTTGGTCGCACCACTATTGACTGAGCTGGCCGAGTCCTAGAGGATATAGCTCCTACACTGGGTTTGCGGCCAACAAGAGGTAAATACCTACTTGACTTCGGCCCACCAATCTACCTGTTGCTGATGCATCTGTCCATGACGGTATTGGTAGGAGTGACCACCGCACAATCCCTGTGGTGACGAAGTCCTGGCTTCACATTGAGGATACCATCCATCGTGTTGTGTGCCCCTACCGCCATGCTAAATGGGAAAGATTTTGAACAGATCTAGCAACTCCAAACAGCATCCGTGAAGTGCTGTGGGCCATCAGCAGCAGCAGAATTGTATTCAACCACAATCTGCAACCTCATGGCCCGGCACATCCCCCACTCTACCGTTACCATCAAGCAGGGGGAGCAACCCTGTTTCAATGAAGAGTGCAGGAGGACATGGCGGGAGTAGCACCAGGCATATATAAAAATGAGGTATCAACCTGGTGAAGCTACAACACAGGACTATATGCATGCCAAACAGTGGAAGCAGCATGCGATAGAGCTAAGCAATCCCACAACCAATGGATCAGATCTAAGCTCTGCAGTCCTGTCATATTCAGTTGTGTATGCTGATAGACAATTAAACAACTAACAGGAGGAGCAGCTCCACAAATATCCTCATCCTCAACGATGTGGGTACCCAGCACATCAGTGCAAAAGATAAGGCTGAAGCATATGCATCCATCTTCAGCCAGAAGTGCCAAGTGGATGATCCATGTGTGATGGAATGCTCTCCATTTGCCTGGATGAGTGCAGCTCCACTTAAGAAGCTCGACACCATCCAGGACAAAGCAGCCCACTTGATTGGCATCCCATTCACCACCTTCAACATTCACTTCCTCCACCACCGATACACGTGGCAGTAGTACCATATACAAGATGTACTACAGAAACTAACCAAAGCTCCTTTGACAGCACCTTCCAAACCCGAGAGCTCTACCACCAGAAGGACAAGAACAGCAGATGCATGGGAACACTACCACCTGCATCTTCCCCTACAAGCCATACACCATCCTGACTTGGACCTATATCGCCGTTCCTTCACTGTCGCTGGATCAAAATCCTGGAACTCCATTCCTAACAGCACTGTGGGTGTACCTACACCCCAAGGACTGCAGTGGTTCAAGAAGGCAGCTCACCAAGGCCAATTAGGGATGGACAATAAATGCTGGCCTAGTCAGCGACGGCCACATCCCATGAACGAAAAAAAAGTATCCAACTTAAAATGCGTCTTGTTTCCCTCTACAGAAATTCCTGCACTCCAGAAACTTCCACTTGGTTCCTGGAACTCACCCAGAAAAGGTATCTCTACATCGTGAATATCTTCTATTTTGTGGATTTTTCCACTTTTCAAAGGTTTCCCTTTCTATATGTTCTATACCAGTTTTGAGTTGCTAGCTCTGTTCGCAACCTATCCCATTTAGCACAGTGGGAAGTGCCACACAACACAATGGAGGATATCCTCAATGTGAAGATGGGACATTGTTTCCACAAGTACTGCATGGTGGTCACTCCTACCAATACTGTCATGGACAGATGCATCTGCAATAGGTAGATTGGTGGCATCGAAGCCAGGTAGGTTTTTACCTCACCAGCGATATAGCAGCTATATCCACTAGGACTCAGCTAGCTTGGTCAGTTGTGGTGTGACCAAGCCACACTTGGTGGTGGACATTGAAGTCCAGGCTGTTGCTTGACTAGTGTGTGGGACAGCTCTCCCAATTTTGGCACAAGTTGCCAGATATTAGCAAGGGGGAGTACTTTGCAGGGTTCCTAAAGGACATTAGTAAACTAGCTGGGTTTTTACAACAATCAACAATGGTGTCATGATCACCATTAGACTAGCTTTTTTTTAAAATTCCAGGTTTATTAATTGAATTTAAATTTCACCATCTGTTATGGTGGGATTTGTACCCTTTAGCCTAGGCAGCTGGATTACTAGTGACATTACCACTACGCTACCGCTTCCCCTTTAAAGGAACAGCAGTATTGGTTCTTTCCAATGTCAAACCGTGGTTAGAGAAGAACATTCTTCAACCATCAGGCAAGAAATTATATGGGCCAGGAGGAATAGAACTTAAAGTCATGAGTGAACTGAAGGCAACCCTCAAATATCAGGAAAAAGTCACAGAAACATATACGTGATTCAAAACCAAAATTCTTCACTTTTGAGCAGAAAAGCTTGCACCGACTTGCATTTAATTTGCAGACTGCAGGAACTGGGAAGCCGAGAAGACCAGCCCAGAAATTTTAGAGCTGAATTCCCAAAGTTGTTCACAGGACTAGGGAAGTTGGAAACAGCATACCATATAACCCTAAGGCTAGAAGTGAAGCCAGTGTGCCTGTTTACAGCCAGGAAAGGTAAAGAAAGAAATCGACTCTATGATCCATCCAATGTCATCTGTAGATGAGAGCTTGGCTAAATTGGGGAGAATTCAATCTTCATGAAACTTGATGCAAATAATGGTTTTTGGCAACTATGCCTAGATGAAGAGTCCAAGTTTCTTACAACCTTCATCACCACATTTGGAAGGTTTTGTTTCAATAGACAACCCTTTGGTATCACGTCAGTGCTTGAAATTTTCCAAAGGACAATGTCAAGCATCCTAGAAGGACTAGATGGAGTCATATGTCATATGGATAATGTCCTGATCCATGGATCCACTCAGACAGAACATGACACTAGAGTGACAGCAGTATTGCAACTTTTAGAGAAAGCAGGACTTACACTCAATAACAAAGTAAGTTCTCACAGCCGATTGTCAAATTCCTTGGACATATTATAGTTGGATCTTGTGTAAGAGTTGATATACAGAAAACAAGAGCAATCAAGTAGTTTCCAACTCCGAGGAATGTGACCGAGCTACAGAGATTTATGGGAATGGTGAATCAAATGGGAATGTTTTTGCCCAATTTAGCTGTAGTCAATGAGCCACTACACCACTTGTTAAGACAAGACAATACATGGTGTTGGGAGAAAGCTCAAGAGAGATCTTTCGAGGGAATAAAGGGAACACTGATATCACCAGATGTGTTAGCTCACTATGACCCTGAGCTACTCACTATTATTGCTGCAGATGCATCTTCTACAGGACTGGGAGCTGTACTGTTTCAGATACAGACAGATGGTAAGAGCAGACCAGTTTATTATGCATCCCGTTCTCTGACAAAGACAGAACAAAGATATGCAATAATAGAGAAAGAAGAATTAGCAGCTACATGGGCTTAACTTCAAGATAGAGACAGACCACAAACCATTAGTACCTCTTAAATGCAAAGCAGTTATCAAAGATGCTTCCACAAGTATAAAGATTCAGGCTGAGGATGATGAGGTTTGATGCAAAGACAGATAATGTCTCATGAAAGCAGCAGATCACAGCAGATGCGTTGTCTTGTATTACAGTTGAAAGACCTGAACAAGCTGATATATCCCTTATTGAAAAGGTAGAAACCTTTGCATCAACAACAACCACAACTCTACCAGCGACAACTCAGAGACTGAATTAAATCAGAGGTGCACAGAAATCTGATGAAGAATGTGCTCAAGTCAGAGTACTGCATCAAAGGATGGCCAGCATACATGCCATACAATCCTATTTTCTGATAGTACTTTGAATAGAGAGGACATCTGAGCGTAGTTGGTGATTTACTCATTTATGACGAGAGATTGGTCATTCCAAGAGTTCTGAGACTAGACATACTACAAGGATTGCACCAAGGACATTTGGACATCACAAAATGTCGAGCCAGAGCAAGAAATTCTGTTTGGTGGCCAGGTCTTTCAAAATCACTGGAAGAGATGACATCAAGATTTGTCACTTGTGCTATTCATTGCCAGGGAACAAGAGAACCATCGATGTTATCTTCCTTTCCATCAAGACTATGGGAACATTTTGGATGGATCTTTTTGAATACAGAGGTACAACATTCTTGATTATAGTAGATTATTACTCAAGATGGATAGAAGTCAAGCAACTGCGTGGTCAAACTTCTGAAGCATTGATTATATATTGATAGAGATATTCGCAACACATGGAATCCCAGACCTTCTAATTTCAGACAACGGACTGTAGTTTGCCAACGAATACTTCAATAAGTTCACAGTATCATATGGATTCATTCATACCACTAGCTCACCAAGATACCCTCAGGCCAATGGTGAAGCTGAAAGAAGAGTGCGTACGGTAAAAGAATTGCTAAAGAAGAACGAGGATGTTCAAATTGCACTTTTGATCTATCGTTCAACCCCACTACAAAATGGGTTCACGCCAGGTGAACTTCTAATGGGAAGAAGACTGAAAACCCAACTACCTACTCTACACACACATTCATGCCACAAGTAAGAGTTGAAGACTTAGAAAAAGTAAGGGAGAGAGGGGATAGAGATCATTCCAATCAAAGGTGGAATGATAACAGATGTCACAAAGCACGAAACCTACCAGACATCCAAACAGGGCAGCCACTTTGGATCAGAGACCAAAATAGGTATGGAGAAGTGGTACAGCTGACATCACATCCAAGGTCCTACATTGTTCAGACACAGCATGGTATGATGAGACGAAATGGACGTGTGTTGGTGGCAATACAGAAGAAGCCTCCTATCCAGGGAAGTTAGTATCCCCAAAATCTAATGCACCAGAGATGCTGCCTTCATCCACCAATCCAGAAGATAACCCAAATGATAAACCTGAGTAATCTACCAATTCCACTCTTGTACAGTAGAGTCAGAGAGACTACTCAGAGGACTTAAAACCTCAATCCCCTTCAAAGGAGAGGAGGACTTGTTATGGTAGACTTGTGAAAGCACCACAGCAATTGTCTATGTCAAAAATGGAAGTCAGGGACTTGGGGGGAGATGTAGTATAATATGCTATAATGGACATTGGGCTGTTACTGGGTAAAATATGCTAATCATGCTGCATCACCGGACGTGATGTAACACCATGTGTGTGAAACCCTTGTGTACAGGCCTGTAAGATGTAAACCATAGTAGTAAGACATGTTTAATAAAACTATTTCTAACCCATCTAACTCTTCAGATATTTTGTACTAGTCTAACAGTAAGCAGAATATTACAATCTCAGTTGCAGGAGTTCCTCAGGGTAGTGTCCTAGGCCTAAGCATCTTCAGCTGCTCCATCAATGACTTTCCCTCCATCATAAAGTTAGAAGTGAGGATGTGCGCTGATGATTGCACAGTGTTCCACGTCATTTGCAACTCCTCAGATACTGAAGCAGTCTGTGTCTATATGCAGCAAGACCTGGACAACATTCAGGCTTGGGCTGATAAGTGGCAAGCAACATTCATGCCACACAAGTGCCAGGCAATGACCGTCTCCAACAAAAGAGAATCCAACCATCTCCCCTTGACATTCAAAAGTATTACCAATGCTGAATTCCCCCACCATCAACATCCTGGAGGTTACTATTGACCAGAAACTTAACTGGACCAACCACATAAATACTGCGGCTACAAGAGCAGGTCAGAGGCTGGGATTTCTACGGCAAGTAACCCACCTCCTGACTCCCCAGTGCCTCTCCACCATCTACAAGGCACAAGTCAGGAGTGTGATGGAATACTCTCCACTTGCCTGCACGGGTGCAGCTCCAACAATACTCAGGAAGCTTGACACCATCCAGGACAAAGCAGCCCGCGTGATTGGCACCCCATCCGCAATCTTAAACATTCACTTCCTTCACCACTGACACACAGTGTGTACCATGTACAAGATGCACTGCAGCAACTCACCAAGCCTCCGTTGACAGCACTTTCCAAAGCCATGACCTCTTCCACCTAGAAGGTCAAGGGCACCATCATCAGCAACTCCCTTTCCAAGCCACACACCATCCTGAATTGGAAAACTACCACTGTTCCTTCCCTGTCGCTGGATCAAAATCCTGGAAGTTGCTCCCTAATAGCACTGTGGGTGTACCCACACTAGATGGAATGCAGTGGTTCAAGAAGGTAGCTCACCACCACCATTCTCAAGGACAATTAGGAATGGGCAAGAAATGCTGGTCTTGCGAGCGATGCCCATATCCCACAAAATGAATAAAAATACCTGGCAAGTTTGGCTGGAGTAGATTACCTAAACAGGGCAGAGCAGGGTAAGGTCATAGAATGTTTTGAAAATTAGGATGATGATGTTGACATTAACTTATTGCAGTACAATGATGTTGGATGAAGGTAGGATGAAAAGTGTGTAAGAGATTAGTAAGGCATAACATGCAGAATTCAGGATTAGCTGGAGCCTTTAAAGTCAGGAAAGTCAATGAGAAAAGCACTTTGAAAATTGATCCATAAGGTGATGAAGAGATGATGATGGTTTACATGAAATAGATCTGCACACTGGCAAAATAAGTCAAGGAGGAAAAATGTCAAGAATTGGGCCTCAAAGTGCATGAGAATTGCTAGAGTCAAATAAGAGGAAGGCATCTGGTTGGAATAATTTTTTTTTAATGTCTTGTTGTGCTCATTAAAGGGATGAAATTCCAGACTATAATGTAAAAAGATGAATAAAAAGTGGTATTATATTTGTTATGAAGACTGACTTTGTAGTATGATTGATTTAGAAACTGTGATTTTTAATGCAGTGTAAGATGGAGTGAGGAGACATGTGACCTCACACCATGTCTGCCATGCAAACAAGGAACCCAGATCAAAGACTCTTTTGAAAGCAGAATACAAATTTGTAAAACCTGATGGACAATGTGTTTCGCTCTCCCTGACTCTCAAATCATAAACCGGGAGCCAGGGGCTTTAAAAATGCAAATTTGAGTTGCAATTGCTAACACCTGGAAACAAAGGAAGGCCCAGGTGGTTTTGAAATGGCCAGACTTATGGCTCTGAATATTGTAAAATGACTTGATTTTTGATTCTGGATAAATTCGACAGGGTTTCCTAAGTCTGACAGGCTGTAAAGAAGAAAGGAAGACACAAAAAAACCAGCAGAAGCTGCAAAGTCTCAGAAGAGGAGAGAGAGAAAACAACTGCTCTCCGAACACTGATACAGAGAAAGGCTGCTAAGTCTTGAACCCGACTCAAAAGTTGAGGTTTGCAGAGGAGAAAATACCAACGGCACCACCAGAGATTGCTTTATCAATGGAAGTCCAGGTTGAATGTGCTCGGGACAAGTGAGCAAAGAGGATATTGGTTTTGAGAATGACTAGGAGAGCCAACCCATTGCAACTGGAAGGAGTTTGGGACTTTGAACTGCAAAGTTACTGATTTGATGAGAACACTGTGTAATGCATAAATGTGGTGCGGGGTTTTCAAGTGTTTTAATAAGTTAATGGGAAATACCTTTCTATGTAATTAAGTGCATTAGCTGCCCACTAAGTACTCTATAGTTAATGTTGATTTTTAGTTTAGTTGTTATAGTAAAAGTTTTAAGACATGAAATCTTGTGGTGTAATCCTTTATTCGGTCTGGGGAGTTCATATCTCTTGTTTTAAAGTTAACGGTTTCTACTGAGGTCATAACATCATTACATTGTAATTGCATCACTTTTTCCATAAAATGATCAAGATTAGGAAAACAAAGGCAACGCATGTCAGCACCTTACACTCCCAGGTTAGATATCAGTTGGATGCTCAGTAAAGCTTCCACTTCTCTCCCCAAGACTGGGACTGATCGTCTTCTGCTAAAAGCACATATGAGCCGGTTTCTGGGGCATTCTTCTCTTTCTCCTCTTCTGTGCCAAGTGGTATGTGATGCAGCCCATTTCTTCCGCTACTTTTACATCCTGTAGATCATGCTCTGGGTAAGAAAGACTCATTTTTATGTGGCTGGACCATTAGCTAGACCACAGGGACTGGCTAGATGGAATGGGAAATCACGACTCTACTCACATCAGACACAAATACCCTGCAGAGGAAACAGGAGCAGATACTTACAATGTAGAGTCTTTGACCAATTTGCACTTGATGTGCATTTCCTGGGGTTCCCCAGGAAGGACGGGATGCCTGGACCTGAAATGGGATCATTTAAATTCTATGCAACTGACTCAACAGTGACATTATAACATTTACTGCCTCATGTTCCAAGTGTACGTGTCTGCCCCCCCAAAACCATCAATGGAAATTTTCAGTTGAAGTTGTATGATCTGTTAATGGGCATCCAGCAAATTCATGGGACCTCAGGGAAGGTCACTTTATTTCTACGGTGCGAGAAGGCTGCACAGCAAGGCTGAGGCTAAATGCAGTAACCATCAGGCCAAAATACCACAATGGTTTTTTCCATGTTCCATACTTGCCATAATGTGAGTGTGACTGCAAATTTATCAAAAAAGTGGGAATGAGTACATGAGATGCTGACCTTTGCACTAAAATTATTGACAGAAGCAGTTTCACTTTCTTTGGGCTCAACTGGTCCCAAATCCCGTGCAATTTTGAGTTGGGGAGTTTGAATTAGGGCCCTTGCCTCACTGGCAACTATATTGAAACTGCCCCAGATTGAATTCATGGCCATATTAGTCAAGAGAGAAGTAATCTTCATTCCATCAATTTGGGCTGGATTCAAGCCTGGGTTTGTTATCTCACTGCACCAACCAGTACTTTAAAGTGCAATCATATTCACTGGGGGTTTAAATCAATTGTGAATGTCATCCATATGACATGAAATTATTAATGTCATACAAGACAGCATAATAAGAGCAGCAGATCATTGAGAGGACAGGTAGGAAATTGGATCGTGGCCTTTGAGATGCAGTGGTAAGATTCTTTCTTTTACAATTTCAGTTGTTATCATGAATATCACAAGAAATTAAAAAGCTTTATGTCAAGCTTATATGATACAAAATAACTTGAAATGGAAACAGCTTTTTCAGACTTGGCTGTTAGTGCTGTGAAATTCAATCCATTTATATTGTGGCTAGATTCCATAAGTATCAATGGCAAATGAGAATGAATGGTTTATGGGCAAGCTTAGATATGTGCACAGCTGTTTGAAAGTTGTGATCCTTCCTGATGGCTAAGGAAGGCTCTGTAGAGAAAACCACATTGCTGGGCTGTGTCGTGGCAAGGCAGCAGCTATCTACATTGCAGGTCCTGCTCTGATGTCTCTCATGATGTAGAAATAAAGCACTGCAGATAATTCTTTACGCTAACAGAGACAGTAAGGCTCTCATTTATCTCAAATCAGGGTAACTGTAAGTTAATAGACAGCATTAGATACTTGTTTTATTTCTCTACTTTGTTTCCTATGTGTTCTGCTCAGTAAAATGCTACATATTTGAATTGGAAATTTAAAAGCACTAATGTTACAAACTGTCTGAAAATAGAGGATGGCCCAATTCCTGTGATCCAATTTGCAAAATTAAACTGCACTTAAACAATAGACACAGAAACAAAATGAATGTTGTGGCAGATCATAAATCTTTCTAACAAGCCTTTTCTGGATCTGCAGCTGGATCTTTACAGCTTTTGCACAAAAGGGAAGCCATTGCTTCTCAGGACTCAAGTTAAAAATATCAGTCAGGCCCCAATGAGGTTATTGGAGGCCAAAATGCACATTTAAAGAAGGACACTGTTGGCTTTGGGAAAGTTAAAATTACAGTTGACCATATTGGGGCAGGAACAAAAATGGCTAAGACCCTCTCCATTTTAACAGTCGCACTCACCTTGTTTTTGCTGGTTTTGGGCAAGTTAAAATTGATATTGCAGAATTAAAAATCAAAATATTTAGTTAGCTGATCTGAATCTAAAAGGCAGGCTTTAACTCTTCCAGTGACACAGTGGGTAAGTGCACTGAACAATGTGGAACTTAGTGACAAAGCCAAAGAAAATCCTAAAACAGATTTCTAGTTTGTGCTCATAGAGTCATAGAGTTATACAGCACTGAAACAGGCCCCTCGGTCCATCGTGTCCTGGCCGGCCATCAAGCACCTATCTATTCTAATCCAATTTTCCAGCACTTGGCCCATAGACTTGTATGCTATGGCATTTCATGTGCTCATCTAAATACTTCTTTAATGTTGTGAGGGTCCCTCCCTCTACCACCCCTTCAGGCAGTGTGTTCCAGATTCCAACCACCCTCTGAATGAAAACATTTTTCCTCAAATCCCCTCTAAACCTCCTGCCCCTTATCTTAAATCTACGCCCCCTGGTTATTGATCCCTCCGCTAAGGGAAAAAATTTCTTCCTATCTATCCTGTCTATGCCCCTCATAATTTTGTATACCTCAATCAGGTCCCCCCTCATCCTTCTCTGCTCTAAGGAAAAAAACCCGAGCCTATCCAGTCTCTCTTCAGAACTGAAATGCTCCAGCCCAGGCAACATCCAGGTGAATCTCCTCTGCAGCCTCTCCAGTGCAATCACATCCTTCCTATAGTGTGGTGCCCAGAACTGTACACAGTACTGTGGCCTAATGTTTTATACAGCTCCATCATAAACGCCCTGCTCTTATATTCTGTGCTTCAGCTAATAAAGGCAAGTATCCCATATGCCTTCCTAACCAACTTATCTACCTGTGCTGCTTCCTTCAGTGATCTATGGACAGGTACACCAAGGTCCCTCTGACCCTTTGTACTTCCTAGGGTCCTACCACCCATTGTATATTCCCTTGCCTTGTTAGTCCTTCCAAAATGCATCACCTCACACTTCTCAGGATTAAATTCCATTTGCCACTGCTCTGCCCATCCATATCATCCTGTGATCTAAGGCTTTCCTCCTCACTATTTATGACACCACCAATTTTTGTGTCATCTGCGACCTTACTGACCATACCTCCTATAGTCACGACTAAATCATTAATGTACACTACAAACAGCAAGGGTCCCACACCAATCCCTGCGGTACACCACTGGTTACAGGCTTCCAACAACCCTCGACCATCACCCTATGCCTCCAGCCACTTAGCCAATTTTGGATCCAATTTTCCCAATTTCCCTGGATCCCATGGGCTCTTACCTTCTTGACCAATCTCCCATGCAGGACCTTATCAAAAGCCTTACTAAAGTTGACTACATCAACTGCTTTACCCTTATCTACACACCTAGCTACGTCCTCGAAAAATTCAATCAAATTCGTTAGACATCATCTCCCACTGTCAAAGCCATGCTGACTATCCTTGACTAATACCTGCCTCTCCAAGTGGAATTAATCCTATCCCTCAGAATTTGTTCCGATAGTTTCCCTACCACTGATGTTAGACTGCATTAACTGTTCTCAGCCAAAGCAGTTATAGGTGTCCTACAATTGGCCACAACATCGTGGGCTATGAAGATGAAAGAATAACCAGGTTTCTTGCTCCTAGTTGCTAGAAATTGACTCCCTACTGGCGATTGTATGTGTTAGGAGCTAAATTAAAAAGCAGGACCTCAAAGGTAGTAATCTCAGGATCACTTCCTGTGCCAAGTGTTAGTGAGTATAGGAACAGGAGAATAGACCAGATGAATGCATGGCTGGAGAAATGGTGCAGGAGGGAGTGATTTAGATTTCTGGGACTTCGGGACCGGTTCTGGGGAAGGTGGGACCTATACAAGCGAGACGGGTTACACCCAGGCAGGACCGGAACCTCGCAGGGGCATTTGCTAGTGCTGTTGGGGAGGATTTAAACTAGAATGGCAGAGGGATGGGAACCTGAGCGGGGAGACTGAGGAGGAGGAAACAAGGATAGAAACGAAAGACAGAAAACAAAAAGGCAAAAGTGGAAGGCATCAAAATCAAGGGCAAGAAACAAATAGGGCCATAGTGCGAAATAATGCTAAGATAATTAAGAATGTTAAGAAGATAAGCCTAAAGGCATTGCGTCTCCATGCACGGAGTATTCGCAATAAGGTAGGCAAATTAACCACGCAAATAGATGTAAATGGATACGAAATAGTTGCGATTATGGAGACATGGCTGCAGGGTGACCAAGGATGGGAACTGAACATCCAAGGGTATTCAATATTTTGGAAGGACAGGCAAAAAGGGAAAGGAGGTGGAGTAGCGTTGTTAGTAAAAGAGGAAATCAATAGTGAGGAAGGATATTAGCTCAGAGAATCCTGATGTGGAATCAGTATGGGTGGAGCTAAGAAACAGCAAGGGGCAGAAAACATTGGTGGGGGTTGTATATAGAGCCCCAAACAGCAGTGGTCATGTAGAGGAAGGCATTAAACAGGAAATTAGAGATATATGCAATAAGGGAGCAACTGTAATTATGGGTGAATTGAATCGACATATAGATTGAGCAAACCAAATTAGCAATAATACTGTAGAGGAGAATTCCTGGAGTCATAAGTGATGGTTTTTTGGACTAATATGTTGAGGAACCAACTAGAGAACAGGCCATCCTAGACTGGGTATTGTGTAATTGGAAAGGATTACTTAACAACTTGTTGTGCAGGGTCCCTTGGGGAAGAGCGACCATAACATGATAGAATTCTTCAGTAAGATGGAGAGTGAGAGAGTTGATTCTGAGACTAGGGTCCTGAATCTAAATAAAGGAAACTATGAAGGTATGAGACGTGAGTTGGCTATGATAGATTGGGGAACATTACTTAAAGGGTTGGCAGTGGATAGGAAATGGCTGACATTTAAAGAACGCGTGGATGAATTACAATTGTTCATTCCTGTCTGGCGCAAAAATAAAACAGGAAGGCTGTCTCCACCATGGCTTACAAAACAAATTAGGGATAGCATTAGATCCAAGGAGGAGAAATATAAAATGGCCAGAACAAGCAGCAAACCTGAAGATTGTGAGCAATTTAGAATTCAGCAAAGGAGGACAAAGGGATTGATTAAGAAGGGGAAAATAGCGTATGAGAGTAAGCTTGCAGAGAACATAAAAACTGACTGTAAAAGCTTCTATATATATGTGAACAGACAACGATTAGTGAAGACAAATGTGGGTCCCTTACAGTCAGAAACGGGGGAATTTATAATAGGGAACAAAGAAGTGGCAGACCAATTAAATACATACTTTGGTTCTGTCTTCACAAAGGAGGACACAAATTACCTCCCAGAAATGTTGGGGAACATAGGGTCTAGTGAGAAGGAGGAACTATATGAAATCAGTATTATTAGGGAAATGGTGTTAGGGAAATTGATGAGATTGAAGGCCGATAAATCCCCTGGCCTGATAATCTACATCCCAGAGTACTTAAGGAAATGGCCCTAGAAATAGTAGATGCATTGCTGGTCATTTTTCAAAATTCTACAGACTCTGGAACGATTCCAACAGATTGGAGGGCAGCTAATGTAACCCCACGATTTAAAAAAAGGAGGTAGAGAGAAAACAGGGAATTATAGACTGGTTAGCCTGACATCAGGAGTAGGGAAAATGCTAGAGTCTATTATAAAAGATGCAATAGCAGAGCAATTGGAAAACAATGACAAAGTCAACATGGATTTATGAAAGGGAAATCCTGCTTGAAAAATCTACTGGAATTCTTTGAGGATGTGACTAGTACAATAGATAAGGGAGAACCAGTGGATGTGGTGTATTTGGACTTTCAGAAGGCTTTCGATAAGGTCCCACATAAGAGATTAGCATGCAAAATTAAAGCACATGGGATTGGGGGTAAGGTGCTGACATGGATAGAGAACTGGATGGCAGATAGGAAACAAAGAGTAGGCATAAACGGGTCTTTTGCAGGCAGTGACTAGTGGGGTACCACAAGGATCAGTGCTAGGACCCCAGCTATTCACAATATATATTAATGATATAGATGAGGGAATTAAATGTAATATATCCAAGTTTGCAGACGACACAAAGCTGGGTGGGAGTGTAAGTTGTGAGGAGGATGCAGAGAAGCTCCAGTGTGATTTGGACAGGTTGACTGAGTGGGCAAATACATGGCAGATGCAGTATAATGTGGATAAATGTGAGGTTATCCACTTTAGTGGCAAAAATAGAAAGGTAGATTATTATCTGAACGGCGATAGATTGGGAAAGGGGGAGGTGCAGAGAGATCTGGGTGTCCTTGTGCACCAGTTGCTGAAAGTAAGCATGCAGGTGCAGCAGGCAGTTAAGAAGGCAAATGGTATGTTGGCCTTCATAGCAAAAGGATTCAAGTACAAGTCTTGCTGCAATTATACAAGGCCTTGTCGAGACCACATCCGGAGTATTGTATGCAGTTTTGGTCTCCTTATCTGATGAAGGATGTTCTTGCTATGCAGGGAGTGCAGCAAAGGTTCACCAGACTGATTCCTGGGATGGCAGGACTGACGTAGGAAGAGAAATTGGGTTGATTAGGCTTGTATTAGCTAGAGTTTAGAAGAATGAGAGGGGATCTCATAGAAAACTACAAAATTCTAACAGGACTGGACAGACTAGATGCAGGAAAGATGTTCTTGATGGCGGGGGAGTCCAGGGCCAGGGATCACAGTCTAAGGATAAGGGGTAAGCCATTTAGGACTGAGTTGAGGAGGGATTTCTTCACCCAGGTGAACCTGTGGAATTCTCTATCACAGAAAGCAGTTGAGGCCAAATCATTAAATATATTTAAGAAAGAGTTAGATATAGTTCTCAGGGCTAAAGGGATCAAGGGATACGGGGAGAAAGCGGGAACAGGTTACTGAGTTTGGATGATCAGCCATGATCGTATTGAATGGCGGTGCAGGCTCGAAGGGCCGAATGGCCTACTCCTGCTATTTTTTTGCTATGTTTCTATGTTTGAAGATTGGATGAAGACACAGTCAGGTTTGGCTGTAATTATTCCCTCCCAATTGCTGGAAAAGCTGAATGACACTAATTTGCATTGTGAATGACCACTTGCACAAGTACCAGAGGGTGGATGACACCCACAGAATTGTGGCCAGCAAAAAAAGTCTCAGGAGACAGTGAAAAAAATTGGATGAGGGGTAATAAAGAATAACATTAAGAAGTTACTGTTATTCATTTTTCTCCATTATACTGTAACATTGAAGCCAGCAGCAAAGTCAAGTCCCATTGAATTTTAGTTCTGTATTAAATTTAACAGTGAGACAAAAAAATCAATTTGGCTGTACAATCTTGAAATCCTATCTTGTAGGAACAGTTTGACAGTCAAAATTGGAACAGATTGTTAAACATTCTATGATCTCACATGGCTAGCTAATGAAATACATAGTTTATGAAAGCATAAAATGAGTAAAAATAAGAAAATAAATTCATTTCACTTTTTTTTTTCACTGACCATAAACAAGGTAAAGTATGTTTCAAACTTGTGTTGATTTTGGATAATAATCTACAGTCCAAAAGAATAACAAACAATATTTTTTTCTGCTTGTACAGTTTCTTCAACTCTGTCAAACTTGTGGTTTGAATTCAGCAATGAATGTCAGTTTTCTTTTCATGGTCTAGTCCTTTGATAATGCATCTGCTTCCAATCAGCATCATCAATGACCTTCCCTCCGTCATAAGGTCAGAAGTGGGGATGTTCGCTGATGATTGCACAATGCTCGACACCATTTATGACTCCTCAGATACTGAAGCAGTCTGTGTTCAGATGCAGCAAGACCTGGACAACATCCAGGCTTGGGCTGATAAGTGGTAAGTACCATTCACACCATGCAAGTGCCAGGCAATGACCATCTCAAACAAGAAAGACTCTAACCATCTCCCCTTGATATTCAATGGCATTACCACCACTGAAACCCCCACTATCAACATCCTGGGGGTTACCACCGACCAGAAACTGAACTGGGTCAGCCACATAAATACTGTGGCTACAAGAGCAGGTCAGAGGCTGGGAATTCTGTGGCGCATAACTCACCTCCTGATTCCCCAAAGCCTGCCCACCATCTACAAGGCACAAGTCAGGAGTGTGATGGAATACTCTCCATTTGCATGGATGGGTGCAGCTCCAATAACACTCAAGAAGCTCAGCACCATCCAGGACAAAGCTGCCCGCTTCATTGGCATGCCATTCACCACCTTCAACATTCACTCGCTTCACCACTAACACACAGTGGCAGCAGCAACACGATGCAAAGCAGTAACTCACCAAGGCTCTGACAGCACCTTCCAAACCCGTGACCGCTACTGCCTGGAAGGGCAATGGCAGCAGATGCATGGGAACAGCACCACCTGCAAGTTCCCCTCCAAGGCACACACCATCCTGACATGGAACTATATTGCCGTTCCTTCACTGTCGCTGGGTCAAAATCTTGGAGCTCCCTTCCTAACAGCAGTGTTGGTGTACCTACACCCAAAGGACTGCAGCGGTTCAAGAAAGCAGCTCACCACCACCTTCTCAAGGGCAATTATGGATGAGTAATAAATGCTGTCCACGCCTGTGGCGCCCACATCCCATGAACGAATCAATAAAAGGAGGGCATTACTTCATTAGAGCTGCATTTCACTGCAGGAATAAAGCTGTGGTCGATGTTAAAATAATTTTATAATTGTGAAATTAGTCCTATTTTCAACATTCTTATGCAATTTAAAAACAAATAAAAAGACTTGGTCCAGGAAGATTGGAATTTCCTTGAAATAGATGGCAGTCTGTGTGTTAATCACTTCTTATTGCTTTGATCCATAAAAGACATAGAATGGCCAGACTCTTCTTTAAAAGGGCAACAACTGTACAACAGAATGCTGAACCAATAGCCTTAATTTTAAAAAAAATTGGCTGTGAATTTTTGTGCTCGTGGGTATGACAAATGCCACCCCTTGCATGCCTCGATCAGGCAGCTGCTGAATAGAGTTTCCCTTGCTCTCTCCAACATTATACCAGAGTACAAATTCTGGCAAACACCTCCTACTGTTTCAGCGAGACAGCCCTAATTCCACCTCAGCCACCCTCATGGCCTCTCTAGTTCAGATTGCTGATTTACTGCCAATTAGTGCTTAACTAGGGTCAACATCCATTAAGAACTTGTTGAGATTACAGCCTAATTTTTTTCCATTTGTACTTTCTGTTTTAAAGGGGGCAGGAATAGAAAATGTGGCAGGTAGTCATTTCACCAGGTCCTTTGCTCCACAGCCACTTCTAGTATTTTTGGCAAAAGTGATGTAGGATGTTGAATCCACTGATCCAAATGAGAGGTTAATGAAGTTAATAACAGGACTATGTCAACTAGCATAGTTCCCATTATTGATGCCTTACCCATGCTGGACATTAGGTATGTTATAGTGTTACTTGTATCGAGTGATCCTAAGGCAGCGAAGAGGGGTTTACCGCAGGGATCGGTGCTGGGCCCCTTGCTGTTTGTAGTGTACATTAATGATTTACATGTGAATATAGGAGGTCTGATCAGTAAGTTCGCAGATGACACAAAAATTAGTGGTGTCATAAATAGTGAGGAGGAAAGCCTTAGATTACAGGACGATATAGATGGGCTGGTAAAATGGGCGGAGCAGTGGCAAATGAATTTAATCCTAAGAAGTGTGAGGTGATGCACTTTGGGAGGACTAACAAGGCAAGGGAATATACAATAGGTGGAAGTACAGGGGGTCAGAGGGACCTTGGTGTACTTGTCCATAGATCACTGAAGGCAGCAGCACAGGTAGATAAGGTGCTAGGAAGGCATGTGGGATACTTGACTTTATTAGCCGAGGCATAGAATATAAGAGCAGGGAGGTTATGATGGAGCTGTATAAAACGTTAGTTAGGCCACAGCTGGAGTACTGTGTACAGTTCTGGTCACTGCGCTATAGGAAGGATGCACTGGAGAAGGTGCAGAGGAGATTCACCAGGATATTGCCTGGGCTGGAGCATTTCAGCTATGAAGAGAGACTGGATAGGCTAGAGTTATTTTCCTGAGAGCAGAGAAGGCTGGTGGGGAACCTGATCGAGGTATACAAAATGATGAGGGGCATTGATAGGATAGATAGGAAGAAACTTTTTCCCTTAGCGGAGGGATCAATAACCTGGGGGCATAGATTTAAGGTAAGGGGCAGGAAGTTCAGAGGGGATTTGAGGAAAAATTTTTTCACCCAGAGGGTGGTTGGAATCTGGAATGTACTGCCTGAAGGGGTGGTAGAGGGAGGAACTCTCACAACATTTAAGAAGTATCTAGATGAGCACTTGAAACGCCATAGCATACAAGGCTACGGGCCAAGTGCTGGAAAATGGGATTAGAATAGATAGGTGCTTGATGGCCGGCCAGGACACGATGGGCCGAAGGGCCTGTTTCTCTGCTATATAACTCTATGACTCTATGACTCTAAAAGTGTTGCACTGCTGGTGGGGAAAGTGGCAGATTTTGAAATAAACTAAAATAAACATTGTGTTCTATTCACGACTGGCCAGTCCACAATGAGACATTTTTCTACTCCTGAGACTAGTGTGCTGGTGGCAGTAGAAATACTGCTGGGAGTCTGCCAACAACAAGCAAATCAGAATGTCCTCCAGGGTCAGAATACAGTGAGCTGAGCAGGCACAAAAGTTACATTTAATTTAGGACCCCTACAGCCAAGTCCCATCAGTCTGGGCTGAACTTGAACCAAGGTCCCAGAGATAAAAAGATGGTGTACAAACACATTTTACCACCCAGTTAGCCTTTTTTTCATCGATTTATAAGTATTTAAATCAAGTCAAAAATCTGTCATCCTACATTAGATCATCAGGTATGGTTGTACCATGCACCAGTTCCCCTCGTTCTTCTAAGTGGTAGAGGTCATAGGTTTGGAAGATGCTGTCAAAGAAACCTTGGTGAGTTGCTGCAATGCATCTTGTAGATGGTACACACTGCTGCCACAGTGCACTGGTGGCGCAGGGAGTGAATGCTTAAGGTGGTGAATGGGATGCTAATCAAGTGGCCTGCTTTGTCTTGGATGGTGCTGAGCTTCTTGAGTGTTGTTGGAACTGCACTCATTCATGTAATGGAGAGTATTCCATCACACGCCTGACTTTTGCCTTGTAGATGGTGCAATGGCTTTGGGGAGTCAGAAGGTGACTTACTGTCCTCAGAATACACAGCTTCGACCTGCTCTTATAGCCACAATGGCTGGTCCTGTTAAGTTTCTGGTCAATGGTGACACCAGGGATGCTGATGGGGGATTTGACCATGATAATGCCATTGAATATCAAGGGAAGATAGTTAGCGTCTCCTTTGTTGGAGATAATCAATGCCTGGCACTTTTGTGGCACGAATGTTACTTGCCACTTATGAGCCCAAGCCTGAATTTTGTTCAAGTCTTGCTGCATGTGGGCATGGGTTGTTTCATTATCTGAGGAGTTGCAAAAGGAACTGAACACTGTGCAATCATCAGCGAAGTTCCCAACCTTATGATGCAGGGAAGGTCATTGATGAAGCTGCTGAAGATGATTGCTGTAGGACACTATGCTGAAGAATGCCCGCAGCAATGTCCTGGGACTGAGATGATTGGTCTCCAGCAACCAAAACCATCTTTCTTTGTCCTGGGTATGACACCAAACAGTGAAGAATTTTCCCCATAATTCCCACTGACTTCAATTCTACTGAAGCTCCTTGATGTCACATTCAGTCAAATGCTGCCTTGATATCAATGGCAGTCACTCCCACCTTACCTCTTGAATTTATTTCCTTGGACCAAGGCTGCAATGAGGTCTGGAGCCGAGTAGTCCTGGTGGAACCCAAACTGAGCATTAGTGAGCAGTTTAGCAGTGAGTAAGTGCACTGTAGCCAGAATGTTGTTGGGACCCATAACTTTTTCTGCATGTAGTGAGCCTTGTCTTTTGCACTTACATGATGAGCTCTGCCACCATTAAGGATGGGAATGTTCATGGAACCTCCTCCTCCCATTAGTTGTTTAATTGTCCACCACCTTTCATGACTGCGTATGGCAGAACTGCAGAGTTTTGATCTGATACATTGGTTGTGAGATTACTAAACTGTGAAGATTGCATGCTGCTTCCAATGTTTAGCATACATGTAGTCCTGTGTTCTAGCTTCACCACTTGGCACCTCATGTTTAGGTATGCCCAGTGATACTCCTGGCATGCATTTTTACACTGTTCATTGAACCAGGGTTGGTCTCCTGGCTTAATGGTAATGGTAGACTGAGGAATATGCAGGGCCATAGGTTATAGATTGTGGTTGAATACAATTCTGCTGCTGCTGATGGGGTACAGCACCTCACAGATGCCCAGATTTGAGCTGCTAGATCTGTTCTGAATCTATCCCATTGTGCATGGCAGGGTGTCCTCAGTGTGAAGGCAGGACTTCACCTCCGCAAGAACTGTGCAGTGATCACTCCTACAATGCTGTTATGGACAGATGCATCTGTGGCAGGTAAGGATGATGTCAAGTAGGTTTTTTCTCTTGTGTTCGTTCTCTATTCACCTGCCACAAACCCAGTCTGCAAGCTATGTCCTGCAGAACTCACTAGCTCGGTCATATTGGTGCTAGCAAGCCACTCTTAATGATGGACATTAAAGTCCCACAATCAGAGTACATACTGTGCCCTTGTTACGCTCAGTGCCTCCTCCAAGTGGCACTCAACATGGAGGAGGACTGATTCATCAGCTGAGGGAGGGCAGTAAGTGGTAATCAGCAGGACGTTTCCTTGCCCATGTTTGATGTGATACCATGAGACTTCATGCAGTCTGCAGTAAACGTTGAGGACTCCCAGGGCCACTGCCTCCCAGCTGTATGCCATTGTGCTACCATCCCTGGTACATCTATCCCGCCGATGAGACAGGATATACCCAGGAATGGTGATGGAAGAGTCCAGGATGTTGGCTGAAAAGTATGATTCTGAGTGTATGACCTTGTCAGGCTGTTGCTTGACTAGTCTGTGGGGCAGCTCTCCCAATTTTGGCACGCGTCCCAGATGTTAGTGAGGAGGACTTTGCAAGGTTGGCTGGACTGCGGTTACCTTTTTCATGCCCATATCCAATGCCTATATAGGCAGCGGGTGATCCATCCCGCGTTATTATTATACTTAGTCAGAGTAGCTTGGTACAACCTATTGGCTTGCTGCTTGCTTGGCCATTTCAGAGGGCAGTTAAGTGTCAATCACATTGTTGTGGGTTTGGAGTCACATGTAGGCCAGACTGGGTAAGGAGGACAGATGTCTTTCCCTAAAGGACATTAGTGAACCAGATGGGCGTTTACGGCAATCTGGTAGTTACATGGCTATCATTACTGCTAAAGCTGTATTATGTAACCAAACACCAACTATACCAATAATCATGTTTCTCTAAGCAGCATGTTATAAATATCTTACAGTAATAAATCAGACTATGTCACTGTCACATTGCTAACAACACTTTCAGAAATGTGCAGTAACCCCAAAACAATCACAGCAAGTAACATAACATAAGCCATAAGAATAGCAGTGCAACAAGATTATGTTGTGTAAAGCTTATTAAGTAAAGTGAGAAATAGACTAACATATATCATGGCAATTTACTGTAACTTGCAACATTTTACTAATCACTGTGGGTTGTAATAAAATGCAGTCATTGCTTCAATGACATGAAAAAGCAGACATTTCAAATGTAGACTCAGTATTTATGTGCAGTCTAAAACACAGGGAAACAATAAGATAAATTTTACAAATCCGTGCTCCTTATCAAGAACTCAAATGTGGAGGTCAGGAGAGCCCACAACCTTTTCCATTCATAATTCCGTGAATATGATGGGGAAGTGGCATCACAGCTAAGCCTAATTTTGTGCTCACCCACTGTCCACATATGTCCATTTTCAAGTAGAAGTCACCAGATAGTGACCAGAAAGGAGAAGCCAGACTAGAGCACTAGGCATTTATTAATTTAACCACAATGGTAGTATGAACAAGCTTTATTCAGTACCTTCAATTCCTGACTGATGAAACAGATTTCACAAACAGATTTCACATGGTTAAACAAAGTTTTTTTTTTACCACAAACTGAGGTTTCTGAATAGGATTGACATGTAATTAATCCCAGTACCACACATGGTTGCCAGAGCATCACTTCACTTTCTGGCTTGAGCATCCTGTTTCAAACAAAATGAATCTTGATGCAAAAAATTCTGTAACGTGGAAAGTGGGAATCTAACAAGCAGCAGACTGGAATATGGCATCAGCCAGTGCATTCAGTCACACTGCACCTTCCCTACTTAAGAGTCTTTCCTGTATCAGCTACCACGACACTCGCTTACATCATAATTCCGGAATCTTCTTCTTGTGTTTCTCTTCTCAGTACTGTTACTACTCTTTCTAGCATTGCTGTTACCAATTTCATACCCAATACATGTCTAATCTGCAATAATAGGAAAAATAATCAGCACCTGGTTTTGATGGTTTTAGTTTGCTACATCAAATGACATATCAGTGTCAATATGGTATCTTAACTTTATTAGAGCTTGTAATCAAAGGTTAAAGGGTTGCACAATTATTGTGAAGCACTTCAACAAGAAATAGATGATTGCTGTCACATCCTCTCTGCAAAGAAAGGTTATAGGAAAGTTATACATTTTGTGTCAGTTTAAAACAGTTTTGATAGTGTAATTTATGTATGAAGTCACCCAAACCAAACTTGGTCAAGGGTTGTAAGTAAAGGTGTACCTGAAATCAATATAGAGCAAAGTAAAATAAATCCTCAGGCAGTCAGTTTTAATTTTTCTAATATTACTACTTGATTAAACTATTCGCTCTCTCTTACATTAAACTTAACCTCAGCCATGAATGCAGCTCTCTGTATACACATACACATTCATGCAATGAACTCTGTTTTCCCTGACCAGACAGCAATAAGGAGCAGATGTATAATTCAAGCTAGTAACAACACCCTTAGTGCCACATCAGCCAATATCAGAAGCCAAAATGTAAGGAATCAGGGCAAACCCTCTCGTTAAACGGAGAAATTGTCAGTGAAACAAATTGCTATCAGACGAATTAGTAAAGCGAATACATCTGATTAATATATGTAAAACATAGGATGTAATAATGTAATTAGGAAATACTTAAAGGAAGAAAGATCAGTGGCTTAGTGGCTCAGACCAAAATGAGAATATCAATCATTTTTTATTAGCTTGAAGAAGTTTTATTCATTCATTACTTTTCTATTCTTTCTCTTCTCCATAAGCGGACCATCCCAAATGAAAATGCCTATGCCTAAGATAAAGCAATTGACAATAAAGAAATGGTTCACACATTTCCATCACACAGTAACACCATCCATTATTCCCAGAATTAAATGTGACAACTCACCTAAAATGAAACACCATCCAGACCCATTCTTTGGGATTTTCACATGCTAATTACCAATTGTTCGGGGTTTTTTTAGTGTTAAGAGTTCTGTATTGAATTCACACACCAAAGGAAAACATCATTTCAGTGTTACACCTACAATAGTTCACTCTCATCTCTCCCACTTCAGCTCACTTCTCTTTAACTAAAATTGGCAAGACCCCCTTCCCACTTTGAGAAGCAGCAGCGTTTACCACCCCCTGATCATTTGTTTGTGTCTATTATAAGGACATAATTTGCTTGCTATTAATGCTATCAAGAGTCCTGGGTTAATAATCCAGAGAATGCAAGTTCAAATCCCAACATGGCAGTTTCTTAATTTGAATTCAGTTTAGATAAATTTGGGAAATAAAAAGCTGGGATTAGTTAGTTAAAGAGAGCTTGTTGGATTGTCATAATAATTCAACAAGTTCATTAATGCTCTTTAGGGAAAGAAACCTGTTGTCCTTACCTGGTCTGGCCTATATAATACGCCAGTCCTACATCAATATGGTTGACATTTAACTACCCTCTGAAGTAACCTAGCAAGCCACCCAGTTGTATCAAACCACTAGTGGCAGTTCGAGAAGACAACCCACCACCATCTTCTTAGAGCAACTAGGAATGTGCAGCAAATCCTGGCCTTGCCAATGATGCCCACATCCTGAGAATGAATAAAATATGTTTTCACACCTCCTTGAGCTAGAGCGAGTACATAATTTCACAGCTATCTATAGCAACAACTGTTGGCTACCACTTTGGGAGGCTGGGATATAACAACAGTGAACTAAGCCAAATACTGAGACACCAGGAAAGCAAGCTTTGTGAAGTGAGCTGCATTACTAATTATGTTTTTTTGTATTGCAGCAACCAGTTTGAGAGTACTACTTGCTTTTAGAGTGGTGCAGACAACTGAACACACTGCCTGGGTTCCGCACAATTCTCAAATCAAGGGAAAAGTCGAGTGCTGTGCATATGTATTTAAAAATATTTATGGAGCTGGCAAAATAATAATGGTTAACAAAAAGGCAGTTCCATAAACACTTTAAATGTTAATTCTTTGGAAGTTTGCTTGATACTTGATGTTGTTACATTTCAAACAATAGAAAGCTAAAATTATGTGAAATTATATTCTTGAGGTGCACTCAAATCCAAAGCTGATACCCAATTCACATCTGTTGGGAGTTATAAGGGCTGATTTTTCAAATGCACACTACCAGCAGCAGGAATATCTTTTGAAAGTACACAGCATGAAATCTCAGGTGTGCATCCATAATTTTCCAGCCATCAATAATAATGGAAAGAAAAATGTGAGGCACACAACTGCAATTTCCAGATATGTGCTCCTGGTGGGTGAGGTTCCCTCCTGTTAGGTTGCACCAGTAAAATAGACAATGTACTGTACATTTTGCATTTCTGTGAAAGATGCAGTATAACTGTTTTACAAGTTATAAGGACCACATCCTACAGTTTCTTGGCATGTAGAGCAGGAGTCACGAAGTTCACACCAACAATGTCCCTCAACTACTAATTATTACATCAAATTTATATCAAAAGTAAACTGAACCCCAAAGAGTAGCAAAATCCAAGGTAAAAATGGCTAGGAATGCAATAATCATTCCCTATTCCAGAGAATCAGTTACCTTTCTGCAATTCTGTTAGTGTTTTAGGCTGTGTTTAACACACCCAAGTTGTTGAATAGGTCACTATAGCCATTGCACTTACTGATCAAGATGTTGCATTATGATTGTGGAGTAGAAGTTTATGTATGTTTTTTATGAAATCATTTTTTAATGTATTCTTGGGACGTGGGCATTACCAACAAGGCCAACAGTTATTGTCCATCTCAAATTGCCCTTTAGAAGATGATGGTGTGCTGCCTTCTTGTATTGCTACAGTCTTTGTGGTTTAGGTACACACACTGTGCTGTTAGGAAAGAAATTCCAGGATGTTGATCCGGCAATGAAGTAACAGCGATATGTTTCCAAGTCGGGATGGTGTGAGACTTGGAGGGAAAATTGCAGATGGTGGTTTTCCCATGCACCTGCTCTCGTTGTTCTTCCAGGTAAAAGCCTGCTACCCGACCTGAACCCGACGGGACCCAACAACATGTGTCGGGTTCGGGTTGGGTCGGGCCCCTCTTCCGGCTCCGCCTTTCGGGCTCGGGTCAGGTCGGGCCGGGTCCGGGTCGGGCCGGACACACACGTTAAGTGCTCTGCCAGTAAGTATTAAAAATAAAAAATTTACCTGAGCTGGAAGTCCGGGACGAAACTGAGTCTGCACAGTGAGCGAGTGACGTCACTATGACGCCATCAAGCATGTGCTGCAGCTTCGTGGAGCTTCCCAGTCTGAAAGTAAGTCAAAGGATGGTCGAGTCTGGCTCGGGTCAGGTCGAGTCGGGCTCGGGCTCGGGCTCAGGTCAGGCTCAGGGCGGAATTGGAGGGACTCAGGCCAGGTCGGGCTTGGGTCCGCTGTGGATCGGTTGGGTTTGGGTCGGGTTCTTTTTCCCAACCAGAGCAGGCCTTTACTTCCAAGTGGTAGAGGTTGTGGGTTTGGAGGGTACTGTCAAAGGAACTTTGGCGAGTTGCTGCAGTGCATATTGTAGATGTTACACACTTCTGCCATGGTGTACCAGTCATGGAGGCAGTGAGTATTTAAGGTGGGATTGGGTGCCAATCAAGCAGGCTGCTTTGTCTTGGATGGTGTCAAGCTTCTTGACTATTGTTGGAGCTGCACTCATCCAGGCAAGTGGAGAGTATTTCATCACACTCCTGACTTGTGTCTTGTAGATGGGCAGGCTTTGGAAATCAGGAGGTCAGTTACTTGCCAAAGAATACCCAACCTCTGACCTGGTCTTCTAGCCACAATATTAATGTGTCTGGTCCAGTTAGATTTCTGGTCAATGGTGACCTCTAGGCTGTTGATGGTGGGGGTTTTGGGAATGGTTATCATTAAAAGTCAAGTGGAGTTGGTTAGAGTCTCCCCTATTGGAGACAGCCATTGCCTGGCACTTGAGTGGAGCGATTGTTACTTGCTACTTATCAGCTCATGCCTGAATGTTGTCCAGGTCCTGCTGCATTTGGGCATGGACTGCTTCATTATCTGAGGAGTTGCAAATGGAACTGCACTCTGCAATCATCAGCAAACATCCCAACTTCTGACGTAATGATAGAGGGCAGGTGATTGATGAAGAAGCTAAAGATGGCTGGGCGAGGACACTACCCTGAGGAACTCCTGCAGGAACTGGGGCTGAAATGATTGGCCTCCAACAACCACAACCATCTTGTTGCTTGGTATGATTTCAACCAGAGTTTCCCTCGGATTTTCATTGACTTCAAATTTATTAGGGCTCCTTGATGCCAGACTTTGTCAAATGCTGCCTTGATGTCACGAGCAGTCACTCTCACCTCACCTCTGGAATCAGCACTTTTGTCCATGTTTGGATCAAGGCTGTAATGAAATCTGAAGCCAAGTATCCAGGAGCAGCTTATTAGTGAGTAAATGTCGACACCTTCCATCACTTTGCCGATGATTGAGAGTAGGCTGGTGGGGCGATATTTAGCTGCACTGGAATTGTCCTGCTTTTTGTGGACAGGACATACCTGAGCAACTTTCCACTTTGTCAGATAGCTACCGGTAATGTAGCTAGATTAATCCAGCTTGGCTTGGGGTGCAGCTAGTTCTGGAGCTTAAGTCTTCAGCACGACAGCTGGAATGTTGTCAGGGCCCATAGCCTTTTCTGTATTCAGTGTGCTCAGACGTTTCTTGATATCAAGTATAGTGAATCAAATTGGTTGAAGTCTGGCATCTGTGATGCTGGAGGCCTCTGGAGGAGGGCAAGATGGATCATTCATTCGGCATTTCTGGCTCAAGATGGTTGCAAACACTTCAGCCTTGTCTTTTGCACTCGTGCTGGGCTCCACCATCATTGAGGATGGGAATGTTCGTGGAGCCTCCTCCTGCTGTCAAGAGTGTGTGTTCCGACGGCTGTGTTGCCAAATTTGCTGATGATACAAAGACAAATTTTTGCCCGCTCACTTAACCTATCTATATTTCTTTGCAGACACTTTATGTCCTCCTTATAACATGCTTTCCTACCTATCTTTGTATCATCAGCAAATTTGGTTACAATACACTCAGTCCCTTCATCCAAGTCATTAATATAGTGTTACGACTGATGTGGGAGAAGTGCACTGTCTTTTCTAGTTCCACTTCTCTACAGGTCACAACATCTATTTAAATATTCACTCGCTTACCGATACAGCCAATCATATACTTTACTTTTTATCCCAGAATAAAATACACCAACCATGTTTCTTTAATAAATAACAAAATTATCAGGTTATTACAAAACAAGACTTAACCAGTAATGAAGTAAAGCATTAACACACGGATTAAAAAATATGAAAGTTCCCTTTTTAAAAAATTCCCCAATTACACTCACATGCACACTGGAAAAAATACAGAAATTCACTCTGCAGAGGTCTGTTACAAAAGGAGACAAAAAAAAATACTTTGGCCAAATACTTGATAATTCTTGACGAAAAAAGAAAGAAGACATGGAAGGAAGTCAGTTGTCCCTTTTTGGTCTGACATCCGAGTATACAGAGATGGGTCACTGGGTTCGTTTCAGAAGCCATCCCTTCTGGAGATGTCGTGAATTATTCCAGTAGGCTTTCTACGGGAAATGAGGCATCAAGGTTTTTTTCGCCAGCACACACTTGAATCACAGGATTTTTTCCAGCTCTTCAGGAGCTGTACGGCACCAGGGATTTTTTCCCACACTGGATCCTGGCAGGAATTCTTCAGAAAGGTAGAGAAGGAGGTGAGCTGAGTGACTTCTTTTTTCCTTGGCAGGAAAACATCAACTGTCTTCAAAAAGTTCATACCACAACTAAAACTGAAAACAACGTTCAAACCCCAAACAATGAGTCGACCTGCTGACCTCCCTAAACCTTGACATGTGGCTTCTCTGTAACCATTTTTTTTCCAGGTCACCAAACGTTCTGCTGCTACTGAGCCCAAATCACAGGTGGTCTCCAGCACAGGTGGTTTTCAAACAACATCTTGTCCTGTTGGTTAACTTGGTAAAAAGAACATTCACATCCATGGAATATTTTCAGTTTTAACACAAGCCCTCAAAAAATAAAAATACTAAAACTAAAGGAAGCACTTTCGTAATAATAGCTTGTAAATAGTTGAGGCCCCAGCACTGATTCCTGTGGCACCCCACTAGTTACAACTTGCCCACCTAAAAATGACCCATATATCCCAACTCTCTGTTTCCTGTTAGTTAGCCTATCCTCCATCCATGCTAATATTTTACCCCCAACACCATGAGCTCTGTTGTGCAGTAATCTTATATGTGATAAAGGCCTGCTACCTGACCCAAACCCGATGGGACCAGATGACATGTGTCGGGTTCGGGTCGGGTCGGGTTGGGTCGCTCCTCTGGGTCCGGCCTTCGGGCTCGGGTTGGGTCGGGTCAGGCTGGGTCCGGGTTGGGCCAGGTCCTGGTTGGACACACAAAGTAAGTATGCTGGTAAGTGTTAAAAGTAAAAAACCTACCTGAGCAGCGAGTCCAGGACGTCAAGGAGGGAAACTCTGAATCTGCGCAGTGAGCAAGTGAGCGTCTCTATGACGTCATCACGCTCATGCTGCAGCTTCCTGCAGATTTGGAATCGCAAGGTAGGTAAAGGGAACATTCTGGTGGTCGGGTCGGGTTGGGTCGGGCTCGGGCTCGGGCTCGGGTCGGGTCGGGTCGGGTCGGGTCGGGCGCGGGAAAAAATGGAGGGACTCTGGCCGGGTCAGGCTCGGGTCCGATGTGGTTCTGTCGGGTTCAGATCGGGGTTTTTTTTCCATGACCTGAGCAGGCCTTTAATATGTGGCATCTTATCAAATGCCTTTTGGAAATCCAAATACACAACTTCTCCTGGTTCCCCTTTATCCACCCTGCTGGTTACATCCTCAAAGAACTCTAATAAATTTATCAAACACGATTTTCCTTTCACAAAACCATGTTGACTCTACTTGATTGTATTATGTTTTTCTAAATGTCCTGCTACTACCTCCTTAAGAATGAATTCCAGTATTTTCCCAATGACAGATGCTAGGCTACCTGGCCTATAGTTTCCCGATTTCTGTCTCCCACCTTTCTTGAATAGAGATTTTACATTTGCAGTTTTCCAATTCACAGGGACCTTTCCAGAATCTAGGGAATTTTGGAAGATTACAACCAATGTATCCACTATCACTGCAGCCACTTCTTTTAAGACCCTAGGATGCAGGCCGTCAGTTCCAGGGGAGTTGTCAGCCTTTAGTCCCATTTGTTTCACTGATACTTTTTCTCTAGTGATAGCGATTGTTGTATGTTCCTCCCTTTCTTTTGCCACACGAAGCATGTTGCTTCTGCTGTTTATCATGCATGTAATTCTGTGTTGTAGCTTCACCAGGTTGGCACCTCATTTTTACGTAAGCCTGGTGCTGCTCCTGACATGCTCTCCCACACTCCTCATTGAACCAAGGTTGGTCACCTGGCTTGATGGTAATGGTACATTAAGGGATATGCTGGGCCATGAGGTCACTGATTGCAGTGGAATACAATTCTACAGCTGCTGGTAGCCCATAACCTCTCATGGATGCCCAGATTTGAGCTGCCAGATCGGTTCTGAATCTATCCCATTTTTCACGATTGAGGGTGTCTTCAATGAGATGGCAGGACTTCGTCTCCACAAGGACTATGTGGTGGTCAATCTTACCAATACTGCCATGGATAGATGCATCTGCGACAGGTAGATTGGTGAGGATGGGGTCAAGTAGTTTTTTTTCTTGTGTTGGTTCTCTCACCACCTGCTGCAGGCCTCAGTGCTTCTTCCAAGTGGTGTTCAACATGGAGGAGTACTGATTCATCAGATGAGGGAGGGCAGTAGGTGGTAATCAGTGGGAGGTTTCCTTGCTCGTGTTTGACCTGATGTCATAAGACATCATGGGATCCGGAGTCAATGTTGAGGCCTCCCAGGGCCATTCCCTCCCGAATGTATACCAATGTGGGCACCCCGTGGTGGTTTTGTTCTGCCAGTGGGACAGGGTATACCCAGGCATGGTAATGGAGGAGTCTGGGACATTGGCTGAAAGGTATGATTCGGTGGGTATGATTATGTCAGGCTGTTGCTTGACAAGTCTGTCGACAGCTCTACCAATGTTGGCATAAGTGCTCAGATGTTAGTGAGAAGGACTTTGCAGGTTAACTGGGCAAGGGAGTTGCTCCGTCGTATCTGATGCCTAAGTTGATGTCAGGAAGCACAAGATATATTTTTACAATTGGAGATAACCAGTCTCTCACACCAAAGAGTGGGAAACCAGAATGTACTGTTCATAATTAAATGTTTTTCACCATCCGGTTTTATTATTATTCAATGTTGTCATAGCGGTTCGATATAGCTGAATGGCTTGCTAGGTTATTTCAAAGGACAATTAAGAGTCAACCACATTACTGTGGGTCTGGGGTCAACCCTGCTTCAATGAAGAGTGCAGGAGGGCATGCCAGGAGCAGCACCAGGCATATCTCAAAATGAGGTGTAAACCTGGTGAAGCTACAACACAGGACTATCTGCGTGCCTAACTGCATAAGCAGCATGCGATGGACAGAGCTAAGCGATCCCATAACCAACGGATCAGATCTAAGCTCTGCAGTCCTGCCACATCCAGTTCTGAATGGTGGTGGACAATTAAACAACTAACTGGAGGAGATGGTTCCACAAATATCCCCATCCTTAACGATGGGGGAGCCCAGCATATCAGTGCGAAAGACAAGGCTGAGGCATTTGCAACAATCTTCAGCCAGAAGTGCTGAGTTTATGATCCATCTCGGCCTCCTCCTGAAGTCCTCAGCATCACAGATGCCAGACTTCTGCCAATTCGATTCACTCCACGTGATATCAAGAAATGACTGAAGGCACTGGATACTGCAAAGGCTATGGGCCCTGACCATATTCCAGCAATAGTACTGAAGACCTGTGTTCCAGAACGTGCCGCGCCCCTAGCCAAGCTGTTCCAGTACAGCTACAACACTGGCATTTACCCTTCAATGTGGAAAATTGCCCAGGTATGTCCTGTACACAAAAAGCAGGACAAGTCCAACCCGGCTAATTACCGCCCCATCAGCCTACTCTCAATCATCAGTAAAGTGATGGAAGGCGTCATCAACAGTGCCATCAAGCGGCACTTACTTAGCAATAACCTGTTCACTGACGCTCAGTTTGGGTTCCGCCAGGGCCACTCAGCTCCTGACCTCATCACAGCCTTGGTTCAAGCACGGACAAAAGAGCTGAACTCAAGAGGTGAGGTGAGAATAACTGCCCTTGACATCAAGGCAGCATTTGACTGAGTATGGCATCAAGGAGCCCTAGCAAAACTGAGGTCAATGGGAATCAGGGGGAAAACCCTCCGCTGGCTGGAGTCATATCTAGCACAAAGGAAGATGGTTGTGGTTGTTGGAGGTCAATCATCTCAGTTCCAGGACATCACTGCAGGAGTTCCTCAGGGTAGTGTCCTAGGCCCAACCATCTTCAGCTGCTTCATCAATGCCCTTCCTTCAATCATAAGGTCAGAAGTGGGGATGTTTGCTGATGATTGCACAATGTTCAGCACCATTTGTGACTCCTCAGATGCTGAAGCAGTCCGTGTAGAAATACAGCAAGACCTGGACAATATCCAGGCTTGGGCTGATAAGTGGCAAGTAACATTCGTGCCACACAAGTGCCAGGCAATGATCATCTGCAACAAGAGAGAATCTAACCATCTCCCCTTGACATTCAATGGTATTACCATCGCTAAATCCCCCACTATCAACATCCTATGGGCTACCATTGACCAGATACTGAACTGGAGTAGCCATATAAATACCATGGCTACAAGAGCAGGTCAGAGGCTAGGAATCCTGCAGCAAGCAACTCACCTCCTGACTCCCCAAAGCCTGTCCACCATCTACAAGGCACAAGTCAGGAGTGTGATGGAATACTCTCCACTTGCCTGGATGGGTGCAACTCCAACTAAACTCCAGAAGCTCAACACCATCCAGGACAAAGCAGCCCACTTGATTGGCACCCCATCTACAAACATTCACTCCCTCCACCACCGATACACAGTGGCAGCAGTGTGTACCATCTACAAGATGCACTGTAGCAACGCACCAAGGCTCCTTGGACAGCAGCTTCCAAACCCGTGACCTCTACCAACTAGAAGGACAAGGGCAGCAAATGCATGGGAACACCACCACCTGCAAGTTCCCCTCCAAGTCACACACCATCTTGACTTGGAACTATATCGCCGTTCCTTCACTGTCACTGGGTCAAAATCCTGGAACTCCCTTCCTAACAGCACTGTGGGTGTACCTACCCCACATGGACTGCAGTGGTTCAAGAAGGCAGCTCACCACCACCTTCTCAAGGGCAATTAGGGATGGGCAATAAATGCTGGCCCGGCCAGCGACGCCCACATCCCATGAATGAATAAAAAAAACCATGTGAGCCAGACCTGGTAAGGAGGGCAGATATCTTTTCATAAAGGATACCAGTGAACCAGATGGGTTTTTACGACAATCCGGTAATTTAATGATCACCATTACTGAGACTAACTTTTTATTCTGGATTTATTTCATTATTGAATTTAAATTCCCCAGCTGCCATGGTGGGATTTGAACTCATGTCTCCAGAGCATTAGTCTAGGCCTCTGGATTACTAGCCCAGTATAACGATTCTGCTACTGTTCCTGTATATGCCCGCATACAAGTTATGATTTTTCAATTGAATTTTGAAATTATAAAAAGTTGCTTGTAATGTTCCTTTGTGTCCACACGTATAACACCTCTTATTGTAATGGTACAGTGACAATATATTCTTTTAAATGTTAACTTTTCATTGCTGTGTTGCAACAGCACTAACTTCCAATTATCTTAATTGCAGGTTTCCCACTTTCAGAGGGTCCACTGTGTGACGGTACATAAAATTGTTTTTACTCAAAAAAATGCAAATGAATGAATTAAATACTTATCCACTCCCACTGTCCGTTCCGATGCCATGTTGGCGGCAGCATCCGGCACTGCCGTGCCTTTGGATCTATGTTTAGAGATCCGATGCAGGACACGGGTGGGGAGGGGGGAGCAGGTAAGTATTTCAGTGCGGGTGGTGGGGGGAGCGGAGTCAAACTATTCTGATTGGTGGAGGGGATGGTGGGAAGGGGTTGAAGTTAAAAGTTAATGAACTTTAAGGGGGGAAGGTCAGGTACATAAGGTAAGTATTTTGGGGGGGGTGAAAGGGCAAGGAATGAACTGAATGGATATTGTGGTGGGTGGGACAGGGGATGGAAACATTTCTTTAAGTTTTTAAATTAAATCTAAAATGCCTATTCCTTTAAATATTTAAACAAATGTAAGGGCTGGAAACCCTTTAAAAATGGCGTTGGCACCTGTGCAGTGTCACCAGACGCTGTTGCCGGCAACAGCCTGCCCACCCCCTCCACATCATTGCGGGGGGAGGGGGTTGTCCACCCCGGCCATTTAAATGAGCCGTCGCGCTGAATATTGCGGTGGCTCTACGATCTCGGCAGCGAGCATTTAAAATTCAGCCCATGGTCTGAGAGGCGTGAGTTAATGCCATACCCTTGTCCTCCTACTATATTAGAGCAATTACTTGACTCACTGCTATTATTCCTCTGGCATTTGTGTTACTGCTTTTCTGTTTGTGGTAGCAGTAAACTTTTAGAACTGATGAAATTTCCACTCTTGTTCACCAGTCTTTGCTTACCAATTTATTACCAATTTATGCCAACTTACTGGTAGTTTTTGCTGTGGATGTGCACCACTAGAACAGAGGTCAGACTTCTTCAAAATTAACTTCACAGAGGAGTCTTACAGTTGTCAAGGAGAGCAGACTTTTATCCTGGTAGTCTAGCCTGGATTTGACCCCTATTACCAGAAGTGAAAGGACAATGTTCAAACCCACCGTATCACCTAATTTCTCAAAAACTTTTCAAATTTAATTTGCTTAATGCAGTAACAAAAACTGAACAGTTGGTCAAGAACATCCACTGAGCTTCACATTTTGAATGATGACCATATTAATGCATAATAGACACTACACACAAATGGATAGGCTGAAAGTAGGCATGGAAGCTTGCACTTCCATAAGGAAAGATTTATAAAGCTGCACACTGACACGAAAATTTTCCACGACATTCTTGGCATCTTTACATATCACCAGACAAAGGATGCATTTATTTTATTCTTACCACACGACGGATGAATTTACTCGTCGCGTGCACTCTTCTTCCAAGAACTATTGACAAGTAGACTCGGCCATGGGCTGCCCTTTCCTGGTTTCAATGCTGAAAAATAAATCAAAAATTGGCAGTCAATTGCCATTTGATTGATTGAAAATCTAGCTTTTGGAGAACCTTCAAAATGCTCATGTATCTTAAAAATAAGATCTGCTTCACTGCACTGAAATATGGTTTTGGGAGCGCAACAAAAACTGACCAGACAAAGGTACAACAGGCAATCACAGCAGTCCACCACAACATGACAACCATTCACCAGAACTGGCTGCCAAGCTCATTGACACTCAAATCTACGTGGCTCACTGCCTATCATGATGTATCAAAGGGCATTGTAGCTGCAGTAGGTGCTGGCAATCATTCAGGACATGACTGGCATGGGAAACATTGAAGAATGGCACATCATAGGACAAAGTGGGCTCCAGGGTTTTCGGACACTGTCCTTGGTAGAAGAGGAAAGAAGGAGAGATGTCTTGCAACAGCAGGAGGCCCTCCAGACATATGCATACGTGGCTGTGGCAGCAGATAGCCATGGAGGTCAATGCCAGGAGTCACGCCCTGAGGACCTGGATGTAGTGCCGTGAGAATTTCAATGTCCTCACACAGGTGGTCAAGGTCAGTGAATCTATCTTCAAATGCTGTATCCTACCAACTGTACCACTAGACTCAGACACCCCTCAATTCACCCCATCACTTACCTACCAGCAATCACTAGCAATCAGGACTCGTACCTGATATTCATGTGCTTCAATACACCCTCACATACTTAACACTGCTGCAAGCCTCACACCCACATTTCACAGGTTGCAAACACTGCCAACTATTCAACCATGACAGCCACATTGCACAAACAGATTGTATGGCACTCACTGACATTCTTCTCTCTCTCTTGCAGAACAAGGTGGTGCACAATCAGAGGTAGCTGGAGCTAACTGGAGGGGGACAAGCACGCCTGCATGTCCTAATCCAAAGAAGGAGATGGTGCTGCCCATTATTCGGATGCCCATTGCTGAGGCTGTGGCTTGCAGCAGGGCTGAAACCATCAAAGATAACAGAATCCTCATAAAAAAATCTTCCTTCTCACATCACACCTCCCATTCATCCCATGCTGTCTTCTGATTTTCAAGCTGCATATTATATAAGCACACACCTCTTACTTTTGCCTCTGTTACGACCAGGAGAGAAAGGTGTCTAGGGGGCCCTCTCAGCCTTCACCTGATCTTAATGTAACATGGTTTAATTTTTAAACACACCATGTTTTTAGCACCCCCTTGGTGAATCCTTGTTCACCCCTTTCCAATTATTAGGCAAAGAAACCAGCACAAACAGGCTTTCTTTTCGGTTTAAAGAAGAAAAGTTGAAATTTATTAAACTTAAACTCTAATTTGGTTAACGCCTATGAATACACGATGTACCCATGCTAGCATGCATACGTGATACACACATGCAAATAAAGACAGAAAAGAGCAGAAGAAAAATAAAGTGGTAAAGTTTGAGGCAATATCTGAAGAGTTTTTGTTACGGTTCTTCGAGCTCACTGTAGAGTCCTTGATTGTAGGTAGCTCTTGCCTTTCATTGGGCCCCAGTATTCTTCTTAAACCTTGTTTGCTTTAGGAGGCTTTTCACTCTTGGGGTTCATGTGTCTTCAGTGAATTCAGAGGCTTCTGAGAAAGAGATGGGAGCAGACAGGAGAGATCTTCTCAGTCCAGGAGCAAACAGACACTCTGCCTTCAAACTCTCTGTGGCCAGTTCAAAAGAAAACCCTGTAACAGCCAGGTAGACATGTGACCAGCTGGTCTAACCAGTCCTGGCCCTTGTGGATTGTATCCTCCTTAGCAGGCCCTGGAATTTACTTCTTCACCCTCAATGTCTGTTAGTATCTAAATTTTTTTTTCCACCCTCGGCTGATCTGTTTAACAAGTCATTTCCTCACTCCAACAACAGTTAAAAATCGATGTTCATGACAAAATTGATGTGCCTCATTCTTGGCAGGTGGGGACCTAGCATGACACCCCACTCCCAAAACTACAATCTTACACTTGTGCCTTTCTCCTTTTACATACTCAAGAAGTGCAACCTGACCAGGCAGTGGAGGAATGCCAAGAAGGGGGTGATGATGAAGACACAGTATAGTCACTTGATTTAACATTTGCAGCTACCAGCTCAAATACCGACACTGCGTGAAATTTAGAGGATAGCATAGAGATGGAATTTGCATGTTGTCATGAAGACCCCCACCTGCCAAGAATGAGGCATATTAATTTTGTCACCCGAACATTAATTTTACACTGTTGCTAGAGTGAAGAAATGACTTGTTTAAAGAGATCACCAGACATTTGGCTGGAGGATATTTGCATACTAAGAGACAGTGCTTGGAGAGACAAAGTAACTACTCCCTGGTCCAATGAACCCAAATGGATTTTGATCACCGGACATTGAAGGTATAAGAAAGCTTGCATTCCAGTGTCTGCTAAGATGGAGAATCCACAAACACAGGAGTGGTTAAACCAGCTGGTCACATGACTAACCTGCTGGCCTAGGCTTTTTGAATACAGACAGGACAGTTTAAAGACAGACTGCAGATTGAACTGAACCTGGAACAAGACAGCCTCTCTCCTGGCTGGCTCTCTCTCGCTTTCTCACAAGCCTCCAGACCCACTGATGTCGCTTAAACCTCAAGAGAGAAAAGACTCCTACATCAAAACAAGTTAAAGCATGCACTGGGCCCCGACGAACAGCAAGATTTACCAGCAACCAAAGACTCCACATCGAACTCAAAGGACTGTAATTACAACTCAGCTATTGCCTCAAACTTTTCCCCTTTATTCTTTCTACTTTTTCTGTCTCTAGCTGCGTGTGTATTTATCGCGTATGCATGCTAGCGTAGTCACATCACGTATTCGTAGTTATTAACTGGATTAGAGTTTAAGGTTAATAAACTTCCATCTTTCTTGTTTAAATCTAAGAAAACCTGTCTGATTGATTTCTTTGTCTTACAATTTGAAAGCAATGAACAAGGGCTCACTGAGGGGGGATATAAAACACTGTTTTTAAAATTAAACCCTGTTACGGTTAAACCAGGCAAAGGCTGACAGGGAACCCTTAGACCCCTTTCGCACCTGGTCGTAACAAGGTGGTGAAACACAAGGCATAAGTGGCCTGCAGCCAGGGCAGGGGTCAAGTACAGAATAGTTGTCACTTTACTGGAGGGCAAAGTCACATACAAATTCTGCTGCAGAGGACTTAGAGGAGCACTTTGATGGAGCAGCTTACAGAAGAACACTGATGAATATGAACAATGAAATGCTAGGTGCATTGGGAAGCCTATGGTCAGTGTCAAGGAAAATGGAGGAAACTGGCACCAACTTGGCAGAGGGCTTTGTGCAGAGCTTGGAAGTGGAACCTCAGGTTGCTGCCATGTAAGCTCAGCTTGCTGCCTTCATTGTTGTGGTTTATAGTGCTCAAAGAAGCTTGCAAGGTGTCACAGCAGTCCAGTAATTTGTCCTCCAGCAGATTACTAGGACTACTGAGGTACCTCCCTGGGGAAGTTGCAGTGCCTCCATGGAGCATGAACCCGCTGTCCTTTCTCAGGAAGACAGCATTTATCTTCCCATCTTTGCCATTCTACTGGTGACCTTACTGTTGCTTGTCAGTCAACCATCCCCAGCTGCTTCCACTTGAGAACCAGGCCAAATGCAATAACTTGAGAGGGGAAATTAAGAGGAAAATAAGACTGGCAAAGGGACAATGTGAGAATAGAATGGCAGTTAATATAGAAGGGAACACAAAAATCTTCTACTGGCACATAAATAGCAAGCAGGTAGTAAGAAGTGGTGTGGGGCCTATTAGGGACAAAGAAAGTGATTGATGGTTGGAGACTCAGGGCAAGGCGAGAATATTTAATGAGTAATTTGCATTGGTGTTTACTAAGGAAGAGGATGCTGACAAAATAGCGATGGAAGCTGAAATAGTAGAGGTAATGGATGGGGTGAAAATTGATAGAAAGGATGTACTGGAAAGGCTGACTATGCTTTAGAGCGGATAAGTCACCCGATCTGCATGATTTGCATCCCAGGTTGCTAGGGGAAATGGGAGTGGAGACAGTGGAAATGCTTGCCATAATCTTCCGAGCTGCCAAAGATATGGGAGAGGTTTCAGAGGATTGGAAAGTGGCAAATGTGAGATCCTTGTTCAAGAAAGGGCGTATGTACATTCCTAGTATCTACAGGCTGATCAATTTAACATCAGTGGTGGGTAAGGTTTTAGAAACACTAATCAAGGAAAAATTAACAGGAACTTGGAGAGGTTTGAGTTAATTAAGGAGAGCCAGCACGGATTTGTAAAAGGCAGATTGTGCTTGATTAATCAAATTACATTTTTTGAGGAAGTAACAGAGAAGGTTGAAGAAGGGAATGCGGTTGATGTTGTCCATATGGATTTTAAGAAAGTGTTTGACAAGGTACCACATAAAAGGTTGGTTACAAAATTGAGAATCATGGACTAGGAGGGTCAGCTCGGGTAAAAAATTGGCTTAAGGACAGAAAGCAGCATATCGCAGTAAATGGTTATTTTTCAGACTGGTGGATGATAGACTTTGGTGTTCCCCAAGGGTCAGGAACACTGCTTCATTGATCTATATAAATGACTTGGATATTGGAATGCAGAGTAAAATTTCAAAATTTGCCAATAATACCAAACTTGGAGGTGCGGCAAACAATGAGGATGATACCAATTTACTGCAACAGGACATTGATAAGCTAACATAATGGGCAGACAAGTGGCAGATGGAATTTAATACAAAGAAGTATGAGGTGATGCATTTTGGCAGAAGGGGTAGGGAAAGGCAATATATACTTAACGGCACAGTTCTCGAGAGTGTGCAGGGCTAAAGGGACTAGGGGGTTCATGTGCATAAATCTTTGAAGGTGGTAGGACATATTAAGAGAGTAGTTAGCAAAGCATATAGGATCTTGGGCTTCATAAACAGAAGAATTGTGTATAAAGCAGGGAAGTTATGCTGAACTTTTATAAAGCTCTGGTTAGACCCCAACTAGAGTACTGAATCCAGTGCTATCAAGCGGCACTTGCTCAGCAATAACCTGCTTGGTGACGCTCAGTTTGGGTTCTGCCAGGGCCACTCAGCTCCTGACCTCCTTACAGCTTTGGTCCAAACATGGACAAAAGAGCTGAACTCCAGAGGTGATGTGAGAGTGACTGCCCTTGACATCAAGGCAGCATTTGACCAAGTATGGCATTTAGGAGCCCCAGCAAAACTGAAGTCAACGGAAATCAGGGGGAAAACATTCCGCTGGTTGGAGTCATACCAGCACAAAGGAAGATGGTTATGGTTGTTGGAGGTCAATCATCTCAGTCCCAGGACATCACTGCAGGAGTTCCTCAGGGTAGTGTCCTAGGCCCAACCATCTTCAGCTGCTTCATCAATCACCTTCCCTCCATCACAACATCAGAGGTGAGGATGTTTGCTGATGATTACACTATGTTCAGTACCAATTACGACTCCTCAGATACTGAAGCAGTCCGTGTCCATATGCAGCAAGACCTGGACAACAACCAGGCTTGGGCTGATAAGTGGCAAATAACATTTGTACCACACAAGTGCCAGGCAATGACCATCTCAAATAAGAGGGAATCTAACCAACACCACTTGATATTCAATGGCATTACCATCGCTGAATCCCCCACTATCAACATCCCTGGGTGTCACCATTGATGAGAAACTGAACTGGACTAGGCACATAGATGCTGTGGCTACAAGAGCAGATCACAGGCTGGGAATTCTGCAACAAGTAACTTACTCCAAACTCCCCAGTGCCTGTGCACCATCTATAAGGCACAAGTCAGGAGTGTGATGGGTGCAGCTCCAACAACACTCAAGAAGCTTGACACCATCCAGAACAAAGCAGCCCGCTTGATTGGCACGCCATCCACCACCTTCAATATTCACTCCCTTCACCACCGACGCACAGTGGCAGCAGCGTACACCACCTACAAGATGTGCAGCAACTCACCAAGGCTCCTGCGACAACAGCTTACAAACCCATGATCTCAGCCACAAGGGCAGCAGATACATGGGAACACCACCACCTGCAAATTCCCCTCCAAGCCACACGCCATCCTGACTTGGAACTATATCGCTGTTCCTTCACTGTCGCTGGGTCAAAATCCTGGAACTCCCTTCCTAACAGCGCTGTTGGTGTACCAACACCCCAAGGACTGCAGCAGTTCAAGAGGTAGCTCACCACCTTCTCATGGGCAATTATGGATGGGCAATAAATGCTGGCAGAACCAACGACGCCCACAGCCCCCGAACGAATATAAAAAGGTTCTGGTCACCACAATTTAGGAAGAATGTGAAGATCCTTGAGAGGGTGCAAAGGAGATTTACCAGAATGGTTCCAGGGATGCAGGAAATTAGTTACAAGGTTAGGTTGGAGAAGCTGGGGTTGTTCTCCTTCAGCAAAGGAAGTTGAGGGGATATTTGATTGTGGGATACAAGATTATGACAGGTTTAGATAAGGTAGACAAAGGAAACCTGTTCCCATTAGCTGATGGTACAAGAACTAGGGGACACCGAGGTTTTGGCCGATGTGAGGAAGAAAACTTTACACAGCAAGTGGTAATGACCTGGAACTTGCTGCCTCCTTCTGTGTCATAATGATGAAGGCTCTCTGACCCATGCCGAGATGGTGCAGTCTGCAGCAGGCCCTCTAGCCCAGAGTTGCGACAAATTTTCCTCCAAGACCATCTGCAGTCTCTCCCTTGCAAGTCAGCAGCCGTCCACTAGCCATGCTGTAACCACTGGGGTAGCAGTGCACAGGATCACTCAGACAGACAAAGTCACATGGGAGATGGGCACTAAGGGATCGCACTATGGTGATTATTGACTTTTGTATGCAATATGGCATAATTTCATTTATAAATCTGGATTGGAACATTTATTTTATGGTGGCTTTTATTTTACAGTGTGGCCAAGCAGACTCTGTGATGATTAGTGTCAGGGTGAATGTAAGGCATGGGGCTGCTGGTGACTGGGAACTGGGGTTGTGGTTATCGAGTCATAGAGTCGTACAGCATAGAAACAGGCCCTTCAGCCCACATCGTCCATGCCAACCATAATGCCTATCTATACTAATCCCACCTGCCTGCATTCCATATCCCTCTATGCCTTACTCATTCAAGTACCTGTCCAGATGCCTCTTAAATGTTGCTACTGTTCCTGCCTCCACCACCTCCTCTGGCAGCTCATTCCAAATACCCGCTATTCTTTGTGTGAAAAACTTACCCCTTTGATCCCCTTTAAACCTCCTCCCTCTCACCTTAAATCTATGCCCTCTAGTTTTAGTCATCCCTACCATAAGAAACAGACTCTGGCTATCTACCCTATCTATGCCTCTCATAATTTTATATACCTCTTGTCCCCTCACAGCCTCCTTCGCTCCAGGGAAAACAGACCCAGCCTTTCCAATCCCTCTTTATAACTCAAGCCCTCCAAACCAGGCAACATCCTTGTGAATCTTTTCTGCACCCTCTCTAGCTTAATCACATCTTTTCTGTAGTGCGACAACCAGAACTGCACACAGTACTCCAACTGTGGCCTAACCAACGTTATGTACGACTGCAACATGACGTCCCAACTCTTGTACTCAATGCCTCGGCCGATGAAGGCAAGCATGCCATACGCCTTCTTCACCACCCTGTCTACCTGTGTTGCCACTTTCAGGAAACTATGTACTTGCACCCCAAGGTCTCTCTGCTCAACAACACTCCCCAGAGCCCTGCCATTCACTGTATATGTCCTGCCCTGGTTTAACTTCCCAAAATGCATCACTTCACACTTGTCTGCATTAAATTCCATTTGCCAATCCCTTGCCCACTTTCCTAGTTAATCTATATCCTGTTGTAACCTTAGACAACCTTCTTCACTGTCCACTATACCACCAATTTTGGTGTCATCTGCAAACTTACTAATCATGCCCACTACATTCACATCCAAGTCATTAATATATATGACAAACAACAGAGCACCCAGCACCGATCCCTGCGGCACACCACTAGTCACCGGCCTCCAATCTGAAAAACAACCCTCCACTACCACCCTCTGCCTCCTATCACCAAGCCAATTTTGTATCCAATTGGCTAGCTCACCCTGGATCCCATGTGTTCGAATCTTCCAGACCAGCCTACCATGCGGGACCTTGTCAAAGGCCTTGCTAAAGTCCACGTAGACAACATCCACTGCCCTGCCCTCGTCAATCCTCTTGGTCACCTCCTCAAAAACGTCATCTCCTCGTGAGACATGATTTCTCACGCACAAAGCCATGCTGACTATCCCTAATTAGACCTTGCCTTTCCAAATGCATATAAATCCTGTCTCTCAGAATCCCTTCCAATAACTTTCCCACCACTGATGTAAGACTCACTGGCCTGCAGTTCCCTGACTTATCCCTGCTGCCCTTCTTAAATAAAGGCACAACATTAGCTATCCTCCAGTCTTCCGGTACCTCACCCGTGGCTAATGATGATACAAAAATCTCTGCCAGGGCCCCAGCAATCTCCTCCCTTGCTTCCCAGAGCATCCTAGGATACACCTGGTCAGGCCCTGGGGATTTATCTACCTTAATGCACTTCAAAACCTCCAACACCTCTTCCTTTGTAATGTTGATATGCTCCAGGATATCGCTGTTCCCTCATCTGAACTCACTCGCTTCCATGACCTTCTCCACGGTAAATACAGACGAGAAGTATTCTTTAAGACCTCGCCCATTTCCCGTGGCTCCACACATAGATTACCACACTGATCCTTAAGGGGACATACTCTCTCCCTAGCTACCCTTTTACTCTTAATATACTTATAGAATCTTCTAGGCTTCTTTATCTTATCTGCCAAGGACATCCCTTATACTCCTCGAGGGACTCGCTTGATCCCAGCTGCCTCTACCTGACACATGCCTCCTTCTTTGTCCTGACCAGACCCTCAATATCTCTCGTTAACCAAGGTTCCCTAAACTTGCCAGCCTTGCCCTTCAATCTAACAGGAACATGCCGGCCCTGAACTCTTCCTATCTCACTTTTAAAAGCCTCCCACTTGCCAGACGTCCCTTTACCGGTAAACAGCCTCTCCCAATCAACTTTTGAGAGTTCCTGTCTGATGCCATCGAAATTAGCCTTCCCCCAATTTAGGACTTCAACCTGAGGACCAGTCCTATCCTTTTCCATAACTATCTTGAAGCTAATCGAGTTATGGTCACTGGTCCCAAAGTGCTCCCCCACTGACACATCAACCACCTGCCCAGCCTCATTTCCTAAGAGGAGGACGAGTGTAGCCCCTTCTTTAGTAGGGCCATCCACGTACTGCTTCAGAAAACTATCCTGGACACACTTAACAAATTCTTCCCCATCTGATCCCTTAGCATTAAGGCAGTCCCAGTCAATATTAGGGAAGTTAAAATCACCTACAATTACAACCCTATAATTCCTACACCTATCTGTGATTTCCCTACATACATGCTCCTCCAATTCCCTCTGACTATTGGGGGGCCTTTCGTATAATCCCATCAAAGTGATCACCCCTTTCTTATTTCTAAGTTCTACCCATATGGCCATGCTGGACGTTCCCCCTGGGATATCCTCTCTAAGTACTGCCGTGATGTCCTCCCTAATCAATAGTGCAACTCCCCTCCTCTCTTACCTCCAGTTCTGTCACGCCGGAAGCACGGTACCCTGCAACATTGAGCTGCCAGTCCTGCCCATCCCTCAACCACATTTCTGTAATAGCTATAATATCACAATCCCATGTACCGATCCATGCTCTGAGTTCATCTGCCTTACCTGTAAGGCTTCTTGCATTTAAGTAAATGCAGTTACTGGTTACTGGCATTGCATTTGGATGAGTTCATCATGGACAGCCAGCAAGAAATAGGCTGTCTGGATTGCCTCCTCCCCACCTCTTCCTCCTCTTTCTCCTTCTCCTTCTCCTCTTGCTTCTGCTCCTCAGCTTCTCGACATATAGTTGTTGGCAATTGCTGTAACTACATTACGGCAAGGTTGTGCAGCATACAGCAGACCCACCATCAATCTTGACACCTGTTCTGCCGAGTACTGCAGGTTTCCTCCAGAGTGATCCAGTCAGAGGAAGCGTTCTTTCAGCACGTCAATGGTCTGCTCTATCACATTTTGTGTGGCAGCATGGCTTTCATTGTTTGCATGCTGCACATGTGTGCATGGGTTGCACACTTGAGTCATAAGCCTTGTGGTCAGCAGATAGCCCTTGTTGCCCAGTAGTCACCCTTCAGTTTGCATGGTGGTTCAAGTGCAGCTGGTACTGTGGACTGCTGCAGACTGAAGACACCATGACTGCTGTCATGATACCTGCCATTGCTCGGCATGATTTTCTACATATGATCACACAATAGCTGGACACTGAGGGAGTGGAATCCCTTTCAGTTCAGGTATAGGGCAGAGTTGGTATGCAGCACCCATGTTCATTCAGTCTAGGCATGCTCCACCATGAGGAAGCCCGCAATCTTAATAAACCCTCATGCTGGCTCTGACTGTTGCTCTCTAGCAAGAAAGAATGAAATGTAGTTAGCTCTCAATGAGTAGAGAGTTTAAGTTGCCTTCATTACACAACAGTGGATGGCAAACTGTGAAATGTTGCAAATATCTCCAGTTCCAGTCTGGAAGGAGCCAGATGCATAAAAGTTCATGGCAACGGTCACCATCACAGTCACTGGCAATGCGGTCCTTTCCCTACTCTGAAGTTGGAGTTAGAATCATAGAATCATAGAAAGTTTAAGGAACAGAAAGAGGCCACTTGGCCCATCATGTCTGTGCCGGCCGGAAAACGATCCACCTATTCTAATCCCACCTTCCAGCATTTGGACCGTAGCCCTGCAGATTATGGCACTTGAGGTGCACATTCGGACTCCTTTTGAATGAGTTGAGGTCTCTGCCTCAACTACCCTTTCAGGCAGTGAGTTCCAGACCCCCACCACCCTCTTGGTGAAAAAGCTTTTCCTCATCTCCCCTCTAATTGTTCTACCAATCACTTTAAACCTATATCCCCTCGTCACTGACCTCTCTGCTGAGGTGAATAGACCCTTCACCCTCACTTTATCTGGGCTCCTCAAAATTTTGTACATTTCAATCAGATCTCCCCTCAGCCTTTTCTGTTCCAAGGAGAACAACCCCAGCCCATCCAATCTTTTCTCATAGCTGCATTTTCCCAGTCCTAGCAACATCATCGTAAATCCCCTCTGTACCCTCTCTAGTGCAATTACATCCTTTCTGTAATGAGGTGACCAGAACTGCACACAGTACTCAAGTTGTGGCCTAACAGATGAGTTATACAGTTCCAGCATAACCTCCCTGCTCTTATATTCTATACCTCGGCTAATAATGGAAAAGATTCCATATACCTTCTTAACCACTTTATTGACCTGTCCTGCTACCTTCAGGGATCTGTGGAGATTCACAGTGGCGCAGTGGTTAGCACCGCAGCCTCACAGCTCCAGTGACCCGGGTTCAATTCTGGGTACTGCCTGTGTGGAGTTTGCAAGTTCTCCCTGTGTCTGCGTGGGTTTTCTCCGGGTGCTCCGGTTTCCTCCCACAAGCCAAAAGACTTGCAGGTTGGTAGGCAAATTGGCCATTATAAATTGTCCCTAGTATAGGTAGGTGGTAAGGAAATATAGGGTCAGGTGGGGATGTGGTAGGAATATGGGAGTAGTGTAGGATTAGTATAAATGGGTGGTTGATGGTCGGCACAGACTCGATGGGCCGAAGGGCCTGTTTCAGTGCTGTATCTCTAAACTCCAAGGTCCCTCACTTGAGTTGTGCCTGCAGCAGGTGGCAAATTTCAGTGAGAATGTCCTTAGGGAAGTGTACATTGTTCCTTGCTGAGGTTCAGGTAGGAAAATTGCTCCCTCAACACCCTGGGCGGATATTGCCTCCTGCTGAGAGCCTTTCACCCTCTCCTCCTCTTCCCTCTTCCAGCAGCTTGTTCTGCTCTGTGTGCCCTCTGTTCATTCCCCAGTCATGCCATATTCCAAGGGGAATTCCTACTGGTCAACTCATGTTTGAGAGCAACTAGTTTGTGCAGAAGTTTTGAAGTCAGCAGAAGTTCCTTCAGCACCTACCACACCACTCCCTGTAGACTTTGGCAACTTCAAAAAACTATGGAAAGCACCAAACACTCGTAGAATCGAAGCAACAGCCAGAAAAAATCAACCAGCAACTAACCTGTCAGAAATTGATGATCTCTAAATTGCATTGGGGGTGGTGGGGGTGGGGGGGCGGGGGGGGGGGGGGGGGTGGGGAGTTCCTTCCTGATGCTGAACACATGTATAGGAGAATAAAAGCAAAATACTGTGGATGCTGGAAATCTGAAATAAAAACAGAAAGTGCTGGAAAAACTCAGCAGGTCTGGCAGCATCTGTGGAGAGAGAAGCAGTGTTAGCGTTTCAGGTCAGTGACCCTTCTTCAGAACTGGCAGATATAAGAAATGTAAAAGATTTTAAGCAAGTAAAGCAGGGGTGGGGCAAGCGATAACAGAAGAGAAGGTATTGATAGGACAAGATCACAGAATAGCTGACCAGAAGGTCGTGGAACAAAGGCAAACAATATGTTAATTGTGTGCTGAAAGACAAAGCATTAGTACAGAATAGGGTGTTAATGGACTGAAAACTGAACAGCCACAAGCACAAACATGAAAAAAAAGTGGGTCGGCACAGTAGAAACAAACTGAACTAATTAAAATAAAATAAACACAAAAAATAAAATAAAAAATAACTAAAAATAAAAGTAAAATGGGGGGCTCATCATGCTCTGAAATTATTGAACTCAATGTTCAGTGCGGCAGGCTGTAGCATGCCTAACCGGTAAATGAGATGCTGTTCCTCAAGCTTGCGTTGATGTTCACTGGAACACTGCAGTAATCCCAGGACAGAGATGTGAGCATGAGAGCGGTTGAAATGGTCAGCAACTGTAAGTTCGGGGTCATGCTTTCGGACTGAGCGGAGGTGTTCTACAAAGTACAAGTAAATTGCTGCTTCACCTGAAAGGAGTGTTTGGGGCCTTGGATAGTGAGGACAGAGGAGGTAAATGGGCAGGTATGACACCTCCTGCGCTTGCAGGGGAAGGTGCCGTGGGAAGGAGACGAGGTGGTGAGGGTAATGGAAGAGTGGACCAGGGTGTCGCAGAGGGAACAATCCCTTAGGAATGCTGACAAGGGATGGGAAGGGAAGATGCCTTTGGTAGTGGCAATGTGCTAGAGGTGGCATAAATGGCAGAGGATTATCCTTTGGATATGGAGGCTGATGGGGTGGAAAGTGAGGACAAGGGGAACCCTTTCGTGGTTCTGGGAGGGAGGGGAAGAGGTGCGGGAAATGGGCTGGACACGGTTGAGGGCCCTGTCAACCACAGTGGGGGGGGCATCCTCGGTTGATCTTCCCTCTACAGCTTCCAACCTCATAGTTCTGCAACCCCGGACAGCCTGCTTCCACCTCCTTCCCAAAATCCACAAACAGGATTGTCCCGGCAGACCCATTGTTTCAGCCTGTTCCTGCCCCACTGAACTTATTTCTTCCTATCTTGACTCTATCTTTTCTCCACTGGTCCAGTCTCTTCCCACCTACATTCGTGACTCTTCTGACGCCCTACGTCATTTTGACAGTTTCCAGTTTCCTGGTCCTAACCGCCTCCTCTTCACTAAGGATGTCCAATCTCTCTACACCTCCATCCCCCACCAGGACGGTCTGAGGGCTCTCCGCTGCTTCCTTGAGCGGAGGCCCAACCAGTCTCCATCCACCGCCACCGTCCTCCGCCTGGCTGAGCTTGTTCTCATATTGAACAACTTCTCCTTCAACTCCACTCACTTCCTTCAAGTAGAAGGTGCTGCTATGGGTCCCCGCATGGGCCCTAGTTATGCCTGTCTTTTTGTGGGATATATCGAACGTTCCTTGTTCCAGTCCTACTCAGGCCCCCTCCCCCAACTTTTTCCGGTACATTGATGACTGTATCGGTGCCGTTTCAACTTTGCTTCTAATTTCCACCCTCCACTCACCTTTACATGGTCCATCTCCGACACTTCCCTTCCTCGACTTTTTTGTCTCCAGCTCTGGGGATAGGCTGTCTACTAATATTCATTATAAGCCCACTGACTCCCACAGCTACTTCGACTACACTTCTTCACACCCTGCCTCCTCTAAGAACTCCATTCCATTCTCCCAGTTTCTCCATCTCCGACGCATCTGCTCTGAAATTGCTACCTTCCATGACAGCGCTTCTGATATGTCTTTCTTTTTCCTCAACCGAGGATTCCCCCCTACTGTGGTTGACAAGGCCCTCAACCTTGTCCGGTTCATTTCCCACACCTCTACCCTCACCCCTTCCCCTCCCTCCCAGAACGTGACAGGGTTCCTCTTGTCCTCACTTTCCACCCCAGCAGCCTCCATAACCAAAGGATCATCCTCCGCCATTTCCGCCACCTTCAACGTGATGCCACTATCAAAGGCATCTTCCCTTCCCTTTCCCTGTCAGCATTCCGAAGGGATCGTTCCCTCCGCAACACCCTGGTCCACTCCTCCATTACCCCCACCACCTCCTACCCTTCCCACGGCACCTCCCCCGGAATCGCAGGAGGTGTAATACCTGCCCATTTACCTCCTCTCTACTCACTATCCAAGGCCCCAAACACTCCTTTCAGGTGAAGCAGTGATTTACTTGTACTTCTTTCAATGTAGTACACTGTACTCGCTGCTCACAATGTGGTCTCCTCTACACTGGGGAGACCAAACGCAGACTGGGTGACCACTTTGCGGAACATCTCCGCTCAGTCTGAAAGCATGGCCCTGAGCTTCCGGTTGCTGGCCATTTCAACACACATCCCTGCTCTCATGCTCACATCTCTGTCCTGGGATTACTGCAGTGTCCCAGTGAACATCAACACAAGCTCGAGGAACAGCATCTCATTTACCGATTAGGCATGCTACAGCCTGCCGCACTGAACATTGAGTTCAATAATTTCAGAGCATGATGGGCCCCCCATTTTACTTTTATCTTTAGTTATCTTTTATTTTTTATTTTATTTTTTGTGTTTATTTTATTTTCGTTAGTTCAGTTTGTTTCTACTATGCCTACCCACTGTTTTTTTTCATGTTTGTGCTTGTGGCTGTTCAGTTTTTCAGTCCATTAACATCCTATCTGTACTAATGCTTTGTCTTTCAGCATACCATTAACATATTGTTTGCCTTTGTTCCATGACCTTCTGGTCAGCTATTCTGTGACCTTGTCCTATCAATACCTTCTCTTTTCTTACCTCTTGCCCCACCCCTGCTTTACTTGCTTAAAATCTTTTACATTTCTTATATCTGCCAGTTCTGAAGAAGGGTCACCGACCTGAAACGTTAACTCTGCTTCTCTCTCCACAGATGCTGCCAGACCTGCTGAGTTTTTCCAGCACTTTCTGTTTTTATTACTTGTATAAGAGAACTTTTTTAAACAGTACCTGTAAGCCCAACAAGAGAGGATGCAGTTCTGGACTTAATCTTAGGGAATGAAACTGGGCAGGTGGAACGTGTATCAGTTGGGGAGCACTTTGGTGGAAGGAATCATAATTCAGTTAGATTTAGGGTAACTTTGGAAAAGGACAAACATAGACCAGGAATAAAGCTTCTCACTTGGGGCAAAGACCAATTTTTCTAAGCTAAGGAAGGTTATACTTGCCAGAGAGAGAGTGCAACAGAGGTTCACCAAACTAATCCCTGGGATAGTGGGATTGTCTTATGAGGAGAGATTGCAGAAACCCGGCCTGTATTCTCTAGAGTTTCGAAGAATGAGAGGTGATTTCGTTGAAACTTACAAAATTCTTACAGGGCATGATAGGGTAGATGTGGATAGGATGTTTCCTCTGGCTGGTGAGTCTAGAACAAGGGTACACAGTCTCAGAATAAGGGGCAGGCCATTTAAGACCGAGATGAGGAGGAATTTTTTTACCCAGAAGGTGGTGAATATATGGAATTCTTCACCGCAGAGGGCTGTGGAAGCTCAATCATTGAGCATGTTCAAGACAGAAATCAATAGATTTCTGAATATTAACAACATCAAGGGATATGGGGATAGTGGGGGAAAATGGCGTGGAGGTAGATGATCAGCCATGATCTATTTGAATGGCAGAACAGGCTCGATAGGCCAAATGGCCTACTCCTGCTCCTATTTCCTATGATCCTATGAGATGCGATTTAGCTAAAGTGGACTGGAAACAGCTACTTGACGGTAAATCAATGCCAGATCAGTAGGAGGCATTCAAGGAAGAGATAGTGAAGGTTCAGAGCAAGTACGTTTCTTTTAAGAAAAAGGATGGGACTAACAAATCCAGAGCCTCCTCGATATCAAGGGGCTTAAAGGACAGGATAGAGGAAAAAAGGGAAGCTTATGACAGGTACCAAGGGCTCAATACTGCAGATAACCTAGAGAAGTATAAAAAGTGTCGGGGTGAAATTGAAAAGGAAATTAGGAAAGCAAAGAGAGGGCATGAAAAAATGTTGGCAAGTAAAACCAAGAAAAACCCAAAGACTTTTTATAAACACATAAAGAGCAAGAGGACAGTTAAAGAAAGAATAGGGCCTATTAGGGACCATAAGAGTAACTTGTGTGTGGAGGCGGAGGACACTGGAATGGTTCTCAATGAGTACTTTGCGTCTGTTTTCACAAAAGAGAGGGGCAATATAGACATTGCAATCAGAGAGGAGGAATGTGAAATATTAGCTGAAATTAACATAGTGACATAGGAAATGTATCCTAGGCTGTTAAGAGAAGCAAGAGAGGAAATAGCAAAGGCACTGACCAACATTTTCCAATCCTCTCGGGCTACAGGTGTGGTGCCAAACGACTGGAGGACAGCTAACCTTGCACCATTGTTTAAAAAGGGAGAAAGGGATAGGCCAAGTAATTATAGGCCAGTAAGCCCAACCTCATGGTGGGAAAATTATTGGAAAAAAATTCTGAGGGACAGGATAAATGGTCATTTAGAAAGGCACAGATTAACCAAAGACAGCATGGATTTGTTAAGGGAAGGTTGTGTCTGACTAACATGATTGAATCTTTTGAGGAGAAAACAAGGAGGGTCGATCAGAGTTGTGCATTTGATGTAGTCTGTATGGATTTTATCAAGGCCTTTAGATAAGGTCCCACAGGGCAGACTGGTCATGAAAGTAAAAGCCCATGGGATCCAAGGCAAAGTGGCAAGTTGGATCCAAAGTTGGCTCAGAGGCAGGAATCAAAGGGTAACAGTTGATGGATGTTTTTGTGACTGGAAGGCTGTTTCCAGTGGAGTTCCGCAGGGCTCAGTACTGTGTCCCTTGCTTTTTGTGGTATATATCAATAATTTGGATTTGAATGTAGGGGGCATGATGAAGAAATTTGCAGACAATACAAAAATTGGCCATGTGCTTGATAATGAAGAACTAAGCTGTAGACTGCAGGAAAATATCAATGGACTTGTCAGTTAGGCAGAACAATGGCAAATGGCGTTCAGTCCAGAGAAGTGTGATTTAATGCATTTGGGGAAGGCTAGCAAGGCAAGAGAATATATAATAAATGATAGGATACTAAGAAGTGTACAGGAACAGAGGGACCTTGGAGTGCATGGCCACAGATCCCTGAAGGTTGCTGGACAGGTAGATAAGGTGGTTAAGAAGGCATATGTGATACTTGCCTTTATTGGCCGAGGCACAGAGTATAAGAGCAGGGAGGTGTGAAACTGTATAAGAGACTGGTTAGGCCACAGCTGGAGTACTGCTTGCAGTTCTAGCCACCGCACTATAGAAAAGATTTGATTGCATGAGGAAGGGTACAGAGGATACTTATGAAGATGTTACCTGAGCTGGAAAATTTTAGTTATGAGGAAAGATTGGATAAGATAGGGTTGCTTTCTTTGGAACAGAGGGAGCTGAGGGGTGACCTAATTGAAGTGTATAAAATTATGAGGAGTCTAGATAGCGTGGATAGGAAGCCCTTATTCCCATTGGTTGAGGGGTCCATAACCAGGGGTCATAGATTTAGGGTAAGAGGTAGAAGGTTCAGAGGGGATTGAGGTGAATTTCTTTCACCTAAAGGGTGGTGGAGATCTTGAACTCACTGCTGGATATGGTGGTAGAGGCAGAAACCTGCATAATATTTAAAAAGCACTTAGATATGCAATTGAAGTGCCGTAACCTACAAGGCTACAGAGCAAGAGCTGGAAAGTGGGATTAGGCTGGGTGGCTACTTGTTAGCCGGCACATTTCTATGGTTCTGTCATTCTGCTGCGCAAGGTTAAGATGGGGCGTTGGCTGGAGTTTTGAGCTTTAAAATGGCACTGCGGGCAGTACAATAGCTACATGCTAATTAATGTCATCCTCTGCCTGCTCTGCATACTTCCGGCAGATGTGTACTGTGCATGCACAAATGCACTCAGCAATATGGCGTCCAGTGCAATTCACCCCACAAGTGTGCGTGTGTGCCGTGGGCACCATTTTGAAGCTCTAAGGACACTTGTAGTGCTTATAAAAGGGTGCAAAGAATTCCAATTTCTTGCCTTTAGTGTTTTGTGAGATATGGGTCTATAGCTCAGCCTCACAATAAAATACAATTCTTTCTATCGTACCTCTGAAAGAGATAAGATGAGTTGACCCATTTTTAAAATAATGACTTCATTCATGACCTCAATGACTTCAGTCACGGCTTTCACTGATGCTGGAGTACATTATAAAATCTTTGATAGACACTATTAGTCTTCAGTCTCAATATCAATTGTGAGCCACCCAATCTGAAAGCATTTAAATACTTCTTGACAAGAGAGCCTGAGGGTTGGAAGAATTCCTTTTTGAGGACTTTTAAAAAATAATCTAAATTAATTTTTAATCAATTTTAATCCTTTTTCAGCAGAGAATAATTACTTGTAAAGTTCATAATATGATTAGAACATCTGAATTCCCTTTCAAGATTTTTTTTTAACTCTACTGTATTTCCAATGTAATGAGACCATATTTGCCTTTGCAATCTTACATCACAAAAGCAAGCTATGTATTATATTCTTTAAAAAATGTCCTATTTCACAGAAACACATAAAAATATAATGCTCAAGGTTTTCTAATTCTGCATTCCCCACTCCACAATTTTCTGTTCATTAAAATGAAGCAAAATAAAATTGCTATCTGGGAAGTGCAGAAGTTGCCTGTCGAGGCCACCATGAATATTTTACTCTTCTAAAAATTTTCTCTTCACTTTTTTCTCATTCTCACCTGAAAATGTCAACTCATACAGGAATATGGTTTCCAATGCACCAGCAGCCCTTCACAACTGATCATTCTCCATATTCTAGAATGTGTTGGCAGGATATTTCAACATGAAAGGCAACACAGCACAGCACGATCCTTTATACATCTTCCATTCAAATGCTTTCCACCAGTGGTTACTGGAAAGTGATCAAAAGTGGGAATTCTTGCTGATTAAGTTTTGGGAAGACGGAAGTTGTTACCTTCGGTCCCCGCTACAAACTCCATTTCTTAGCTACCAACTTCATCCCTCTCCCTGGCAACTGTATGAAGTTGAACCAGACTGTTCGCAACCTTGGTGTCATATTTGACACTGAAATGAGCTTCCAACCGTGTGTTCAGGCCATCACAAAGATCACCTATTTCCACCTTTATAACATCATTCGACTCCGCTCCTGCCTCAGCTTAGCTGCTGCTGAAACCCTCATCCCATGCTTTTGTTGCCTCTTGATTTGACTATTCCAATGTCCTCTTGTATGCCCTCTTCTACCCTCTGTAAACTTGAGGTTATCCAAAGTTCGGCAGCCCATTTCCTTACTCGCCTCAAATCCCATTCACCTATCACTCCGGTGCTCGCTGACCTACACTGGCTCTTGTTAAGCAAAGCCTCGATTTTAAAATTCTCATCCTTTTCAAATACCTCCATGGCATTACCCCTCTCTATTTCTGTAATCTCCTCCAGACCCACAACTCTCTGAGATATCTAAGCACCTCTAATTCTGGCCTCTTGAACATCCCCAATTTTTATTGCTCCACCATTGGTGGCTGTGCCTTCAGCTGCCATGGCCCAAAGCTCTGGAATTTCCTCCATAAAACTCTCTGCCTCTCTACCTCTCTTTCCTCCTTTAGGATGCTCCTTTAAATCTACCTCTTTGACCAAATGTTTGGTCATCTGCTTTCTAACGCCTCTATGAGTGCCTTGGGACATCTTAATATGTTAAAAGCGCTATATAAATACAAGTTGTTGCTGATATTGATTATCCCTTCTCTCATCCAAGATTTATTGTGGCATTTTAACTGGCAGCCTGACTAAGATCAACAGTCTCAGCAGAGACCAGGGTTTAAACACAGGCCTTTCTGATTTCTATTGTTAAAATGCCAATCCACAAGGTGGGAAAAAAAAGTTGGCTATCAAGTGTATTAGAACTTTCTATTTTCAATCATATCCATAATTATATCCATACCTACATATTTGAAACACCTCAATTAAGTGCTAATTTTCTTTATATAATAACATGACTTGCATATTGGGCTGCACACTACAGAAAGGATATTGAGGCTTAAGGGAGGGTACAATGCAGATTCACAATATGCTTAATATAAGGAAATACAAATACAAAAAATCATGAAAAATGGAGTAATTTTTCAACAGAACAATGCAGATTACAGGGCACTATAATAGAAGTGTTTAAAATTATGAAACAATGGAACAGGGTATATAGAAGCAGACAATTTATAGTAGTTGAGGAGCCATGGTTAAGGGGTCAGAGATTGAAGATAGAATGTAAGAGATTTATATTTAGAGAGTTGTAAGGGTGTGGAATTTACTTCCAGAATTACCAGTTGAGTCAGAAATGATGTCCACATTCAAGATTAGACTGAGGAGGTAGATGAAGGAAAAAAAAGTTGAAGGAATATGGCAACAGGGTAGGTAAATGTGATTCGAACTATTTGCCTGCATGGAAAGTTGATGCTGACATTGATTAGTTGAGCAGAATGGCCTGTTTCCATGTTGTAACTTCCACCTATTTCTATAGAATGAGAGAATGAAGATGATTAAAGCAACAGCCAAGCTTTTAATTCATGAAGTCATTTATGCATGTTGTCACAAAACAGGGCTGCAACCTTTACTGACAAACTATAAGTCCATGGCATGGCTAAGGGGGAGGCCAACAGTGGTTGCAAACAATCAGAATTCTATCTCCTCTCTTGTGTCCATCTATATTAAAAGCAGCAGCAGTCTCCAAGATTAATACTTTAATAGACACTGACTTTTTGGCAGGAGGAGGAAGAACAGCATGAAGAAATGTGAATCATTATCAGCATCATCACATGCAAATATTGTGATGATTCCTTTTGATACAATTTATGATGTCAGGTATTTCTAAACAAAATTAATTTTTACAGAACTCTTAGGCAGAGAAATGTGATGGTGCTACACAGACTTACATTGATTCCCCGGGGGCAGGCAGCATCACAGGCCACTACCTGTGTGTCCCGCATGGTGTTCTTCATTGACAATATTAAAGAACCCTGTGCGGGCAGCGCAGATGGTGGCCTGCAGCACTGCCTACACTGGCAAATCGATGTAAGTTTGCATAGTGCCACTAGAAGAGGAGCAATTCTCCCTTTAGTTCTTGAAGGTAATATGCTCTATCAGAACAAATTTCCTTGGATATGCAATTACTTGATTTCATGGAAACAGCAGAAGGCCATTCAACTCCTTGAGCTTGTTCTGATCATTCCTGAACTATCCCTCAACTCCATTTACCTGTCTTTGATCCATATACCTTGATACCCTTAACTAACAACATTGAAATCTCAATTTCAACTGACACAGCATTCATAGTCTTTTAAGGGAGAGAGTTCCACATTTCCACTGCCTCTTTCACTCAAAAATTGCCCAGCTCTGATGTTAAAATGATGTCTCTTTGTTCTGTATTCCTCTATCAGAGGAAATAGTTTCTGTATCTATTATGAAAACACTGTGTTTTAGCCCCCCCTCAGTTCACTGCTCTCCAATTGTAGTAGCAAATAAATCAAACAGACAGGTTTTCTTAGATTTAAACAAGAAAAGTGTAAGTTTATTAACCTTAAAACTCTAATTTGGTTAAACTACTACAAATACGCAACACGACCACGCTTGCATGCACATGCGATAAACACACATGCAGATAGAGCCAGAAAAGGAGAAAGAATAAAGGGGAAAAGTTTGAAGTAATAGCTGGAGTTCATTGAGTTTGATGTAGAGTCTTTGATTGCAGTTAAATCGTGCTGTTTTGTTGGGGCCCAATGCACACATTCAAACTTGTTTCGATGTAGGAGTCTTCTCTCTTGAGGTTTAAGTGGCTTCAGTGGATCTGGAAATTCGTGAGAGAGAAAGAGAGCCAGGGAGAGAGACCTTCCTTCTCTTTTGTCTTCAAAGCAGTCTCTGTCTTCAAACTGTCTGTGAACACAATTCAAAACCCCTGGGCCAGCAGGTTGGTCATGTGACTAGATTTTTTCAGTAAACTCTCCTGCGCTTTTTGTGGATTCTCCATCTTAGCAGACACCTCAGTGGGGGGTGGGAAGATGGATAGAATGCTGGCTTGTTACACATTCAATGCCTGGTGATCAAAATCCATTTGGGTTAATTGGATCAAGGAGCGGTTCCATTGTCTCTTCAGCAACTGTCTCTCAGAATGCAAATGTTCACAGCCACTGCTGTTATCTTTTTAAACATGCCATCTTTTCAGTTCAGCAACAGTTTAAAATTAATGTTCATATGACAAAATAAATAGACCTCATTCTTGGCAGGTGGGATCTTCATGACACCTCCACACCCAGCGGAATAAAATGCAATTTTTAGAAGAGCATTCCATTAAAAGAGAATAGAGAGAAGAATAAGTACAGGAAAACACATATGCATCTCTCTCATTCATTCTCATTCATTCAGAAATCTTGAAAATTGTTCGCGCCTGTCTTTTCTTGGTAGAGGTGTTGCTTTAAACTGCCCTTTTTGGCATCCCAATAAACATGTGATTTTTGGGGAAGTTTTTTTCAGTTTACACCTTTTCATGACTGCCTAGGATGTCTTTGTTCTTGTTGAAGTCTGCAGGGGGAGGGTTAGATTTAATTAGCGCTAAGATGAAATTCTGCTCAGGAGAGTCAGTAGTGGGTGGATCAATTCTGAACTTTCTTTTAGTGCTTTGATGAGTCATGCAAGGGCTTTTCACCTTAGGGGATGGTTGGTTTCCTTTTCTCCCGACTGTGGGGAAGGATTCCTTGCTAATATTCCCTTTGTCTACTGGGACACTCCTGCTTGCAGGTACTTGTCCAGATTCTACTGCATGCCCCTGCGGCACTTCAACCAGGTGCGGCATCACCCTCACAGTTTCTCTGCCCTCTTGAGGACTTCCTTTGTCTCTGCAGGTGCCTGTAAATGCTATTAGCAACTCTGGTGGGGTGCTTCTATTGTCTGCATTTACATAGGAGGAGGAGGTGGGATTTAAATTTTCAAACATTTCAGGGTTCGCAGAACGGACAGTAGGGGTTTTCATCTGGGATTCCTCCCGGACTTCCTTTAGCTTACCCTTTTGGTCCCTTTCTCCCCTTTCCTTTCTGACCTGTTGCCAGCCTTCTGCCTGCCTGTCCCCTTTTGTTCTCGGCAGGAATGCCTTACAGTTCACCAGCCCTCTGCTGGAGGTTCCTCCAAACACTGGTACAGGACATGGGGTGCAGATTTCACTGTAGGTTGGGGTTTCCTCTCAATCTGGCACATGTGGCAACTCCTACAGTACTCCACCACATCTTTTCTGTGTCATATGCAGGCTTTGGTTTTTTATACACCGACATGTACAGCCACTGTAATATCATGAGCCTTTCTTACTATTTCTCTCCGGTACCTCTGCGGCACCACTAATTGGTGGACCACTATCCACTCCTTGCTCTCAGGTCTCCACTTCCTCATCAGTACCTCATTCTTTAAATAGTAGCAGTCAGGGATCCCTCTGCCTCAATTTCAGACTGGGCAGCCTGTGCTTACCCTCTCAATACTGGGTCAGCTCGCTGGGCCTCAGCTAGAGAAGATTCCATTAATTCATTCTCTGGGTCTTCTAACCTTCCAAAGAAAGTCTCAGACAGACAGACAGACCTCATGGTCATCTGCCTGCAATACCAATTCAGTCTCCTTTGGGGGAGCTGGTTTGATCATGGCCTGATTCACTACACATTTGGGGAAACTGCAGGGGCCGTCTCCTGCCACTGCTGTGTCTCCCTGACCTCCTGCGGTCTCTCTTTCATTACTGGGGAAGCTACCATCTTCGCCCCCGCCAGATCATTATCTAGGAGCAGGTCAACCCCGTCCACAGGCAAACTAGGGACAATCCCTACGGTCACAGTCCCGAAACTAGGTCACACTCCAAGTGCACCCGACGTAAAGGTACAGGTGTACACTGCCCTCCAATACTATTTACCACCATTCTGGTGTTTACGCACTCTCTGAGGGAAAGGTCAGGCCTTTTCCTACTAAAAGGGATCAAGTGGCCCCTGTGTCCCTGAGGATTACTATGGGCTTGCTTGCCCTACTTGAGGGGTATGGGGTTACTCTCCCTTCAATCACGAAATCCTGATAACCTTCAGGAGTCCTATTAAATTTTCCTGCACCTACAGCAGTACATTTCCTGGGCCTTACTACCGCTGCAGTTAAAGCCACAGCTTGTTCAGCTGTGCTTTCCATCAGGGTCCTTTCTCCTTCACTGAGCGGGTGTGCCCTGATTAACCCTACAGGTTTTCCCCATAGTTTCCAACAGTCAGCACACAAGTCTCCGGGTCTCAGTCCTACTTACAGCACCTTCCTTTTTGGCTGGAGGAGGCCCCCCCCCGTGTCTCCTGCTTTTCCTCCTCTCCCAGGACTGCTTGGGCTTCTATCACCTTCATGTGCTTTGTCCTTTCCGGATTTGTGGGGGTGAACAGGAAAGGTTTTCCCCGGGGGAACCGACTTATAGATGAGAGCAAACTCATCAGCCAGAACTGCGGCTTGCTGGGCTCTAAGAACTGTTTGTTCCTCCACATGTGTCTTTATGGAGAATGGGAGAGCGTGGTACAGGTGCAATGAGAGTCATGGGGCCACCAATAGCATCATAGAGCATACCATTGGAATTTTGAAGAAAAGTTGGAGGTGCCTTGTGTTGTATGATCGTTTTAAGAGTGATGTCCCTTTAAGAACTCAGTATGCTGATGAGCTAAGTACCAAGATGTAGTCATGTGACAAGAAGCCATGGTCACTCTGCAATGTAACACTCTGGACAAAGGTTCTGTATATAGTTTGCTCTGTAGTTTATGTACCAGATTAGCGGCACAGTGGCGCAGTGGTTAGCACTGTAGCCTCACAGCTCCAGTGACCCGGGTTCAATTCTGGGTATTGCCTGTGTGGAGTTTGTAAGTTCTCCCTGTGACTGCGTGGGATTTCGCCAGGTGCTCTGGTTTCCTCCCACAGCCAAAGACTTGCAGGTTGATAGGTAAATTGGCCATTGTAAATTGCCCTTAGTGTAGGTAGGTGGTAGGGAATATGGGATTACTGTAGGGTTAGTATAAATGGGTGGTTGTTGTTTGGCGCAGACTCGGTGGGCCGAAGGACCTGTTTCAGTGCTGTATCTCTAAATTTTAAAAAAGCTGTCAATAAATCTTCAAGGAACTGGAATCCACACACCTCATTGTGTTTCTTAAAATAACACAAGGCCCCCAGTTGCATCATAGAACATACCATTTTGAAGCAAAGTTGGAGGTGCCTTGATCACTCTGGGGTCTCCTACAATATAACCCATTGTTGTTGTTGCTACATTGTGTACAGCCTGCCAATGCAAAGAGGATTGGAGTTGGAAGAAGCACAGCAACAAGAAGAGGCAACATCAGACATGGAAGAATTGATGAAGGCAAAGCAGAACCACAAGAAGGAGGGCCAGTAGAACACACTGACACTGGAGAGGCCAGGAAACAGTTGATAGAGTACCACTTTTGGTGACCTCCTCAGTTCCCTTACTCCTTAAAAATTGGAAAAGCCCTTACACATTAACAGTCCTTGTTTTTTCACTGCATGCTTGATTCTGCATTAAAGATCATAGAAATCATTCAGCCAACATTGACATCAATCATACTTTGACAATAGAGTAAGAAGCTGTAATGAGAAGCAACCATAGACCAAAGTTGTAAATTTGATAATGGTAATAAAAACAGAAAGTGCTGGAAATACTCAGCAGGTCAGGCAGCATCTGTGGAGAGAGAAGCAGAGTTAACATTTCAGGTCAGTGACCTTTCATCCGCACCTGCTTATCGGACACTAAATGGTTTCCTAAGTCTCCAAAGTTTGCACACTCATTACAAAACACCCACCACACTGGTGCAAGCAAAAAATGAGGTTTCCAGGGTCCAAGCCTGTGATAAGTATTGTCCCATTGCATATTCATATAAGGGACCCAATGCCTGCTTGAAGCCTCCTTTCTGGAAACCAGGCCTACTTGCTGTTTAACAAACGGTCCTCAAAGGCCACAACTAACAAGGTAAGAGTTTGAAATATAATTACTTGAATATGGAGCTGGGAGGAGCAGGAGTGCTCCTCTTGACCCCGCATTCGAACCACCTATGCTGCTACCAGCCACCGCTGCACCACCCTAATCGTAACTTCAACACCTCCCCTGAGACCCAATTTTACATGTGCCTGTGGATGAGTTTCAAACTCACCCATCTACCCACCTGCCCAAAAACCACCCAAAATTAAAATTGGGGCCTATAATCTTTCTTGCCTGTCTTTATGCTATCAATATTACTATGGCCATTGGTACTCTGCACATTTTTCTTTTGTGACCCTAATTCCAAATATACTGTCCTACAGACTCTTCCTCCTCCTTGTGTTGAAATCAAGACACATTATTAATTAATAAAAATCTGGAATTGAAAGCTTGTCTCAGATTTGGTGCCATGAAACTATCATCAATTGTCGTAAAAACCCATCTGGTCACTAATGTCCTTTAGGGAAGGAAATCTGCTGCCCTTACCTGGTCTAGCCTACATGTGACTCCAGACCCACAGCAATGTGGTTGACTCTTAACTGCCTTCTGAAATGGCCTAGCAAACCACTCAATTGTCAAGGGCAATTAGGGATGGGCAACAAATGCTGGCCTTGCCAGCGATGCCCGCATCCCATGAAAGAATATTAAAAAAACATACTGTGTGCCTCACTAACTCATTCCTTCTCAGCAACTCAAACTGTGAAACTCTTTGCTCCTTCAGTCATCTGTAATTCCCACAATACACAGTCTTCTAAAACCCAAATCTGGTGCAATATAATCACTACATCATTTCTCTCCCACTTTTTTCAACTTTGGTTACAACGTGCCAATAGATCTTTCACCTAGCTTTTTCAATAAAATAGTGCGATATACTTACTAGAGAAGCTGCATAACAAACCTAAATGTCGAAGGTGACCTATTTGAAGCATTTAACTCTGTTACTGAAAGTAGCAGACACATAATTGATGTCTGTATGACATTTCTCTGTCCATTATTCTAAAGCTGATGTTAATCTATTGAATTTTCTATCAAAATAGTTGATAGATAAATGGCATATGAATGTTTTAGGGCGGCACAGTGGCGCAGTGGTTAGCACCGCAGCCTCACAGCTCCAGGGACCCGGGTTCGATTCCGGGTACTGCCTGTGTGGAGTTTGCAAGTTCTCCCTGTGTCTGTGTGGGTTTTCTCCGGGTGCTCTGGTTTCCTCCCACAAGCCAAAAGACTTGCAGGTTGATAGATAAATTGGCTATTATAAATTGTCACTAGTATAGGTAGGTGGTAGGGAAATATAGGGACAGGTGGGGATGTTTGGTAGGAATGTGGGATTAGTGTAGGATTAGTATAAATGGGTGGTTGATGTTCGGCACAGACTCGGTGGGCCGAAGGGCCTGTTTCAGTGCTGTATCTCTCTCTCTCTCTCTAGTGTTTGTACCATTATTGGATATGGTATTTTGTAGTATATAATGTCCACTGGCCCTCTAGCTTCAACAAATATTATTACTGTCTACTTCTTTTAACTCAAGGATGCTTAACTCAAATTATCTGATAATTACATTTTTTCTATAAATTTCAGCTTTGTTATATCCTTTGTTTTATTCAAATTATTAGATTACCTGAATTTTTGGCACTAATTGTCACTGCAAATTATCAGGAATATACATGGCAATATTTTCTGCATTTGGTAAACATATAAAGACACAGGAAATATTAATTTGCTATGAAACTATGGATCTATATTCAAAATGTTTAAATGTCCCGGGCATTTTTAAAAGGCTTCCAACCTTGCAGACTGTTCAACAAAGTTCAACGTTCACCCTTTCCCCCCCACTTCCCTATACACAAAATGCAGAGTTCACCCCTTTCCCTTTACACAAAATGCAGATTTCACCCCTTCCCTATACACAAAGTGCAAAGTTCACCCCTTTCCCCTGCTGATCAGGCTGCACCTTGGCCTGTGATGACTTGGGCGGGTGTCCTCTGGCTGCCCGAGGCCTTGAAAGTCCGCGCTGCCTGGGGGTGTCCTGGATGGGTGCAGGACTCTCCTCAGGCATCGCGGCTGTTGGAGCTGCCCTCACTGGTGGAGGGGCTCAGGAGCTGGGTACCATACTCGGAACACCCTGAGGGGAGACCCCAGATGTGGCTGTCTGACTCTCCTCCTCCCTTTGAAGGCTTTCTTGAGCCTTCCTGCTCACCAGGAACTGCAGAATCATCTGGGCTCCTGTTCCTTCTCTCGCCTTGCCACTGTTGCATCAAGCTCATGGCCAAGGCGACGGTGTAGTGGTCAGCGTGGATCTGTGGGACCTGGCTCTCCATGAGGGTCGACAACCTCTTGATGGAGGAAGCCATGTGCTCATAGGCCTAAGACATGGCAGCTGTCGTACATGAATGAACTCCTCCATCGTCCGCTCAGCCTCTGGCATTATCCGCCAGATTTTGCCCGATCCCTCTCTGCAACTCTGCAACAGTATGTCCTGCTGTCGATACCAGAGGTCCATCATCATCTTGGGGCTCAGAATGGGCCTGGCCAGCCACAGTCCTCTGATTGTCGGAGGCCTCAGTTGTTCCTACCTCAACCAGCTGTTCGCGCGTGTGTATGGTGCTCTTACCAGTTTGTGACCATGATTCTAAAGCCAAGCAGGAACCCACCAAGGTGAAAGTATCTGTGCTGGTGGAGGGTGCAAGAGATTCATGGAATGGTGCATCCTCTGAGTCGTCCTCCTCCTCAGAGGTGGACGGCTGTCCCTCAGTGGTTACGGATCCCTCTGGTTACCTGCATGAGAGAACTCAAACATATGTGGGCTAGGCTCCGGATGCCTAACAAGCATTATGTGTGTTGTCAACAATGCTTATGCCAACAGGAGACAATCCTCACGCTCTTGCACAGGGACTCCAAGACTCCAATTTCCCCGTCGGTTATTGAGTGGCTCCCCTGGATGTCCAACAGCTCCAAGGCCTCTTCCTGGAGGCGTACATCTGGGATTCCTCCGCCTGTTCAGGACATCTCCCTCCTATTATGGGCCCTCTTGTCCTACAAGAGGAAGGATGCAGATGGTAGAGAATGGCACAGAGATCAATATGACAGTTCAGCTCTTTTCAGCCCCTCAACCCCTGTAGGGAATCTGAGGTGCCTCATGCCGACACTTGCTGTCATGGGAGTTAAGGGGTATGAGCTATGAAGGAAGGTGGCCTGTGACTGAGAGAGATCTATGCATTTGTCAGGATGAGACAGATCCCTAGGCACTCAGCCAATGCCACAGTGCTGCTACCTTCCCCATGTCATGCACCCTCCCGCGTAGACACATGCAATCCTCTAGAAGGCGACTGATATGAAACACTCACCTTGGCAGAACGCAGTACGTCATTGACTCTCTTCCTGCACTGGACCCAGTTATGCTGGGTGACCCCATGGTTGCTAACCTGCTCTGCGATCTCCACCCAGGCTTGCTTGGTCAGGTAGGAGGACCTCTTCTTGCCATCATGATTTAACAGAACTTCCGGCCTTTCCCTTGCAGCCTGGAGGAGAATTGTGAGAACCGTGGGGCCACCTTGTTGTTTGCTCAGATATCGCCTTCTGCCCTCCAAGGTGGGTGGTGGGGGGTACAGGACTCAGATGGACAAAGTTGTAGGCTGCACCAAGTTGACAATGTATCCAGGACAGGAGTGAATGTAGGCCTGACAGGCTTTTAAATATGACGCCGGCACCTGCTCCGGAGTCATCTGAGGCTGTAATCAATGAATCGCCTCCTGCCCCTGCCATGTGATGGGGGAACCCATGCCTCCCCTATGCAAAATGGCCACATAATGGGTGCCCACATGACAGACAGGAACGGCGCCATTTACCAGGCTCATTAATTTCAGTCCATCCTCATTGAAATCTGCCACCTGCTGCAGCCACAACTGCTGTTAGGGTCCAAAGTTCTGTTAATGGATGATAAATACCTCATAGTTCAAGATAATAGGGTAAACAGGTGTTGGGTGTTAAGTAGTTAATTGTATCTAAGTGTGTGTAGATATAAAGAAGAGCCAGCTAGGCTTAGCTATGGGGTATTGTTTGGAGAGTAGGAATAAGCTATTTGGCAAGTAATAAACAAGCTTCACGAAAGCATCTTAGTTTCAGTGTCTTCTTCACAAATAGACTTGGCAGTTTTTCTAACATTAGTAGCAGAGGATGGTTGCCTGAAAATGAAGATTGGAGATTAAGATGTGTTTTCAGACAGGAGATTAGAAGTGGAGTTTTTTTGTTTTGAAGAAAGATGACTGAAACCAAGTGTAAGGTGCTGGGATATGATTTTCCACTGCTGTTTTGTAAAGCTGAACATTATGATCAATGGAAGAATGAAGTTGATCTATGGACACTGGTTAGGTCTTTACCAAAAAGGAAGCAAGGAATAGCCCTTGCATTTTCACTTCCTGCTGGAAGCAAGATCAGGGGCAAAGTGCTCTTGGAGTTAGAGGCTTGTTGTTTGCACAATCTCTTGAAATTTATGGATAAAATGTATATGAAAGATGACTTATTGAGTGCCTATGAGGCATGGTTAGACTTTGATAAATTTAGAAAAATGGATGGTTCTTCCATAGAAGAATATATTATGAAGCTTAAATGACTATATGCAAGGTTGCAATGATTCTGCTTGGAAATTCCTAGGTCAGTCTTTTCCTTCAAATTGTTTGAGCTAGCATATCAAACATGGATAGGCTCTTGGTATTAACTGGAGTTAGATTCAAAGAAAAAGATATGTTTGATCATTTGACTGACACCTAAAACATTGTTGGGGAAAACATTCCTTTCTGGCTACTTTCATGGTGCAGATGGGCTCTCTAGCAGTGGCACTGAAGGTGGAGGATACAATGCTAGCAGCATTTCAAGGCTGTTCAAGTATGGGACACAAGTGTCAGTATGAAAGGAGAAATTAGTTAATTGTTGTTTGGAGAGTAGAAGTAAGTTCCAAAGCATCCTAGTCTCAGTGTCTTCACAAACAAGCTTGGAAGCTTCTCTAACAACTGCAACCTCTGAGTTGTGCAAGGACTGCATTGCCAGTGATTGTGAAGGTGACCATGGTGATGAACTTGTGTCTGGTTCCTTCCAGGCTGAAACTGGAAATATTGCCAATATCTTGCCATTTACCATCCAGACAAGCAGGTGGAATGAACATGTGGCTTTGCTAGGATTGCAGGCATCCCCATGAAGCAGGGTGTCACTGAGTGCGTACACATTGTTTTGTGGGTGCTGAATGTTAACTCTTGCCTATAATGTGCAGCTGCTGTGTGAACATAGGCAGTGAATCATGTAGGCCAATGCCCAGCCTCCTGGCAATAATCATGATTCCTTAATTCTGCAGCAGTCCATTGTGCTAGCTGTATCTGAGCCACTGTAGCAAACCAATGAATGATTACTAGTTGACAAAACTATCTGCTGATGGCATAGCTCATGACTCTGATGTGCAACCTATGCACATGTGTGCAGCAAGCATTCCATGAAAGGCATGCTGCCACACAAAATGTGTTGGAGCGGACTAGTGCTGTGCTGAAACAATGCTTCTGCTGCCTGGAGGAACCCTCCACTACACAGCAGAACAGGTGTCAAGATTTGTGGTGGTCTGTTGCATATTGCACATCCTTGCCATCATAAGGAGACAATTATAGTAGGAGCATGAGGAGGAAGAAGAAAAGGAAGTAGAGGAAGGGAAGAGGCAGCTGAGATAGCCCCTTCTGGTCATGAAGAACTCACCTGAGTGTGATACCAGTAACCTTAATCCTAATTCCCTATTCACCAACATCCCACACTTTACCTCTGTTATTGACCATCATAGTGTCTGCTTAGAGCATAAGTAAAATGCAAAAATAAACATTCCAAATCAAATTTATAAGTGATATCATGCCATATCACATACAAATGAATCACCCTTGTGCATTCTCTTAGTGTCTTGTCTTCTGCATAACTTTGACTGGCCTATAAGTACACAGTGGTACTCCCATAGTTGCTGACTTTCAGTGGAGGAGACTGCAGATAGCTTTGGAGGACAAACTGCACCATTTTGGTAAGGCCCACAGCAGACTGAGCTAGCTGGCTGATAGGGAACAGCAAGGGCACTGGTGGAATGACAGGGGTGGGAGGATGAATGCTGACTTCCTGAGAGAGGACACTAGGTATATAGGTACTGCCACAAAGCCAGGGAGACACCTCAGAAATCCCAGTAATCTTTTGGAGGACAGATTACTGTGACACACTGCAAGCCTATTTGCACATGCTAATCCAACAGCCAGGATGGCAGCAAGCTGACCTTGCAGTCTGAGCTTCCACTGCAGCACTCAGATGTTGGGTGGCTACTCTTTGTGTTGCAATGGAAGCTGCAACATTGGCCATCAGATGCTGCATCATGGTTGTGTCCACAAGTATACTGGAAAGAATAGGCACCAACTCCATGGCCCTTGGCATTGCATACATGGTTTCTGGCAGGCTTTATAATGCACCAAGCATTTTGTTGTGCATACCCATCAGCATTCTTCTGTAGGCTGCCCCATCGAATGTTCACCTCTGTCCTCTGGAGCAGAACTTGTGTGCAGCCTCATCCTCCAGTGAGTTGGCACCTGTGCTATCCTTGCCCTTGCCCTGGCTCCAGGCCAGTCCTGCCCAGTGTCTCACCATGTGCATATCCCGTCTCTAATCTATTCTCTAAGATACACACAGTCAGTATTTCAGCTGTTGGCAAGTGATGATGCTGCCATCATCACTGTCTTCTTGCTGTTCCTCCACTGCCTGGCCAGGCTGCATTTCTTGGGTATCTGGAAGGAGAAAGGCACAAGGGCAGTGTTGTGGTGTGGGGAGGGGGGAAAGTAAGAGGTACATGTTTACACTATCTACAGTTTGTAAATCAGAAGAGTATGGGATAAGGGGGAAGTGGGACGTGAAAAGTAGGATTATGTATCAGGATAGCGTTATCGATGGTTTTAGCTACACCACTGGCCATGATCTCAGCAATGGGCATCCCAATAATGAACGGTCCCTTAAATGTTTGTAAAACATGTGGCGGACTATATTAGATAGACAGACGCAGGGATTGTGATGTGTGCTTAGCCCATACCTGTTAATTGCTATGCAGACAGCTTTGTGCTGTCTGCTTATTTCAGTGGTTTCTGCATCCAGCCAGCTCTAGCTGCACTGTTGATCAGCAGGAGGTCAAAATTGTGAGTGGCTAGCACCACTTAACTTTAAGCCATGCAGACTTGCTTTAGCCTGCACCTCACAAAGGGGAGGTCCATTGTGGCTGGAGCAGAGGCTCAGAGTCATAGTTGAAGAGAATCTGACCTAGGAAAGAGTGAGGAATGGCATAACATGGGAGGGAGTGGACTCCAAGATTTTCAGACTCTGCACTGGAGGTCTTGGTGAGGAGGTGGAAAGAAGAAATAGCCTGGACCTGCAGACGGGGGAGGAGATCCTCTAGACACATGTGACGGACTATATTGGATAGCCCTCAAACAGATGCAGGGATCGTGATGTGTGATTAGCCCATACCTGTTAATTGCTATGCAGACAACATGCCAACTTTGTGCTGTCTGCTCATTTCAGTGGTCTCTGCATCCAGCCAACTTCAGCTGCGCTGTTGATTAGCTGGTCAAGAGGCAGTGGGAACAGATAACCTTGGAAGTGGTTCTGACATGGGTCCAGTGGTGGTAACTAACTGAACCTGGCATAAATAAGGACATCTCTGGCAGAAATGTGAGAAGCTGGTGCAGCATTGGCATTCTTCCTCCTTGGATTCTTCTTGTTCCTCCTGTAGGTCCAAACTTTGTTGTTGCGCATGTTGTACAGAGCACAGCATACCACAACCATTCTGGATACCCTGGCTGGTACGTACTAATGGACACCTCCAGGTCTGTCTAGGCATCTGAAGTACATTTTGAACATGCCCAGGCTTTCTCAATGACACAGCTGGTGGTCATCTGGATTTCCTTGTAGCGCTGTTGGGCTTTATTGATCCAGTTGCTCATGGGTGTCATCAATCAAGTTTGAAAGGTTTTATCACTTGTCTCCGAGCAGCCACCCTTTAAGTCTACTTCCAAATCCAAATACATGAGGGAGCTTGGACTGCTACAGGAAGAAAGCATCCTGGCAGCTCCCTGGGAAACTGGTGTACTCCTGCAGAAGTATCTTTTTGTGATTGTGCATCAACTGCACATTGATGGAAGTGAAAGCCCCTGTGGTTAATGAATACTCTTGGCTAATTCGGGGGTGCACGGATTGCTACATGTGTGAAACTATGATCCCCTGCACTTGTGGGAAGGCAGACAGAGACACAAACCCAAGTGCTCGCTCATTCTGATTGCTGTCACCACAGGTGAGGTTTGTGTAATTGCTGGCCCTAGGAAACAATCCATTAGTCACCTGTCTGATGCATTTGTACACTGCTGACTAGGAGATCCTGGATATGTCTCCAGCAGAGCCCCGAAAGGATCCAGAAGCAAAAAGGTTGAGGGCAGTGGTTACTTTGACAGCACTGGTAATGTGTGGGTTCCAGGTTCAGCAGGGATCAAGTCGTCTTCCAGACATAATAATCTTGCTGACACAATAATCTTAGCCTCCAGAAGCACTGATGTTCCAACAGGTCAAAGAAGCTCATCCTCTGCCTTTTTTGTAGGTAGTGCCTCCTGCGAGCTTCACTCCACCGCTGCTCCCATCTTTGCTGCTCCCCTCTTTTGTCCAGTTGCAGGTCTGTCAAAAGCAGACTTTTGTTGCTGGTGCTCCCCTTTCTGATGTCCAGCTCTAGGTTAGTCAGGAGCTGTTGCTGATGATCGTATAGCTCTTTATCCAAGGCCCTTCGAAGGCAGCCAGCGCAGCAGCCTTCCTGATCTGATTCAGAAAACCTCCAAAGTGTTGAAAGTAAACTCTCAGAAAAGTACTGTGAACAAACCCTTTTCCCCCAATAGGAAGAAAAGCACCAGTAAGCATTAAGTTGTGTTCTCACCTTGCTTTCAATGGGAAGTTTCAGGAGGCCCAGGAAACCTATGGAAGCACTGTTAAATTAAAAAATGTATTGAAATATTGTTCCAATTGCGTGATTAGCATATGTTAATAGGTAACCCGCCCTTCCCAAGGGATTTGGAGACAAGTTAAGCGTGGAAGTTGACAGGTTGGAGCTGGCTTCCTGACACATTATATTTTTTACCAACGTCATCCCCATCCTGACATATACCTATGTGCTGCTCCATATTAAAATAACCTCCATTTTCTTCATGTGAATTATCAAAAAGGTGCTAAACACCAAAAGCAACAGGCTACAGCACACAGTTAAATGGTCCCACAACCCAAGGATCACAGCAAAGCTCTGTAACCCTACCACCTCCAGTCAAGAATGACGGAGTTATCAGGCATCTAACAGGAGGAAGAGGATCCGTCACAATCCGCATCCTCTATTATGGTGGAGCCCAGAGTAACAGTGCAGGAGACAAAGCTGAAGTATTTCCAAAGGGACCTTGGCTGTCGGAGGCTAATCATTTGCAGTCCCAGGACATCACTGTAGGATGTCCTTGCCCTTAGCATCATAACCTGCTTCATCAATGCCCATCATCCATTGTAATGATTCACAACTCCTCCAGTATTGAAGCAGCCTGTGCCAGCCAACAGCAGAATGTGGGAAACAGCAAAGCTTGGGCTGACAAATGGCAGGTAACATGCAGGTCACAGAAGTGCCAGGCAATGGTCATCTGCGACAAGAAAAAGCCTAACCACCTCCACCTGATCTTTAACGGCAACACTTTCACTGAGTATCCTATCAGTAACATCCTGTGGGCCATCAGTGACTAGAAGTTTTATTAGATCAGCCATAACTAATATATGGCTACAATAGCAGGGTATAGAGCCTCAGTACATTACAGTATGTGTCTCATCCCCTGACTCAAAGTCTCCCTCTCTTCACCATCTACAAAAATTCAAGTCAAGAGTGTGATAAAACACTCATCACTTGCCTGGACAAGTGCAGTTTAACAATGCTCATGAAGCTTGGCACCATCTAGAACAGAGCTTGATAGGCATCCCTACTACTGGACCCTCCATCACAGGCACACTGTAGTTACAGTATGTACTATCTACAGGATGAACTGCAGTAACTTACCAAGCTAGCTTCGACAGCATTTATCAGATTCACAACTTCTACCATCACGAAAGATTAAAAACAGCAATCAAAGGAACGCCATCACCACCAAGTTCTCCTCCAAGTTAAACAAAATCTTGACTCAGACATATGTTGCTGTTCATTCATTGTCTCTGGATCAGCATCCTAGAATTCTCTACCTACCACTATTCTGGGAGTGACATCGGCACAAGGACTACACCAGTTCAAGGAAAAGGCCTACTATCACCCTCGCAAGACAACTAGAGATAGAGTCATAGAGTCATTTACAGCACAGAAGGTGGGCATTTGGCCCATCAAGTCCATGCCAGCTCTCCACATAGCAATCCAGTCACTCCCTCTCCCCCACTTGATCCCTATAGCCCTGCAAGTTTATTTCCTTCAGGTGGCCATTCAATTTCCTTTTGAAATCATTGATTGTCTCCACATCTGCCACCCTTGTGGGCAGCAAATTCCAGGTCATTACCATCCAGGGCATAAAAAGGTTCTTCCTCACATTCCCCCTGCATCTCTTGCCCAAAACATTCAATCTGTGTTCCCAAGTCCTTGTACCACTAGTTAATGGGAACAGTTTTTCCTTATCTAACATATCTAAGCCTGTCATAATTTTGTACACTTCTATTAAATCTCCTCTCAATCTCCTTTGCTTTAAGGAGAACAAACCCAGCTTTGCCAATTTAACCTTGTAACTAAAATCCCCCATCCCAGGAAACATTCTGGTAAATCTCCTCTGTACCCTCTTAAGGATCCTCATATCCTTCCGAAGGTTTGCGGACCAGAACTGGATGCAATACTGCAGTTGAGGCCTAACCAGAGCTTTATAAAGGTTCAGCATAACCTCCCTTCTTTTGTACTCAATGCCTCTATTTATGGAGCCTAAGATCCCATATTCTTTTGTCATGCACACCAGAAGTGCGATGATACAACAATCATGGATTAACTCTGAAGAGTTATGAAAAACGGACTTTGTCTTTAGAAAATGAACCTTTATTTTTTTTAAAAGTGAACAATGTCCAAAATGGCCACTGAAGCAAAGGGGATTGGCCTTTTGAGTATTCAAACTGTCTGACAAAGACAAAGGACACATCATCAAAGCCAAAAGTTGTTAATGGAACCTATCTTACACCTATCCGAAAAAAATTCCAGAATTGAATGTCTTCTTCTGAAACAAAGGAGGTGTGAAGTAGCCACATCCTGGCGCATTGTGTAATCACCATGGGGAAGAGAGGAGAATGTCTCCTACCAGTAGGTGAGAGGTGACACAGTTTTGCCTTAAAAAAAAGACAGCCAGAGAGAGAAAAAGAGAGACTAAGCCAGAAGGTGAAACTACTTGTAACAGCTTGAGTTACAGACAAACCAGGAAGCACAGTGCCCTGTTGAAAAAATCCAACATCTACAGTATACAGCAATGAAAGCTAGAAGTAACCCATCTTCAACAGACCCTTCAATCAAAAGAGAAATCTACAATAATCACAGGCCTGCATCCATCTAGAACTTGATTCTCAAGAGAATTCAACAGGTTTATCATAAACTTTCCCCCCACTAAAAACCACCTTCCTCTTTCCCTTTTCTATCTGTTTCTTCTTGTGTGTGTGCGAGTGAATGTTGGAGTGGATGCGGTTGCGACAATTTCGGGATAAGGCGGATTGATCAATAAACAATTGCCTTTGTTTTTTAAAACCTACAAAAAAACCTGTTGCTGTCTCCTTGGCAAAGTGATGCAAGCGATTCAGATTTTCTAGAACCATAGAAAAGTTACGGCACAGAAAGAGGCCATTCAGCCCATCATGTCTCCACTGGCTGAAAAAACTAGCCACCCAATCTAATCCCACCTTCCAGCACCTGGTCTGTAGCCTTGCAGGTTACAGCACTTCAGGTGCAGGTGCATGTACCTGTCAAATGAGTTGAGGGTTTCTGCCTCCACCACCGATTCGGGCTGTGAATTCCAGGCACCATCACCCTCTGGGTGAAAAAGTTTTTCCTCATGTCCCCTCTAATCGTTCTACCAATCACCTTAAATCTGTTCCACCTGGTAATTGATCCTTCTGCTAGGGGAAACAGGTCCTTCCTGTCTACTCTTTGTTTTTGTACATAATTTTGTACACTTCGATTAAGTCATCTCTCAGCCTCCTCTGTTCTAAGGAAAACAACTTTAGCCTATCCAATCTTTCCTCATAGCTGCAATTTTCAAGCTCTGGCAACATTGTTGTAAATTCTTAATCATTCTCAGGTAACTGCCTCGATCTATAAAGAATAGAGTAGGCAGTGTGCCTCTGGTAAAACTGTCTTCATCCCTTCTAAGATCCAAGATATTCCAGGAGTAATACCTGGGTATTATAGTCTAGTGGTTCCTTTACTGAACCAGTTATCCAGAGAATCTGAGTTCAAATCCAACCATGGTAGGTTGAGAATTTGAATTCAGTTTAAAAATTTGCAAATTAAAAGCTTGTATCAGTAAAAGTGAGCATGAGGCTCTCAGATTGTTGTAAAAACTCAACTAACTCACCAATGTCCTTTAGGAAACAAAACTTGCTGTCCTTACATGGTCTGGCTGATACATGGTGACTCTTAACTGCCCTCTGAAGTAAGGCACACACAGTTGTATCAAACCACTAAGGGCAACTTAAGGATGGGTAATAAATGTAGCTCTCAAAATTCCAAAAATAGAAAAGATAGGCAAAAACGCAAATAACATTGCACCAAAAAAGACATAGAACTAATACACACAGCACCATTCCAGCAAGCAAAACTTCACCGAGAAACTCCATCACATAATTAAAGAAATCAATCTTTTATAGGCTGGCCGAGTACCACTGATTTTACATAGGCACAGAGCACATTTCAGCCAAAAAATGAAATGATAGAAAGAAAGCAAAAATGTGCATTTGTATAATGCCTTCCATATCCTCAGTATGTCCCAAAGCTTTTCACAGCCAATTAAGTACTTTTTAAATGCTTGGAATGTTGTGAGCATTGATGACGTTCTTGCACATTTCATGCAATAACACTTTAGTACCTACTGAAAACCTGATGGAACATTGTGTTTTGGTGCAAAGTGAATGCTGATAATGTGAAAGGGTTCCTTGCCCAATTTCCAGGCTGTGTTCACACACTCTGCACAGTAAGACCCTGTTGCTGACTGAAAAATCCACTCTTTTGGACAGGACGTCAGAAATGCTCCATCTATCAATATTGGCGACCACGCTCTGGAAGTGGTTCAAGAGTTCACCTACCTCGGCTCAACTATCACCAGTGACCTGTCACTCGATGCAGAAATCAACAAGTGCATGGGAAAGGCTTCCACTGCTATGTCCAGACTGGCCAAGAGAGTGTGGGAAAATGGCGCACTGACACGGGACACAAAAGTCCGAGTGTATCAAGCCTGTGTCCTCAGTACCTTGCTTTACATCAGCGAGGCCTGGACAACGTATGTCAGCCAAGAGCGACACCTCAATTCATTCCATCTTCGCTACCTCCAGAGAATCCTTGGCATCAGGTGGCAGGACCGTATCTCCAACACAGAAGTCCTCGAGGCGGCCAACATCCCCAGCTTATACACACTACTGAGTCAGCGGCGCTTGAGATGGCTTGGCCATGTGAGCCGCATGGAAGATGGCAGGATCCCCAAGGACACATTGTACAGCGAGCTCGCCACTGGTATCAGACCCACCGGCCGTCCATGTCTCCGCTTTAAAGACGTCTGCAAACGCGACATGAAGTCCTGTGACATTGATCACAAGTCGTGGGAGTCAGTTGCCAGTGATCGCCAGAGCTGGCGGGCAGCCTTAAAGGCGGGGCTAAAGTGTGGCGAGTTGAAGAGACTTAGCAGTTGGCAGGAAAAAAGGCAGAAGCGCAAGGAGAGAGCCAACTGCATAACAGCCCCGACAACCAATTTTATCTGCAGCACCTGTGGAAGAGTCTGTCACTCTAGTCTTGGCCTTTATAGCCACTCCAGGTGCTGCTCCACAAACCACTGACCACCTCCAGGCACTTAACCCTTGTCTCCCGAGACAAGGAGGCCAAAGAAGAAGAAGTTCACACACTCTGCACAATAGGACCCTGTTGCTGACTGAAAAATCCACTCTTTTAGGTTCTAAGTGTTTGGGGAGGGAGAAGGGCTGGAAAAGCTGTATGCCATTTCTGTCAAGACATTATCATTAGTATAACAAAAGGTTTTGAAGCCACTAATTTTATTAATTTTGTAAATAAGAAAAAGATTGTCTGGCTTCCTCCCACCATTTTGGCAAATGTGGGGTGAACAAGGTCAGAAAAGTGCTCAGTGGCAAACTCTGTTGTGTCCCTTCCTGCTTTTGGGACAGCAGACCTGATGGTAGAGCTTAGGCCTGCCTGTGCATAAACATAGGAACAACTGAAGGCTATTTAGCCCCTCAAGCATGTTCCACCATCATTTAGATCATGGCAGATGTGTACTTCAACTCCATTTCATCGTTTGATCCATATCCTTTGATCTTCTTTCTCCTTCTTCTTTGGCCTCCTTGTCTCGAGAGACAATGGGTAAGCGCCTGAAGGTGTTGCCAGTAGTCATTTGCGCAGCGCCTGGCTGTTCTTTGTGCAGTGCTTCTGGCTGCTTTAAGTGCTACGATGTTAACTCGCTGGGGGCTTTCTTGTAGTTCAGCAGTGCAATGCACTTAGCGGCTATGACAGGTTCCAGCTCTTCAAAGTGAGATTAAAACCAGTCTGCATTCTGCTTCACACGTTTGTCATAGGTGGTCATTGCTGAGTCATAGATGGCATCTCTGATGTGGGCCCACTTGGTCTCTGCATCCCCTGTGGGAGTGTTTTGAAGGGCTTTTTCAAGTGAATTTAGAAACTTACGTAACAGCTGTGAATAAGAAATTCCGCTAGTGTTGATGCGCGGGCGGCCCTTCTGCTTGGAGTGACGCAGCTTCTTTGGTTTGAGTCTAACCTTGCTGCACACCAGGGAGTGGTCGGTGTCGCAGTCCGCACTGTGGAGGCTGCGTGTGATTTGAACGCTGTTTAAAGAGGCTCGCCTTGTGACGATGAAGTCCAGCTGACACCAACGACGTGATCTTGGGTGCCTCCAAGAAACCTGGTGACAGGGTTTAGTATGAAAGAACAAGTTGGTGATGCAGAGGTTATGATAGGTACACAACTCAAGCAGTCTCTGTCCATTCTCATTCATCCTTCCAATGCCATAGCGCCCAAGGCAGGAGGGCGATGAGTCATGGTCGGCCCCAACCCTGGCATTAACGTCCCCCAGCAGGAACAGATGTTCAGTATTGGGGATGCTAGTAATGATATTATGGAGTTCCTCGTAGAACTGGTCTTTAGCTTCAGGTGGGGAGCAGAGTATTGGAGCATAGATGCTGAGTAGGTGTACTGGACCAGAGGCAATTAGCAGTCGGATGGACAGTATGCGTTCCGAGCCATTTGAGGGTGACTCTATCATGTTGAGCAAAGAGTTTCTGATGGCAAAGCCCACTCCATGCTGTCTTGGTTCTTCAGGATCCCTACCCTGCTAGAAGAAGGTGTAGTCTTGCTCTCTTAGAGATCCGCTCGCAGGGAGGCGTGTCTTCTGAAGTGCCGCAATGTCCACATTGAGTCTACTGAGCTCGTTGTTAATGATAGCGGTCATCCGAGAATCGTTGCTTTGTGTAAGGTCTTCCGACAGACCAGGACACATAGTTCTGACGTTCCAGCTTGCAAAACGAAGGGCTGGTACCTTCTTTCCTTTTTTTGTCATGTTGTTTGGTGCGGTGTTGCAGTCCACTTTTCGGGCAATGACCTTGAGCTCCAAGCACCCATTGAAGCAGGTGGACTGTGGCAGGACAGACCCTTACTGACCGGGGCTGCCCGGTTTGAGGCGGGCGGTAGCTGTCCAGTGAGGTGCGATGACCTATCCCACCGACAAAGGCAACCCGTGGCGCCCAATCTCTATGCCAATTGAGCTGGACTTATAACCTGTAACTGCTGCCTTCCGTGTTGTTTTGGTCGCTGTGAGGCGACTATGGAGTGACCTCTCCATGGCACATGCCTGGGCGGATTTATGGAGGTTGTGAGTTGCCCAAGCGTCAAAACCCACCTCTCGGCCTTCCTGGTGGGGTCCAAAGGAGTGCAGAGCATGACATTTGGCTGCAGGAACTGCCGGAAACATGCCAAAGGTGACACATGACCGCCTTCAGGGTCCCGCTCCGGATTTTCTGTTAGGGTTTATTCCCTTCGCCTTGGTCTCTCCCGAGAGACAAGGCAGTGGGGTTGTTAGGGCCCCTACTCAGGGATAGGTGGATGCAGGTGGGGGGAAGGGGATGCGGGGGGGGTGGAGGGGGTGCGAGGGAGAGGGGTGCGGTGGGAAGGGGTGGAGGGAAGGGGGTGCAAGGGGGAGCTGGGAAGGGGGCTGTAGGGGAGGGGGTGCAAGGGGAAGGGGGTGCGAGGGGAAGATGGTGTGAGGGGGGAGCTGGGAAGGGGGTGTGAGGGGGTGGGGGGAAGGGGGTGCGAGGGGGGTGAGCTGGGAGGGGGGCGCGAGGGGGGAGCTGGGAAGGGGGAGCTGGGGGGGGCGGGAGAGGGGGGAGGAAGGGGGTGCAGGTAATAAAATATTTCATCAGCTCCCACCATTGTCCTCTAGTGATCTTAATGCTGGTTGGGTACCTTCATTAATTGGTTAGTAGTAATGCACTTAAGAAAGGACCTCATCAGGTAAATCGGGCTCTCGGTGAACCTGTTCGCTTCCATCTGCATTGTCTTCATCAACAAATGGATCGCGACCCTGGCGAGCAGGCCAGCCCACAGCCTGCACGGCCTCCTCGATATCAGCGTCTCCCAGTGTACAGCATGGAAGGAGACCTTACCTTTGTTGTACCTGACTTTGTTCAGGTACTCTAATGTGGCTCGAAGCGCATCTGCAGCGCAATGTCGGCGAATTCCTGCTGGTACTGGCGCTTGAAGCTGTCGCCCACCTCCCGGGGGACGCAGTGAGCTTTCTCGGCGGGGGCGGAGGCTTGTTCACTAACACCTGCTTAACCCGCCTTCCCTCGCTGCCTATATATAAGCCTATATCGCCTGATATATCGCCTGTGATCTCCTTTGATACCTTTACCTCATTTCCACTACTCTTTGTGTGAAAATATGCTTCCTGATTTCACTTCTCCATGGCCCATCTTTAATTTTAAGTTTGTGCCCCCTTCTTCTGGATTTCCCCGGTCAAGATGAAATATCTTCTAGGGCTGGAATTTGCCTGGCAAGAGTGAAGTCCAGCCTCCAGGACTGAAAGCAGGACCCGAGCCCGTGCGGGTGGCCGATGGGACCCAATGGCGATTTTTACATTTTAGATTGGGATAGACAGATTTTCAGTCTCTCAGGGAATCAAGCGATATGGTGAGCAGGTGGGAAAGTGGATTTGAAGCCTACGATCAGCCACGATCGTATTGAATGGCGGAGCAGGCTGATAGGCCATATGGTCTACTCCTGCTCCTATTTCTTGTGTTCTTGCGTACCGGCGGCAGCCAATTAAAAGGCCACTGCTGGGACTGTTGTCCAATTAAGGAAGGTGGTGTGCCTCTCAGACCTGCCAACCCAATCAGAGGGCTGGCAGCTCTGCAGCCTCGGCAGCACCACGGATAGAGGCTGCAAGGTGGAGAGGGCACCTTCATATTGAGGCACCCTCGAAGGGCGGGTAAGGACTTTTTTTAATGTGCCGGGGGGCAGCCAGGTAGGCTTCGGCGATCGGAGGGGTGAACCCTCCAGCTGCAGCATTGGAGCCGGGTTGGGGTGGGAAGGACAGCCTCTGTCACTGGGGGGCCCCTCCATGGGCTATCGAGTGCCCAGAAAGGAAGAACCACCAGGAAGCCACAGCAAGGCCACCTCGATGTACCTGGCGGTTTCCCCATGCAGCGGGGGCCCATCCCGATGCTGGCAATGTGCCAACTGAGGCGTAAAGTGGCCGTTAATTGGCCACCCACCTCTGGTTGGCCATGCCACTGCCATTCCCGCTTCTGGGAATATCCTGTTATGGTGGGAAGACGTCGGGCTTCTCTCCCAACACCTTCCACAGCCATTTTATGAGACCTCCTGCCTCCTAGCCCATCTCCAGAGGGTTGGTAAAATTCAGCCCTCCGTATCTATTGTACCGCATTCTTTTAGAATTTTAAATACCTCATTAAGATCACCACACAACTTTCTAAACTCCAGGGAATACAAACTAATTTATGCAACCTATCTTTATAGTTTAACTCTTCAAGTCCTGGTATAATTTTTGTGAATTTACACTGGGTCCTGACCTAGGTGGGAATGCGTGTTGTGAGGAAGATGCAAAGTGGCTTCAAAGGGATTTGGACAGACCTACCATGTGGGCAAGAACATGGCAGATGAAATATAATGTGGAAAAATGTGAGGTTTTACACTTTGTTAGGAGGAATTGATGTGCAGAGTATTTCTTAAATGGTAAGAGATTACAAAGTGTAGAGGCACAAAGGGACTTGGGTGTCATCCTCAATAAGTCACTGAAAACTAACATGTAGGTGCAGCAAGTAATTAAGAAGGCTAATGGTATGTTAACCTTTATCGCAAGAGGATTTGAGTACAGGAGTAGCAAAGTCTTGCTTCAATTGTATAGAACCTTGGTTAGACCGCACCTGGAGTACTTTGTGCAGTTTTGGTCCCCTTACCTTATTGCCATAGAGAGAGTGTAACAAAGGTTCAACAGACTTGTTCCCGGGACGGCGGGACTGTCCTGTGAAGACAGATTGGGGAAATTGGGCCTGTATTCTCTAGAGTTTTGAAGAATGAGAGGTGATCTCATTGAAACCTACAAAATGCAGGGTAGATACAGGTAAGATGTTTCCCCTGGTTGGGGAGTCTAGAACCAGGGGACACAATTTCAAAACAAGGGAGAAGCCACTTAGGACCGAGATGAGGAGAAATTTCTTTAGTCAGAGGGTTGTGAATCTTTGGAATTCTCTACCCCAGAGGGCTGTGGAAGCTTAGTCACTGAGTATGTTTAAAGCAGAGATTGACAGATTTCTAAATACCAATGACATAAAGGGATATGGGGATAGTGTGGGAAAAAGGCATTGAAGTGGATGATCAGCCATGATCGTGTTGAATGGCGGAGCAAGCTCGTTGGGCTGAATGGCCTACACTTGCTCCTATGTTCCTATGAATCTGTCCTGAGGTGTGATGACCAAACCCAAATACAATACTTTAGATAGGGTCTGAACAAGGCTTTGTGCAACTGAAGCATAATATTCTCCCATTTGTATTCCAAACCCTTTGAGATAAAGGCCAACATTCCATGTCTTTTTGATTACTTTTTGTACCTTTGCACCAGCTTTTAGTGATTTATGTACCTGGAAACCCAAATACCTTTGCTCCTCCAATGTTTTTCGTCTCTTGCCATTAAGAAAATATTTTGATTTGCTTTTTTTGGATCCAAACTGGATGACTTCATGCTTCCCCCAAATTGAACTTCATCTGCCAGTTTTGAACACTCACTTAATCTATCTATGACCCTTTGTGACTTTCTCTTCTCATCCACCGAATTTACTGTACCTCCTAACTTAGTGTAATCTGCAAACTCGGAGCTACAATTCTCTATTCTCTCATTGATATATATGGTGAAAAGTTGAGGATCCAGTACAGATCTCTGGCAACATCACGGTCATATCCCACCAAACGGAGGACATTCCTTTTATCCATACTCTCTGTCTCCTCCCTCCCAATGATTGAGTGCAAGCAAACAACATTAAAATGAGGGAAACATGGCTTCCCCTATGGTGCCTGCCATTTGTCCTGAATGAATTCTGGATTCCAGTGCTGTTGGCTGGGCCCTGATATCCAATGCTTAAAGGTTTCTCCAGCAATGGAAAAGATAATGCAAACAATAAATGCAGAGGTTCTGCAATGCGTCGGCCCTGGAAGACAGGAAGAAAGTTTGGTAATGTTTAAAAACCTTTTTACCAGTAGTTTTGAAGAGCTCCCCAGAGGAGACTGAGGAGCCCACTTCGAGCATACAAATGATGCTAGGGCCAGATAGCCAGCCATGTTCAAGGGGGGATTTCTGTGGCAGGCAGATCTGATCCACAGATGTGCCCTAATTGAAAAATCTAAACTGCTGTTTTAAAATCACGAGAATGGCATGAAGGGAAAAAATATTTCCCATAGATTTTCTTTCCCCTTTGGATTTTTTTTGAGGGTGGGAGTGTAGGGGGGGGAGTTGGCGTTAATTTTTTTAACTTAATTTGTAATGGAGAAGAATACATAGAAAGGAAAGATAGCAATGTACTAACCAAGACAATTTTACTTTCTAAAAATGACAATGTGTCAATTACTGTAAAGCTACATTGCCTTTGGGAATGAAGTCCACAGCAATGACATTCACAGATACATTTATTTCTGACTCAGAGTTCATGTTACATGTTAAAAATATAAATCACTAGCTCTTCTATTCAGTTGCTTATTCACTAATCTCCAGAGACATCATACACTGACAGATATCACAAGCACTTCTGAATGCTGAATTCCCTTCTCATGTGCTGATCAAAATGAGAAAATACTCTTATGCTCTTCTACTCCGCTAATCCTGTTCTCTCAATGACAAGCTATGCTCCAAAGTAAGCACCAGTCAGAGATAGGGAGCTGAAATTTCCCTTTAGAGGCAGGAAACTGAGGTCAGGACTGTTTTCGGGTGTCAAAACCATCCCCAGCGAGAAACAGTCACTCATTATGATTTTCAAGGAGGTGCCTCCTTAATTGGCCTAGAGCCAGGTTCACTGCTAAGTAAGGATGGCGGGAGGGCTCTTGAAGCTTGAGGGCCAATCAGAGGCCTTCCATCTTGAAAGAAGCAGCAGGCTGCAGTAGAAGGTAAGAGAGATGTCATTTCAAAATGGAGGCGCCCTCTCTCCAACTTTTTAAAATATTAAATTAAAAAATGGGTTTTGCAGCCAGGCCACTACGATGGTGGGGAAGCCCCTCTGCAGGGCAGCCTGTGAAGGCCTCTCGACTTGCCTGGAACACCGGCCCTGCCAGCCTGCCACCGGGAGGCTGCCTCCAGGCACACAAACTGATTCCCACAGGCAAGACCAATTGGAAACTTCTAGTTTGCCTTTTTAATTAGCCTCAAGTGTCTCTTTATGAGCTGATCAGCTACCCAGCACATGTGGGCAGGTAGTCCTGCAGCCCTCTCCCAATTCCATTGCCACAAAAATGGCCCAGAGGTGGTGTGGAGCTGGGGAATCGCACACCTGCCAGCAGGGCTATTTTTAGCTCCCACCTGCATCTGCTTCCTGGGGCCAAAAATCCAGTCCAGGCTGACAATACTGTGGCACTGATTCTCCAACCAACACTCTTTTCAAGTGTGGTTCTCCACTGGAAGCACACAGATTTGGCAAATGTACCTACTTGTGTCAGTTTTAAAGACTCCCTGGTATAGCATGATGAAGTACAGTGTGTAATACAACTATTTTTTAGAACTATTTTCCCACTTAGTTACTGCACAATGGTTCTTGTAAGTCCACTGTCCACTGCTGTCCAGTAGTTCTACCTTTTTCAAGAATATGCTTTCGGCAGAGTTGCCCATCCAAATGCTTCGGAATTGACATTTTTGCAGTAATCTCTCCACTGGAATAAAGAAAGGTCTGGGAATTCCTGGAGAACTGCTCTGCTTTTGTAAGTGTGGTGGAGCAGAACATATGCCCACTGAAACAGGAAAAAGCTGGCCCCTTCAGAAATTCTGGGATCCACTCATTTAATAATTCTTGTAGGTTGTCCTGCCAGCAGGGGGTCAGATATACTAGGGAGAGCCTGCAAAATTTGAGAACGGGACAGAGCAAGGATGTAACTTGCCTTTAAAGGGCCCCGTTCAGTTAAAGGGCTGAGCAGGTTCTTGGAACAAGGATTGAAATGACTGGAGATAAAGAAGGAAACGGGTGAGGTTGTAACTTTCCCAAGGTTGATGTGAAAGTGCTCCTGACCCAAATTAAAGAATGAAGTAATGCCATTGTTGGAGTAATGTAGAAGCGGCCATCAATGTGCATTTTTAGAAATGCCATGCGGAAGAAGATGACAATCTATGGCTGTGAGTGGAAACTTCCCAACCCTAAAGATCCCCTTTGTAGTATTGGAAGAAGTTTAATGACCTCACTAGAACAGCAATGGTAAAAATGTTTTCAAATGAGTAACACACCAAATAACTGACTCACAGAGAACCACATAAGCATTTCCTAGGTCAATATTCAAGCATTCCACAACCCCTGACTGATTATAACTGCAGGATTTGGAGATTGTAGCAGCCTTTTTTTCTATTCATTTGTGGGAGGTGGGCATCACTGGGAAGGCCAGCATTTATTACCTGCCCCTAATGGTATTTGAGAAGGTGGTGGTGAGCTGCCTTCTTGAACTGTTGCAGTCTGTGTGATGTAGATACACCAACAGTGCTGTTAAGGAGGGAGTTCTAGGAGTTTGATCTAATGACAATGAAGGAACAGCGATATATTCCCAAGTCAGGATGGTATGTGTCTTGGAGGGGAACTTGCATGTGGTATGTTCCCATGTGCCTGCTGTCATTGTCCTTCTAGCCAGTAGAGGTCAAAGGTTTAGCTGGTGCTGTCAAAGAAGTCTTGGTGAGTTGCAGCAGTGCATCTTGTAAATGCTGCCACTGTGCACCTGTGGTGGAGGGGGTGGATGTTTAAGATGGTGGATGGGGTGCCAATCAAGAGGGCTATTTGTCCTGGATGGTGTCAAGCTTCTTTGTTGAAGCTAACTCATCCAGGCAAGTGGAGAGTATTCCATCACAATCATGGCCTGTGCCTTACAGATGTTGGAAAGGCTTTGGAGGAATCAGGCAGTAAGTCACTCGCCTCAAAATACCCAGTCTCTGACCTGTTCCTGCAGCCACAGTATTTATGTGGGTTGTCCAGTAACGTTTCTGGTCAATGGTGACCCTGAGATGTTGACAGTATGGGATTCAGTGATGATGATGCCATCGAATGGAAGGGAAGCTGATTAGACTCTCTCTTATTGGAGATGGTCATTGTCTGTTACTTGTATGGAGCAAATGTTACTTGCTACTTAGCAGCCCAAGCCTGAATGTTGTCCAGGTCTTGTTGCATGTGGGCATGGACTGCTTCTGAGGAGTTGCGAATAGAACTGACCACTGTGCAATTAACACTATGCGTTCCTTCTGCAGGGAAGATTGCATATAATGCCAGGGATATTCCAATATCCAGCATTTGATACCACATGAAGAAAAATAAAAAGCTATAACTGCCTTCCATTCTGGTCTGGCAGATTGAAATGTGGTAGTTTCTATAGCTTTAGTGGGTTTGTGAGATTGTCTGCCTTTTCCATTTTCAATGTTTGTGTATTCTTCAATCTCTTCAGCAGTTACCACTTTCCTCATAAGAAATTCACAAAGAGCAAGATAAAACACTGCTCAAGCATCCAGAAATTAACAGTACCGTTTTTCCCTCCAAAGGCTGCAATTCAGAATACAGCTAAAAAAAATTGCTGAAAAACAGGGCCTTGCAATTGCTTCTACTTTTGGCAACACTGCTGAACACTCGGTCATTCTGTCATTCACTCTCTCCATTACACTCAGCAACCCAGAGGCATCCACTCGATAGGGTCGAGAGGGTAGATGAAGAATTGATACATGGTAAGATAGCGCATAAGACATCCAGAGAATGCCACTGCAGAGTCCAGTTTAATGTAGTTGAGCAGAGGCATAAGCCAGGTCAGCCCCTGGCTGCAGACCAAACAGATGATGATGTCATCCCATGAAAATTAGAATGATAGCAGAGCATCAGACACAAATGGAGGTTCTGCATGACCACCCCCAAAATATGCAACAGATGGTGGTGGAGCCCTCTGTCTTGCTGTGTGTCAACATCAGAGAGAAGTTAAACTCATTACAAAGCAGCCTGGAGAAAGTAGCAATCACAGGAGCTTATGTAAACATTCCTCTGCTTTATACAAAATCCAGGTAAGTCAATGTGGAGATATTGAATGAAAGACTTCATATCTTGGGGAATCACCTGGAGAGGTTATTGTCAACTGGATTTCAATGTATACAAGGCTGCATCCTGAAGGGACAAAGGGATATTCCTTTGACTTTCTCCCAGGGATTTAAGGATCTTACTGATTCCGTGAGATCTATTGCCCCAATGATCACTGGTAACCAAAATCCTATTCCCTGTACCAGAGGGGAAGCTTGTGTGCATGCTTGAGAGTAGCTCCCCTCATGGCAGCAGCTGCTTGGTAAAGTTTATGAGCCAGGTCTACAACATGAACAGGCTCTCTGGCATTCTCTGCGACAGATTTTTCAGGAGCTAGGGAGGAAGTTTAAAAAGTAGCTAAAAAGTTAAAACTACCTCAAAGGTAATAATCTCTGGGAGGGGATGGAGTAGTGGTAATGTCACTGGACTAGTAATCTAGAAGCCCAGGCTAATGCTCTGGGGACATGGGTTCGAATCCCACCATAGCAGCTGGTGAAATTTGAATTCAATTAATAAATCTGGAATTAAAAGCTAGTCTAACTGTGACCATGAAACCATTGCCAATTATTGAAAAAACCCATCTGGTTCACTAATGCCCTTTAGGGAAAGAAATCTGCCATCATTACCTGGTCTGGCCTACATGTGACTCTAGACCCACAGCAATCTGGTTGACTCTTAAATGCCCTCTGAAATGGCCTAGCAAGCCATTTAGTTGTATCAAACTGCTACTAAGTCTAGGAAAAGGAATGAAACCGGACGGACCTCCCAGCATCGACCTAGGCACTGGAAACGACAGCGGTTATCGCAGCCCTGTCAACCCTGCAAAGTCCTCGTTACTAACATCTGAAGGCTTGTGCCAAAATTGGGAGAGCTGTCCCACAGACTAGTCAAGCAACAGCCTGACATAGTCATACTCACGGAATCATACCTCACAGACAATGTCCCAGACAGCACCATTACCATTCCTGGATATATCCTGTCTCACTGGAAGGGCAGACCCACCAGAGGTGGTGGCACAGTGGTATACAGTTGGGAGGAAGTTGCCCTGGGAGTCCTCAACATCAACTCCAGTCCCCATGAAGTCTCATGGCATTAGGTCAAACATGAGCAAGGAAACCTCCTGCTGAATACTAACTACCGCCTCCCTTCGGCTGATGAATCAGTGCTTCTCCATGTTGAACACCAATTAGAAGCACTGAGGGTAGCAATGGCACAAAAGGTAATCTGGGCGGGGGACTTCAATACCCATCACCAAGAGTGGCTCAGTAGCACCACTCCTGACCGAGCTGGTCAAGTCCTAAAGGACATGGCTGCTAGGCTGGGTTTGCGGCAGGTGGTGAGAGAACCAACAAGAGGGAAAAACCTACTTGACCTCGTTCTCACCAATCTACCTGTTGCAGATGCATCTGTCCATGACTGTATTGGTATGAGTGACCACTGCACAGTCCTTGTGGAGACCATCGTTTTGTGTGGCATCTGCCACCGTGCTAAATGGGATTGATTTTTGAACAGATCTAGCATCTCAAAACTGGGCAACCATTAAGCCAGAAGGAGTACCGTTTGACAGAAATTCTTCATGCATCAAAAGGTATCTTGGTAACAAAGACACAACAGCAAATGAACCAGATGTAGGAGCTGAGGCAAAGCTAACATTCAGCAATCCAGATTTCCAAGCCAGTGATGTTGGCAGGCAGACAGCTTGCTATCCAGAGGGAGAAACATCAGTTCCAGAGTGGCTGACGGAATTTCCTAATCCTAAACTGGTGACCAGAGTTCCTGAGACAACAGGAAGATCATGGCATGAGAGGAGACAACCAAAGATGTACCTCAGAATGCAAACTTACTGATGGGCCACCATCCTTTACAGCAGTGTGAGCCACCACAAACAGTAATACAGCAGTTATGAAACCTTTGCAGAACCCCCCGATACACCCAACTGCCTTGCAGAGCCCCTGATACACCTAACCCCCTTGCAGAGCCCACATCAGCAGAGCAACAATGGCCTCAGAACCCCTCACTTCCCCAGTGTGCAATAGTCAGGATACTGCCCTGTCATGGCACTGAGGCCTTACGCCTGAGTGCTGCCAACTTTTAACAGTCGCCAACCTGAAGGCATGTGAGTGCACTCATTAAATCGCAAATAATTACATTTAAATTCATGATAAACAGATTTCAGCAATTTAAAATAAGTTCCTGTCGCGCTGGGTGTCAATTCTGCCATGGTACTTTCCTGCCTCTGACAAGATCGGGAACCGACGTAATGACGCCAGATTTCAGGGCAGACGGCTCTGCTGTGATTCTCCATCCTGCCACACCACCATACCTGTCATAAACAGCCCCATAAAATTCAGCCCAGTGAGAGTGTTGGATAGTATTACAGAAGGGAGTAATACCATATTAAACAGGAGCAGACTAAGAAGGACTTCTCGGAATACAAAGACAGGTTTACAATGCAGGTATGTAAACGTACAAAGTGTAGTGAATAAGGTTGGTGAGCTACAAGCACAAATAGCCATGTGGGAATATGATGGTAGTGACAATAACGGAAATATGCATAAAAATGGTGAGGATCGGGCGCTTAATATTCAAAGATACAAAGTGTTCAGAAAAGATACGGAAGGAATAAAGGGAAGTGGGGTGGCGGTACTGATTAGGGAAGACATTGTGGTGTTGGAAAGAGTGGATGTTCTTGAGGGGAAAAGGACAAAATCCATTTGGTTAGAGTTAAGAAGAAAAAAGGGGATGATCACTGTACTGGGGGTATTCTATAGGCCTCCAAATAGTGAAGGAGAGAGAGAGGAGCAAGCCTGCAGGGCAATCACAGAGATGTGCAGGAACTATAGAGTGGTGATATTGGGGGACTTTAATTACCCAAATATTGATTGGGATAGTATTAAAGGGTAAGGAGGGGAGGAATTTCTAAAATGTGTTCAGGAGAATTTCCTTGACCAGTAATGTTCTCGGTCTAACTAGGAAGAAGGCATTGCTAGATCAGGTGCTGGGGAATGAGGTGGGCCAAGTAGACTAAGTGTCAATGGGGGAACACTTGGGTATCATCATATTATAAGGTTTAGATGAGAAATGGAGATGAGGAATGAACAATTTAAAGTAGAACGACTAAATTGTGGAGTTGCTCTGCAGCACTGGTAGTGAGAAATCCTGAGATTCCAACACAAGGTTAATGTGCTGAATGTTAGAGCCCCTAACATCGGGGGTCGGGGGGGTGTGCAGAAAATACCTCCAGCAGAGGCCCGCCACAGGCCTCGACGCCGTGAAGGCTCGGTCCGATATTGACGGCGGTGGTGAGGCCTCGTGGCGGTCACCCTGTCGTTGGTGACAGGCGCCAAATTTAGACATTTAAATAAATTCAAATTAACAAATAAATTACCTTCTCAATCCCACCATCCATCCCGGAGTGATACTGATGCCAGTGGCCGGCACTCTTGTGCCTTCGGATACCTGTCTGGGGATCCAAGGCGGAACACTGGTGGGGAGGGGGAAGCAGGTAGGTTTTCCAGTGCAGGAGAGTGGGGAGTGGCATCAGAGTCGTTTCATTGGTGTAGGGGATGGTGGGAAGGGGAAAAGTTTATAGTTTATGAACTTTGGTGGGGGGGAAGGATCAGGTGCGCAAGATAAATATTTCGGGGGGGAGAGGGCAGGTAATTAAATCTATAGTTGTTGGGGGATGGGAGAGGGGCAAGATCAATTTATTTAATTTTATAAAATCAATTCTCCTTTAAATATTGAAATGTAACGATAGGGCTCAAAGCCATTTAAAAATGTCATCAGCGCCTATGCAAAGGCAGCTGACACCATTTCCGGGGTCGGACTGTCCGCCCCTTCCACATCATCAGTGAGGGGCGGTCTGCGCCGGCCATTTAAATGAGCCGCCCCATTTAATATTGCGGCCCATGCAGGCAGACCGCCATTGTTTACGTCCGCCACTGTTTACGGCGGCGGCACCATAAATTTCAGCCCAATGAGTGGGAAAGGGATCCCATTTCCCAAATGTGCAGGAGGTGTTCCTGCTGAATCGCACCCATCCAGCAGAAGAATTTTCTTAGCTCCACTAAGAATGTCGAGACCAATCTTTCCATATCTTCTAGTTAATGAGAACGACTTTGTTAACATTTATTAGAGCTATAAATGCATTATCTATGCCACAAGATAGCTTAGAAAAGGAAAATCAATAATTTAAAGCAAATGATAAAAAAGACATTAATGAAAAAATTCCTAACTGCTTTTTACTTCTGTGAAAAAAAAAATGGCCTTATGGTTTTACTACTTGCTATGTGACACTCACAGGTTGAGATTTTTATCAGTGTCGGGTGTATTAGGTTGAAATTCTTATCAGCGTCGGTTGTATAGATATGATGCTAACATTATACCTGTATATTTCATTCTTGTAATAGGTCTGGGTTAATTTAAAAGCTATGCACTGACTGAAATGCTAAGTGATATTTTAAGGCACTACAACTGTACTGCGCTGTAATGTTCTAACATTATTTCCAAGATTTTACAATTCAGCAGAAGTGTAAATTCCATCTGGATGAGAATGCCACCAACCTTTGTGACCCTGCTCTGAGTCTACCAAATTTTGGGGTATATGTAATCAGAGGGCATTTGCAGTCTACTCTTAAAGGAGAAATGCACACATGATGAACGGCAGCACAATGCAAAATATGGTGGATCTCTCAAATGTATTTCATTTGATCTTTATGAAGAAGAATGCATGGAATTTTCATGGGAGTTCTTTTACTCTAACTTCAGTGCAAGATCAACAAAAAACCCACAGAAACAGCATAAATGGCCGTTCACATTATTTCCCCAAGGTTTTAGTTGATTTCTTACCAAAGTTATGGCAGATCATGGGAGAAATTCATGGAGATTCTACCCCAAAGTCTTCCAACTACTAGGCAGATACACAGGAGAAACTGTGGACTACATGCAAGTAGAACATTAGTACCAGCTGTAGGCTTGTCATAGCATTCATTATATGTTTATTTATGCTACTGAAGCTCTTATATCTTTATTCAAAAACAGTAGCCAACCAGCATGTCATTCTTTGCAATGAAAATTAGAAGGGAACAGTAGTGCTCAGCTACCTATTCTGTCCTCACTTAGATCTCCTGCAGCAGAAATCAGAAGAGCACAAGAAAAACCAAGGTTGTTTTGTTTTCCAGTCTTGCAGCAGCCCTCCATGCATGAGATTGTCACACTCTCTCTCCAAAACACTCATCTAGGAAGGAGGGACCTTTAGTTAATGAGCCACAGGAGAATGAACAGGATGAGGCACAGAGCACAAATAGGCAGATGAGGGACCCGAAGGGACAGCCGATGTTAACAGAAGGGTCTGGAATCATTTGACCTCAGCTAAGGGTACCCAGATCTCAAAGGGGTACCGCAGGGGTAAATAAAGAATGCTGTTCAAGCATGCCATGTACATGGTTCCACTCGGGACAGTCTCAAAAATGCGGAGCTGGTTGTTTAGCAGAGTCCACTACTGCAACTGTGGCCACATGATGGATGTGTATATGATACCTTAGTCCACACTATAATGTGTGGTAGCTACAGGGCAAATTGCAACAGAGGTCCCAGCACAGAGGCTTGAATAGGAGTCTTAGCTTCTGCAATGGAGGCTCTGGCAGCTGTCACAGTAACTTTGCCTCTTTAGAAAAGGTTCTCTCTTCAACTCCCAAATGATTGAGGCTGCAATTCAGCGAAGTACATTTCAAGGTTTTAGTGATCTAATAGGCATAGTTCAGCTGCTTTCCTACAGGTCAATGGTCCTGCAGAATCATGACCCAGTGCCAGTAACCTGACAGGTTTTGGCTTCCATGATAATGATGCTTTGTGTTAGGACAGTAGCAAGTGTACTGTATAGCAGCTCTCTCAGATGACTGCAAATATGAATGGAAACAGATAAGAACATGTGCAGCAGTATAAGAGCAGGAGTGGCATTGCAAAGTGGGGAATGTGTGCAAAGGTTATCTTACGGGCTCCTACATTTTACTGGACAATGATACTAAATACTATCTATTTAATTTGCTGTCAAATCTCACACATGCTGTGAAAAGATATATTTGCAATAGGTAATGTAAAAGTAGTTAACAAAATGATCAGCGATCAGCTTTTAATATTGCTAACTGGCTCAGGGCACCATGCAATTGTAGGGATTGCACAATCCTAAAGGCTCCCAGTATAAGAAATGCAGTCAGCAGCAGATCCCTCTGGGGACTGAGCTGTTATTTAGTAGATTCACTAGCTGTTTGTAAGATAAAGCAATGTAACTATTCTTATATTAATCTCAAAACTAAGTCAAGTCTATCAAAATATTTCTTCCCTTCATACCCCTCTGAAAATAGTTAGGTATATGGGCCACAACTTTCTACAGATCCTTTGTGCACACTTCCAGCATAAATCATTTGGGGTACACTGGATACATCTGGTCTTAGATTCATCACCAAACTTCTGGGGGCAACTGCTTAAGGCAAAACCTTTCCACTCCAAAGATGGCCCCTTGACCCAGTAAGGACATGGCTGGGCATTTCCTCAGCCTTAGTCTATTTTATAAAGAGCTTTCAACATAGGGTAGAAATGTGATGGGAGGAGTGCAAAATGGTAATTGATACATTAGAATGTTATTGACATACTAGTTATATTTGCAGACCCAGGAGGTAACTTTCACCCGGCTGCTAGTATGCAGGCACATACAGGCATGCTGGTCTTCTGGTCAGTGGATGTGATCTTTGTTTTTAGTTTATGCAGCTGGTGGCTAACCAGAAAGGCAGGTAATGCAGGCTCCACTATACTCTATTCTACCTATTCTAATCCTTTCCTTACTTTTCTAACTTGAAAATTTACAGTGGCTTGCTTCCTCCTGCCTTCCTTCTCCCATTATCCCTTACAAAAATTGTATTTGATAGGCTCCAAAGAGCTTCAAAAGACAATCTTTAGTTATTTAAATGGATAAGACCTTTATAAATTTATAAGATCGCATCATAGATATGATTAATATTTGACAAGTTTCAGGACTGGGAAAGGGAGTATGCACAGCATACCATATATTGTCAGTGGCCTCAATAACCTGCCAGCATCCATGCGTAAACCTCTCACTGGTGTTTGAGTGGTTAAAAGTGTGGGTCATGATAGCTATGGAAGAAACAAGCTTAGTGAGTCAGATGGCTTTTTCTTATTCAATGCTATCTTATGTTTGTTGTGCATTAGTAAATAACACCTTAGCTGCCATCTATGAATCTGTGGTGTGTTACTGTGTCACAAAAGTGCAATTCTTTTAAATGCAATATGTAATTTATCAAATGGCAAATTTTGGATTTAGAAATACATTACAAAATGCTGTAATTGAATGGTTGCAAAAAATTGGGCTCCAAAGCATAAATTTTAGAAATGTAAATAGTAAATATAAGTTTTAAATATATAAAACCATAAAACTGACAGGCTTACATATGTAAATAAATATGTTCTGCAATTTTGATGTGCAGCATGAAAATAATTTCCTGCAGTGAGATCACCTATCAATACTTTAGTATAACAGTACAAAGTATAGTCTGTACATAATTAATAGTAAAGCACCAATGAGTTGCATACAGTCAAACTAAGGCTAATCTTAACTGGAAACTCCACAAAAAACTGTGTAATTATTTTAATAGCAGAGGGGACAAAGCTATTGAACTACTTTCCAGTTTAATTACCTTTTATATTGTTCCCAAAAATGGTGGCAATCATAACCTATCAGTCTATTTTTCATCATTAATAAAAGTGTTCAAACACATATCTAATCGGAAGTGTAACTCCATAATGCAGCACTTCAATTCTGGCCAAATTGTTATGAATGAGGTGATTCAAGATAAACATCATTGCTTAGAAGGACAGATAATATGTCATGAAAAACTGTTTCAGAAACAAATCACATGTTTCAATCAAACGAAGTAGTTGACTGTGTATGACTTCATTGTGGAAAAGCTTAGTTTTGATACAAATAATGCAACTTTTATTGAACCAGTAGGGAACAGCTAGAAGGCCAATGGCAGATCATTCAAATGTTCACAGTGATTGTTGGTAAACTATTGCATTGTAAAAAGCATCCCAGTTAAGCCCAATTCTGTCCTAATCTATTGCCTAGAAACATGCACACTTTCCAAAAGGTGAGGTGTCTTTGGATAGCAATCAGGAAACTTTGAACAATTTTTCCCATTCATTACCATCAGACTCAAGTCCATTAGAGCACCCCTGCTGCTGCTCCGAGATCAGAAAACTTACCACAGAATGAAATTTAATTTTGTACTGTTTCCTTAAGAAGATGGTATTGGGCCTTCTTTTTTGAACTGTTGCACTCTGTGTGCTTCACAATGCTGTTAGGTAGGGTGTTCTTGTTACTCTTTGGAGCAGTTGATAAACTTGAATGGCTTGCTGGGCCAGTTCAGGCAGGCCAAACATGTTGGTGTGGGAATGGATTAAGATTAATAGAATGTATTAATGATTGCAGATTGAAAATGTTGAAGCAAATAAAGTTTTTGTATATTTGAAGAAAGAGTCACACCATCAGGGCCCCTTAAAAATCATATTGTTGCAAATAAGTATGATTAACTCTCCGATCCTTTTTTGTTTTGCTCTGTTATGAATATTTCTGTTTAAATCATGCATTTGACAATATGGGAATGTTAAGTGGAGCCGATAGTGTGAGGTAGTTAAATTAACATGCACTACTGATGCAGAACCACCCATAAGTTAATTATTGTTACTTTGCTGATGTTAATTCTGCTGCCTTGTACTCTGGCTGAGTGACTCATTTAGGAGAGTGCTCCAACCAGTGTTTGAATATAAATTTCCATTAATCAACAGAAATGAACTGCATAAAATAAAATTAATAATGATAATCATAGTTCATAATGGCTATTTAATTTTTTTTAAAGGGAGTCAACAGACTGCTTCTGTGGCTACATGTACTGAATAACATGACAGTGAAGCACACAAATAAAGAAGGTCCATGGTTCTCAAGCCTGGCCTCGATCTCAATCAGTGGATTAGGAATGCTACAATTACTTGCAGTGATTCTGTGTGAGGAGGGAGAAAATGAGCTAGGATCCCACTCTTGATCACTATCTACTGATAATTGCTGTAATGTGCTTGTATTTGGACAACTGTGAGAGCAGGAGCAGGTTTGGCAGTATGATCTTCACAGTTGAAAAGGTTGTAATGTTCACATGTAAACAAAGGATACTCAGGCAATGACTGATGTCTGTGGAACTGTACCGGAGCATGAGTCATCACCATCAGATGAAGAAGGGAAATTAGAGAACATAACTAAAGAGAGATAAAATGAATCTTGATGGTGAGACTATCTATTGCAAGGAGAATTGGGTATATTCATACACCACACAGAATCAGTCCTGTCACGTGGGGGAGGTGGTGGCGTAGTGGTACTGAACAAGCAATCCAGAGACCCAGGCTAATGCCCTGGGGATACGGGTTCAAATCCTACCACGACAGCTGGTGAAATTTGAATTCAATTAATAAAATCTGGAATTAAAAAGCTAGTCTCAGTAATGGTGACCATAAAACCATTGTCGATTATCGGTAAAAACCCCAGCTGGTTCATTAATGTCCTTTAGGGAAGAAAATCTGCCGTCCTTACCTGGTCTGGCCTACATGTGACTCCAGACCCACAGCAATGCTGCTAACTCTTAAATGGCCTCTGAAATAGCCTAGCAGCCACTTAGTTGTACCAAACCGCTAACTGCTAGAGAAAAGACTAAAAGGAATGAAACCAGATGGACCACTCGGCATCGACCTAGGCATTGGAAACGTCAATAGGACACCAGCCCTGCCAACCCTACAAAGTCCTCCATACTAACATTTGGGGGCTTGTGCCAAAATTGGGAGAGCTGTCCCACAGGCTAGTCATGGAACAGCCTGACATAGTCATACTCTCGGAATCATATCTTACAGGCAATGTTCCAGACATCACCATCACCAGTCCTGGGTCCCACCAGCAGGACAGACCCATCAGAGGTGGCGGCACAATGGTATAAAGTTGGGAGACAGCTGCCCTGTGAGTTCTCAACATTGACTCCGGACCCCATGACGTTTCATGGAATCAGGTCAAACATGGGCAAGGAAACCTCCTGCTGATTTCCACCTACTGCCCCCACCCCCCTCAGCTGATGATTCCATGTTGAACAACACTTGGAAGAAACACTGAGGGTGGCAAGGGCACAGAATGAACTCTGGGTGGGGGATTTCAATGTCCATCACCAAGAGTGGCTCAGTAGCACCACTCCTGACCGAGCTGGCTGAGTCCTAAAGGACATAACTGCTAGACTGGGTCTGCAGCAGGTGGTGAAAGAGCCAACAAGAGGGAAAAACCTACTTGACCGCGTCCTCACCAATCTACCTGTCGCAGATGCATCTAGAACATAAGAACATAAGAACTAGGAGCAGGAGTAGGCAATTCAGCCCCTCGAGCCTGCCCCACCATTCAATACGATCATATCTGATCTCATCTCGGCCTCAACTCCCCTTTCCTGCCCGTTCTCCATAACCCTTCAACCCATTACTAATTAAAAATCTGTCCATCTCCTCCTTAAATTTACTTAATGCCCCGACATCCACCACACTCTGGGGTAGTGAATTCCACAGACTCACGACCCTTTGAGAGAAGTAATTTCTCCTCATCTCTGTTTTAAGTCTGTTACCCCTTATCCCATAACTATGACCCCTTATTCTAGATTGCTCCACAAGAGGAAACATCCGCTCTACACCTATTTTGTCAATCTCCTTAATCATCTTATATACCTCAATTAGATCCCCTCTCATTCTTCTAAACTCTAGAGAGTAAAGACCTAAATTGTTCAATCTCTCTTCAGAAGACAAACCCCTCATCCCTGGAATCAATCTAGTGAACCTCCTCTGAACTGCCTCCAATGCAATTACATCCCTCCTCATGCTAGGGGACCAAAACTGTACGCAACACTCCAGGTGCGGTCTCACTAATGCCTTTTACAGTTGTGGCAACACTTCCCTACTTTTATATTCTATTCCTTTAGCAATAAATGCCAAAATTCCATCTGCCTTCCTTATTACCTGTTGTACCTGCATACTAGCTTTCTGCGATTCATGCACGAGGACACCCAGATCCCCCTGCACCGAAGCACTCTGAAGTTTCTCTCCATTTTTATAATAATTTGCCTTTCTATTCTTCTGACCAAAATGGATAACCTCACACTTATCCAGGTTAAACTCCATCTGCCAAATTTTGGCCCATTCACCTAACCTATCTATATCCATTTGTGAATTTCTTATTTCTTTATTGCAAATTAGTATCCCACCTATTTTAGTGTCATCTGCAAATTTGGCTATAGTACCTTCTATCCCTGCATCCAAGTCATTAATACAGATTGTAAACAGTTGGGGGCCAAGGACCGAACCCTCTGGCACCCCACTAGTTACATCTTGCCAACCAGAAAAAGACCCATTTATCCCAACTCTCTGTTTTCTGTTGGTTAGCCAATCTTCTATCCAAGCTAATAAATTGCCCCTAACCCCATGTGATCTTACCTTGTGTATTAACCTTCCGTGCGGCACCTTATCAAATGCCTTCTGGCAGTCCAGATGTCATATCCAGAGACATCTATGACATCTATGACAGCCATGACAGTATTGGTAGGAGTGACCACCACATAGTCCTTGCGGAGACGAAGTCCCGTCTTAGCATTGAGGATACTCTTCATCGTGTTGTCTGGTACTACCACCATGCTAAATGGGATAGACTTCGAATCGATCTTGCAACTCAAAGCTGGGTATCCATGAGGCGCTGTGGGCCATCAGCAGCAGCAGAATTGTATTCAACCACAATCTGTAACTTCATGGCCCGGCATTTCTCACACTCTACCATTACCATCAAGCTAGAGGATCAACGAAGAATGCAGGAGGGCATGCCAGCAGCAGCACCAGGCATACCTCAAAATGAGCTGTCAACCTGGTGAAGATACAACACAGGACTACATGCATGCCATACAGCGTAAGCAGCATGCAATATACAGGGCTAAGCGATCCCACAATCAACGAATCAGATATAAGCTCTGCAGTCCTGCCACATCCAGTCGTAAATGGTGGTGGACAACTAAACAACCAACAGGAGGACGGGGCTCCACAAATAGCCCCATCCTCAATGATGGGGAGCACAGCACATCAGTGCAAATGACAAGGCTGAAGCATTTGCAACCATCTCAGCCTCCTCCCGAGGTCCCCAGCATCACAGATGTCAGACTTCAGCCAATTTGATTCACTCCACGTGATATCAAGAAATGGCTGAAGGCACTGGATACTGCAAAGACTATGTGGCCTGACAACATTCTGGCAATAGTACTGAAGACTTGTGCTCCAGAACTGGCTGTGCCCCTAGCCAAGCTATTCCAGTAGAGCCACACTAGCATCAACCCGATAATGTGAAAAATTGCCCAGGTATGTCCTGTACACAAAAAGCAGGACAAATCCAAACCAGCTAATTACCTCCCCATCAGTCTACTCTCGATCATCAATAAAGTGATGGAAGGTGCCATTGACAGTGCTATCAAGCAGCACTTACTCAGTAATAACCAACTCAGTGACGCTCAGTTTGGGTTCTGCCAGGGCCACTCAGCTACTGACCTCATTACAGCCTTGGTCCAAACATGGACAAAAGAGCAGAACTCAAGAGGTGAGGTGAGAGTGACTGCCCTTGACATCAAGGCGGCACTTGACTGAGTATGACATCAAGGAGCCCTAGCAAAACTGGAGTCAATGGAAATCAGGGGCAAACTCTCCACTGGTTGGAGTCATACCTAGCACAAAGGAAGATGGTTGTGGTTGTTGGAGGTCAATCATCTTAATCCCAGGACATCCCTGCAGGAGTTCCTCAGGGTAGTGTCCTAGGTCCAACCATCTTCAGCTGCTTCATCAATGACCGTCCCTCCATCATAAGATCAGAAGTGGGGATGTTCGCTGATGATTGCACAATGTTGAACACCACTCGTGACTCCTCAAATACTGAAGCAGTCCGTGTCCATATGCAGCAAGACTTGGACAACATTCAGGCATGGGCTGATAAGTGGCAAGTTACATTTGCACCACACAGGTGCCAGGTATAGACCATCTCCAACAGGAATCTACCAATCTCCCATTGACATTCAATGGCATTACCATCACTGAATTCCCCTCTATCAACATCCTGGGCATTACCATTGATCAGAAAATGAACTGGAGTAGCCATATAAGTACAGTGGCTACAACAGCAAGTCAGAGGCTGGGAATCCTGTGGCGAGTAACTCACTTTCTGTCTCCCCAAAGGCTGTCCATCATCTACAAGGCACAAATCAGGAGTGTGATGGAATACTCTCCACTTGTTAGAGCTGCACTCATCCAGACAACACACAGAAAGCTCAACACCATCCAGGACAAAGCAGCCCGTATGATCGGCACCCCATCCACCACCTTCAACATTCACTCCCTCCACCACTGACACACAGTGGCAGCAGTGTGCACCATATACAAGCTGCACCAAGGCTCCTTCGTCAGCACTTTCCATACCTGTGACCTTTACCACCTAGAAGAACAAGGGCAGCAGATACATGGGAACACCACCACCTGCAAGTTCGCCTCCAACCACACACCATCCTGATTTGGAACTACATCGCTGTTTCTTCAATGTCGCTGGGTCAAAATCCTGGAACTCCCTTCCTAACAGCACTGTGGTGTACCCACCCTGTACAGACTGCAGCAGTTCAAGGAGGCAATTAGGAATGGGCAATAAATGCTGGCCTAGCCAGCAATGCCCACATCCTGTGAAAGAATAAAAAAAACTGTCCACCATCCTCCAGTCTGAAAAACATATTACCACAACTTGCTGTTTTCTGTTTATCCAAGCTGACACTGACCCTGCTATTCTATGAGCCTCAATTTTGATAACCAATCTTTTATGTGGCACTTTGTCAAACACTTTCTTAAAATTCATATAGACAACATTCATTGTATTCCCGTCATCAACCTTCAAAAAAACTTAATCAAAAATTCAATTAAATTAGTCAAGCACAATCTACCTTTTACAAATACATGCTGGCTCTACTTAATTAACTCAAACCTCTCCAAATGCCTGTTAATATTTTCCTTGATTATTGTTTCTAAAACCTTACCCACCACTGATGTTAAACTGAGTGGCCTGTGGTTACTAGGACTGTCCTTATACCCTTTCTTGAACAAGGGTGTCACATTTGCCACTCTCCAAATCTCTGGCACCTCCCCTTGTATCTAGGGAAGATTGGAAGATTATGGTAAGCTTTTCTACTATCTCCAATCTCACTTCCCTGAGCAACCTGGGATACAAGACATCCGAACCAGTTGACTTATCCAGTCGAAGCATAGCTGGCATTTCCTGCACATCTGCCTATCAGTTTTCACCCTATCCAATACCTCTACCATCTCTGCTTCTATCGATATTTTGTCAGCATCCTCTTCCTTAGCAAACACCAATATAAAGTACTCATTAAGTATTCTCGTTTTGTCCTGTGCCTCTAAATATATATTACCCTCTTTGTCCATAATAGAACCCACCCCGCCTCTTTCTACCTGCTTATTATTTACATACCAGTAGATGATTTTTGGGTTCCCTTTTATATTAACTGCTATTCAATTCTCAAATTGCCTCTTTGCCAGTCTAATTTTCCTCTTCACTTCCCCTTTCAACTTATTTGGTCTTTATTTGGCCTGGTTCTCATTTGAAGAATTCACCTGGCATGCATCACACACCGTCTTTTTTTTGTTTGATCATACTCTCTATTTCTTTCGACATCCAAGAAGCCCTGGTTTTAGTTTCTCTACCATTCACCCTTGTTGGAATGTACCTAGCCTGTACTTGAAACATCTTCTCTTTAAAGATCACCCATTGTTCCATTATTATGGGAACAAGCCAAAATTGGGACTGTGCTTGCTCGCAGCATCCTTAGCATATCTTTGTAAATATAAGATGATGTCATCAGAAAATAGTAGAAGTCTCGCGATTTGTTTATGGAAAGAGTAAATGTATCAATTCATTATTATTAAACTATTTTTAGCAATTATGAGGAAATGAAGCATATCAAAATGTATAGAATCCTAGTTTAAGGTCCATTTCCATTATAGAGCTAACTTGTTTAATCTCAGTTTAATTTCCTGTCACAGTACAAATTGAATAACTCCAATTCTTCTCAGCAGTTTAAATATTCGTAGCATGTATCCTGTCAATCTTATTTTCTCGATGAAAACAAGTTGAGCCTGTGAGTGTTTGTTCATAATTTAAAGCACTATATCCTTGCTGTTCAAAGCCATACTTAACATTACTGCATGCCTCACACCCACATCTCACACTTGCACACACTGCCAGCTATTCAACCATGACATCACATAAACAGATTGCACCACACTCACTGGCACACTTCCCTCTCTCTTGCAGGACAAGGTAGCACACGACCAGAAGTAGCAGGAGCTAACCAGCAAGGTTACCCTAATGGAGGAGACTGTGCTTGCCATCACTGGAGTGGACATTGCTGAGTCCATGGGCTGAATTTTATGCCACCCCAACGGGTTGGATGGTGCCATGGAGGCGGCGTAAAATTGAGCGGGAGGCCTACCCGTCCCGCTTCCGCCTCCGGTCAAGTTTGGCCCACCCGCCCAAGGCCAATCAAGGTCCTTAAGTGGCCACTTAACAGCCACTTAAGGGCCCTTGCCTGCCTCCATGGGTATTTTACTCGTGGCAAGCGGGCGTGCTGGGGATGTGAAAGGCTGCCCAGCGATAGCTGCCGGCCTTTCCGCGCCCTGGGGGGTACCATGGCAATCAGGCACAGGGTGCCCGATTCAGGGCCGCACCCACCTCCCGACACCCGCCCTCTCCCCCCCCCCCCCCCACCACCACCAAACAACCACTCCAGCCTCACCAGGAAAGGACTGATCCCCCTGGTGGGGCAACCTTAACTTACCTTCCCTCCAGGCTCCTTGGCGTCAGCTGGGCTGCAGTCCCAGCAGTGGCCATCACTCCCAGTGGTGCTGCTGGGACTAAGAGCTGCCAGCCCACTGATTGGCCACCAGCTCACGGAGGCGGGACCTCCTCCTTCAAGTGGGTGGAGGTCCCGCCTCGGGACAGTTAAAGCCCTGGGACCCGTAAAATACGAGACGGATTCCCGGGCTAGGCAGAAGCGGGTTCGCCACCGACTTTCACGTTGGTGGCGAATTCCCGTCCGCCTATGGTAAAATTCAGCCCATGGCCAGCAGCATGGTTGAAACTATAAAAGATGACGGTATCCTTATACGTAATCCTCCTTCGAATGTCCCACAATCTCCTCTGATTTACAAGCTGCAGATGGTGTATGCCTTTTAAAAAGTCAGAAAACCCCAAATCTGTCTGAAGTTGAAAAACTGCTGTTATCGCTCTCATGCAGCAACTATCAGCTGTGAAATTGCCTTGCAATTTTTTTTTCAAAGCCAGTCTGAAAGAAGAAGACAATGGGAAATTTCTCACCTCTGAAATACATCCACGGAGCGGATGGAAACCTTTGGCAGGCCGGATCCTGGCCCATGGGCCGTATGTTAGACAATCCTGTTGTAGATGGTACACACTGCAGCCATGGTGTGCCAGTGGTGGAGGGAGTGAATGTTTAAGGTGGTGGATGGGGTGCTGATCAAGCATGCTGCTTTGTCTTGGATGATGTGGAGCTTCTTGATTGTTGTTGGAGCTGCACTCATCCAGGAAAGTGGAGATTATTCCATCACACTCCTGACTTGTGCCTTGTAGATGGTGGACAGGCTTTGAGGAATCAGGAGGTGAGTTACTCTCTGCAGGATTCCCAACCTCTGTCCTGCTCTTGTAGCCACAGTATTTATATAGCTAGTGCAGTTAAGTTTCTGGTCAATGGTAAGCCAATGGTGTCACAGCAGGTCAGCAATCTGTCCTCCAACAGATTGTTGAGGCACTGCCCCGGGGGTGTGACAGTGGCTCCATGGAGCACATAACTGCTGTCCTCTCTCAAGATGGTCCTTTTTGTCCTCCCACTACTGCCACTCTGCCAGTGTCCTTGCTGTTCCCTATCAGCCAACCAGCCCAAACTGCTGCCACCCATGTTGAGATGATGCAGACTGAAGCTGGGCCTCCTAGGTCCCAGAGCTCCAAGCTCCAATGTCAAACTCCAAGGTCTTTTACAGTATCCCCCACTGAATGTCAGCAGCCTTGCACAACCATGTTGCAGCCGCTGGAGTAGCACTTTGAAGGAGCACTAGGACAGGCAATAATGTAATGCACAAGGTGATTAGTTTACGTTTGTATGCAATATGCTTTGATTATAAATTTTGTTTGGAATGTTTATTTTGTTTTGGCTTTTATTTTTGCAATGTGGCCAAGTGCGCGCTGTGATGCTCAGTAACAGAGGGAAGACGAGGTGTGGGACTTTTTTGTGAATGGGGAATTTGGGTTGCATTTACTGGTATCACAGTTAGATGTGTTGTCTGCAGACAGCTCGGCCAGAGGGCGGCTGTCAAGGTGTCCTCCTCCTTTGCTCTTCCACTTTCTCTTCCTCTTACTCCTCAAATGAGCATCATATAGCTGGTGGCAAAGGCTGCCCATCGTGATGGCGTGTTTGTGCAGCATGCAGCAAATCACCACGAATCTTGACACCCACTCTGCAGAGTACCATATGGATCCTCCAGAGCAGAGCAGGAAGAGGAAGTGTTGCTTCAGCACAACAATGGTCTGCTCTATCACATTTCATGTGGCAGTATGGCTTGCATTGTATGCATACTGCCCATATGTCTGTGGGTTACGCAATGCAGTCATCAGCCATATTGTCAGTGGATAGCTCTTGTAACCCAGTGACCACCCTTTGGTTTGCAGTGGTGGCTTAACTGCAGTTGTCGCAGAAGACTGCTGCAGAATGAAGGCATCAGGACTGCTCCCAGGGTACTGGGAATTGACAGCAAGATTCTCTGCCTATGATTGCACACGATTGGATATTGAGAGAATGGAATCCTTTCCGTTACGGTACATCCCAGAGTTGACATGCACTTCTCACAAAACGACATGCATGCAGTCAGTGCCACCCTGCACCGTGGGGAAATCTGCTATCCTTGTGAAGTCATGTGCTTGCTCCACCCGCTTCTCTCTCGCAAGAGAATGAAATGTAGTTTGCTGTCTTTGAATAGAGAGGTTCAGTGACCTTCCTTAGGCAACAGCAGACAACAAACTGAGATGTTGCAAATATCATCTGCTGCAGCCTGAAAGGTTCATAAACATTCATGGCCACGATCATCTTCACTGCTACTGGCAATGTGCTTCTTGCCCTGCTCTGAGGTTGCAGTTGCAGCTGCAGCAGGTGCCAGAATTCAATGAGGACATCCTAACTGAATTGTAAACTTCTCACACATTGTACTTTGCTGAGGTTCAGGTAGGAGAATTGTTTGCCAAACTCTCCAGGCAGATGTGGCCTCCTGCTGAGTGCCCTTCTGCCTCTCCTCTTCCAGCAGCTTGTCAAGCTTTGCAAGGTCTCTGTTCATTCTCCAAGTCATGCTGTATTCCAAGGGGAATGCCTACTAGTGCACCCATGTCTGGGAGCAATTAGTTTGTGCAGAGCCCTGGAGTCAGCAAAAAGTCCTTCAGCACCTGCCGCATCACTCCTTGTAGATTTCTGCAAACTGAAACAACTAGAGAAAACACCAACCTCTTGTAGAATCCTAGTAACAGCCAGAAGAAATCAACCTGTACCTAATCTATAATAAAAACATAAAATGGTGAAAATACTCAGCAAGTTAGGTAGCAACTTTGTGTTGGGAGAATCCAATAATGTTTTAGGTCGATGACCTTTCATCAGAATTAACCTGTAAGTAGTTAATGATCCCTTTAAGTATCCTTCCTGCTGCTGAACATGTGTTCAGCTGTGTGAATTTAAGAAAGGACGATGGTTGGAGTGTTGAGCTCCAAAATGGCTCCGTTGGCGTCAAATCAGTGTTGCACAGACAATCTGTCTGCTCTGCATATTTCCAGCTGACATTCACTGTGTGTTCACTAACAGCTGCACCAATATGGTGTCCAGTGCTATTTGCTCCACAACTCACACAGTGATGACATCTTTGAGTTCTAAGAGCACATGTCAGTGTCCAAAAAATGGCCACTAACAAGCCTAATTTCTCATCCTAGGTCTCAAGTGTTTAATACTGTTCTTTTTATTTACTTTCATCTCAGCAAAAAAGAGCTATCAGTAGTCAATGATGTGCTGCAAAGTACCAAATAAAGTGTTGTAAAGGTACGGCAGTAACTGACAAATAAAGAATAAATATCATAAAGGTCCCCAGTGGTTCAGTGATTTAATATACTACTCAGTGTGGAACTGAACTATGAATACTAGAAATATCCCAAGTTTGATTCTTGGACTGTGCTGAGACAGCTGAGGTCCAGGCTCAGATTCGTGACAGCACAGACCAATGATCCCAAGGGTAAAAATTAATGCTCAGTCTACCCATTATATGATTGCGTAAAGTCTCATGCAATCTTTGGGCTGAATTTTTCCAGCTCGAGCTTCAAAAACGGCACAGCGCACGCGCGAGATGCGTGCTGCAGAGCCGCTGCGATATTTAGCACGGCGGCTCATTTAAATGGACGGGGTGAACCGTCGCTCTCTGAGAACATAGAGGGGGCGGGCACTCCGTCCCCGGCAATGGCATCCAGTGCCACTGTGCAGGTGCCGACGCCATTTTTAGAGGGTTTAGAGCCCTTTCTGACAGTTTCAATTATTAAAGGGACAGTTAAAAATAATTGCAGAAATATTCCCAGCCCCTCTCCCACCCCCTCAATAGCTTTACATATCATTCCTGCCCTCTCCCACCCCCCAAAATACTTATACCTTGAGAATATGACCTTTGGGCCAGGGGGTCATGGGAAGGGGTAATCAGGTAAGTTTTTTTCCCTATTTCGCACCCCCCCACCCCCCTCCCCCCCCATCCCGCCCTGAAAACCTACCTGCTCCCTCCTCCCAACCGGTATTCTGCCTTGGATCTAGGGGAGGTGGTTGAGTAGTGGTATTATCACTGGACTAGTAACCCAGAGACCCAGGGTAATGATCTGGAGACATGGGTTCGAATTCCACCACAGCAGAAGGTGGAATTTGAATTTAATTAATAAATCTGGAATTAAAAGCTAGTCTAATGATGGCCATGAAACCATTGTCGATTGTTGTAAAAACCCATCTGGTTCACTAATGTCCTTTAGGGAAGGAAATCTGCTGTCCTTACCTGGTCTGGCCTACATGTGACTCCAGACCCACAGCAATGTGGTTAACTCTTACATGCCCTCTGAAATGGGCTAGCAAGCCACTCAGTTGTACCTAACTGCTACAAAGTCAATGAAAAGGAGTTAAACCGGACGGACCACCCGGCATCGACCTAGGCACCGGAAACGACAATGGCAAACCCAGCCCTGTCAACCCTGCAAATTCCTCCTTACTAACATTTGGGGGCTTGTGCCAAAGTTGGGAGAGCTGTCCCACAGACTAGTCAAGCAACAGCCTGACATAGTCATACTCACGGAATCATACCTTACCCACCACCGACACACAGTGGCAGCAGTGTGTACCATCTACAAGATGCACTGCAGCAACACACCAAGGCTCCTTCGACAGCACCTTCCAAACCCGCGACCTCTACCAACTAGAAGGACAAGGGCAGCAAATACATGGGAACACCACCACCTGCAAGTTCCCCTCCAAGTCACACACCATTCTGACCTGGAACTAAATCGCCGTTCCTTCACTGTCGCTGGGTCAAAATCCTGGAACTCCCTTCCTAACTGCACTGTGGGTGTACCTACCTCACATGGACTGCAGCGGTTCAAGAAGGCAGCTCACAACCACCTTCTCAAGGGCAATTAGGGATGGGCAATAAATGCTGGCCTAGCCAGTGACGCCCACATCCCATGAATGAATTTTAAAAAACAGAGATCCGAAGGCGCGGGAATTCCGGCAACCAGCCAGAATATTGCAGCAGGGGATGGCCATGGCAACAAGGTATTAATTCATTTATTTACATAAATTAAAATATTTTAATGAGGCTCCCGTCGCCGTGGTGGGCATGAGGCCTCATCGCTGGTGGTAAAATGGGGCAGGGCCTTCCCAGCGACAAGGCCCGTGGTGGGCCTCTCCCGGAGTTATTTACAGGGCCCCCCACCCCCTCCCCAACACAACTCCTGATGTCGGGGTGCTGGTAAAATCCAGCACTTTACTTTTCCAGGCTGAGTGCACTCTAGCTTTAGGAAAATAGGAACAGGAGTAGGCCATTTAGCCCTCAAGCCTGTTCCATCATTCTGAGATTGTGGCTGATCTGTGACCCTAACTCCGTATTCACATCTTTGCCCCATATCCCTTAATCCTTTTGTTAATAGAAAACTATCAGTCTCAGATTTAGAATAAACAATTAACTCAGCATCAACTGCCATTTGCATGTAAAAGTTTCCTAACTTCACTTCTGAAAGGTCTAACTCAAATTTTTAGGCTACATCCCCTAGTCCTAGATTCCTCAACCAGTGAACTACTTTCACTCTACCTACCCTATCAGTTCCCCTTAATATCTTGAAAACTTTGATCAAATCCTTAATCTTCTAAATTCCACAGAATACAATCCTAGATTGTACAATATATCCTTCCTAAGGTGTGGTGCCCCGACTGTTTGTAGTACTCCGGCTGTGACCTAACCAGGGGCTTTGTATAGCTGTTGCATGACATCTAACATCAATATAAAAGCAAAATACTGTGGATGCTGGAAATCTGAAATAAAAACTGAAATGCTACTCGGCAGGTTTGGCATCATCTGTGGTGGGAGAAACATGGTTAATTTTTCAAATCATGACCTTTTATCAGAACGATGAATGACAGAATGGTAAAAGGTCATTTACTTTTATTTTGAGATACAGCACTGAAACAGGCCCTTCGGCCCACCGAGTCTGTGCCAACCAACAACCACCCATTTATACTAACCCTACAGTAATCCCATATTCCCTACCTACACTAGGGGCAATTTACAATGGCCAATTTACCTGCAAGTCTTTGGCTGTGGGAGGAAACCAGAGTACCCAGCAGAAACCCACGCGGTCACAGGGAGAACTTGCAAACTCCGCACAGGCAGTACCCAGAATCGAACCCGGGTCCCTGGAGCTGTGAGGCTGCGGTGCTAACCAGTGTGCCGCCCTCAATATTACCTCAATATTAACTCTGTTTCTCTCACTACAGATGCTGCTTGAGTATTTCCAGCGTTTTCTGTTTTTATTTCAGGGCTTCAACCCCTTGTATTCTAGTCCTCTAGATATAAAAGCCAAGATTCCATTAGTCTTTTTGATTATATTTTATACCTGCCCTTGACATTTTAATGATCTATGTACGTGGGCTCTTAAGTCTCTTTGGACCACCAATGCTTACAGCTTTTCACCATTTCAAAAGTACTTTGATCTATCCTTTTTAGGTCCAAAGCAAATGACCTCACGCTTGTCTATATTGAAATCCATTTGTCACAGTTTTGCTCAGCCACTTAAATCTATTAATGTCTTTTGTAATTTTATGTTTCCATCTACACTGCTTACAATGCTGCCTATCAGTGTGTCTTTGGCAAACTTGGATATGCAACTCTCTATCCCATCATCATTAATAAATACAATGAATAATTAAAACCCCAACACAGCTCCCTGTGGGATATGCCATTAGTCACCTCCTGCTAATTAGAGTTCCTGCTCATTAAACCTACTCTCTGTTGCCAATTTCCTAACCAAGTCAATAATTCACCATCAATTCCATGGGCTTTAACGTTACCTAACAGTCTCTTATGACAGACTTTAGCGAATGCCTTCTGAACAACCATTCAAATAACATCCACAGACATTCCCCTGTATTGTTCTCACCTACTTCCTTTAAAACCCAGAAATGAAAACTGTCTGGTCATGGGGATTTGTCACTCTTTATTTTCTTCATTCCTGTTTTTTTTAAATTAATTTGGTGAGGCACCTCCCAAATTCAATATTAGTTTCCTTGGGATGTCCCTCATGCTACCCTCTTCCTCTACTATAAATATTGACACAAAATAATTATTTAACAAGTCCACCATTTCTTTATTTTCATTTGTAAAATGAGCATTGTGAGTTTTTAAAAGTCTACATTGATCTTAACCACTGTCTGTTTTCCTAATATGATAGTAAAATTTTTTGTTGATTTTGTTTTGATTGCTCCTCAGCCTTCTTGACCTGTCAGCAACCTTTGACACGGTTGACCACATCATCCTCCTCCAACAGCTCTCCACCGTCATCCAGCTGAGTGGGACTGCACTCGCCTGGTTTCATTTCTATCTATCTAATTGTAGCCAGAGGATCACCTGCAATGGCTTCTTTTCTCACTCCCACACTATTACCTCTGGAGTCCCCCAAGGATCTATTTTGGCTGCGAGGAGATTAGTTCTGGTCCTGTTAGGATGTAGCCTGTTCATCTTGTACAGGTCCCACTTGCCCCAGAACTGGTCCCAATGCCTCCAAAATCTGATGCCCTCCCTCCTACACCGATTCTCCAGCCACGTGTTCAATCGATCAGTTCTCCTAGTCCTATGCTCACTGGCACGTGGCACTGGGAGTAATCCTGAGATTATTGCTCTTGAGGTCCTGTTTTTTAATTTCCTTCCTAACTCCCTAAAATCTGCTTTCAGGACCTCATCCCACTTCCTACCTATGTCATAGGTACCAATGTGGACCACGACCTCTGGCTGTTCACCCTCCCCCATTAGGATATCCTGCAGCCGCTCCGTGACATCCTTGACCCTGGCACCAGGGAGGAAACACACCATCCTGGAGTCACGTTTACTGCCGCAGAAACGCCTGTCTGATCCCCTGACTATCAAATACCCTATCACTATTACTCTTCCACTCTGCTTCCTCCCCTCCTCTGCAGTTGAGCCACACATGGTGCCACAGACTTTTTTCTGGCTGCACTCCTCTGAGGAACCATCACCCTCACCAGTATCCCCAAAATGGAAAACCGATTAGCAAGCAAGTTAGACACAGTGGGCTCCTGCATTGCCTGCCTGGTTCTCTTAAACTGCCTGGCATTCACATTTTCCCTCTCTGCCTGCATGCTCCTAACCTGCAGTGTGGCCACCTCCCTAAACGTGCTATCCGCGCAGTCCTCTGCCTCGCAGATGCACAACAGTTCCGAAACCTGGAGCTCAAGCCTATGCAGTCGGTAACACTTCCTGTAGATGTGTTCATCTAGGATACATGGTGCGTCAGTGACTTCCTACATACCACAGGATGTACATTCCACTTAGCTGAGCTGACCCGCCATACCGTAAATTTAAAACCTATTTATTACAATTAGAATAAGTTAAATAACTTGCCAGTTACTCACCAATCAGCTTTTTCCCCTGTGCCGAAGTAAGGGCCAGCTACTGGAGGCTGAATAAAAGGTAGAAAAAAGAAAGAAAGGAGCACCTCCCTCACCTCACTCACTAAACTCCCACTTTATACTCCATGCGCTCAAAGCAGCACTCCGTGCAGACGTAGCACCTTCTAACCATGTATTTGGTCCATCACTAATATTGTCTTCATTTTACTTCCCTAACATCACCCAACTTTTCCTCTGCTTCAGCCCATCCGTTCTGAAACCCGCTACCATGCCTTTGTTACCTTTAGATTTGACTATTCCAATGCACTCTTGGTCAGCCTCCTACATTCTACACTCCATAAACTTGAGGTGATTCAAAACTCTGCTACTCGTGTCCTAACTCTATCAAAGTCTCATTCACCCTTCATCCCCTGCTTGCTGACCTACTTTGGCTCCTGGTTAAGCAATGCCTCGATTTTAAAATTCTCATCCCAGTTTACAAATCCCTCCATGGCTTCGCCTTTCCCTATCTCTGCAATCTAATCCAGCCCCACAATCCTCCAAGGTATCCACGCTCCTCTAATTTTGATCTCTTGATCATTCCCGTATTTAATTATTCCACCATTTGTGACCATGCCTTCAGTTGCCTTGCTCCCTAAGCTCTTGAATTCCCTCCCAAAACCTCTCCACCTCTTGTTCCTCTTTTAAGATGCTCCTTCAAACCTACCTCTTTGACCAACTATTGGTCATCTACCCTAATATCTCCTAATCAAACAGCCCGCTTGATTGGCACCCCATCCACCACCTTCAACATTCACTTCCTTCACCACCGACGCACAGTGGCAGCAATGTGTACCATCTACAAGATGCACTTCAGCAACTCACCAAGGCTCCTTCGACAGCACCTTCCAAACCCACAATCACTACCACCTAGAAGGACAAGGGCAGCAGTGGAATGGGAACACCACCATCTGCAAGTTCCCCTCCAAGCCACACACAATCCTGACTTGGAACTATATCGCCATTCCTTCACTGTGACTGGATCAAAATCCTGGAACTCCTTTCCTAACAGCACTGTTGGTGTACCTACATCCCAAGGACTGCAGTGGTTCAAGAAGGCAGCTCACCACTGCCTTCTCAAGGGCAATTAGGGATGGGGAATAAATGCTGGCCTGGCCAGCGATGCCCACATCCCACAAACAAATAAAAAAAAATGTGGATTGGTGAAAAATTTTGCTTTATAATGCTTCTGTGAAGCGCCTTGGAATGTTTTATTACATTAAAGGTGCTATATATATATATATATATACAAGTTTTGTTGATTTTTTCTATCCTTTGCAAGTTTCTTTTCATACTCCCATTTTGTAGCTGTTAATATCTGTTTTGTCACCCTTTGCGGTTTTGTGTCTCTCTCCCATTTGGCAGGATCTGTGCTATTTTTTGCATTTTTTTTCTTTTAGTTTTATGTTGTCCCTTTCCTCTTTTAGTCATCCATGGCTGTTTGTTTTTTTTTTGTCAAGTAGACCTCTTGCCCCTTCGGGGTATATACTGTCACTTTAATTTCTTTTTTGAACACATCTCAGTGATCTTCTGTTGTTTTACCCATCAATAGATTTGCCCAGTTTACTGTTTATAGTCTCTGTATCAAACCATTGAATCTTAGCAGCTGTTTCGCGTTTCTTCCTTTGAAACACAACATTCAACTTAATCATATTCTGCTGGCTAATAGATTCATAATAGTTCATACACCATTAGGCTGTTAACTAAATCTGGTTCATTGTCCATTATAAAATCTAATAAGGCCTGCTTTGTTCCAGTACCCCAAGTTAATCTAATCAAAGTAATTCTTTTGCATTCATGTGCTACTTTTTAGATCTCCTGATTTTGCTTTATATTAGGGTGCACATTTTTTGCTTCACAGACTAGGTTGGCGTTTTGACATATCTCTTGCTAATTTATTGTCACAGTGTTAGTGAGACAGCTGGTGATGGACATAGATAAGGATCTAGTCCTGATAGCCAAATCTGTGCCTCATATTTCTGCAGTCTGGAGCTATTTTACAGCGTAAGAAACAAATCATGAAGCTTTAAATGCCACTGGCTGTACCAGCATTTACATGCTGTTATGGCGATGAACATGATTTTCACCACATGATTGCATATTTCAAATATTTCAATAAATGGTCAGTAAAGAATTTGCAGAAATTGCAATATTTTGCCAACTGCAATTGTGGGAATAATAGAAAATTGTTAAACCTTTGCAATTAAGGCCCAGAACATGGGATTTCACGTATTTATTAAAGAAAGCATTACCCACATTTTTCTGTTAATTTCAAAAGACCTCCTTCTTTCATTAGCCAAGAGGCAGGCAAGCCAGCTGTAGGTGTCTCTCCATGAATTGCTGTTTAGCCAATAAAAAAACTGTCCTGCCAATTTTTCCATTACCTTAGGTGAGGCTCTCTGCTACCTGGCATTCAGCCTTATGGCCTGGTACAGACCTGACAAAACACATTTGAAATGTGGCTGGTGGAGTCAAGTATCAAACAGGTGGAAATGAACATGAAACCAACCCTGAAATCTAAGCTTATCTTGACCACTAAATAGAAAGCACCATATCACATCAAAGTGTCTCAAGGTGCTTCGCACAATCAATTACTTTTTGAATTACAGTTATTGTGTAGGCCATTCTGCACCAAAAACATACCACAAACAGACCGTTACTTGGTAACTAATAGATCTCCCATGACATTGCACACAGAAAAGCAGAGATGTATAATGTTGAACAATCTTATGTCAATCTGATTAAAGGTGTCATCATTCTGCAATGCATAGGCGCTGAAAAGATACTAAGTAAATTTTTTTTAAACTTGCATTATTATGTGTCATTATTTTACCGGACACTCCAACTTCAACAGGAAAATTCAACGCTGGCAACCCAACATGAATAAAATTCATTACCATTCAGTCACCACAGCATATTGGCCAGAATTTTGCGAGGTTCCCTGAGGCGGTGTTGAAGGTGGGGCGGGGAGTGGGGGGCACGGAGTATCACAACCGGTGGTGGGGAGATTGCGGCATGCCGGAAGGCCTGTTGCCTCCCTGTCACCCAGTAATCTTCCTAGGGCGACTTAGGCCAACAACAACCTTCCCGCCCTGAGGCCAATTGAGGCCATTAAGTGGCCTAATAATGGCCAATTAAGGACCTTTTCGCACCGCCGTTGACATTTTAAGAGCAGCGGGAGGGGGAACTGCGCTGCATGGGGAGGACGCCTTGCAAAACAAGTCACCCTCCCTGCAGGCTTGTGGGAGGCAGGGGAGGTCCCTCCTTCTTGGGCAATTTGTGGCCCACGGAGGACTCCCACCAGGAACAACTTGACCCCCACCCAGGACCTTCCTCCCCTTGGACTGCACGACCACCCCCCACCACCTCCCTTGCCAGGACCTTCATGACTGGCCTCCGGCGACCCCGCCTCACCTACCTCTGTTCTGTGGTTCCAGCATTGGGCCTGGGTCTGAGGCCTCTGCAGTAATGGCAGTGGCCACCATTACCGGTGGTGCTGCCAATACTGCTGAGTTGCAAGCCCTCTGGTTGGCCAACAGGTCTTGGAGACGGGGTCCCTGTACCTTTAAAGACTTTAAAGGGATTGGGAACCTGCCTCCTGAAACTTTGATTTAAAAAGACTGGAGGATCGCAGTGGGGAGGGGGGGGGGTGGGGTGGGGGGGTGCGTGGGCACAAAAAGGCAGAGGCAGGGTTCCCCTGCCTTTTCGTCCCAGTGCCAGGAGCACCGCCTCCAGCACAAAATCCAGCCCATTGGGTCAAAACTCACTGTACCTGGCAAACAAATGACATCTGCTTACTTGTTTAATTTCCATGAGCTTTTGCATGGCAAGTTGCTGCAAATGGGAGATTGAAATGGCCCGACTCCCTAAATAGGGCATCTGGAACCTGTGTGAAGAGGCCAAGCACTGTATATTTCCTCAACCAATCAAATTGATGGATTGTTAAGGAGTGGTGCAGGATCTGAACCAGAAAGTGTAAGTTAGAATAGTTAATTCCATGTCAAATTAATTACAAAAAGCAAAATATGAGAAGGAAATAAAGATTGGATTAATAGACAGAGAGATGAAAAAGTCAGAAAAATAAAAATTAAAAAAGCTGAAGGAATGAGACTACTCAAGTATAAAAGTTAATTTTCAGTGCCAAAGAGGTTGTTTGGCAGTAATTAAGATTTATTATAGTGTTAAAAAGGGTATCTGAAATGGACAAGGCATAACTTTAGTGACGAGTTTAGTTTGTATCTATCATCCAAAAACACAGGAATGCCACAATGTTAGAAACATTTCAGTGGCGAGTCAGACAGTGAGATGCTTTTTCTGGGAATGTAATTGCGGAGTGGCGCATCTTGGACTCCAACTTCTGGAATTTCACATTAACCTTGCTTAAAGTTGTGCAATTTTTAAAATAATGTTGAACAATAAATCTAGCTTATTACTACTGATGAACGTTTCAACACAGTAATTGCAGACCAGGCAGAATTGGTTTTGATGGTTAGTACTCACTTGAATGCAGGAGGTGAGCTGTCAGCATTAATTGCACTGCTTACAAGCAGCATGCCATTTGAGAGAGTGGGAAATCTGGCAGTGCAGATACTGATCAGGAGTTGCAGCAATACGTTATTGGGAGGGCTGGAAGCATGGGTCACGGGTGGGGGCATAAACGGACGTGTATTTCAGTAGTGGAAATTTAGTGAGCCTTGTCAGCAGAAAGGAGATGTACATAAGGAAGCTTTTAAGGAAGGAAATCTCCCAAAAGAATACAGAAAATATGACTGCCAGACTTGCTTTCAGCTTTCCCTTGCAGCACCACCCAACCTCTGCCACCTCTAGCTTGTAAGCGTGTTCATGAAGTGATGGTGGCAATGCTGATTAACACAAAAATGCATTGGTGGTCTTGACATTGTCTGACTCCCATTTGAATATTTTAATTGGGCCCATACCTTTTCCCACTGGCTGCCTAATTTAAGGTCCGCCCAAAAATTGGAACGGTAACTAGCAGTAAGACGGCATTTTTCCTTGCTGATTTTCATCTCATTTACAGTTGTAAAATTGGGCCCTCTGTCTGTCTGTCTCTGTCTCTTTCTGGCCAGGGAAGTTCCTCTGGTGAGGTGCAAATCTCGTTTATGGGCATAAACGTGGTTTACAACATGCTTTTAGAAAAGTTATGGAGTTAAACAACTTATACTGCATGAGAAGAAAGTGCTGATTGGTTGGCAAGTGAACTCTGATTGGTAGAGGCATTGCCATGGAGAATGCACCAGTTTACGGTGATTGACAGTTAACTGCCAAGCTTTGTTTGAAATTTAAACCAGACAGCTTGATTCTGATTGGTCAAGGCATTGCCTTGAGGAATGAACCAGCAAATGGCTGTCACTTATTTTGTTCAGCTGAAACAGGCACAGCGTTTGTACATATTCTTTTTGTTTGCAAAGAACAGGGCCCAGTATGGAATCTACACCTGACTGAGCAGATATGGCTTCTACCATGACCTGTTCTTTACACTTGTTTGCCCCAACCCCAACTGATGCACATCTAATGACTGTGAGTAGCCTTCGTCTGGAGGTGCATACAGTATAGCCAGATGTTAGAATTTGCCAGAGAATCCAGATTGCCACCCTGGTACAACGTCCACATTTCTGATTGTGTAAGTGCATTCAAATGCAGCATGAATGTCATTTCTGGGGAAGTGTTGGTTTTCAACATTTCTGCATCACAGGGCAAGCTTTGTCCTGAAAAATGTGTGCAATACAGCATTTCCCCAAGAAAAGAGTGTAAAGAAAAGGAGAAAGGCAATTTCTATGCTTTATGTGCACGCTCTCTGACATGCTGCAGCAAAATAAGTTTCCTGCCATATGTGCCATGCACTCATATTAATAATATGTGCAAAAGACACTCATTTTATAATTTCTGAAACGAGCAAACTTCTTTCACATTTGCTTCAGGTCCAACAGAAATGAGATACCCCATTCACTCCATGGCCACCTCCATTGAAACAGTCTACATTTTAGTGAATACAAAAGGTTGCCCTTCGTCCAAAGAAGCCATCCTCATTTGCTGCTCCTGCGGTAGTGGCAATGCGAAAACAAAGGACCCTCGTCCTCCTTCTTCTCTCCATTACACGGGCAACCAAACTAATGGCCAATAAAGAATACAGTCCCTGTTAAAGGTCAGCAACAGCTATTTAAAAGCCACCACCTAGCCAGATTTCTGAGCCCTCAGTTAACTGTGCTGCTGGCCATACTCCTTTTTAACAAGCTGGAGGTGTAAGTGGGGCTGGCTTTGCAAAATTCCACCAGCTGAGCCGATCTTGATGCTGGCGAAGTGGCATCTGTACCACAGGTAAGCGCAGCTCTGAATTTTCCATTCTTGCAAAATTGGGGTTACAATCTGTTAATCAAATGGACACCTTCCATTTTGAAACTTTGTCCTTCAGGTCACTAAAGTGACCACCGATGATGCAGAACCCTATCTGACCAAGAATGACCCTATTCACCTTGTATGGGGCATTGTAGTTTATAGCTGATTCGGAATATATCTAGCCTGATGAAAGTACAGCACTAGCCGAATTCATTGCACAGATCCCCACATTTTTCTTCGACTTTATTTCAATATTTAGAAAAACAAGAAACAGAAAAGTTATTGTGATGTGATTCAATAGAATTATAGTCATTATTTAATTAAACATATGCCTGATATAAATAGATAATGGCTGGAATTTTATGCCACCCCAGCCAGTCGGATGGTGGCCTGGGGGCTGCGTAAAATTGAGCAGCAGGCTCCGGGAGGCCTACCCGCCCCACTTCTGCCTCCAGCCAAGTTTACGAGGGTGGGAAATGGCCTGCCCACCCGAGGCCAATCAAGAACCTTAAGTGGCCACTTAAGGGGCCTCGCCCGCCTCCACGGGTATTTTACCCGTGGCAAGCGGGTGTGCTGGGGACGTGAAAGGCTGCCCAGCGATAGCTGCTGGCCTTTCCACGCCCCGGGGGGTGCACAGCAGTCGGGCACAGGGTGCATCATTGAGGGCCGTCCCCGCCTCCCAACCCACCCCCGGGATCCAAGACACCCCCTCCCCACCAAACAACCACTCCAGCCTCACGAGGGAAAGACCAATCCCACTGGTGAGGCATGTCCCTACTTACCTTGCCCCCCTTGATCCATGGCGTCGGCTGGACTGCAGTCCCAGCAGTGGCCACTGCTCCCAGTGGCGCTGCTGGGACTAAGAGCTGCCGGCCCGCTGATTGGCCGGCAGCTCACTGAGGCGGGACCTCCTGCCTCAAGCGGGTGGAAGTCGCGCCTCGGGACAATTAAAGCCCGGGGACCCGTAAAATACAGGACGGATCCCTGGTAGAGGCGGAAGTGGATTCATCACCGACTTTCACATCGGAGTCCGGCTCTCATCCATCCACCATAAAATTCCGGCCAATGTAACAAGTATATTTTTTTCATTCATTTCATTGGATGTGGGCATCGCTGGCCAGGTCAGCAAATATTATCCACCCCTAATTTCCCTTGAGAAGGTAGTGGTGAGATGCCTTCTTGAACTACTGCGGTCCATCTGGTGTGGGTACACCCACAGTGCCTTTAGGGAAGTACTTCCTGGATTTTGATCCAGCAACAGTGAAGGAATGGCAAGATAGTTCCAAGTCAGAATGGAGTGTAGTCTGGGGGACAACTTGCAGGTGTTGGTGTTCCCATGCACCTGCTGCCCTTGTCTTCTAGGTTGTAGAGGTCATGGGTTTGGAAGGTGAGTTGCTGCAGTGCATCTTGTATATGGTACGCACTGCTGCCACTGTGCACTGGTGATGGAGGGAGTGAATGTTTAATGTGGTGGATGGGATGCCGATGATTTGGGTTGTTTTGTCCTGGATGGTGTCGAGCTTCCTGAGTGTTGCTGCAGCTGCACCCATCCAGGCAACTGGACAGTATTCCATCACACTCCTGACTTGTGTCTTGTAGATGATGGACAGGTACTGGGGAGTCAGGAGGTGAGTTATTCACTGCAGAATTCCCAGCCTCTGACCTGCTCTTGTAGCCACAGTATTCATATGGCTGTTCCAGTTAAGTTTCTGGTCATTGGTAACTATCAGGATGTTGACAGTGGGGGATTCAGCGATTGTGATGCTGTTGAATGTCAAGGAAAGATGGTTAGATTCTCTCTTGTTGGAAATCGTCATTGCCTGGCACTTGTGTGACACAAATGTTACTTGCCACTTCTCACCCTAAGCCTGAATGTTGCCCAGGTCTTGCTGCATAGGACACAGACTGCTTCAGTATCTGAGGAGTCACGAATGGTACTGAACACTGTGTAATCATCAGTGAACATCCCCACTTCTGACCTTATGATAGAGGGAGGATCATTGATGAAGCTGCTGAAGATGGTTGGACCAAGGACACTACCCTGAGGAACTCCTGCAGTGATGTGCTGGGGCTTAGATGCTTGGCCTCCAATGATGAGCAGTGCAGGAGAACATGTAGGAGTAGCACCAGACATACCTAAATATGAGGTGCCAACTGGTGAAGCTACAGCACAGGACTACATGTATGCCAAACTGCGGAAGCAGCATGTGATAGACAGAGCTAAGCAATTCCACAACTAACAGATCAGATCAAAGTTCTGCAGTCCTGCTACATCCAGTCGTGGATGGTGGTGGACAATTAAACAACCAAACGGAGGAGGAGGAGGCTCCACAAACACCCCATCCTCAATGATGTGTGCGTGTGTGACTTTGAGTGGAACAGACAAGCCTGAAGCATTTGCAACCATCTTCAGTCAGATGTTCCAAGTGGATGATTAATCTTGGCCTCCTCTTGAGGACCCCAGCATCATGGATGCCAGTCTTCAGCCAATTCGATTCACTCCATGCAATATCAAGAAACGGCTGAAGACGCTGGGCACAGCAAAAGCTATGGGCCCTGACAACATCCCGGCAGTAGTACTGAGGACTTGTGCTCCAGAACTAGTCACGCCCCTAGCCAAGCTGTTCCAGTATAGCTACAATACTTGTATCAATCCGACAATGTGAAAAATTGTCCAAGTGTGTCCTGTCCATAAAAAGAAGGAAACATCCAAAAAGGGATGGCAGTAGGTGGCAATCAGCAGGAGGTTTCCTTGCCCATGTTTGACCTGATGCCATGAGACTTCATGGGGCCCACAGTCAATGTTGAGGACTCCCATGGCAGCAACCTCCCAACTGTATACCATTGTGCTGCCACCTCTAGTGAGACAGGACATACCAAGGGATGGTGATGGAGGAGTCAGGGGCGCTGGCTGTAAGGTATGATTTGGTGAGTATGACCTTGTCAGGCTGTGATGACTTGTCTGTGGAACAGTTCTCCCAATTTTGGCACAAATGCCCAGATGTAGAGTCAACTGGGCATGGTATCCTTTCCACTACCTAGGTTGATGCCATGTGGTGTGTCCGATTTTATTCTTTTCTGTTGCAGTTTGGTACAACTGAGTGGCTTACTAGGCCATTTCAGAGTCAACCACATTGCTGTGGGTCTGGAGTCACATGTAGGCCAGACCGAGTAAGGTTTCCTTCCCTGAAGGACATGAGTGAATCAGATGAGTTTTTATGACAATCCAGTTGTTTTTTGGTCACCATTACTGAGGCTAGCTTTTAATTCCAGATTTTTATTAATTAATTGAATTTAGATTCCAATAGCTGCCATGGTGGGATTTGAACTCATGTCCTCTAAGCATTAGTTGGGGCCTCTGGATTACTAGACCACTAATATTACCATTACACCACCACCTCCGTACTCATATGGCATATCTTCTGGTTGTACTGCATTTTCTATTTGTTCAATTTGCAAGTAAAAAGATTACCAGAACAATGACGTGCATTTGTGTAACAACTTTAATGTAGAAAATGTTTTACAGAGGGGGAGAAAAATAGAAATAAAATAGATGAACACTAATCCATGGAGCAAGAGCTAGGAGAGGTGCTGAAAGCTTGGTGGAAAAATTGAGTTTTGAGAAAGCTTTTAAAGGTGGTGTATGAAGCAGAGAGGTGGAGATGTGGGAGTAGGGCTGAGGTAACTGAAGGCTGTGCCACCAACATTGGACAGCAGGTAGAGCGGGGCCCACAAAGGGAAAGAGCCTGGAAGGGATATATAGTTGGAGAATGCCGCAGATATGGAGTGAGGCAAGTCACTGGAGGCATTTGAAGACCAGGATGTGAATTTTAAATTCACAGCATCTGACAGTACAGAAGTGGTCATCAAGCCAAGGGATGTGGTGGAGAAGTAAAGACTCGTGTCATCAGTACACATGAATGTTCATCTCCTCCCTGCTACAAATGTCATTGAGGGTTAGCTTGTAGAGCAGGGACAGCAGAGAATCAGGATAGATCTTTTTGGAACTCCAAAGATGATTGCAAAAGGTGAGCAATGAGCATTGCTGAAAATGCACTGGCTACACTTGGACACGTAGGTGTGGAATCAGTTGAGGGCAATTCCATGGACTGGACAATGGAGGACAGATTATGGCATGGTTACTGTGGAGAGGTTGAGAAGGATAAGTAGGGAAATGCCATCACACTCATGGTAACAGATAATGCCATTAGTGATTTTGACCAGGACAGCGCCTGTTCTGTGAGCAGGACAGAAGCCTCTCTGAAGGGATTCAAACAGTGAGTTAGGTATGGAACTGGTTGGCACTGAGTTCAGGGTGTGGCTGAAATCCGATGCTGTAGACACAGCGGACCTGCAAGTTTTTTCCCTTCAGGGAAAGCCTCAAAACAGAAAGGAGTCATTTAAAGGGGACAGGTCCAGCCAACGATTCTTGCAGACAATAAATTTGGTACCATGACTACTAAATACCTGTCAATGAATTGGAAAGCCCAAGATCTCCTCCAGGAATGGAGGGAGAGGAAAACGGGGAACTACAGACCTGTGAGTTTGATGTCAGTAGTAGGGAAAATGTTAGAATCTAGTATAACTAGACACTTAGAAAATAATATATCCGAAGAAGGGTCACTGACCCGAAACGTTAACTCTGCTTCTCTTTTCACAGATGCTGCCAGACCTGCTGAGTGGTTCCAGCATTTCTTGTTTTTATTTCAGATTTCCAGCATCCGCAGTATTTTGCTTTTATTAAAATAATATATGATTGGGCAGAGTCAACATGGATTTATGAAAGGGAAATCATGTTTGACAAATCTGTTGGAGTTTTTTGAGGATGTTACTTGTAGCATAGATAAGGGGAAAACCAATGGATGTGGTGTATTTGGATTTTTGATAAGATCCCACACAGGAGGTTAGTAAACAAAATTACAGCAGATAGATTGGGGGTAATATACTGATATGGATTGAAAATAGGTTAACAGACAGAAAACAGAATAGGAATAAACGGGTCATTCTCAGGATGACAGGCTGTTACTGGTGGGGTACTGCAAAGATCAGCATTGGGGCCAAAGCTGTTCACAATCTATATAAATGATTTGGATGTGGGGACCAAATGTAATATTTTCAAATTTGCTGATGACACAAAACTAGGTGGGAATGTAAGTTGTGAGGAGGATGCAAGGAGACTTCAAGGGAAGTTGGATAGGTTAAGTGAATGGGCAAGAACATGGCAGATGGAATATATGTGAATAAGTGTGAAGTTATCCACTTTGGAAGAAAAAACAGAAAGACAGACTATTTCTTTAATGGTGAGAGGTTTTGAAGTGTTGATGTTCAAAGGGACCTGGGTGTCCTTGTTCATGAGTCACTTTGACTGCACTGGATCAACAGCTCGGGATTATCTAAAGCGGACCAGAGGGATCCAGTGAGACTCTGGACTACATTAGAGGACCAACTGATGGTTAAGATTAATTTTTGAATCCATCGTCAGGTGCAGCAAGCAATTAGGAAGGCAAATGGTATGTTGGCCTTCATCGCAAGGGGTTTTGAGTACAGGAATAAAGAAGTCTTGTTGCAATTGTATAGAGCCTTGGTAAGTCCACATCTGGAGCATTGTGCACAGTTTTGGTCTCATCATTTAAGGAAGGATATAGTTGCCATAGAGGGAGTGCAAAGGAGGTTCACCAGACTAATCCCTGGGATGGCGGGATTGTTTTATAAGGAGAGATTGAGGAAACTGGGACTGTATTCTCTAGCGTTTCGAAGAATGAGAGGTGATCTCATGGAAATTTACAACATTCTTAAAGCACATGATAGGGTGGATGTAGATAGGATGTTTCTCCTGGTTGGTGAGTCCAGAACCAGGGGACATAGTTTCAGAATAAGGGGTTGGCCATTTAAAACTGAGATGAGAAGGAATTTCTTCACTCAGAGAGCGGTGAATCTTTGGAATTCTCTACCCCAGAGGGCTGTATAAACTCAATCATTGAGCATGTTCAGGATAAAAATCAATAGATATCTGGATGCTAATGACAGTAAGGAATATGGGGATAGTACGGGAAAGTGGCATTGAGGTAGATAATCAGCCATGATCTAATGTAATAGCAGAGCAGGGTCGATAGGCTGAATGGCCTACTCCTTCTCCTTTGTTCCTACTTCCTATTGTCCATGAATTCCAACTCTTCAAACAGCGCATGGAATTGTGCTTTTTGAGTCTGGCTGTCACGACACTTGACAAGCAAACGAACAAAATAAAAATTATGATCAACAACGAAGGGCTGCACTGGATCAACACCTCGGGACTATATGAAGCAGACCAGAGGGATCCAGCAAGACTCTGGAATACATTAGAGGACCAGCTGAAGGTCAAGATTAATTTTCAAACACAGTGGTGTGCACCACAGTGGTTAGCACCGCAGCCTCACAGCTCCAGCGACCCGGGTTCAATTCTGGGTACTGCCTGTGTGGAGTTTGCAAGTTCTCCCTGTGTCTGCGTGGGTTTCCTCTGGGTGATCCGGTTTCCTCCCACAGCCAAAAGACTTGCAAGTTGATAGGTAAATTGGCCATTATAAATTGCCCCTAGTATAGGTAGGTGGTAGGGGAATATAGGGACAGGTGAGGATGTGGTAGGAATATGGGATTAATGTAGGATTAGTATAAATGGGTGGTTAATGGTCAGCACAGACTCGGTGGGCCGAAGGGCCTGTTTCAGTGCTGTATCTCTAAATCTAAATCTAAAAATCTGGAACTGATGGCATACAGACAGCAGTCCACGGAGACCATCAATCAATTTGTCAGAAGATGCCACAAGAAAGAAAAAGTCTGTGACTTCTTGGAGGTGGAGTTATCCGAATGGATAATGGAATTGGTCACTGTGTTTACCCCAATAAAAGAGCTACTGGACAAAGAAAAAGGGTATGACATCGAAAGTCTCCTGAAAGAAGGCAGGAAATTCAAAGCTGTAGCAGCAAGTAGGCACTGTATATAAGCACTTGGAGCAACAACCATAGGCGAGGTAACCAGGTCACCTCAGTGAGGCAAAATACGTAGCAAATGCGGTCTGATGCACCAACTGAGAAATTGTCCTGCTTACATGGATAACTGCAAGGTATGTGGCAAGAAAGGGCATTGGGCAAGGATATGCAAGAGGTCTGGGAATGGAAAATTGGCCAGTAGTCACAGCTGGCCACAATCTGACAAGAAACAGAACACCACCTTGTGAGAGAAACAGGGATGTATTCGTAAGAGGCCAATATAAACACAGACATGTCGATGAGATAGACAAGGACGTGAGTAATAAAAAGGGTGTTGAAGGTGAGCAAGCCTTTCACACCATAATAGTTGTACATCAGATGGACGTGGTTACACAACAGGAAGCATTCACCACCATCAAAATCACATGCCAAGAGAAGAATGGCCAACACAAGTTGCCATTCAGAATATTAAACCTGGCAAGATGGGAACCTATGATACAACCTACAAAGGCAAGACTCACTGCGTACAATGGGTCTCCAATCAATTGCATTGGAACACGAACATTGGAGTGCAAGTATGGAAACTCTGTGTGGTCACAGCAAGTCTTCTACATTGTTGACAGCAACGCTCCAGCAGTTGCAGGGCTACCAGCATGAAGCAGCTTTATTTGGTAACAGTCCATGAGATTAGCAGTGTGCCGAGGACACACAACCAAAATAGATGCTACCCAATAAACTTCATCCAGGACTTGCAACGAGTGTACCCAAATCGTTCTAATACTGTGGGAAGGTTCACATGAGATGCTACTCTACATGTGAGAGATGACGTAATCTCTTCTATTGATCCACCAAGAAAATGTAGTGCCACATCAAGGACAGACTGAAAATTGAATTGGATACTATGGAGAGGCAAAGAAGTACCTGGCGTGTTCAACAGCGCATGGATTAGTGCAGCTCTATAACAGCTGTGATCAAAAAAGACGGCAACTTCAGGGTATGTTTAGGCCCTAGATGGCTGAACCATGCATTAAAACGATGTTTCCATAAAATCCCCACCTTGGTAGAGTTAAATCCAAAGTTTGCAAGAGGGAGGTTCTTTTTGAAACTAGATGCAAAATACCAATACTGGTCGGTCCTTCTCTCTGAAAGTTCTCAAGAATTAACAAACTTTCAGAAGTCCATTTGGAAGATATTGTTTTTTGCACTCACCATTTGGTTTATCAGTAAGCCAGGATTTACTTCAACAATGAATGGATCATATCACAGAAAAAGTGCCAGGGTATGTCTGTATTGCAGACAATAGAGCAGTGATGGGCAGCACAAAAGAGGAGCACGACAGGAATCCGCACATCCTAATACAAACAGCCAAAAAGGAAGGTCTTATATTCACCAGTAAGAAGTGTGACATTAACGCAAGCCACATCAACTTTTTCAGCTCAATTTACTCTGATACGGGCATAAGACCAGGTCCCAGCAAGGTAGAGGATTTTCAGTCCGTGCCTAGACTACAAGACAAAGAAGACTTACGAAAATGTCTTGGTCTATTTAATTTCCTAGCTCCCTACATCTCACATTTTTCAGAGAAGTCTTCATCTCTATGGGAGCTCCTCAACAAGGATATACTGTATCTGTGACACGAGGACCACCTGCATGCATTTAACTTGCTGAAGCAATCACTGTCAGTAGAATCATGTTTACACTATTACGACATGAACAAGGATACCATTCTTGAAGTAAATGCTTTGTTAAAAGGTCTAGGAGCATGTTTACTGCAAGAGGGTCATCCAATCGCTTTTGGTTCGAAAAAATTATCGCCCACACAGGCCAACTATTCCAACTGTTATGATGGTGCTTCTATATTTTTTATTAAGTTTTTTATGAGGACTCATGTATTTTAGAATTATGGGCATTGTTTTATTTGGGAAAACTGAAAAAGATTCCATAGATGCTGGACTTTGTTTTTTTTAAAAAAGAGGTCATCAGAAGGTCTTCTGTAAACAACCCTTACTGGAAGTCACTTGTCTTCAGATAAGTACCCAGCAGGGTTTTATTGATGTGGGGAAAATGTTTACGGAGAAGTGACAGATCAAGATTTAGAGGGGTCAGGAGGCTTGACTCTTGAAATATTCCTTTTGGTTTCACTTAGGACAGTCAGTTGGGGTTTGGACAGTATTTTCAAAAGAGTTTGAGAATCCACCTGCCAAGGACAAAACCCCAGCACAGCCTTTTCCATCTCTTTGAAAAGCCTGCCAGCTTTTCCATCTCTTTGAGAAGCTCTTGGAAGTAAGTGTAAGAAATAGAGAAACTGATGCTGCATTCCTCCTGAAAGGCCTGCCAGAAACCCCTTTTGCCACAATTCTCCTGGAAAGCCTGCCAAACTGATCTTCAACGTCACCTGAAAAGAACTGTTCTAGAAAGATCCCAGTGACAGCCATCCACGCGTATTTGAGACACCAAACCAAAAAAGGGACAACTGACATAGAGTCATAGTTATACAGCACAGAAACCAGCCCTTCGGTCCATCGTGTCTGTGCCGGCCATCAAGTACCTAACTATTCTAATCCCATTTTCCAGCACTTGGCCCATAGCCTTGTATGCTATGGCATTTCAAGTGCTCATCTAAATACTTCTTAAATGTTGTGAAGGTTCCTCCCTCTACCACCTCTTCAGGCAGTGCATTCCAGATTCCAACCACCCTCTGGGTGAAAAACGTTTTCCTCAAATCCCCTCTAAACCTCCTGCAGCTTACCTTAAATCTATGCCCCCTGGTTATTGACCCCTCTACTAAGGGAAAAAGTTTCTTCCTATCTAACCTATCAATGCATCTCATAATTTTGTATACCTCAATCATATCGCCCCTCAGCCTTCTCTGCTCTAAGGAAAACAACCCTAGCCTTTTCAGTCTCTCTTCATAGCTGAAATGCTCCAGCCCAGGAAACATCCTGGTGAATCTCCTCTGCACCCTCTCCAGTGCAATCACATCCTTCCTATAGTGTGGTGCCCAGAACTGTACACAGTACTCCAGCTGTAGCCTAACTAGCATTTTATACAGCTCCATCATAACCTCCCTGCTCTTATATTCTATGCCTTGGCTAATAAAGGCAAATATCCCATATGCCTTCCTAACCACCTTATCTACCTGTGCTGCTGCCTTCGGTGATCTATGGACAAGTACACCAAGGTCCCTCTGTACTTCCTAGAGTCCTACCATCCATTGTATATTCCCTTGCCTTGTTAGTCTTCCCAAAATGCATAACCTCACACTTTTCAGGATTAAATTCCATATGCCACACCTCCGACATCTTTCCATATCTTTTTTTCTTCAAGAATTAGCAGGTATTTGGCTAAAGTATTCTTTTTTTAGTCTTTTTTTGTATCATAGTTATAAAGACAAAATCTCTATTTTTTGGTTAACCGATGTGAGTGTATATGTGTCTGTGTTGTGGGGCGGGGGGGGGGGGGAGGTGTTAGGGTAAAAAGTGTTAATGCTTTGCTTTGTTACTAGTTAAGTCTTGTTTTATAATAAACTGATAATTTTGTTGTTTATTTAAAGAAACCTGGTTGGTGTATTTTATTCTGGAATAAAAATAGTCAATGATTGACTGTATTAGTAACTGGGTAAACATTTAAATATATGTTGTGACCTGTGGAGAGGCGGAACTAGAAAAAACAGTACACTCCTCCCACCTTGGTTGTATGGGGATGCGCTGGCGTACTGGTATTGTCACTGGACTAGTAACCCAGAGACCCAGGGTATTTCTATGTGGACGTGGGTTCGAATCCCAAGCCCAGCCCTGTCGATCCTGTAAAGTCCTCCCTACTAACATCTGGGAGCTTGTGCCAAAGTTGGGAGAGCTGTCCCACAGACTATTCAAACAGCAGCCTGACACAGTCATACTCACAGAATCATGACTTACAGACAATGTCCCAGACACCACCATCACCATCCCTGGGTATGTCCTGTCCTGTCCTACCAGAAGGACAGACCCACCAGAGGTGGTGGCACAGTGGCATACAGTCGGAAGGGAATTGCCCTAGGAGTCCTCAACATTGACTCTGGACCCCATGAAGTCTCATAGCATCAGATCAAACAGGGGCAACGAAATCTCCTGCTGATTACCAACTGCCCCTCCTCAGCTGATGCATCAGTACCCCTCCATGTTGAACACCACTTGGAGGAAGCACTGATGTTGGCAAGGGTGCAGAATGTACTCTGGATGGGGGACTTCAAGGTCCATCGCCGAGAGTGGCTCAGTAACACCATTACTGGCCGAGTCCTAAAGGACATAACTGCTAGACTGGGTCTGCGGCAGGTAGTGAGGAAACCAACAAGGGGGAAAAACATACTTGATCTCATCCTCACCAATCTGCCTGTCGCAGATGCATCTGTCCATGACAGTATTGGTAGGAGTGACCACCACACACTCCCGTCTTCGCATTGTGGATACTTGCCATCATGTTGTGTGGCACTACCACCCTGCTAAATGGGATAGATTTCAAACAGATCTAGCAACTTCAGCTACTTCATCAATGACCTTCCTTCAATCATAAGGTCAGAAGTGGGATGTTCGCTGATGATTGCACAATGTTCAGCATCACACACGCGATTCCTCAGATATCGAATCAATCCGTGTAGAAATGCAGCAAGACCTGGACAATATCCAGGCTTGGGTTGATAAATGGCAAGTAACATTCACGTCACACAAGTGCTAGGCAATGACTATCTAAAACAAGAGGGAATCTAACCATCTCCTCTTGACATTCAATGGCATCATGATTGCTGAATCCCCCACTATCAATATCCTGGAGGTTACCATTGACAAGAAACTGAACTGGAGTAGTCATTTAAATACCATGGTTACAAGAGCAGGTCAGAGGCTCGGCATCTTGTGGCAAGTAACTCACCTCCTGACTCCCCAAAGGCTGTTCACCATCTGCAAGGCACAAGTCAGGAGTGTTTGGGAATACTCTCCACTTGCCTGGATAAATGCAGTTCCAACAACACTCAAGAAACTCGACACAATTCAGGCCAAAGCAGCCCGCTTGATTGGCACCCCATCCACCACCTTCAACATTCACTCCCTCCACCACTGACGCACAGTGGCAGCAGTGTGTACCATCTACAAGATGCACTGCAGCAGCGCACCAAGGCTCCTTCGACAGCACCTTCCAAAACCGCAAACTCTACCATCTAGAAGGACAAGGCATTCACCATCCTGACTTGGAAGTATATCGCTGTTCCTTCACTGTCGCTGGGCCAAAATCCTGGAACTCCCTTCCTAACAGCACTGTAGGTGAACCTGCCCCACACAGAGTGCAGTGGTTCAAGAAGTCGGCTCACCACCACCTTCACAAGGGCAGTTAACAATGGGCAGTAAATGCTATCCTAGCCAGTAACAACCACATCTCATGAATGAATTAAAAAAAACACAACATAGAAAGGGAAACACTAGCACTGGTATTCAGGATCACCAGGTTTCACATTTATCTTTTTTGGCAAGCATTTCAAAGTCGAGGTGGATCACAAACCACTGCTGATGATATGGCAGAAACCACTGACCAGTGCGCCACCTCGACTACAATGGCTATTAATCAAGATGCAAGGATACAACTGTGAAATCAGATATAAGTCTGGGAATTTTATGGTGACTTCTGACACCCTGAGCAGATTACTCAATCCCAGGAAGTGTGAAGACATTCTATTAGATATCTAGGTTGATGAAGTTAGAGTCATTTACAGCACAGAAGCAGGCCATTCAGCCCATTGAGTCCATGCCAGCTCTCCACGCACCTATCCAATCAGTCCCACTCCCCCAATCAATCCCTGTGGCCCTGCAAGTCTAATCAAATTCACTGTGAGCAGGGCTTGAACCTGGATAGGGAAACCCCATTGGATTTAACCACTTGGCCATCACAGCTCAAAATAACACTATGGGATCATTTATGCCCACCTGAGAGGGGGTTCAGGTTAGCATCACATTTGAAAGGTGGCATCTCCAGTATTGCAGCACTCCCTCAGTACTTCTGAGTGTCTGACTAGATTTCTGCATTCAAGTCTCTGGCATAGGATTTGAATCCGTAACATTTCTGCCTCAGAGGCAAGAGTGCTGCCAACAGAGCCATACCTGCCATATTGGAAGTTAGAGGATGTATACCAGATAGATTTCTTGCGTTTCAGACAAAAGAAGCATGGAAAACTTCCAAAGGTACAGTTTTAAAAGAGTTATGGCAGCTCATTGTCAAGGGATGGTCTGACACAGGACAAGAAGTTCTCGCAGAACTCAGAATCTTTTGGCCATACTGCCATGAGTTGGGGTATCTAGTGGTGTCATCTTCAAAGGAAGGCAAGTGTTTAATTCCACAAGCTCTTCATCTTGACATACTCTCAGTTGCACCAAGGTCATATGGGCATCAAGAAGTCCAGAAGACTTGCACGTGAAACTGTCAACTGACCAGGAATTAACAGTGACATCGAGCGAGTGGTAAGGTCATGTGATGCATGCCAAGAGTATCAACCAAGCCAGCAAAAAGAGCCACTCCATTCGCATGAAGTATTGTCACATCCTTGGTCAAGGATAGCCACTGACCTCTATAAAAGGCAATGAATATCTGTTACTCACCAATTACTTCTAATTCCCCATAATCTGTCAATTGAGGGACATATCAAGCATATCAGTTGCTAACACTATCAGCACAATCTTCAGTTTATACTGTCCCCCAGAGGAAACAGTATCGGACAATGGACCACAATATGCCACCAAACCATTTGAAGACATGTGGAAGAAATGGGCTGTGAACCATGTTACATCGTCACCACATTACCCGATGTCCAATAGCCTAGCAGAGAGAATGGTGCGCACAGTCAAGTAACTGATTGTCAAGTGTCATGAAACCAAACAAGATCTGCATGTAGCCATGTTGCACTTGAGGGAAACACCAATGGGCACAGGATTACCACAATCTGCAGAAATTATATTTGGAAGACCAAGTTAAGACAATCCTTCCAAGTCATCATTTCATTAAATCTTTGTCAATACAGGACAAATTATTGGCAAATGGAGAAAAGATGAAAGCAGTGCACGATAAGCATGCAGGCGCGGAACTACCACCATTACAGATTGGACAGAAGGTCAGGGTAATCCATCTGCAAGAGAGAACATGGTTTCCCACTGAAGTGTTCGAAATCTGTAACAAGCCAAGATCGCACACAGTTTTAAAATAACAGGTCTCCCATTTAAGATGGAGATGAGGAGAACTTTTTTCTCTCAGAGGATTATTAGGCTGTGGAATTCTCTTCTCCAGAAAGCAGTGGAGGCAGGGTCATTGAATATTTTTAAGGCTGAGTTATAGATTCTAGATTGACAAAGGTGTCAAAGGGTATAGGGAGTAGACAGGAAAGTCGAGTTGAGGCCACAATCAGTTCAGCCATGGTCTTAGCAAATGGCAGAGCAGGATTGAGGGGCTGAATGGCCTACTCCTGCTCGTAATTTGTATGTTTGTAACCCTATGGCTTTGAGAACATATTCATATTCCAATCTACAGAATTTACTGAAGAAAAATGACAAATGTTGTTAATCTATTAATTGTGTCAATGGTTTGATTTTATGCAGGTGAAGGGTATTAATTGGGGTTTTAGTTGAGCACCTATAAACAGACACTAACTGGGACTGCTGGAGGTTTTGAGTGAGGAGCTACATGTTTATAATCCTTTTATTCTGCACAATAAATGTGAAACTGAGTAAATATAAGCTCCAGCATTATCTTTCCATAACAAGCTTTCTGGAATTTAACATGGTAGCAGAGGATGGTTGCCTAAAGCTGAAGATTGGAAAATAGGAAATTTTTTTTGGATAGTAAACTAAAATCTTGAGGGCTATTGTGAAAAATGAAAATTGTTAGGGTATGATTACCCTCCACTGTTCTCGGAGTCTGAACCATATGACCGGTGGAAGAATGAAGTGGATATGTGGACACGGGTTACATTTCTACCAAAAAAGGAAACAAGGTATGGCCTTAGCATTGTCACTTCCTACCAAAAGTAAAATCAGAAGTAAAGTGTTTTCTGAACTGGATGCTCGTCAGTTGGATACTGATGAAAGATTGGATCTTCTGTTGGGATTTTTGGATGAAATTTACAAGAAAGATGACCGATTAAATGTGTATGAGGCATGGTCAGACTTTGATAGATTTTAGAAAACAGGTGGTTATTCCATGGAGGAATATATCATGGACTTTAACAGACTGTATAAAAGATTGAGGAAATTCAATTTGGAGATTCCTGGTTCAGTGCTAGCTTTTAAATTGCTAGATTGTGCTAGGGTGTTGTATATGGACAGGCTCCTGATTCTAACTGGGGTTTGGTTCTTGGACAAAAACTCCCTGTTGGACCAAATGTCCGCGGTCTTAAAAAGAATTCCTGGGGAAACAGTCATTTCCTGCAGTCCTGGTAGAAAAAGCGGGGCATTCTACGGTGTCACAAAGAATGGAGGAATCAATGTTTACAAAATTTAGAAATAATCCAGATACTGGAAGCAGGCCTAAGTACAATGGAAGAGTTAAAGACAGGAGGAATGAGGATGCAAGCACCTTTAGCTGGTCTGAGTATTACAGTGGAAGACAGAATTGGAACAGCAATCATAGGCGAATGAATCCCAGGAATGCCCAAGGAACAGTTAATAGGTGCTTCAGATGTGACTCAAAGTATCATTATGTAATGAACTGCCCTAAGCGGAGCGGCAGAGTCTTCGAAATAACACACGAAGCAGAGAATTCTGAGGCAGAAGAGGAAGATACTAATGGATCTGAACGAATTCTACTAGTCACAAGGAGTTTTAATCCTGTGATGAATTTGTTGGTTGCAGATTCATTCAACTGTGTGGTACTGGATAGTGCTTGTACGTCAACAGTATGTGGAACTGATTGGTTACAGTGTTATCTGGATCCACTCAGTAGTGAGGATCGATGCAAGGTTAAGGAGTATAAAAGTACTACCAGCTATAGGTTTGGTGATGACAACTCATTGAAGTCACTGAAGAGAGTAGTAATCTCATGTAAAATAGTTGGAGTAAGTCACCTTTTCAGTACTGAAGTAGTCTCTAGTAAGATACCTTTACTGTTGAGTAAGCCTTCAATTAAAAAGGCACAAATGAAACTTGATATGGAGCATGATAAGGCAATTGTTTTTAGGAAGCCAGTGAATTTGCAATTTACCCAGTCAGGGCATTATTATATCCCCTTAACAAAACCTGATATTTCTAGTCAGTGTGTTAGAGAAGTGTTGATGGCATCAGGTGTTACGAATCAGAGAGAGAAAAGGCAAATTGTCTTAAAGTCGCACAGGCAGTTTGCTCACCTTTCTTGTCAGAGATTAAAAACCCCACTAAAGGATGCAGGTGTGATTGATGGAGAGTACACGAGGGCAATAGAAGAGATTAGTGAAAAGTGTGAAATTTGTAAAAAGTATCAGGGGACATCATCACATCATATTGTCAGCCTTCCATTGGCAAGTGACTTTAACAAGGTTTTGAAGGTATGGGACAAAGATATTTTCATTCTACATTTTATAGACCTAGCAACTAGATTTAGTCTTTCTACAACAATAAATAGTAAGGACAAAAGGGTGATTATAGACAAAATTATGGAGAAATGGATAGGGACTGGGCTTGGGGCACCAGCCTAGGTTTTGACTGATAATGAAAAGGAATTTGTCAATGATGGGTTCAGAGATATGTGTGCAAACATGTACATTATGGTTCTGAATACTGCAGCTGAAAATCCTTTCACCAATGGGCTTTGTGAAAGGAATCATGTAGTGGTTGATGAAATATTACATAAAATCTTAGTTGACCAGCCAAACTGCAAGTTGACAACTGCCCTGGTATATGTGGTTCATGCAAAAAATTCGCTTCAGATGGTTGCGAGGATATAGTCCCTATCTATGGGTGGAATCCCGAATTGCCTTCTGTTCTGTGCAACACTCCTCCTACTCTAGAAGGTACTACAATTAGTTCCATTTTTTCTACACATTTGAATGCTTTACACGCTGGGAGATGGGCTTTCATCAACGCTGAGGTCTCTGAGAAAATTTGTAGACCTCTGAGGCATCGTATAAGGCCATCTGAGGTGGAATTTAATTCAGGAAATTTGGTCTATTCTAAAAGAGAAGGGCCATAGAGAATGGAAGAGCCCTGGTAAGTTAATCGGTCATGATGGTAAGACAGTAGTTGTCAAGCATGGAAATCAAACTGTTAAGGTTCATTCCTCATGATTAATCGGGGTTGATTATAAAATCTCAGAATATGAGCAGCTGATAGAAGGAAAAGAGGCACCCTGTACCTCAACTACTCATGTGTTTTGTGATGTAGGTTCTGAGGCACAGGTAGATCGAGAGTTGGATAGTAATGTGAGAGATCATGATGCTCAGGAAAGAGCTAGCGCCTCCAAAGACCAATTGCCTTGAGTAGGTACTCGGGTGACATATATTCCAGAGGGGTCTGATAAATGGAGGGATGCAACAATTATGGAACGTACAGGAAAATCTACAGGCAAGTTTAAATATTGGTTAAATTGGTTTAAATATTGGTTAAAGAAGCCAGAGCCATGGACTGGCAGAATGGGGTGAAAGAGTGGAGGGTAAGAAAGCACAGTGTCGGTTATAATAGTGGGTCAAGAAGTGACTCTTGTGTAAGGAAGCAATCACGTAATGGAGAAAGCGCCTCTAATAAATTGTGAGGAGATCTTCTCACAGTAGTTCCGAAAGGGATCAAGTGCCAATAGAGGCCATAGTATGAACAGATTCCACAATGAAGCGAAAGCTAGAGGGCAGTCTCAGAGTAGAACTAGAAGCAGAAGTCCTCATGACCGTGAAGTTTTAGTGGCCAATAAACTTGAGGATAAACTAAGAAGCAAAACATAAGGAATTAGAGAGTTGGAGAGAGTTTGGAGTTTATTCTGAGGTACCAGACAGGGGACAGACAGCCTTGTCACATAGATGGATTTGTACTGAAAATTCCCTCCCAATGGAACTTATAAGGCTAAAGCGAGGTTAGTTGCGAGGGGTTTTGAAAGCGACTGAGTGATACCGATGTTAGAGTGGACTCCCCTAAAACTAGAAAAGTAATCTTGAAAATATTTTTGGCTCTTTTGGCCACATTTTGATGGGAATGTAGATCCATTGACATAAAAGCTGCATTTCTGCAAGGTGATACACTTCTCTCTGAAAAGTATCTGAAACCACCTAAAGAGGCAGCAGATACAGAAGGAAAATTATGGAAACTGAACAAATGTGTCTATGGCCTTAATGATGCTTCCAGGGTGTGGTATTTCTTGGTGAGATCTGTTTTGTTGAAAATTGGTTGTGTTCAACTGAAAGCAGATCCTGCAATGTTTTATTGGTACCATAAAGGGAAACTTTCAGGCATCTTCATGCTGCACATTGATAATTTCTTATGCAGATTTTGAGAAATATGATATTAAGATTAAGGCAGAATTTAAGAATTAAGGCTTTAAATATATTGGTTTAGATATTAAGCAGATTAAATCTGGAATAAGTTTGAATCAACAATCCTATTTAGACAGTGTAACTCTCATCCCGGTTAATCATGTTAGGTCATCACAGAAAGACAATGACCTATCTCCAGCAAATATTGAGCAATTACGAAGCTTGGTGGGTCAATTAAACTGTTTGGGTTCTCAGATTAGGTCTGATGTTAGTTTTGATGCACTGGAGTTAAGCACAATGATGAAACATTCAAAAGTTTGAGAATGTTTTAAGGGCAAATAAAATGTTGAAAAAACTAAATCTGGAGAAATGTGTACTGAAGTTCCCATCCTTAGGCGACCCAAAGAACATGAAAATAATTTTTAGTGATGCTTCGCATGCTAATCTTGCTGATGGGTATTTGAGTGCAGCTGGCTTCACAATATTTCTGATGGGTAAAAATGGGTAATGTAGTCTTTTAGCTTGGGAGGCTAAGAAAATAAAATGGGTTGTTAAAAGCACGGTAGCTGCTGAAACACTGGGTCTTGTGAAGGTAGTGGATATGGGGTCATATTTGTCAAATATTTTGGGTAAAATTCTGAACAAGGGACATACTGAAGATAGAATACCCATTGAATGTTATGTGGATAATTGTTCTTTGTGGGACAATGTGCACTCTACAAAAGGTGTGAGTAAGAAAAAAACTACATATTGACCTTGTTGGATTGAAACAAATGCTGGAGAGAAAGGAAATCTCCAAACTTAAATGGGTAGATGCAAGTCATCAGCTATCTGATTGTTTCACAAAAAGATATGCGAGTGCAAAGAAATTGTTAGAGGTGCTAGACGAGGGGCATCTCACAAGGTAAAACTTTGTACCCAATATGGAATTTATTTTGATACGTTAATCCATTTTGAATTGCAAAAGAAAGAAGGGAATCTGTTAACCTATTGATTGTGTGTCAATGGTGTTACGACCAGGTGAGAAAGGGGTCTAGGGGTTCCTTCTCAGCCTTTGCCTGGTTTAACCGTAACAGGGTTTAATTTAGACACGCCATGTTTTTAGCTCCCCCTTAGTGAATCCTTGTTCATTGCTCCAATTGTAAGGCAAAGAAACCTGACAGGTTTCCTTAGATTTTAAACAAGAAAGGTGGAAGTTTATTAATCTTAAACTCTAATCTGGTTAACGAATACGAATATACTACATGATCATGCTAGTATTCATATGCAATAAACATACACACAGATAGAGACAGGAAAAGAATAACGGGGAAACGTTTGAGGCAATATCTGGATTATAGTTACAGTCCTTTAAGTTCAATGTGGAGTTTGTGGTTGCCGGTAAGTCTTGCTGTTCATTCAGGCCCAGTGCATGCTTCAACTTGTTTCGATATAGGAGTCTTTTCTCTCTTGAGGTTTACGTATCTTCCATGGGTCCGGTGGCTTGGGAGAAAGTGAGAGAGAGGCCAGCGAGGAGAGAGGCTGTCTTGTTCCAGGTTCAGTTACACTCTGCAGTCTGAATTCAAACTGTCCTGTGTTTAGTTCCAAAGTCTGGATCAGCCAGTCAGTCATGTGACCAACTGGTTTAACCAGTCCTGTCTTTGTGGATTGTATCATCTTAGCAGACCCTGGAATGCAAGCTTTCTTACACCTTCAACGTCTGGTGTTCAAAATCCATTTGGGCTAATTGGACCAGGGAGTAGTTCTTTATCTCCACAAGCACTGCCTCTTAGTATGCAAATGTCCTCCAGTCAAAGGTCTGGTGATCTCTTTAACAAGTTATTTCTTGACTTGAGCAACAGTTTAAAATTAATGTTCATATTATGAAATTAATATGCCCCATTCTTGGCAGGTGGGGGTCTTCATGACAATGGTTTAATAATATGCAGGTGAAGGGTATTAATTGGGGTTTTAGTTGAGCACTTATACGCAGACACTCACTGGGACTGGTGGAGGTTTTGAGTGAGGAGCTACATGTTTGTAATTCTTTTACTCTGCACAATAAATGTGAAAGTGAGTAAATATAAGCTCCAGCATTATCTTTCCATAGCAAGCTTTCTGGAATTTAACAAGTGTAATGCTCATGGACAGGCTGACTATCAGAACACACACACAGGTCAAGACCAAAAAGTTGACAAATCTAGTTCTCAACCAAGCTACACAGTGACAAGATCAGGTCAAGTCACTAGACCACCTGTGCATTTCAGAGACACTTGTTAAAGGACATAAGAGTCAATACTTATGTAAATATTGTTCAAAACTGTTCTATTTCATTATGTACATAGTTTATCTTTTGTGTATTTTGTTATGACCAGGTGAGAAAGAGTTCTTGGGTTTCCTTTCAGCCTTCAACTGCTCTTTCTGTAACAGGACTTAATTTTAAACACACTGTTTTTAGCGCCCCCTTGTTGAATCCTTGTTTATCGCTTTCCAATTATCAGGCAAAGAAACCAGCACAAACAGGCTTTCTTAGGTTTAAAGAGAAGTTGAAATTTATTAAACTTAAACTCTAATTCAGTTAACACCTACGTATACATGACGTGACCCAAACTGGCATTCATACGCGATACACGCATGCAAATAGAGACAGTTAAGAGCAGAAGAAAAATAAAGTGGAAATGTTTGAGTCAATCTCTGAAGAGTTGTTGTTACGGTTCTTCAAGCTCACTGTAGAGTCCTTGATTGTAGGTAGATCTTGCTTTTTGTAGGGATCCAGTATTCTTCTTAAACCTTGTTCACTGTGGGAGACTTTTCTCTCTTGGGGTTCATGTGTCTTCAGTGGATTCAGAGGCTGTGAGAAAGAGATGGGAGCAGACAGGAGAGAGATCTTCAGTCCAGGAGCAAACAGACACTCTGCCCAAACTACTTGTACAAATTCAAAAAAACTCAGGTTTCCCAGCAGGTTAATCATGTGACTAGCTGGTTTGACCGTATCCATTTGTGTATTCAGCTATCTTAGCAGTCAACCTGGAATACGAGTTCCCCTACCTTCAATGTCTGGTGATCAAAAGTCCATTGTGGGTTGAATGTCAGGGAATGGCTATTTTGTCCTTCCTAACACCCTATGTTAATACGCAAATATATTTTACAGCCACGGCTGAATTGTTCAACAAGTCCTCCCCTCACTCCAGTAACAGTTTAAAATCAATGTTCATGTGGTGAAATTAATGTGCCTCATTCTTGACAGTGGGGGGCTAGCATGACAATTTTCATTTCAGGAAAGGGGGCTGTTGTGATATCACTTTAATAGTTGGAGTACCTCACACATCATCACAGGAAGTGATGTCATCCAACATGTTCAGTTGCAGTCGTGTTAGTCACAGAATCACAGAATAATACAGTGCAGAAGAGGCCCTTCGGCCCATCGAGTCTGCACCGATGCATTAAAACACCTGACCTGTCTACCTAATCCCATTTGCCAGCACTTGGCCCATAGCCTTGAATGTTATGATGTGCCAAGTGCTCATCCAAGTACTTTTTAAAGGATGTGAGGCAACCTGCCTCTACCACCCTCCCAGGCAGGGCATTCCAGACCGTGTCCACCCTCTGGGTAAAAGAATTCTTCCTTAAATCCCCCTTAAACCTCCCGCCCCTCACCTTAAACTTGTGACCCCTCGTAACTGACCCTTCAACTATGGGGAACAGCTTCTCCCTATCCACCCTGTCCATGCCCCTCATAATCTTGTACACCTCGATCAGGTCACCCCTCAGTCTTCTCTGCTCCAGTGAAAACAACCCAAGCCTATCCAACTTCTCTTCATAGCTTAAATGTTCCATTCCAGGCAACATTCTGGTGAATCGCCTCTGCACCCCCTCCAATGCAATCACATCCTTCCTATAATGTGGCGACCAGAATTGCACACAGTACCCCAGCTATGGCCTTACAAAAGTTCTGTACAACTCCAACATGACCTCCCTGCTTTTGTAATCTATGCCTCGATTGATAAAGGCAAGTGTCCCATATGCCTTTTTCACCACCCTATTAACCTGCCCTTCTGCCTTCAGAGATCTATGGACAAACACGCCAAGGTCCCTTTGTTCCTCGGAACTTCCCAGTGTCAGGCCATTCATTGAATACTTCTGTGTCATATTACTCCTTCCAAAGTGTATCACCTCACACTTTTCAGCGTTAAATTCCATCTGCCACTTTTCTGCCCATTTGACCATCCCGTCTATATCTTCCTGTAACCCAAGACACTCCACCTCACTGTTAACCACTCGGCCAATCTTTGTGTCATCCGCGAACTTACCGATCCTACCCCCGACAGAGTCATCTTTGTCGTTTATATAAATGACAAACAATACGGGACCCAGCACAGATCCCCGTGGGGGAGGCGGTGGCGTACTGGTATTGTCACTGGACTAGTAACCCAGAGACCCAGGGGACAATCAAAGAAGTAAGCAGGATGGGAAGGTATCTAGACAAATGGACCTGTGAGGTTTAAGCAATCTTTTTCTTGGAATCTTTATTCAGGCTGAGACCTAAAGATTCTGTGCAATTTTTAATATGTATCAACATGTGGAATGCAATACAGTTTTGAATCCTTAGGATTCATCCTTCCAATTTGGAGATGCCAAGTTAATTTTAACACAATAATGTAAGTTTGTTTTTTACTCTAGGTTGCAGTAAGCAACTGGATTCTGTTGATTGAGTTTTTTGAATATGTTTAACCTGGAACAGCCTCAGTTATAAATTACTTTCTGGCAGAAAGGCTATCTAATTATGTACAACACAATTTGTTTTATCAGCTTCCATCAAAGCTGCCCTTTCATTTAACTCCTTATCTCACAGTTCGAAGAATTCATTGTGAAGAAACAGGGTATAATAGAATGTGTTGTTAATTGCTATTACTCGGTATTTGTATATATTCTACGTATAAATATTGAGACTTTTTTGAAATATATTTCATCAAACATTTTATTCTTTTCTCCCCTCCCCTCTTTTCCTGAAGGCATTCACTCTTGCTGATGCTCTAGCTTTGATGTTGAGATGGGATTGTGTTGGTGCAAAGCTTAGCCGCATCTGTGCCTATGCATCTAAGTGTCTGTAGCTCCAAAGGTGGGATGTGCTGAATTTTGCAATATAACCTCCTAATTTGACTGGACTACAGGCACAGGAAAATCTTGCTCAAAGTCTGCAGAACCACCTGCCCAGGGATTTCAGTGCCTGGCATTGCAGCTGTTCTTAAATTATTTATTTATTTAGCGATACAGCCCTGAAACAGGCCCTTCGGCCCACCGAGTCTGTGCCGACCATCAACCACCCATTTTATACTAATCCTACATTAATCCCATATTCCCTACAATTCTCCTCCCACCTACCTACACTAGGGGCAATTTACAATGGCCAATTTACCTATCAACCTGCAAGTCTTTGGCTGTGGGAGGAAACCGGAGCACCCGGCGGAAACCGACGTGGTCACAGGGAGAACCTGCAAACTCCACACAGGCACTATCCAGAATCCAACCCGGGTCGCTGGAGCTGCAAGGCTGCAGTGCTAACCAGCAGCTCATCATCTTTTCAAGGGCAGTCAGGGATGAGCAACAAATGCTGGTCTTGCCAGCCACACTCACATCCCATAAATGAATTAATAAATAAATAAAAGGGAAAGCTGACGTAGTGACAGGAAAATGGGCCAATAGTTCACAATGGTACAGCGGAAACATGTGAGCAATGCTGCTCTCTTTGCTGCAAGGAGCATCACCAACAAAAGTGGGGCTAAGCTTCCCACCAGTAAAAGCACAGGTGCCAAGCTGCATGCTGGCAAGGTGCAGATGAAGTTTGTGCAGTTTCTGGGCTCCTTTATACCAGGCTCCAAATGACAAATCAGGTTGAATCAGGTAATAGGTTGAAGCTGAAGGAAACTGTGCCACTCAATTTTGCTCTCATTTTTTGTGGGGCCCCTGAACAAAACTTCAATCCCTTCTGGAACACATCATTTCAAGTATTGCATCTGGTACTGCCTTTCTGAACACACTCTTTCAATAGGCTAACGCTGGAAGGCACATTTCTCTCGAAAGTGGAAGTGGTGGATATGGAATAGCAAACAGATGCTCAGCCTTCCAGTTCAGTGCTCTCTTTTGATGGTAATGTATTTTCAATGGGCACTTAGTGCTTTCCCTCCTTCGAATAGTATGCGTACAAGGGGCCAGTGTACAATGAAGGCAACATGACTGCTTTCTGGATTGCAACCTCTTGATGTAAATGATGTCCGTTCTGTGGTCAAATAACATATAAACATTGATCCTGCACTGCATCTACTGCCATCTAATTTGTCACGCTGCTGTCCAACATCCAGTAATGGATGAGTCGAAATTTCCTCCAATTAAATATTGGGAAGACAGAAGTAATCATATTTGGCACCCCACCCCCAACAAACTCCATTTTCTTGCCACCAATTCCAACCACCTCTGTGGCCACTGTCTGAGGAGGAACCAGGCTAATCATAACATCAGCATTCTATTCAACCCTGAGCTGAGCTACCGACCCCTCTGTCACCAAGACCGCCTATTTGCACCTTCATAATATTGCCTGTCTCTGCATCCGCACACCCAGCCCATATGCTGCTGAAACCCAACCATGTTTTTGTTACCTCCACACTCTACTATTACAATGCTGTCTTGGCCAGCCTCCCATCTTCCACTCTTCATAAACTTGTTCTTGTCCAAATCTCTGCTACCCCTATCGTAACTGGTACTTAGCTCCATTCATCGATCACCTCTGCCCACTGATTTACAGTGGCACATGGGCTAGTACCACTACAAATTTAAAATCCTCATTCATTTTTAAATCCCTTCATGGTCTCACTCTTCGCTATCTCTATAACTTCAACAACCCTCTAAGAACCTTACATTCCTCAAATTTTGCCTCTTGCGCATCACCCTAACATTGGTAGCCATGCCTTCACTGCCTGGGTCCAAAGCTCTGGAATTCTTTCCATAAACCTTACCACCTCTCTCTCCTCCTTTAAGATACTCCTTAAAACCTACCTCTTCGAACAAGCCTTTGGTTACCTGTCCTAATATCTCCCTATGTGGCTTGGTGTCAAATTTTGTCTGATAATGATCCTCTGAAGCACCTTATGATGTTTTACTATGTTAAAGGTGGCATATAAATGCAATTTGTTGTTGTTGATGCACTCTCTCTCATTAAATGTGGGCCATGTGCTTTATGTGAAGAAATCTGATGCCCATATGGGTGCAATGTGTGACTCAAGTGCACCCTGCCAGGCAGTGAATGCAATGAATTTTGTCCAGCTGATACCTCCTTCCACGGAAGGTGCTGCCCCTGACAAATGTAGCAGGTGTCACTTCCTTTATTCATGGTGCACTGCCTACTGGTTTATATGACAGCTGTCCCCTGTGGTGGCCTGAAAAGATTCTCTGGCATAGCAGATGAGGTTGAGGAAATCCTGCCCTCAAAGCTGGGGTAACTGTCTTAGTTTTGCTTATATTTCTTATTTGTTGATTTGTCCTGTTTGAAATGCATGAGCCTGAAAATATGGAGAAAACTGTTTTCAGTTCTGCTGTCTCATTGTTGGATAAATCTTAATGTGGTAGATCAAGATCTGTTAGTATCAGCGACAGAAGATACAAGTTAATGGGAAAGTGGATTTTAACTCGAATTTTCACACACAACCTCCCGCCACCCCAGTGCTCCATGGCATTCACCTGTATGGTCCATAAAGACATAAACTAGCATACTGTATAATTGTATGTCAGAAGTCAAAAATGGAAGAGACTGGCAGGAAATTGCCAGTGTGGGCTGGGATTGTTTTGAGAAATAAAATGAATTGTTCTGACCTACATGCATTCAGTTTACAGCAATCTACTGAACCTGCATTATTTAAAGGTGAACGCAGACAGGATAGATGGCTGCCTGGTGACCAAGAATGCCCTCTTCAGCCCTAGCCCATGACCCCATTGAGACATCCTTGAACACAAGGTGAACAGTGAAATGACAAACTGTAAGGATAATTCTGGAGTATAACAATCAGCATGTTAAAGTAGTGCTTCACATGCCTGGACATCTGAGGAAGTGTGGTACAGTTAGCCCTGCCAAGACCTTAAGGATGTTTAACCACACAGTGAGGTGTTATCACAGACCAGGTGGACAAGAAGCCCATCTGCAGCCAATGGCAGAATGTGATTTTCAGGGTCAGCCAGGGATATTCCTGCCATATCCCATTAGCAGAACCATCCTCTTTGATAACATATAATTCAGTACCGTTTCTACTTCATCAGCCTTCAAATGGCACTTGGATTCAAATTCACTTTTCTAATGCCACATTTATTGCACTAGCCACTTGCTTTTCCAGTGGTTTACTTTATCGGAACAGCTTTTGCAAATATACTTTAAAAATATTAGCAGCCTATGTATGGACTAGAAACATAATTGGTTACTAATCTTTAAAGTATCCATTATAAGCAGCCCTTTACATATGATTTCATTGCTAGAATTTTTCAGCGGAGGCAGCAGCACTGCTGCCAGGGCTGAAAGTGGGAGCCGACTCCACTTTGACCAATGGTGGCGCAGCATCCTACTGCTGGTGACCAATTAAATGGTCTCCACTGGGGCTTCTATCCAATTAAGGAAGGCGGCCTGGCTCCAAGAGCTGCCAGCCCAATCAGAGGCCCGGCTGTTCAGCAGCCTCAGCAGCACCACCACTAGCAGTGGCCATTGCTGGGGCTGCACCTGTAGGATGAGGGGGCAGCAATGGCCTTGAGGAAAGATAAGTGGAGTCTGGGCTTGCCGAGGCCAGGCAAACCGGCCCCAGCGATCGGGGGTGGGGGGAATCACTGACAGTAGGTGGCACCTTTGCCAACGGTGAGCCATGAAATGCCCAAAAAGGAGGGCACCTCCAGAGCTCACTGGGAGGCCACTAGGGTTTACCTGGCAGTTTCCCCACGCAGTTGGGCCCTCTCTATGCGGGCAAAATGCCCGCAGGGGTGGGATATGGCCCTTAATTGGCCACTTAAGTGTCTCAATTGGGCTCCCAGCAGGCACTTTGCCAGCCTTCCCACCTCCCAGCCCATCCCCAAAGGGCTGGTAAACTTCAGCCCCTTGTGTCTCTCTGGGCCCCATCACCAGACTAAGGGAACATTCCATATTATATAAATGGAGCTGATATTGCAAAATCAGGCAGGGTCAGCACACCAACAATCAGCACAAGTAAATAATACAATGTGCAACTAGTATGTGATTGGAACACAGCATATCAGCAAAGAACCAAAAACTTATGGTGATCAAGAATGAGTTTTCCCTGGGACGACATTTGAGCCGACTAAGTATGGTAAATCAATTTGCCAATTTCATATAAGACTTTGTGCTAACCATAACCACTGCATGAACTAAACAGTGTTACAGCCATATGGTGAGGGGTGTGAGTGGTTCTCACTGTTCAACTTCCAGCTGACTGCAGCAAGCATTTTTGTTATTAGGGTTTTAACCCCTTTGTGTTTTATTTGTCAAATAAACAGACAGCGATAGGTTTTCTTATAGGTTTAAAACAGGAGATTAATTGTTTATTGAGCACCATGCCTTATCCCGAAATTGTCGGAACTGCACCCATTCACGAATTCGCTCGCGCACACACACATGCACAAGAAAAGACAGATAATGAGGAAAAGAGGTAAGTGGCTTGAAGTGAGGTAGGATTTTGGGTTCATAGTAAACCTACTGAATTCTCTCGGAGGTCAAATTCTCTTTAGTTGCAAGCCTGAGGTGTTTGTCGATTTCTCTGTTGGTTGAAAATTCAGTTTGAAGACAGGGGATCACTTTCAGTTCACTGCTACACAAGTTGAAAGGTAAAATTAGCAGCAGGGCACCCTCCTTTCTGGCTTGCTGAATCTTCTCCCAGCTCTCAGCTGGCCAAGCTTTGGTAATGCTTTTTCCTGGATTTCTCTCTTTCTCTCCTTTTAAATCTAAAGTCTCTCACATCTCACCTCTGTTGGGAGACAGAGATTTTCCTCCCTGTGGTGACCGACAATGGCTCAGGATGTGGCTACTTCGCACCTTCTTTGTTTCAGAAGAACCCATTCAATTCAAAGCTGTCTCTTGATGGGTTCAGGATGGGTGTAATTGACACCTCTTAGCGTTGAATGTATTCTTTTGTCTTTGCCAGTCAGTAGACAGTTTTAATATATAAAGGCTAGGTCTTTGGACCTTCAGCAGCCATTTTTTAAGCACATTGTCCACTCTTTTTAAAAGAGTCAATTTTTATAAGTCTTTCAGGTTGAGTTCTTGTAGTTTCAATCGCTGCACTTTATGTGAGTGTCACAACAGAAAGATTGCAATGTGCTTCTGGAACAAAAATAGCAGCACTCACTTCCAGCACAAAAGCTGCGGTGACCAGTTGATGAGCCAGGCTTCTGTTGGGCATTGTTGTTTATGTACTCATTTAGAATATGTTCATGGGTTATCAGAATCTTGTTCATGAGAGACCACTTTACAGAGCAATATGGCCTTAATGCATATTGGGAGTCCCATCAAAAGGATCTAAGAATGCATGGAGTAGAAAGGGGACAGGGAGACGCATACATGTGTTAAAAACAGAAAAGAAATGTTATTGTATTCTCTATGGCAAAATATTCAAATAAAAGTGTGTGAGGGGTTGCTGATTTAGATCTATCAGTATCTTCAGGAAATTATTGCACAGTAAGGGCTTGACAGCATAGATGCTGAAAGGCTGTTTCCCCTGACAGGAGTATCTAGAACTGGGAGTCATAGGGCTGAATTTTCCCGGTCCTGTGGAGGCAGACTAGGAGACATGACTGGGAGCAAAATGAGGAAATATCTTGCCAGGTTGCCTCTCTGACGCTTTCTCAGCAATCTTGTTGGAGGTGGGGTCAAAGTGGTACCCAGCTACTGCCCGGCAGCAGCGGGTGGCTAATTAGGACAATTGGGTGCCCACTTGGGGGCAAAATTGGTGAAGCCGCCGGAATCTTCCCAAAATCGGTCAGGCCCTCCGCTGACGCCAAAGCCCAACAGGTGCCTAGAGGCGGCCTATCGGTGGCAGGACGGGGGCCCATCCACACCTCCTATGACTCCAAACCTCCCATCATAGTACCGCAGGCATCAGAGAGCCAGAGCCCGGTTACAAGCTTATTTTTATTCGTTCATGGGATATGGGCATCGCTGGCTAAGCCAGCAATTATGGCCCATCCCTAATTACCCTTGAGCTAGTCTGTGGAAGGGCTCCCCCCACCCACAATGATGGCCTGACAGCAGTGGCAATTCTATATTTCTAACTTTGCTGAACTGTTCAGAGTGTGTCTCTACCTTAAGGCGGCCTCACAATCCCCTACCTGCATCGGCAGCGTCCACCTCTCCTAGTGGGGCTGCTGGCCGGCCTGTGCCGCAGGCCCTCTGATTGGGCCTCCTGTCTCAGGAACCCATCCACCATTCTTAATTGGATGGTGAACGCGGAAGTGGGCAATTAGGAGGCTGCTTCCTGGAAGGTTGCGCCAGCAGATGCCCTGACAACATGCACAGGTTCAGGACCACCACATTGCCCTGACTTTGGGGTCCTAATGTCTGCCGGAAAATTCAGTCCACAGTCTCAGCATAAGGGATCAGCCATTTAGGACTGAGATGAGGAGAAAGTTCTTTACTCAAGGTTGTGGATCTTTGGAATTCTGTACCCCACAGGTCATTGAGTATATACAATACTGAGAACAATAGATTTTTGGGCAGTAAGGGAATCAAGGGATATGGGGATAGGATGAGAAAGTGAAGTTGATGTAAAAGTTCAGCCATGATTTTATTGAATGGCAGAGCAGGCTCAAGGGGGCATATGGTCTACACCTGCTCTTATTTCTTGTGTTGTCCTATAGTGGCTTCTCATTATAATGGTGTAACCTCAGATATAATGAATGTTTCTGTTTTCTGTGATCCACTATATGTCCAGATTATCTAATATTAAAAGTTTTGAGATTAGCACATACTACTTGTAAGCGAAGCAAGCCTTTAGCCAGTCAGAGGCCCCAAGTAAATACAATGATAAATTTAATCATCCCAGCTTTATTGATGTAGTGGCCCCAAACAGAATCTTTGCATGTGGCCTCCAGCAAGGCAACGCCATGCCACTCCTGCTTAAACCATCAACGATCTCATTACCCAAAATCATTCTCCCAATACTACCAATTCACACAGACACTCCACTCTTCAACACTGCTGCACATAGTTCCTGTAACTTATCATCTACCTAACTATAGCCTGGAACATCTTCCTTACCAAACTTGGCTTTAAAAAAAAAAGTCAGATATAATTAACTCTGCAGTTAAGTGAACACTCGCTAATACATCAAGACTTACAATTTCCATGTAAATATGGTCAGCATAATGCAATTTGAGACAAAATATTCTTTCAGTATTTTCACAATACAATATAATAGCAATTTTTGACTTAGTCAATGGGGTGGATTGTTACTATTGAGTGGCTGAACAGCGGAGCATGCCAGCTGACAGTGCTAGTGGACAGCGAGGGCTGAGCCTTGTTACCATGCCATGGCAGACTTCGAGCATCAAACAAGTGCCCCGCTGGAGTTTGCTGGCTCCAGGACAGACCAAGCCAGCAGAAAGGTAGGTCAGAAGCAGGTAATGCTTGTGGGTGGATGAGAGTATGTAGTTATTATTGTCTAGGTTGGAGGAACACTTCTGCTCCTTCCAGCTTCACAAAGGTAATTTAAAACCTATCTTTTTGGTATCTCTTCTGTTGTATTGCCAGGTAAAGCTGGAGGAGCGTGCAGAGCACATGCTCTGCACAACTGTCTTTCATAATGTCAACCAGGGTGCTATGTACATCATAGGATCCCAATTTGCATATTAAAAAGGCCTACCACCTGAAACTCTGAAACTAGCTATTACTCTGGATGCCCAATAGTCAGACCATTTCAGGATGCTGGCAGGTGAAATGCTGGTGTAAATGAGATGGTAGGTGCTGCACAGCAATTTTAGCACCATAATTACCCCATTTACACTGGGCAGCACAAGTTGACATCTACCACAATCAGTGTAATTTAGTGGCCCTAATAATATATTACAGGGAAAAATTTAATCGAGGCCCATTTTCAGGCAATGCACTATCGCCCTGTTCCCAGTCCTGCTGAGGCAGGCAGCACAGACTTCATGCTGCCCCCTCATCTAAATGACTTCAAAGCGCAGCCCAGCACAAAACCCACGGCTGACTGGGTGCATACTGAAAAGGGGGCCCAGCAGTGTGCATGGAAAGCACATGTTTCAGTTAGCCTGCCTGTCTTAAAGTCAGTCTGCCCCCCTTCAAGGGGAATTGCACTCACTGGGCTGGATTTTGTTGAGGTCCCGATGTCGGGCTCCATGGCGGGGGGATGTCAGAAGATTGTACTGGCAGCAACCCGCCATGGAGCCCAGCGCCAGGATTGCTGGACCCGATCTTCCCAGTGACGGTGAGGCTCTGTGGTGGCCCCGCACCGCTGGGCGACGGGATGTGACTTTGAATATGTAAATTAAGAACATGAATACATTTAAATAAAATTGTCAGCGATCTTACCTGCCGCCCGGGATCTTCCGAGTGGCGGCTGGCACTCATGTGCCTTCAATTTCCCATCTGGGCAAAGCTGGTGCCACTGAAATGAGGAAGTGGGGGGGGTACTTAGGATTTTCAGTGTGGTGGTATAGTTGGGGGCTGTGGGAGGCCACGGGGTCAAATGTATATTAATAGTGTTGGGGAGGGGGCAAAGGGGTGACCTCTGCACTTTGAACAGTTTAGAGGGGGAAGATCAAATCTTGCATGTAAGTCTTTTGGAGGAGAGAGAGGGCAACTATTATCTGTAAGTGTTATGGTGTGGGGGAAGGGACAATATCTTTTATTGGGGTGTGCTGGGAGTGGGGTATGGTTTTAAATATTTAAATTTAGCGGCAGGTCTGGCTACCCTTTAAAAGTGGCGCTAGCTCTGCACACAAGCAGCTGGCACTGTTGCCGGTGTCACAGAGCCCGCCCCCACCACGTGATTGGGGGACAGCCCAACTGGCACATTATCTTGAACTGCCACGCGGTAGATCACAGTGGCATGGTGGCACACGGCCCACATATATGGGCTGCCATTTTTTGTTCGCCGCTGCTCCCAGTGTTGGGAGAATAGAATTCAGCCCATTGTACAGAAGTTGCTGCAGATTGTCTCTGGAAGACTTGGAGAAAGAGCCCAGAGATATGGAACACAGACCTGAAAGAGCTTGGTTGGGGAGGGGGGGTGGTGGAGCAGCAGATCAGCCAAAGCCCAGAGGGAGCTCAAGTGTCAGTGAGTGAGAATAAATAAAATAAAAATGATGTTAGCACAAGGGAAGATGCTGATTGGTGAGTAGTTGGTGAGCACTTTTTAAATAAGTTTTAGTTTATTTCTGTTAAGTTTAGATAGTCTTATAAATAGAGGCATGGCAGGGTACCTCAATCTCATGGAACGCAAATCCTGTGCCATGTGCGAACTCCAGGATGCTTCTCATGTCCTGGACAAACACATGTGCAGGAAGTGTCATCAGCTGAAGGAGCTCGAGCTCTGGGTTTTGGAGCTTGAACAGCAGCTGGCATCACTATGGTGCATCTGCAAGGCTGTAAGCTACATGGATAGCAGATTTCTAGAGGTAGTCACCCTGCAGCTTAAGAGAGTGCAGGCATAGAGGGAGTGGGTGACTGCCAGACAGACAAGCAGGACTAGGGAGGTAGTGCAGGAGTCCCCTGAGTGCATCTCACTTGCCAACTGTTGTTCAGTTCTGAATACTGGTGTGAGCGATGGTTCCTCTGGGGGATACAGCCAGTGCCAAGACTGCAGCACCATGGGTGGCTCAGCCGTACGGGGGGGTGGGGAGAGGAGGAAGGTCAGGAAAGTAATAAAGTAATACATGATTCAATAGATAGGTGAACAAACAGGTGTTTCTGCAGCCATGGACATGATTCCAAGATGGTATATTGCCTCCTTGGTGCCAGGACTAAAGATATCATGGTGCGGCTGCAGAACATTCTAGTCGGGGAGGATGAATAGCTATGGCTTAAGGTCCACATCAGTACCAATCACATAGGTAGAAGAGGGATGAAGTTCTGTAGGCATATTTCAGTGAACTAGGAATGAAATTGAAGAGTGGGACCTCAGAGGTAGTAATCTCTGTATTACTCCATGTGCCACATGCCAGTGAGAACAGAAATTGGGGGATAGTGCAGCTAAATGTGTGGCTGGAGAGATCGTGCAGGAGGGAGGACTTTAGGTTCCTGGGGCATTGGGGGAGGTGGGACTTGTACAAGCAGGATGGGTTGCACCGCAACAGGGCCAGGACCAATATCTTGCGGGGGGCAGCGAGGAGGGGGTGGGAGGGGGGTGGGGGGAAGTGCGGAGGTGGGCAGGAGTTTTGCTAGTGCTGTTGGGGAGAGCTTAAACTATCTTGGCAGGAGGATAGAAACCTGAGTGTAGATTCAGAAAGAAAAGAAGCAAAGCTGAAAATAGAAGGCAGAAAATTAGTTAGCGGGATTGGAAGGTTGAGGTAACAAAGGTTAGAAGATAGACAACAATGAGTTGTTCAGTAAGAGCAAGAAGTCTAGTGAATGAAGCAGATGAGCTGATGGCACAGATAGACACTTGGAAGTATATCATAGCTATTACTGAAACGTGGCTTAAAGAAGGGCAGGAATGGCAGCTCAACATTCCTGGTTACAGGGATTTCTGACAGGATACAGAGTGGGATAAAAAAGGAGGGGGAGTTGTAATATTGGTTGAAGAAAACATCATCAAAGAAACCAGCATTAAATGAGTCCATATGGGTTGAACTGAGGAACAACGACTGGGGGTATATTATAGACCCCCAAACCGAGGAAGACAGAAGAGCAAAATGTAGGCAAATTGCTGAGAAATGCAGAAACAATAGGGGATTGCAACTACCCAAATATTAACTGGGATAAATTCAGTATAAAAGGTATAGAGGGTGCAGAATTCTTAGTGTATTCAAGAGAACTTTTATTAAGCCCAACAAGAGAAGGGGCAGTTCTGGACTTACCCCTTCCACGTGCCCAGCTCCATAGTATCAGTGAGAGAGCATTTTAGTGGTAATGATCATAATTCAGTTAGAATTAGAGTAGTTGTAGAAAAGGATAAATGTAGACCAAAGAGTAAACGTTTTAAATTGGGAAAAGGCCAATTTTACTAAGCTGAGATGTGCTTTGGCAAAAGTGGACTGGAAACAGCTACTTGAAGTTAGATCAGTGTCAGAGCAGTGGGATGTGTTCAAGGAGATGGAGAGAGGGTTCAGAAAAAAAGTTTCCCAGAAAGAGAAAGGGTGGGTCTCCCAAATATAGTCCCTCCTGGATGTCAAAGAGCACACAGAGTAGGATAAAGAAAAAAAGAAAGCTTATGCCAGATGCCAAAAGCTCAACACTGCAGAGAGTGTGAGAGTATAGCAAGTGCAGGGGTGAAATTAAAAAGGAAATTAAGAAATTAGGAAAGCAAAGAAAGAGCATAATAAATACTGGCAAGTAAAATTGTAAAAAAAAAGTTTTATGAACAGATAAAGAGCAAGAAGTTAACTAAGGAAAAAGTAGAGCCAATTGAGACCAAAAAGGTAAGTCGTGTGTGGAGATGGAAGACGTGAGCATGGCTCTGATGAATATTTTGCGTCTGTTTTCACAAAACAGGTGGACAAAGCAGACACTGTAATGAAGGAGGAGTGCAAAATATTGGATGGGATAAACTTAGTGAGGGAGGAAACATTAACATTCCTGAAAGTGGATAAATCACGAGGCCTGGATGAAATGTATCCCAGGCTGCTAAGGGAAGAAATTGCGGAAGCTCTGATAATCATTTTCCAATCCATTCCAGCTACACGTGTGGTGCCGTTGTACTGGAGAACTGCTGACATTGTACTGTTGGTTTAAAAAGGGAGGAATGAATGGCCGAGTAATTACAGGCCTGTCAGCCTAATCTTGATGGTGGGCAAATTATTGGAAAAAATTTTAAGAGACAATATAAATCGTTATTTAGAAAGGCATGGATTAATCAAATAGAACTAGCATGGATTTGTTAAGGGAAGGTCATGTCTGACTAACTTGATTGGAATTTTTGAGGAGGTACTAAGGACACTCAATGATTTTAATGCTTTTGATGTAGTCTGCATGGATTTTAGCAAGGCTTTTGACAAGGTCCCACATGGCAGATGGGTCAGAAAATTAAAAGCTCATTCGATCCAAGGGAAATTGGCAAGTTTTATCCAAAATTTGGCTCACTGGTAGGAAGCAAAGGGTTATGGTTGACGGATGTTTTTATCAGTGGAAGGCTGCTTCCAATGGGGTTTTGCAGGTTTCAGTACTGGATCCCTTGCTGTTTGTGGTATATATTAATGATTTAGACCTAAATGTAGGGGACATGATTAAGAAGTTTGCGGATGATATGAAAATTGGTGGTGTGGTTGATAGTGAGGAAGAAAGCTGTAGACTGCAGGAAGATATCAATGGACAGGTGAGGGGGACAAAAAAGTGGCGAATTAAATTCAATCCAGAGAAGTGTTAGGTAATCCATTAGGGGAGCTCAAACAAGGCAAGGGAATACATAATAAATGGTAGGATTCTGAGAAGTGTAGAGGAATAGAGGGATCATGCATTTCTTGTCCACAGATCCCAGAAGGTTACAGGACAAGTAGATAAGATGTTCAAGAAGGCATATGGGATACTTTCCTTCATTGACCAAGGCATTGAGTATAAGAGCTGGGAGGTTATGCTAGAACACTAGTTAGACTGCAACTAGAGTACAGCATACAGTTCTAGTCACTAAATTACAGGAAGGATGTGATTGCACCAGAGAGAGTACAAAGGAGATTTATGAGGACGTTGCCAGGAATGGAGAATTTTAGCTATTAGGAAAGCTTGGATAAGCTGGGGTTTTCTTTGGAACGGAGGAGGCAGAGGGGAGATTTAATTGAGGTGTATAAAATTATGAGGGGCCTAGCTAGAATGGATAGGAAGGACCTATTTCCATTGGCAGAGTGGTCAATAACTAGGGGGTATAGAATTAAAGTTATTGGTAGTCGAATTAGAGGGGAAATGAGGAGTATTTTATTTTCACCCAGAGGATGGTGGGGGGCCTGAAGCTCACTGCTTGAAAATGTGGCAGAGGTAGAAACCCTCATCACACCGAGAAAACATTTGGATATGCACTTGAGCTACTGTAAACCACAGGGCTACGGACCAAGTGCTGGAAGGTGGGATTAGGCTGGATATCTCTTTGTTGGCCAGCACAGACATGATGGACTGAATGACCTGCTTCTGTGCTGTAAATCTTTCAATGTTTTTAAGCAAAAGAAAAGAAAAAGGAGCAACAGGCAAGAGAGATGGCTCCCAGTGTTTGATGTGGTGCTGGAGGCATTAGTACAGAAGGTGGAAAGTAGGAAAGACACAATGTTTCTGCAGAGGACCAGGAGGCCCTCAATGCATGCCCTGAGAAATGGGAGAAGATGGCCAAGAAGGCCAATTCCCACAGCCTGGCCCCAATGACCTGACAGCAGTGCCAACAGAAGTTCAATGACTCTCAAGGTGAATACATCTTCATATGACATCTCCCAACCACTGCTCAATGAACCTCTCATGCTGCTCATTCTACCCCACCCCCATCAAGCATCCATCAGCAATCTCTAGCAATCAGGAAGCAGGCCTAACATTCAGAAATTCTACCTCACCCTCATACACCTCCCAATACTGCCAGCTTCATTCCCACTTCTCAACTCCACTTATGACCTCATATTGCAACACACTCACAGAGGCTGCAGTTGCTGGCCAGGCAGCAGTTTTGGGGTATCTGAAAGCAGAAATGCATAAGGAAAGGGTTGGGGTGAGGGAAGGGGTGTAGGGTGGAAAGCAAAAGGTCCATGGTAACACCATTTGCAGCTTGCAGTTCATGCCAGAGAACAGGATAAGAGTGAGGTGGGATTTGAGAAGGGGCATAAGTCAGGAACATACCATCGTCCTGAATGTTCTTGGTGGAAAGCAAGATTGCAAGGGGTTGAGATGAGGGCTTCAATGGAGTTGCCTACAGGAGAACGCTGATGGTCATGCACACCAAGATACCTGGTACATTGGCATGCCTGCCAGATAGGCTGTTGTCAAGGAACATGGAGGAGTCCAGCTCCAACTTGGCTCAGGGCTTCATACAGAGTTTGGAGGCCATCCTTTCCAGCATGGAAGTGTAGACCAACTCCATAGCACTTGTGGACCCAGCCGTGGAAGAGTGTCAGGTGGCCGCTGTCTCAGCTTCCACTGCAGCACAGGTGGCAGCTACCTAACAGTCCTGCATTGGAAACTCAGATAGAGGTCATGAGATCCATGCTTGATGCCATGCAGGTTCAGACTGCTGCCATCACGGTTACTGGTACCAGTGTTCAAAGGGACGCATAGGTTCTCACAGCAGTCCAGCAATCTGTGCTGGAGAATTTCCAGTGGCTCCATGGTGCACAAACCTGCTGCCCTCTCTCAGGATGATAGCTTTTGTGCTCCCACCATCAACATTCTGCCAGTGCCCTTGATATTGCCTTTCAGCCAGTCAGCCCAGACTACTGTCACCCATGCTGAGGTGGCTCAGTCCAAAGTCAGACCCTCGAGGCTCAGAAGTGTTTGCAGTCTCCTCCACTGAAAGTCAGCAGCCACCAGTCATGCAGCAGCCACTGGGGTAGCATTGTGTAGGAGACTAGGACAGGCAGAGGCACCCAGAGTTGGAAGACCTGTCAGGAGAAAGTTTACTTCAGTAATGGGGGATATAGTTACAGTCCCTCTTGAGCTGTAGCATGATTTGGAAATGGAGCACATGCAGCAGGGGGGGGGAACAGTATGCAGAAGGAGGAGGCAGAGAAGGATGGGAGGAGGCACCCATAAGACAGGCACTAAAGAAATGCACAAGGGTGAATAGTTCCATTTTATATGTATTATTGGATAAAACAGTTATGGAATTTTTTTTGTTGGTGACTTTTATTTCAGGATTTTGGCCAAGAGGGTGCTGTGATGTTAACTACAGGTGGATTGAAAGGTGGGGAATTTTGGAGCAACTGTGATGGTGGGATGACATCTTAGGGGAACCACAGTCTCAGTATCCACTCATGGACAGTTCGTCCAGAGGAAAGAGGTCCCAGATGCCTCCTCCCATCCTTCTCTTCCTCCTCCTTCTGCACACTGTTTTACTCCCCTCTGCTGCAAATGCTCCATTTCCAAATCATGCTACAACTCAAGAGGGACTGCAACTATATCCCCCATTACTGAAGTAAGCTTTCTCCTGACAGGCGTTCCAACTGCTCTGACCTCCTGACCCCCTCGCCAAAATTCACCACTACTCCCTTGAAAATAGAAAACGTTTGTAGAACTCATCCAATAATAATCAACACAGTACTTTGACTAACTCTACACCAGCAGAAATGAATCAAAAGCACCCTACCTGGAAGTTGGATAGTTGGCCCTTTAAATAACGCAAGTGGGGTGTCCCTCGTGCTGCTGGCAATGTTTGAGAGGGCGTTAACTCGATCTGTATAGTCCAAAATGGCAGATCATGCATTAGATCAGCACTAGAGGCTGTAAACATCACGATCTGTCCACTTTGCATGTTCTGTAGTGCGTACGGTATGCTCCCACTAGCGCCCTGTCAGTCAGGGTGCATTGTGTGGGTTGCACTGGAGATGGCCAGAAGCATTCCGGCAACCATTATTTTTCTTTGGGGCTTTGGTAGCACTGCTGCCAGCAATACTACTTAATCGAATTTTGTGGCCTATGTGTTACATGAGTTTTAAACAGAATGGTCTAGAAATTCCATGCAGTGAGTTGCAAACTTACCGACAAATGGAAATTGAATTCACCCGCCAAAGGCCTACAGTGGCATTTACAACAGAATTTCCTGGGTCAGCTGATTGCATATGCATTGCAGCAGATTGGAGTGAAATCTGTGAAGAATGGGAGTAATCTGTTGCAGTATATGGAAATTAGAGTAGAGCCTTTAAAAAATATAGTTCTGGGTGAAGATTGTGCTGGCAGGTTGGGGAAGCAGCAAGTATGTAAATAACCGTGCTTGGCTCAGTGAGCTGATTATCAGCTAGCTTGCCTGGATGTCTTAAGATTGTTTCACTTTACAAGAACTTTGATTATTGTAGAAACTCTGAGACAGGCAAAGAAGGCAGCAGGACATAATGCAGAGACAGAGAAGAAATTGCCAAAATTTCAAAGAGTCCAACCTACAAAGCCCACCTTGATAAAATAAAATACAGGAAAAGCAGAGTTCATGGCAGAAAACTAGGAAAAAGGGTCAATTGTGCCATGTGGAAGAAGGTCACACTGGCACTAAGTGCCAACTTCCTCACCCGCAGTACTACAGACTAGTGTCGTAAAAAGTTTAATGATCCGACCAGGGCTGACAATTTAGCACATAACCACTTTCCCCTTCTCTTCCTTGGATGCCCTTGGCACCAGCAAACTCTTCACTCTCTCTAAAAGTAGCAACTGTACAACTAACTTTGCACCATGCGCTCTGCACGAAATTGTGATCTCTTAGGACAGCAGCACATGCTCTAGCCATTCCTCTTGGAGCACCACACTAGTGGAACATAGTAGGGGGTCACCAGGGTGCCCTGAAACAAGCTCCAGGGATACAACCAATAGATGCTCTCTGTAAGCAGCCAATCCAATGAAAAGAGCACCCAATTGCCTCTTGTGATATTGGATCTCAGGTTATATCTAGGAAAGGTACTAGAATGGGTGAAAGAAAGGCACATGTAGCCAACCAGGGAAAGAAAACCCATCACCCCCACACCTCGTTCCCTTCCCATGGCACCTTCCCATGCAATCGCAGGAGGTGTAATACCTGCCCTTTTACCTCCTCTCTCCTCACTATCCAAGGCCCCAAACACTCCTTCCGGGTGAAGCAGCGATTTACTTGTACTTCTTTCAATTTAGTGTACTGTATTCGCTGCTCACAACACAGTCACCTCTACATTGGGGAGACCAAACGCAGATTGAGTGACCACTTTAAGGAACACCTCCGCTCAGTCCGAAAGAATGGCCCCAAGCTTCCGGTTGCTTGCCATTTCAACACACCACCCTGCTCTCATGCCGACATTTCTGTCCTTGGCCTGCTGCAGTGCTCTAGTGAACATCAACGCAAACTCAAGGAGCAGCACCTCATCTTTAGATTAGGCACTCTACAGCCTTGCAGACTGAACATTGAGTTCAATAATTTCAGAGTATGAGTGGCCTTTTATCATATTTTTCTATTTTTTTACTATTTCATTTTACTTTTTAACCATGTGCCTGTTTTTCATGTGGACAGAGCTGTTCATTATTCTGCCATTAACACTCTCTCTGGACTAATGCTTTGTCTTTCACCACAAGCATTAACACATCACAGACCTGAAATGTTAACTCTGCTTCTCTCTCCACAGATGCTGCCTGACCTGCTGAGTATTTCCAGCACTTTCTGTTTTTATTTCAGATTTCCAACATCTGCACTATTTTGCTTTTATTAAAGAAAGCACACTGTTAGGTTGTAGTAGCTCATGCTCGAGCAACTTAGGCTTTTGTTGTAATAAAGTAAATAAAGGTCATTGCCCGAAAGGTGGACTGATACACCGCACCAAACAACATGAAAAAAGGAAAGAAGGTACCAGCCCTTCGCTTTGCAAGCTGGAACGTCAGAACTATGTGTCCTGGCCTGTCGGAAGACCTTACACAAATCAACGATTCTCGGAAGACCGCCATCATTAACAACGAGCTCAGTAGACTCAATGTGGACATTGCAGCACTTCAGGAGACTCGCCTCCCCGCGAGTGGCTCTCTAGCAGAGCAAGACTACACCTTCTTCTGGCAGGGCAGGGATCCTGAAGAACCAAGACAGCATGGAGTGGGCTTCGCCATCAGAAACTCCTTGCTCAGCATGATAGAGCCTCCCTCAAATGGCTCGGAACGCATACTGTCCATCCGACTGCTCACCACCTCTGGTCCAGTACACCTACTCAGCATCTATGCTCCAACACTCTGTTCCGCACCTGAAGCTAAAGACCAGTTCTATGAACAACTCCATAACATCATTAGCAGCATCCCCAACACCGAACACCTATTCCTGCTGGGGGACTTTAATGCCAGGGTTGGGGCCGACCATGACTCATGGCCCTCCTGCCTTGGGCGCTATGGCGTTGGAAGGATGAATGAGAACGGGCAGAGACTGCTTGAGTTGTGTACCTATCATAACCTCTGCATCACCAACTCGTTCTTTCACACTAAACCCTGTCACCAGGTTTCATGGAGGCACCCAAGATCACGTCGTTGGCACCAGCTAGACCTCATTGTCACAAGGCGAGCCGCCTTAAACAGTGTTCAAATCACACGCAGCTTCCACAGTGCGGACTGCGACACCGACCACTCCCTGGTGTGCAGCAAGGTTAGACTCAGACCAAAGAAGTTGCATCATTCCAAGCAGAAGGGCCACCCGCGCATCAACACGAGCAGAATTTCTCACCCACAGCTGTTACAAAAATTTCTAAATTCACTTGTAACAGCCCTTCAAAACACTCCCACAGGGGATGCTGAGACCAAGTGGGCCCACATCAGAGACGCCATCTATGAGTCAGCTTTGACCACCTACGGCAAAAGTGCGAAGAGAAATGCAGACTGGTTTCAATCTCATAATGAAGAGCTGGAACCTGTCATAGCCGCTAAGCGCATTGCACTTTTGAACTACAAGAAAGCCCCCAGCGATTTAACATCCGCAGCACTTAAAGCAGCCAGAAGTACTGCAAAAAGAACAGCTAGGCGTTGCGCAAACGACTACTGGCAACACCTATGCAGTCATATTCAGCTGGCCTCAGACACCGGAAACATCAGAGGAATGTATGATGGCATTAAGAGAGCTCTTGGGCCAACCATCAAGAAGATCACCCCCCTCAAATCTAAATCGGGGGACATAATCACTGACCAACGCAAACAGATGGACCGCTGGGTTGAGCACTACCTAGAACTGTACTCCAGGGAGAATGCTGTCACTGAGACTGCCCTCAATGCAGCCCAGCCTCTACCAGTCATGGATGAGCTGGACATACAGCCAACCAAATCGGAACTCAGTGATGCCATTGATTCCCTAGCCAGCGGAAAAGCCCCTGGGAAGGACAGCATTACCCCTGAAATAATCAAGAGTGCCAAGCCTGCTATACTCTCAGCACTACATGAACTGCTATGCCTGTGCTGGGACGAGGGAGCAGTACCCCAGGACATGCGCGATGCCAACATCATCACCCTCTATAAAAACAAAGGTGACCGCAGTGACTGCAACAACTACTGTGGAATCTCCCTGCTCAGCATAGTGGGGAAAGTCTTTGCTCGAGTCGCTCTGAACAGGCTCCAGAAGCTGGCCGAGCTCGTCTACCCTGAGGCACAGTGTGGCTTTCGTGCAGAGAGATCGACTATTGACATGCTGTTCTCCCTTCGTCAGATACAGGAGAAATGCCGTGAACAGCAGATGCCCCTCTACATTGCTTTCATTGATCTCACCAAAGCCTTTGACCTCGTCAGCAGACGTGGTCTCTTCAGACTACTAGAAAAGATCGGATGTCCACCAAAGCTACTAAGTATCATCACCTCATTCCATGACAATATGAAAGGCACAATTCAACATGGTGGCTCCTCATCAGAGCCCTTTCCTATCCTGAGTGGTGTGAAACAGGGCTGTGTTCTCGCACCCACACTTTTTGGGATTTTCTTCTCCCTGCTGCTTTCACATGCGTTCAAATCCTCTGAAGAAGGAATTTTCCTCCACACAAGATCAGGGGGCAGGTTGTTCAACCTTGCCCGTCTAAGAGCGAAGTCCAAAGTACGGAAAGTCCTCATCAGAGAACTCCTCTTTGCTGACGATGCTGCTTTAACATCTCACACTGAAGAATGCCTGCAGAGTCTCATCGACAGGTTTGCGTCTGCCTGCAATGAATTTGGCCTAACCATCAGCCTCAAGAAAACGAACATCATGGGGCAGGATGTCAGAAATGCTCCATCCATCAATATTGGCGACCACGCTCTGGAAGTGGTTCAAGAGTTCACCTACCTAGGCTCAACTATCACCAGTAACCTGTCTCTAGATGCAGAAATCAACAAGCGCATGGGTAAGGCTTCCACTGCTATGTTCAGACTGGCCAAGAGAGTGTGGGAAAATGGCGCACTGACACGGAACACAAAAGTCCGAGTGTATCAGGCCTGTGTCCTCAGTACCTTGCTCTACGGCAGCGAGGCCTGGACAACGTATGCCAGCCAAGAGCGACGTCTCAATTCATTCCATCTTCGCTGCCTTCGGAGAATACTTGGCATCAGGTGGCAGGACTATATCTCCAACACAGAAGTCCTTGAAGCGGCCAACATCCCCAGCTTATACACACTACTGAGTCAGCGGCGCTTGAGATGGCTTGGCCATGTGAGCCGCATGGAAGATGGCAGGATCCCCAAAGACACATTGTACAGCGAGCTCGCCACTGGTATCAGACCCACCGGCCGTCCATGTCTCCGTTATAAAGACGTCTGCAAACGCGACATGAAATCGTGTGACATTGATCACAAGTCGTGGGAGTCAGTTGCCAGCATTCGCCAGAGCTGGCGGGCAGCCATAAAGACAGGGCTAAATTGTGGCGAGTCGAAGAGACTTAGTAGTTGGCAGGAAAAAAGACAGAGGCGCAAGGGGAGAGCCAACTGTGCAACAGCCCCAACAAACAAATTTCTCTGCAGCACCTGTGGAAGAGCCTGTTACTCCAGAATTGGCCTTTATAGCCACTCCAGGCGCTGCTTCACAAACCACTGACCACCTCCAGGCGCGTATCCATTGTCTCTCGAGATAAGGAGGCCCAAAAGAGAAAGAGAAAGTAAAATGTGTGTTTACGTGACGCTTTGTTTTTCATGAATGTTAGTCATACAGGAACTTATTTGTTGCTGACTTATTAAGGGTAATTTTAACTCCCAAAAACAGATTGGTTTGGGTGGAGTTGAAAGGAAACATTTTTTAAATCTCAAACCCTAACCACCCCATCTCGAACTTGTCCATATCTGGTTTTAACAGAGGCAGGATGTTCCCAGGAAGTGGGTCACTCATTTAAGTAGTTTTTAAAAATTCATTCCTGGATGTGAACATTGCTGGCTAAGCCGGTATTTGTTGCCCATCCCTAATTGCCATTGAGAAGGTGGTGGTGAGCTGCCTTTTTGAACCGCTGCAGTCCATGTGGGGTAGGTACACCTACAGTGCTGTTAGGAAGGGAGTTCTGGGATTTTGACCCAGTGACATTGAAGGAACATTAAATCATTAAATGATGTTGCATGCCTCAGATTTTATCTCTCTTCCAGTTTTAAAGCTGGCCAGGTGGGTTTCCCAGGCCTCATGAAACCTGGCAGCTACAGGGAACCAAGGACTGCTGTGTTGATGAAGTCAAGTATTTTTCCAACATTGCTAAGGGCCAGGAGGAGCTAGAGTGCTTCCGCCCAGCTCCCAAGCTAACCTGCTTCTCTTCCTATGATCAGACCCCCCCACCCCGCGCGATCCCTGCCCTCACCACCACCCCCCCCGCAATCACTGATTCCCCTCGTGATCACTGATCTCTCTCCGACACCCCATGATAACCACCCCCAACCCTCCAAACCACATTGAACCCACCCTCCCACAATCTCTAGCCCAGGAAATCTACCTGCTCCTGGGCTGCTGACTCATCTGGAGTGTTCCCCATCCAATAGGGAACTAAGCCTTCATGCAGTTGTCCAAGACTTCAGCCACTGGACCTGAGAGTAACAGCCAAAAATGTTTCCCTGCCAGCTACTACAGCCTCCTCCACTGCTAAAGAAGTGAGCGCTAACAGCATTCTGTGCCCACCTTCAGCAATCCGGCTGCCAATTCTGTGATGCTAGTCTTGGCAGAGCTGTTCACAAATGCCACTAGAGAGCCTACTTCTTTAAACATGCTCTTCTACCTAGTGAATGTAGCTTGTACAATAATATTATGTTCAACACACAATCTGCTCACCAGCTGGTAGTTGGTTTTAAACAGGCAAGATCTTCTGATTTTAAAATCAGCCGTTCTACACTGTTGGCCTCAGAACAGGCTACTGACAGTATCACTGGAATTGAAAATATGCTACCATTTCAGTGGCTGGGGACTGTGGTTTGCATCAGAGCAGTACGTCCGGCTGGCTTTCTGGGGCTTGGCAGCTGCAGTTGTGGGTGGCTGTGTAGGAGTCCTTTGCGCCAGCAGATCAGCTGCTTGAGTGTCAGCTGATCTTGCCAGCAGGAGCTGATCTTGCTAATGGAGGACTGTGCTGCTATAGAATCTTGACTGCTGTTCAACTTTCATTATCTGCTAGGGGACTCATCCAGTGTAATTTTACCCGAACTGTCTCTTGAACTAATCTATATTGTCTATTTAAATGGCCTTTCATAGTAACTTATTCAAAAATTATGTTACATTTTAAGTGACAAATTCATGCCTTACATCCTGTTGCTTTTTCTAACTTCCGAATTTTTATATTTTCCTTATATTTACAACTTTTGCATGGATCAATTTTTTCAGTTCCCTTCATAATCTTGAAAACTTTAATAATCCTAAATTCCTTAAACTTTCCTAATAACTTAAGTTCTTGATAGATGAGGTGAGAGTGACTGTCCTTGACATCAAGGCAGCAATTGACTGAGTATGGCATCAAGGAGCCCTAGCAAAACTGGAGTCAATGGGAATCAGGTGGAAAACTCTCCAGTGGTTAGAGTCATACCTAGCACAGGGTAGTGTCCTAGGCCCAACCATCTTCAGCTGTTTCATCAATGACCTTCCCTCTATCATAAGGTCAGAAGAGGGGATGTTCGCTGATGACTGCACAATGTTCAGCACCACTCGCGACTCCTCAGATAATGAAACAGCTCGTGTCCAGATGCAACAAGATCTGGACAACATCCAGGCTTAAACTGATGTGGTAAGTAACAAACGCGCCACACAAGTGCCAGGCAATGACCATCACCAACAAGAGAGAATTTAACCATCTCCCCTTGATATTCAAAGAACAAAGAACAAAGAACAGTACAGCACAGGAACAGGCCATTCGGCCCTCCAAGCCTGCGCCGATCTTGATGCCTGCCTAAACTAACACCATCTGCACTTCCGGGGCCCATATCCCTCTATTCCCTTCCTATTCATATATTTGTCAAGATGTCTCTTAAACGTCGCTATCGTATCTGCTTCCACCACCTCCCCTGGCAGCAAGTTCCAGGCACTCACCACCCTCTGTGTAAAAAACCTACCTCGCACATCCCCTCTAAACTTTGCCCCTCGCACCTTAAACCTATGTCCTCTAGTAACTGACTCTTCCACCCTGGGAAAAAGCTTCTGACTATCCATTCTGTCCATGCCGCTCATAACTTTGTAAACCTCTATCATGTCACCCCTCCACCTCCGTCGTTCCAGTGAAAACAATCCGAGTTTTCCATCCTCTCCTCATAGCTAATGCCCTCCAGACCAGGCAACATCCTGGTAAACCTCTTCTGTACCCTCTCCAAAGCCTCCACGTCCTTCTGGTAGTGTGGCGACCAGAATTGCACGCAATATTCTAAGTGTGGCCTAACTAAGGTTCTGTACAGCTGCAACATGACTTGCCAATTTTTATACTTTATGCCCCGACCGATGAAGGCAAGCATGCCGTATGCCTTCTTGACTACCTTATCCACCTGCGTTGCCACTTTCAGTGACCTGTGGACCTGTACGCCCAGATCTCTCTGCCTGTCAATACTCCGAAGGGTTCTGCCATTTACTGTGTACCTCCCACCTGCATTAGACCTTCCAAAATGCATTATCTCACATTTGTCCGGATTAAACTCCATCTGCCATTTCTCCGCCCAAGTCTCCAACCGATCTAGATCCTGCCGTATCCTCTGACAATCCTCATCATTATCCGCAACTCCACCAACCTTTGTGTCGTCCGCAAACTGACTAATCAGACCAGCTACATTTTCCTCCAAATCATTTATATATACTACAAACAGCAAAGGTCCCAGCACTGATCCCTGCGGAACACCACTAGTCACATCCCTAGTCACATCCCTCCATTCAGAAAAACACCCATCCACTGATACCCTCTGTCTTCTATGACCGGCCAGTTCTGTATCCATCTTGCCAGCTCACCTCTGATCCCGCATGACTTCACCTTTTGTACCAGTCTGCCATGCGGGACCTTGTCAAAGGCTTTACTAAAGTCCATATAGATAACATCCACTGCCTTTCCTTCATCAATCATCTTCGTCACTTCCTCAAAAAACTCAATCAAGTTAGTGAGACACGACCTCCCCTTCACAAAACCATGATGTCTCTCGCTAATAAGTTTGTTTGTTTCCAAATGGGAGTAAATCCTGTCCCGAATAATCCTCTCTAATAGTTTCCCTACCACTGACCTAAGGTTCACTGGCCCATAATTTCCTGGATTATCCTTGCCACCCTTATTGAACAAAGGCACAACATTGGCTATTCCCCAGTCCTCTGGGACCTCACCTGTAGCCAATGAGGTGCAAAGATTTCTGTCAAGGCCCCAGCAATTTCTTCCCTTGCCTCCCTCAGTATTCTCGGGTAGATCCCATCAGGCCCTGGTGACTTATCTACCTTAATGCTTTGCAAGACAGCCAACACCTCCTCCTTTTTGATAATGAGATGACTGAGACTATCTGCACTCCCTTTCCTCGGCTCATCATCCACCAAGTCCTTCTCTTTGGTGAATACTGATGCAAAGTACTCATTTAACACCTCGCCCATTGCCTCTGGCTCCACACATAGATTCCCTTCTCTGTCCTTGAGTGGGCCAACCCTTTCCCTGGTTACCCTCTTGCTCTTTATATATGTATCAAAAGCCTTGGGATTTTTATTAATCCTGTTTGCCAATGACTTTTCATGACCCCTTTTAGCACTCCTAACTCCTTGCTTAAGTTCCTTCCTACTGTCTTTATATTCCTCAAGTGCTTCATCTGTTCCTAGCCTTCCAGCCCTTACAAATGCTTCCTTTTCAATGGCATTACGATCGCAGACTCCCCCACTATCAATGTCCTCAGGGTTACCATTGACCAGAAACTGAATTGGACCAGCCACATAAATACTGTAGCTACAAGAGCAGGTCAGAGGCTGGGAATTCTGTAGCGAGTAACTCACCTCCTGACTACCCAGTGCCTGTCCACCATCTACAAGGCACAAGTCAGGAGTGTGATGGAGTACTCTCCACTTGCCTGGATGGGTGCAGCTCCAACAACACTCAGGAAGCTCGACACCATCCAGGACAAAGCAGCCCGCTTGATTGGCATGCCATCCACCACCTTCAACATTCACTCCCTCCCCCACCGATGCACAGTGGCAGCAGTGTGTACCATCTGCAAGATGAACTGCAGCAACCCACTCAGGCTTCATCGACAGCACCTTCCAAACCCACAACCTCTACCACCTGGAAGGACAAGGGCAGCAGATGAATGGGAACACCACAACCTGCAAGTTCCCTCCAAGACACATACCATCCTGACTTGGAACTATATCACTGTTCCTTCACTGTCGCTGAGTCAAAATCCTGGAACTCCCTTCCTAACAACATTGTTGGTGTTCCTACACCCCAAGGGCTGCAGCGGTTCAAGAAGGCAGATCACCATCACCTTCTCAAAGGCAATTTGGGATGGGCAATAACTAGCCAGCAATGCCCACATCCCATGAACAAATAATAAAAAAGGTGAAATTATTCCTTTCTCCCTAAGGCAATAACATCCTTGCTACAATTAAGTGACCAGAACTGCACATTTGTAGATGTGGTTTGACAATGGGTTGCACAGCAATGCAACCCATGTTGATGTGTACTATATCTCTTTGTTATTGCAATCCAGTACTTTATTTGCCCATTTTTACCATAGCTAACCAATTTGTTTTTGGTATTCTTAGATGGTTTTTTTTGATTAGCATTCTGAACTGCAGTTTCATTTAAGACATACTCCCTCTTTTGGTTGCTTACATCCATACTAATTATGTTACATTTACGCACATTAAACTGCACTTTCCCCCTATTGGCCCAGGTACCTAAATGACCTAAATCCTACTCAACCTGGTTGCACTGTTCCCCATTTTTTGCCTTGCCTCATACCTTGGTATCCTCTGTGAAATGTAAGGACAGAAGCAAACTCAGCTGTAATTTCCCCTCACAGTTGAATAGCTTGTCACATTCTAGCTACAAACATGGGGAATGGCCACGAACCTAAAGAGCAAGTAGCAGCACTGGAGTAAAGAAAGTTGAAAAATAACGATGGGGGCCAGAGCTGAGAGGAGTGCAGTCAAAATTAAGGAACGGGACCTGAATGTCCTCCTACTGGAAATAAAATGCTGGTGGGATGGGCTTTTTGGAATCAGCAGCAGGAAATCCATGAAAAATGTTTGCACTTTTTCTTGAGTAGTTACAGTGGCAGTGAATTCCACTTACTTAACTAATGGAGCTCCTTTACAATGTTAAAGAAGTTCAATTACTTCACCAGAGCAGTCATGTTAAGCTAAAAACAAAATAATGAGGATGCTGGAAATCTGAAATAAAAACAGGAAATACTCAGCAGATCAGATAGTTTCTGTGGAGACAGAAACAGTTAATATTTCAGGTCGATGACTTTTCATCAGAACTGGAAGAACCTGGAGATGTAACAGGTTTTAAGCAATTACCGAAGCAGGGAAATGGGAAGGATGGAAGGGGAAAGAGCAAAAGGGAAGGTCAGTGATAGGGTGGAAGACAGCTATGGTTAAATGACAAAAGAGATGATGGTGCAGGCAAAAGGGAGTGATAATGGGACAATAAAATAAACAAACACTGGGTCTGGAGGAGGTGTAATTGACAAAAGCAGAATCATTACCAGAAACTGTTGTCTGAAAAAATGGGAGCAGTGGTTATGATATATTTTCATATAGTAGTTGCTGGTAATGACTCTGCTTTTGTCATTTATGCCTCCTCTAACACATCATTTGCTTCTTTTATTTTTTCCTTACCACTCCCTTTTGTCATTTAGGGCTGAATTTAATGTGGGTGGCTGGGGCCCCAACAGCAGGCATGGAGAACCCCACGTCGGCTGTTTCAGGGAACCCTGATCCGATTCTGTGCCCAGCAGGCAATAAATGTCCTAGTGTCAAGGCTCCTGTCCACTTACGGGTGGAGATCCTGCCTCCAAGAACTGCTGGCCAATCAGAGGGCTGGCAGCTCTTCAGTCTCAGCAGCACCACTGGGAGTGCTGGCCGCTGCTGGGACTGCACCCAGCCCACAGCAACATCATGGACACTGCCCTGGAACCCAGGTGAGTGGGGTCGGGGTCGCTGGGGCCAGTCAGGCAGGCCCCAGCAAGGGAGGGTAGGGGAGGTTCATTGGTGAGGGCAGGGGGCTGTTTCTGTGGGGCCAGCCCTTGCCTCTGGGGGGCCCTCCACAGGGTGCCCAATCAGGTTGCCACTCCGGGCCTGCAGGGAGACTGCCAGCTTTTACTGGGCAGTCTCCACATGGCAGAGGGTCCCCTGGCGCTGACAAAATGCCAGCAGTAGTGGGAAGAGGCCTTTAAGTGGCTCTTAATTGGCCACTTATGAGCCTCATTTGGCCTCTGGAAGAGAAGGCTATCCTCGACCTTCCCCGCCACCGAGATAATTGCACAGTGTCGGGAAGGCAACAGGCACTCCACCCCCCCCACTTTCCCTCCTGATTCTATCGCCACCCCACCCCTGCCTCACAACCCGCTCCCATGGGGCACATTAAATTCTATCCAAAATTTCTCCTGCCTTCCTATTACAGATCTTTCCTTTTGTTCATTCCTGACCCTGCCCGACCACTTTCCCTGCCTCTGTACTTGCTTAAAACCTGTTACATCTCTAACTTTTTCCAGTTCAGATGAAATGACATGGACCTGAAATGTTCAATCTTTTTCTCTCTCTCCACAGATGCCTGACCTGCTGAGTATTTTCAGCATTTTCTGTTTTTAAACCATGGTAAACTATCTGCATCCCTGACTTTTCCTTGCAGACTCATTGTGTGTGATATTCCTTCTTTCATTACCCTTACAGTATGCTGGTACTGTAGTCATGTGGTATGTAGGCATGTGCTTTTCCTCATAGTGTGCCAAAGCAACCTGATATGTTAAACTGTTCTAATGAAAGACTGCCTAGCCTTCCTGCAATAGTCACGTCTTCTTTCTCAGGGAAAGTGGACTGAAATCAATGTGACTCTCAGGCAACAGGTGTTGGTCCTTCAAACAAAAGACATTGCATAAAGAAAAAGTCCTGCGGAGCCACACAGCCAAACCTATTGGGTAAGAAGCAGTTGCAGGACCTGTAACAACTGTAGTTTCGCTATATAATAGTTTGGGAGTGGAAAAACACTCACAAACAACATGATCCAACCCATTCAAAAGCTAAAGCATAACAGCTTTGATAGCTATAACAACAACTTGTATTTATATAATTCCTTTACTGTCATAAAATGTTCCAAGGTGTTATAAAACAAAATTTTACACACAGCCACATAAGGAGATCATGGGGCAGATGACCAAAAGCTTGGTCAAAAAGGTAGGTTTTAAGGAACATCTTGAAGGATGAAAGAGAGAGACAGAAATGGAGAGGTTTAGAGAGGGAATTTTAGAGGTTAAGGCTCGGCAGCTGAAGGGAAGACCATGTGGAGCAATTAAAATTGGGGATGTGCAAGAAGACAGAATTAGAGGGGCACAGACATCTTGGAGGATTGTGGGGCTGGAGGAGATTACAGATAAGGAGGGGCAAGATTATGGAAGGATTTGAAAACAAGGATGAGAATTTTAAAATTGAAGTGTTGCTTGACTGAGAGCCAATGTAGGTCAGTGAGCACAGGGATGATGGGTGAATGAGACGTGGTGCGAATTAGGACACGGGCAGCACAGTTTTGGATGACCTTACGTTTACGGTGGGTTTCAGCAGCAGATGAGCTGAAGCAGGGACGGAGAGAGGCAATGTTACAGAAATGGAAATAGGCGGTCTTAGTGATGGCACGAGTATGTGGTCAGAAGCTCATCTTGGGGTCAAAACAAAACACCAAGGTTGTGAACAGTCCAGTTCAGTTTCAGACACCTGCTAGGGAGATAGATGGAGTCAGTAGCTTGGGAATAGAGTCTGTGGCGCCGATCAAAGACAATGGCTTTTACCTTCCCAATATTTAACTGGAGGAAATTTCTGCTCATCCAGTACTGGTTGTCAGACAAGCAGTCTGATAATTTAGCAACAGTGGCGGAGTCGAGAAAGCTGGTGGTGAGGTAGAGCTTGGTGTCGTCAGCGTACATGTGAAAATTAATGCTGTTTTTTCGGATGATGCTGCCAAGAGGCAGCATGTAGATAAGAAATTGGAGCGGCCAAGGATAGATCCTAAGGGGACATCAGAAGTAATGGTGTAACAGCAGGCAAAGAAGCAATTTCAAGTGATACACTGGCTATGATTAGGTAGATAAGAATGGAACCAGTGAAGTGCAGTCAAACTCAGCTGCACTACAATGGAGAGAGGTTGGAGGAGGATGGTGTTGTCAACCATGTCAAAGGCTACTGACAGGTCAAAAAGGATGAGGAGGGATAGTTTACTTAGTCACAGTCACATAGGATGCTATTTCTGACTTTGATCAGAACTGTTTCGGTATTGTGGCAGAGGCGGAAACCTGATTGGAGGGATTCAAACATGGAGTTCCGGGAAGGATGGGCACAGATTTAGGAGGTGACAACATGGGTCAAGGACTTTGCGGAGGAATGGGAGTTTGGCGATGGGGCAGTAGTTTGCAAGGATGGTAAGGTCAGGGATTATTTTTTGGGGAGGGGGTGATGCCAACAGATTTAAAGGAGGGGCAGAATCTGAAGAAACAGAACCGTTAACAATATCAGCTAACATGGGGACCAGGAAGTGAAGCAGGGTGGCCAGCAGTTTAGTGGGATCAGGGTAGAAGGAGCAGGAGGTGGTGTTTTTCCGAATGCGTTGTGGATGGCTGACCCACTGCAATCAGGCAGCGGGTGGCCGTTTCACATACTAGAGGCAATGTCTCCCCTTGATCACGCGACAGGGGTGGGAGGCGAGACATTCATCACATTGTCAGATGACCCCAGAGCTGGTGCTGGCACCATATTTAAAGGCCTGCCAGCCCTGCACGCACTCCTGCCTTTTAAGAACGACTGTCTTTCAGTGTCACTTGCTGTCCCAGAATCCCTCCAGCTGTCGCTTTATTGCCCCAGGACCCTTCAGCTGCCACTGGTGCCTCAGGACTCCTCCAGATGCTCCTGGTGCCTCAAGACCCCTACAGCTGCAGCTTATTGCCCCAGGTTCCCTTCAGCTGTCACTGATGCCTCAGAACTCCTCCAGCTGCCACTGGTGCCTCAGGACCCCTCCATCTTCCACTTGCTGCCCCAGGACCCCTGTATCGGACTGATAGGCATGGAAGCTGAAATGGAGCCTGCATCCACCATGGCAGAAGGAAGACACCGGGTGGCCCTGCAGTTTAGTGATGCCTTCATGGAGATTCTCGTCCAAGCTGCAAGGAAAAGGTGGGAGGTCCTCTTCCCCAACGATGGTAGAAAGAGGTCCTGGTCAGAGATTGCAGAGGAGGTCAGCAGACGTGGGGTCCCCCCCCCCTCACCCCACCGCAGACATGAGTGCAGTGCAGGAAGAGAACCAATGACCTCATTCATTCCACCAAGGTGAGTGCTCCATACCTCTCTCCTTTTGAGGGTTTGCATGAGGCTGTGCAGTAGGAAGTGGGACATGGGGAGGGACAAACTACAAAAGTGCTGGCAAAGGGGATCAAGCCTCACCTCCTCCTGACAGATGCATGGCTGCATCTTGGCCACAGGCCACCCTCTTTTACAGATCACCCCCCATTAACCCCCCTGAGAGCTGATGAGAGGATGACATACATAGGAAAGCCCAGTAAGGGAGGAGGGGCTGCAACTAGCAGAACTGTCATATTGACATTTCAGCGAAGTATGACTAACTCCCTTTTTCCATTTGCAGGACAAGAGGGCCCACAACATGAGGGAGACATCATGGATTGGCAGAGAGATCCTTGACATTAGGCTTCTTTCCATGGCGAAGGAGGAGACACTCAAACTGATGAGGACCCAGGGCGGCTGCGGATGGTGAGACCAGAGTTTCTGCACAACAGAGTGAGAATTGACTTTCATGAAGATACAGTTCAACTATGGAGACCCACATCATGCATGGTTGGCATGACTCTATTTGCTTATCCTAACCCACACACTTTTGTGTTCTCTCATAGGTCAGCGAACACAGGGGACTCGAGTGGAAGGGGGACCAAATTCTACCTTTTGAGGAAAATCAGCAGTTGGAGGATGCACTGTCCCATGACTCTCCTTCACCTTCCATCAGTGCAGATACTTTCACCTCGGTGGGTTTCCGCCCAGCTTTAGAATCAGGGTGCCTGAGCAGCAGGCTGAGGCTGAAACAGCCGAGGCCTCTGACAGTTTATTTATTTATTTTTTATTTATTTATAGATACAGCACTGAAACAGGCACTTCGGCCCACCGAGTTTCTGCCGACCATCAACCACCCATTTATATTAATCCTACACTAATTCCATATTCCTACTACATCCCCACCTGTCTCTATATTTCCCGACCACCTACCTATACTAGGGGCAATTTATAATGGCCAATTTACCTATCAACCTGCAAGTCTTTGGCATGTGGGAGGAAACCGGAGCACCCTGAGGGAACCCACACAGACACAGGGAGAACTTGCACACAGGCAGTACCCAGAATTGAACCCGGGTCGCTGGAGCTGTGAGGCTGCGGTGCTAACCACTGCGCCATTGTGGAAGACTCTGGGTGGCCAGGCCCATACTGAGTCTCAGGCTGATGACAAGTCTCTGGTGTTGACAGCACAGGGCATGCTGGAGTTGCAGAGAGGTGTAGGGCAACATTTGGCAGAGATGCCAGACGCAATACGCAGCAATGAGCGGATGATGGAGGAGTCCATCCATGCCAGGACTGCTGCCATGTCTCTGGTGTGTGAGCGCATGACTTCCACCATCGAGAGGCTGGCGACCCTCGAGGAGAGCCAGATTCCGCAGATATGCACAGACCTGCACACCTGCACAGGCCTTGGCCATGAGCTCAATGCAGCAGTGGCAAGGCAAGAGAAGGATCAGGTGCCTGGAGACTTCTCCGGCTCCTCCTCCTCCTCTGTTCAGCAGGGAGGTTCAAGTGAGGTTTGAAAGGGAGGATGAGAGGCTGCTCTCCCCTCAGGGCACTCCGTGTGGACAGCTGCTCAGCCTTCCACCAGGGAGCTGCGATGCCTGAGGAGAGTCCTGCACCTGTGCAGGAAACCCTCAGGCAGCTGGGGCCTTCCAGGCCTCAGACACCCAGAGAACATCTGCCGAAGTCACCTCAGGCCAAGGGGCAGCTTGATTAGCAGCCTGCCTCCAGCCCAGCTGCTGTCACGGAGATCACACCTTGTAGGAGCACTCGCAGACATATTAAGAAATCCACCTAACCATATTTGAGGACTCATGGGTAAAGAACATATGCAATTTATTTATTCATTACAAGTTTTTTTTTTGGAATCATTAACAATCATTGTCTTCAGGCATTTTTCCATAATGCTTTATTGTGAGCTGCTGACTTCCCCCTTCCCCCTTTAATGCAAGGCCAATTCTGCAGTGACTCCCTCCTGACTCCCCAAAGCCTGTCCACCATCTGTAAGGCACAAGTCAGGAGTGTGATGGAATACTCTCCAGTTGGTTGGATGGGTGTGGCTCCAACAACACTCGGGAAGCTCGACTCCATCCAGAACAAAGCAGCCTGCTTGATCGATACCCCATCCACCACATTAAACATTCACTCCCTCTGCCATCGATACACAGTGGTAGCAATGTGTACCATCTACAAGATTCGCTGCAGCAACTCACCATGCCTCCTTCAACAGCACTTTCCAACCCCGCGACCCCTTCCACCTAGAAGGACAAGAGCTGCAGACACACGGCAACACCATCACCTGCAAGTTCTCCTCCAAGTCACACTCCATCCTGACTGGAAATATATGACTGTTCCTTCACTGTCGCTGGATCAAAATCCTGGAACTCCCACCCTAACAGCACTGTGGGTGTACCTACACCAGATGGACTGCAGTGGTTCAAGAAGGCAGTTCACAACCACCTTCTCAAGGGCAATTAGGATGGGCAACAAATGCTGGCCTTGCCAGGGATGCCCACATCACATAAAACGAATATAAAAAATGTGCCCATTTCCCTCATTAACATATGTTCTCCCATGGGCACGAGCGCTCATTTAAGCTGGTCGAAAATTAGGAAACACAAATGGAAAGGAGGTGACAGACTAGATGCGCTAAGTAAATCTTAATTGAGTTCTCTGTGGTTGGACATCAGGGTGGCTGGAAGCAGGTGTTTATGAGGTAGTCTCTTGCCTCCCTGGCACGTCACTCTATTTACCTGGCCTCCAATGTAACGTCTTCACCATCCAGTGCTGCTAGCTCCTCTCCCTCCTCTGCATCCTTCTCATTGGTGGAGAGGTGTTGCTCAGGTAGCTCATCTTCATGTAATGCCTGCCCTCTCTATAGGGCTAGATTATGCAGAGCACAGCAGACCACCATGATGCGCGAGGCCCTCCCTGGGGGGGCGCATACTGCAAGGCTCCACTGGATCCATCGAGGCAGCAGCGGAATCTTACCTTCAGTAGGCCAATGGTCTGCTCGATGGTCACTCGTGTGAATCCATGGCAAGTGTTGTACCTCTCCTTTGCTGCATTGCGAGGGTAGTCCTTGACCCCAAGAATCCATCCCTGAAGGCAAACGGGGGGTCTGAAAAGCATTAGCACCAGAGGCTGTTGAAGTATGTAGGCATCGTGGCTGCCTCCTGGGAATCAGGCACACAACTGCAGGAAACACTTGCGGTCGTCACAAACTAGTTGAATGTTGATTGAATGGAAGCTCTTCTTGTTGATGAAGGTGGCTGGCTGGTCCATGGCAGCCTTGATGGCCACATGCGTACAATCTATCACACCTTGCACCCAGGGAAATCCAGCAATTGCCCCAAACCCAATGGCCCTCTTGGTCTGACTGTCAGGGTCGGTCCGGTAATGCACATAGTCACCGGGCCTCGTTAACAGGACATTGGTTGTTAATTTGTTAATTGTGTATCAATTATTTAATTATATGAAGGTGGAGGGTGTTAATTGGGGTGTTACTTGAGCACTTATAAGAAATACTTACTGAGACTGGTGGAGGTTTTTGAGTGAGGAGCAACATGTTTGTAAACCTTTCACAATGTACAATCAACGTGAACTTGAGTAAAGATAGGCTCCAGCATCATCCTTCCACAACAAGCTTTCTGGAATTTAATATTCGTCACCTCTTTCATGCGGCAGTGCGCTGCTGCTTGGGTGACCTCACACATGTCCCCGGTGGATCCCTGGAAAGAGCCAGATGCGTAAAAGTTTAGTGGCGCTCTGATCTTCAGGGCCACAGGCATAGGGTGACCCCCAAATCCCATAGGTCACAACTCGTCCTGCAGCAAGGCACATAAACCAGTGACGGCCTCCCTGGAGAGGTGCAGTCTTCGTTGACAATGGCGCTTGGACATTTGAAGGTAGCTGATTCGAATCCGGTACACTCTCTGGTGCAGGTGGGCCCTTCTTGGCATTGCCGGCTGTTGCTGCTCTCATCATGGAGCTTCACGGGTTGACGCAGCAACCTGTTGACCCTCCCTCCATTGGAGGGTCCAAAAAACAGGGTGTATGAGACAAATGCCAGGTGATCTGTGGGCCTACAGTGCACTGTTAATGCAGAAACGACCCTGCCTTGGCAACTGATCTTTTGACAAATCTCTCGGCGGAGTCCCTGATGGCACTCAAAGACCAACCGTGCAGTTATCTGACCCTCTCTTCCAACTGTATGAGTGAAAAAACTTATCACACAGCATTTCAGGCCCCCTAACCCAAGCAAAACCCTAGCACAGTCTCCAAATCCCAGATCCCCCTTGCGAGCACACAGCACCCCGATTCACCTTGCAGAGCCATCAAGACCCCGAGCTCCCTTGCACAGCCCCCAAGACCCCGAGACCCCTTGCAGAGCACACAGCAGCCAAATCCCCCTTGCAGAGTCCAGAAGACTCCAATCCCACTGCACAGCCCCCAAGACCCCGATCCCCCTTGCAGAGCACACAGCAACACAGTCCAACAGTGAAGACTGCACCTCTCCAGGGAGGCCGTCACTGGTTTATGTCACCTATGCAGCAATGTCTAGGTACGCCTGCCCGTCGAGGCTCTGAAGCCTCTCGTCTCGGTGTCGCCAAGTTTTAATGGCCGTAAAACCAAAGGCACGTGAGTGCTGCCCGCTGTCCACTAAAGCAAGAACCAACCATTAAGTCCAAGATAATGATTGTAAATGCATCATAAACAACCTCTCAGCAATTTAAAATGGCTTCCCGTCGCATAGGGGGCGGCACTGCTGCCTTGGTGCTTTCCTGCCGCTAACAAAATCCAGAACCGATGTCACGATGCTAGATTTCCAGACAGACGACTCCAAGGCAATTCTCTGTCCCCCCACACAACCATACCACATTAAATGGTCACAATAAATTCTGTTCAATGTATGCTTTTCACTGAGTGACATACAACATACAAGGGTGCTGGGAAAGTGGAATCTGAAAGTGGGGGGCAGGGGCTCTACAAAAGTCAGCTCCCTGGTTGCAGAGTCTGCAGATTTATATCTCTGGCACAAAAACAAGAAGTGCTGGAATCACTCAGCAGGTCTGGCAGCACCTGCTGAGTGATTCCAGCATTTCTTGTTTTTGTTTCAGATTTCCAGCATCCGCAGTATTTTGCTTTTATTTATATCTCTGGGTCCTGTTTTAAAAAGAAGGATGTGCAAGGGGGCTCGGTGTCATGGGGGCTGTGCAAGGGATCTTGGGGTCTTGGGGGACTGCAAGGTGGATCGGGTGCTGTGTACAATACATGGATGCATTGAAAACCATTTGAAAGGACAGCCAATGGTAGGGGTCACAGTGAAGTCCTTTACCATAGCAAACATCCTCAGTGGCAGCATCATAAATGTCCCCAATGGAGAGGTTTCTGGTCTAGCCTGATGGTGTGGCTCGGATCTGCCTTCATGTTGCCATCCTATCACCTAATGGCAGCTCAAGTTATTTGATTTAAGTGGTCAGCCACCTAAAATAGGTGGAGGCCTAATAAATATATGTAAGTGAGAGTCAAATACTGTCAGGACCCTGACAACATTTCCATTTCTACTGCTGCTGTCAGTTCCTCAACCCTCCCCAAACCACAATCACAGGCAATCATTTTCAGTGATACTGAAAGGAATTCTCAGCTGCTCTCAGGTACATGTACATTTGGCTATTATTATGCTGTGATTTTGGCTATTTAAACAATTTCAAAGTGCTTGTAGTAGCAGTACAAGGACCTGAATTCTTAGCAACTTCTGGAAATGCAATCTTTGCATCATTGGAGTCCTTCTGGAAATTGTACTCTGGGCAGAGGAGAGAAGGAGGATGAAGAGGAAGTGGAGGATCAGGAGAAAGGAGAACACAGAGCTGCAGCTGCAGGAAGAGCAAATAGGAGGAGGCATACTCATTCCTTGCCCTTCCAACATAGTGCATATGTCCAGAATGACATGTCTGTTCCTATCTGAGGAATAGGGATATGAGGTTTTGCTTCTCTAGAGAGGCTATCATAGAGCTGTGTAACCTTCTAAAACAAAATCTGCAACCAAGTGCAACAGCAAGCAAACACTGTTGCAATCAGGTCATTGCAACACCAATTTCATTGCCTCTAGCTTCTTACAAACTGTCACATCAGTCAGACTGCAGTTCATACTTGCATTAAGCAGGTAACTAATGCCATGTTTGCTGAAGAAAACACTTTCGTTACATTCCCCATGGACATCTGGAAGCAACAGTTTAGGGCCCTGTTATTAGCTCAGATTTCAGGCTTTTCCCACGTCCACTGGCTCACTGAACTCATGACACCATGCAGACTTCTTTAGACTAGCAGCTAACATGATGCTTATATATTCCACCAATCCTCCACTTTTCACTTCTGTACAATAAGTAAAAAGCTAGGCATAGGGAGACAAAGACAGCCCCATGCAAAACCAGCACATGGCACCACTCAGAAACCCACAGTTGATGGCCAAGCTTTGCTGAATCTGAAAATTAGATCCATGACTAAACTTGATACTTCATGGAGAAGACCAGTGGCGTCCTCAAGCAACAATTCTCCTGCATGGACAGGCCAAGTGGCTTCCTGCAATATAGTCCAGAAAGAGTGATAGTGGTTTGCTGTATCTGCATAACTTTGCTCTGCAATGGGACTACATATGAAGCCAGCATTGAATGAAAACCTTCAACATTATAAGGGAGATAACGCTAATGATACAAAGGATCGTGAGGAAACAGAAGAGCTCCAACAGTTCTAATCCAATCCAACATGGTGAGATGAAAAGTCCTCTCTCTACTAGATGTATTGGCATAGAATCATAACACATAGAAGGAGGCCATTCAACCCATTGTGCCTGCTATGGCTCTTTGAAAGAGCTTTCCAATTAGTTCCATTCCCCTGCTCTTACGCCATATCCCTGCAAATATTTCCTCTTCAAGTATTTATCCAGTTCCCTTTTGAAAGTTTTGAATCTGCTTCTACAGCACTTTCTGGCAGTGCATTCTAAATTATAAAATCTCACTTGGTAAAAAAAATTATCATCTGCCCCCAGCTTTTCTGTCACATCTTAATTCTGTATCCTGTAGGTCCGATGTGAAATAATTTTTGGCACTCTTAACTCCATTCCTAGCAGGCAAGGCTGATAGCATGAAAGCGCCCATAAATTAGCAACTCTGCTTCAGAGTCCACAAAGACTACTGGTTTGGGAAGGGGGAGAAAAATCACACCGGTATTATTCATAGGTTTTGGGAGGGGATGAAGTTTATGTGTACCTTTGGAGGACAGTAAACACTACAGGGTATAATTTCAGCAGAGGTTCCTTGATTTCATGCTGTAACTTTAGTGAAAGATTGCCAGAAACAGTTCCCCAGGGTTTCCACAGATCTTTCACTAGTTACAGTGGGAGATCAGAAGAAACCCTGCAGTAATTCCGCGCATACATCTATCCATGATATAAATTCAATCCATGGTTCATCTCGGGGTTTTTGTCTCTGATAAAATGATAAAAAAGATTCTTTCCGCAGAACTGACAATATTCATCAGGATGAGCATAAAAAAAATTAATATCCTCATACCAACCATTTACTGGATATTCATAGCTTCATTTCTAATGCTAGGGGAACTCCACCATTAACTACAAGCTGTTCAAACTGTAGAAGCTTTAATTAATGTTATTTTGGGAGGCTTATATAATTAAATCTCAATTGGGAAATGCCTGTCCAGTTTCACAATCTTGCTTTTAATGAATTTTGTCTAAGGAGTCCAAATTTTTGAGGGTTACTGATAACAGTCCAAACCCTGGAATGTATCTGTGTAATCAACATTCATGCACAGAGGTATAGAAGGTTATGTAGAAAGTTATGGAAGAATATGTTGATGGGATTAAATGAAGAGATGGAAGGAGGCTCGTGTGGAACATAAACACTGACATGGACCTGGTGGGCCGAATGGCCTCTCTTTGTGCTATAAATACTTCATAATACAAGTATTACTAGAAAGTATGAAGGAGCCAATACCTTTGACTTAGCTACTGAGTCCAACAAAAGATGACTCAAGGGTATTGGTCCTGAAGCTGTAAACCACTAAAAGTCATTATTTTTTCATCAATGGCTCAATTTTGCTTTTGGCCAAAAAGCAATAATTCCATTATTTAAAATAAAGCTCAAATTTATCTAAGACCAAACTGAGGACATTTAAATTCTAGCTGTGTCATAGTGACTGGCCTAGTTTGGTTTAATGCTGTGTGGTTCATGAATGTCTGTAAATATGGTATACATTTGCCATAGCATTTCCCTGTAGTCAAATATAAACAAAAACACCAACAACTTGAATTTATATAGCACCTTTAACGTAATAAAATGTCCCAAGGCACTTCACAGAGCTACTATAAAACACAATATATCAAGCCACATAAGGAGATATTAAGGCAGATGACCAAAAGCTTGGTCAAAGAGGTCAGTTTTAAGGAGTGCCTGAAACAAGCAAAGCGAGATCGAGAGACAGAGAGAGTTAGGGAGGAAATTTCAGAGTTTAGAGCCCAGGCAGCCACCTATGGTGAAGCGATTTAAATCTGGGATGTTCAAGAGGTCAGAATTAGAGCAGCACAGCTTTTTTGGAGGATTTTGGGGCTGGAGGAGATTACAGAGATAGAGAGGGGCGAGGCCATGGCAAGATTTGAAAACAAGGATGAGAATTTTAAGAACAAGGCATTGCTTAACCGGGAGCCAATGTAGGTCAGCAAGCACAGGGGTGATGGATAAACGGGACTTGGTGCGAGTTAGGACAGGGGTAATAGAATTTTGGTTGACCTCAAGTTTATGGAGGGTAGAATGTGGGAGACTGCCCAGGAATGGATTAGAATAGTCAAATCTAGGGGTAAAAAGGGCATGAATGAAAGTTTTAGCAGCAGATGAGCAGGGGTGGAGATGGGTGATGTTACAGAGGTGGAAATAAGTGGTCTTAGTGCTAGCATGGATATGTGGTTGAAAGCTCATTTCAGGGGCAAATATGACACCAAGGTTGCAAAACAGTTGGGGTCAGCCTCAGACTGTTGCCAGAGAGAGGGATGGAGTTGGTGGCGAGGGAACAGAGTTTGGAGCAGGGATTGAAGACAATGGCTTTAATTGTCTGAATAATTAATTGGAGAAAATTTCTGCACATCCAGTACTGCATATTGAATAGGCAGCCTGACAATTTAGAGACGGTGGAGGGGTCGAGAGAGGTGGGGTGGGGTAGAGCTGGGTGTCATCTGCGTACATGTGGAACCTAATGTGCTTTCGGATGATGTCGCCGAGCAGCAGCATGTAGATGAAAAATAGGATGCGGCCAAGGATAGATCTTTGTGGAATACCAGAGGTAACTGTGCGGGAGTGGGAAGAGAAGCCATTGTAGGTGTTATCTGGTTATTTTCTATATAATGTCCAACATCATATACAATATAGACTCTGCAAGCATACAAACTAGGGCCAAAACCTGTCCAGTTTTGGACCAGAGAGCCCAGTTTTTCAAAAGCAAAATATTGTGGATGTTGGAAATCTGAAATTAAAATAGTACTTCAGTTGAACATCTGGAAATTTCTCAACTGGATATGAAAAATCTGTTTCTAAATTTAAATTTTTTGTTTCCAACTTATCCCTATTGTCTTAATATGTTCAGGCATTAGGTATTAAGATTTTCAATGAATTTTTAATCTTCACAAAACAAATACCAGAATTGAAGCCTTGACCTCACCATGCTCTGTTCTGCCACATATCTGGTTTTTGACTTGGCAAACTGTATCAAACTTACTACAATAATTCTGTGCAGAAATCCTTATAATAATTCAACTCTTAGCTCATATTATGGGTTGCATTTTAAAAATATGCTGCCGAAGTAGGCGGCAGACATAAAAAATGAGGCCCACTGGCACGGGCACCACGTCACAGAGCCGCTGCGATTTCAAACGCGGTGGCTCATTTGCATGGCCGCAGCATCTGCACCCCGCAATGATATGGAGGGCACAGGCACCAATGCCATTTTTAAAGGGCTCACAGCCCTCAATGGACATTTAAAATGTAAAGGTGCAGGTAAGTGAACGTTTCTCAAAAAACAATGACATTACCTTTCCAAGCATTTTCCCAACTCCCCCCACCACCCCACCCCCTATGGCATTTCAAAACATTCCTGCCCTTTTCCCCCTGGAATTGGTTTATTGAGAATTTGACCTTCCCCCACCCCCCAAAGTACACCTTTGCCCTTTACCCCTTCCCATCAACCCCCCCCCCCCACCCCACCAATCCACAGCATTGTTACCCGGCTACCACCCTCCCCCCTCCCCCCACCACCACACAGAGAAAAAATCCTCCTCCCCTCTCCCCACAGGTGACGAGCCACAATTCGCCAAACAGGGATTCGAAGGCGTGGCATTGTCAGCCGTCTGAATGAAGATTCGTGTGGCGATTAAGGAGGCGATGGGACCCGCATTAAATCAGGTATGCAAATTCGTTTACATATTGAAATGGCGGTCCCGTCGCCGAGCATTGGGGCAGCCACCAAGAGGCCTCACTGCTGCCGCTGAGATCGGCACGGGGCCTACCACCATTGGAGTCAGTGGCAGGACTCCACTGCACCGATCTTCAGTGCCCCCCCACTATCTTTCCCGATTGCAGAGGGGCTTTAAAATCCAGCTCTATATGCCTGAAGGGCCAATGACATTTTCAATGGTAATATCGAGGGTCCTAGGTCACATGGCACAGCCTTAAGTTCAATCCAAATTTAAACTTTTCACGTCAACAGATGCAATCAACTTATTTGAGACTTTGCCAAAATGTTATAAAATGCCCACTGAAAATCATAATTCTTTATATATTTTTCAAATCTCTCTATACTTCCTCAGTTATCATGCTCTTATGCAAATTCACAGATAATGCAAATAGACTGAAATTACTGAGCCAATAACAGTGTTGAAACTCAACTGAAAATATCAAAAAATATTTTATATTATAGCAAACTTGGAATGAAGTCAAAGGGACACTGTTATCCTGATAATAAAGAAATATAATTTCATTGGGTGATTGTAAACAGAAATGAGTGATTATGCTATTGGTGATGGAACGATTTTAACATGTCACTGATCATCAATACAATTTACTGTTCATTCAATAACTCAGTTGGTACATTTGCTGTCAAGATGAACTAAGCTGTGCAGATGAGGAAGGTCTCAGGTTCAATCAATAGTTTGTAGTTATTAGTTGTTAGTTGATCTCAGCTTGAGATAGTAGAAGTATTGTACTTGGCCTCAACATTGATTTGCCTGAGAAAAGGATGGGAAAAGTCAGCCAAATTTACTGTTTGTGATACTATGAATGGCCCAAGTTGAAAAGTGCACATTTGAGGAGATTTGTGACTACAGGATTTGGCTCTGATATGATGCTTCCTGCGGTGAAATAGCCCACTGGCACTCACCATCTCGTTCACGTGAAGAATGAGTTCGTGAGATACCTGATTGCAGTGGGCAAGCATGGAACAGTATTCTGGTATGAATCAGTGTCTTCAAAAGAGGAGAAGAGAAAATACAAGGGATAAAAAAACAATGTAATTTCTAAAAAAAATTTAAAGGCCTTTGAACCTTTCAGGTTGATTGAATGAACATCATGGTAGTTATCATTGTGTCATATACCGCATATGTTTGTGGTTATATTACTCAACTAGTAAACCCCACAGGCCTGAACTAATAATCCAAAGAATTGGAGTTCAAATCTCACCTTGGTAATTTGAGAATTTGAAGTCAGTTTTTAAAAAATCTAGGAATAAAAAAACTGGTATTAGTAAAAGTGACCATGAAGTTGTCAGGTTGTTGGAAAAACTCAACTGGCTCACTAATGTCGTTTAGGGAAGGAAAACTGCCACCTTTACTCAGTTTGGCTGATACGTGACTTCAATCCAACACAAATGTGATTAGCTTTTAACTGCCCTCTGATTTTGCCAAGAAAGCCACTCAGTTGCATCAAAGGTACAAAGAATCAACAGACAAGAAGGCCAACCACTACCTTCTCAGGCCAACTAGGGATGGGCAATAAATACCTGCCTTGTCAGTGAAGCGCACATCTCAATAATGAGTTGAAAAAAATTATTTTTGTAATAGCCTCGAACACAGTTTGCCAGAAAAGGTGATAGTGCCTTTTTGAAAACAAGAATGAATTCTCAAAATTCAGGCAATGCAACACAGACACCACTGAAAAATTACTCTCTTGGTGTATAACAGAAGTCAACACTCCTAAAAGCCCATTAACCTGAATGGATGACAGGCTAAAATCATGCCGTGGATATATCTTTAAATATGATGACTATTGGTAACAATGACAGAAAGTTTAAACAGACCTAGAAATATTAGTGATCAATTACCAAAATATGTGATTAAGTAGCCCTTTTGTCCACTAAAGCAAAGAAAGCTATTTCACTTTTTTTCTCTGTTCCTGTCTCGTTAAGAAACTAATGCTCAAATATGATCAGATTGGCTTAGATGAATAAAATGTTACTGCCTTTAAACTGAACATAAAACTAAGCAATATTATTTTATGGCTCTGTTCATCTATTACCGTTGCTCTGTCATACATAAGTTGGAGAAGCAACAATGACCTAGATATGAATTTTGCTCAGCCAAGTCCTTGAAAAGGCAGGACATGTCTTTGACCTGCATAACTTAATTCCCAAACCTCCAACAAAAAATCCCCCCAAAAAACTCTATTGACTGCACCTTCACTGCATGGTAAGTATCATTTGATTCTTCATAGTTAAAACATGTCTTGGTATTTTTCTCCAAATGTAAAGCTAAAAGCTCTGAGGTTCAGATATTTTGCACAGTCTAAGCCTGGTAATGTAGATACTGCTGTACAGAATGTCAGCTTCTTGAAAGGAAAATTGTAAAGTATTAATCAACCAAATACTGAGGCAATTCTAACCCTTGAGCAAATAATTTGCCAAGTAAAGCCCAAATTGTTGTATTTCACACCACCAAAAACAATACTATTCAATAAAACTGTAATGCTGAATATTCTTAGAGTACACTGAAGAATGAAAACCTCTAAGGAAAAATGCTTTTTTCTGAGCTCTAGTCGTAGATACCTTTGTGCAAAAATAATTGTAAGATATCCAGTATTCCAAACCCTGATTACAACAATCAGTTGTAATAAATTCAGTGATTATAAGCATGCAAGCCAAAAATTATTGGTTACTCCCCAATGACATAGCCACCTTAAATCAAAGCTCGGTTTTCATACTCACGCCGAAATGTTGAATCATTGTCCATTAGTGATCGGGTTGTGAGAAATACTGATTCAGCAATAAGCAGTTTTACTGCACTTCCAATAAGCCTGTCGATAGCTGGAGTCTCTCCAACTCTGGGGCTCTGCTTGGCACTAAACCCACGAAACAGGTATACACTCATGTGCAAGGTACATGCAGATTTCAGCTGAACTAAACCATGTGCTTGACAGGACTGACAGCATCGGTATGCCCCAATTTTGAGAAAGAAAAAGAAGCAGAAAGAATTGCAGCAAAATGAATCAGTGGCACGACACACATATAGCCAACCTCCCCCACCCCCACACACCAAACGTCACTCTTATGAAGTGCTTTAACGTTCTTTCTGCAGTTGCTTTAATGATTCATTATGTAAGGGTCTCTCGACACCTGCTGCCTCTGCATGGCAACGCAGTGTTTTTGTCTCATCTTCTGTAAATTAAAATACTTCATGACTGCATGCATTTTATAATCTACATTCGAGACTTGTCAAGCTATCAACTAAACGAAGAGATCTCACTAACCATCATATATATCTACTGACATATAAAGTATGTGAGTATATCTTTGCCTGCATATAATATATATTAACAGCAGAACTGACCTAATATGGTAATAGAAATGAACAAAGATATATAATTTATGCAATTAGGGAGGAAAGATCCATTATTATAAAAGGTAAAGTCAGATCATAATATATGTTAATTATTGACACTAAGTGAGACTTGCCAGAAACTGACAAAAAATAACAATGCGCAAGAAATCTAAACTAGGTTAATTATATTTGTATTCCTCCTACAGACGTAGGAACTTGGTACAGTCCACTAAGCCATGCAGTTATGATGCATTTTTAGAAAAGATCTCAGTCCCAGATTTACTCAAGTGAGATTTCTATGCTTTAATCAACACATTTATTGAAAAATTCAGTAAATACATTATTCTCAGAGACAAAAGAACTTTGAGCTTTATAATTTCATTGCAGCTTATACCATTGCACACAGTTTAAATTTTTTAATTATGGTTAAGAATTTACCCAGCATGAATTATCATAAAATTTGGTGTATCTGTCATAGCCAGGTATAAATTGTTCTTATTTTATGGTTGCTGCTTTATTAAAATAATTATTACTTGAGGCTTCCTCAATGGCATAGTGAATAAAGGTACTCTCTGAAAGGCCCCCTGCTCAATCACTGGTTAGCTGATTTCAGTTCTTGCAATGCTACAAAGTGTCTCAAAAATGCGGGTGAAAGCAAAAATCAACTGGGGTTCCAGTCCTAATTGATGTTCAGTGACTCCTGTTGAAAAATGTGCATAAAGGCATTAGGCCTAGGCAGGTTTTGGCCTTGGCCTTGAATGTAACATGCCTCCCCCAACCCCCAGGTTTGGATAACTTATGAACATTCAGGGTTGGATTATCCAGCAGAGTTGTATCACCATTGAAGGTGGGACCACGAGGGTCTCCCATCTTCTGCCCCGATCCCACCATGTAACTGGCCCATATTCCTGGTTTGGATCTAATTAATGATACAGACCCCCAGTGGGATCTTTGCCAAAACAGAGTGAGGCTGCCATTGCCAGACAGGAAAATTCAGCAGCATTTCAGCAGGATAGTGCCTAAAGGAGGAGGAGAGACGAGATTTTTGCCACAGTTTTTGTTAAGAGCTCTGAATGAGCCAAGGTCTTTTTCACAAGTTGATGCAGAAAAGAGGGCGAAACAACCATTACAGGGGCTAGGCCTTCTCCATCCAACAGGACCATTACTGCGTTTTCAACCATTGCTATGGTCAGCACTGCCACTCCTGTACAGGTCTTATATGGGGCCAACAGTCCTACAGCAGCAAGGAAGGAAAATTGACTAGTTGCCCGAGCTCCAACAGTTATTAAAATGCAGCAGGATGATCGAGATTTCTGCCGGGGAGAAACGGTGCCTTCCTCACCACATTTTCCTTCTTCTGCCACTCATTTGTCCAATTTCAAATTGTGGAGGAAAATTCAGCCCTCATTGCAAAAACAACTTGCATTTATATAGCACCTTTAACATAGTGGCATCTCCCTCCTCAGCATAGTGTTGAAAGTCTTCGCTCGAGTCGTTTTAAACAGGCTCCAGAAGCTGGCTGAGCATGTCTACCCCGTGGCACAGTGTGGCTTTCGAGCAGAGAGATCCACCATTGACATGCTGTTCTCCCTTCACAAGCTACAGGAGAAATGCTGCAAACAACAGATGCCCCTCTACGTTGCTTTCATAGATCTCACCAAAGCCTTGAACTCCTCAAAAGATGTGGTCTCTTCAGACTACTAGAAAAGATCGATGTCCACCAAAACTACTCAGTATCATCACCTCATTCCATGACAATATGAAAGGCACAATTCCGCAAGCAGCATCTCATCAGACCCCTTTCCTATCCTGAGTGGCGTGAAACAGGGCTGTGTTGTCACACCTACACTGTTTGGGATCTTCTTCTCCCTGCTGCCCTCACGTGCGTTCAAGTCTTCAGAAGAAGGAATTTTCCTCCACACAAGATCAGATGGCAGGTTGATCAACCTTGCCCGTCTAAGAGCGAAGACCAAAGTACGGAAGGTCCTCATCAGGGAACTCCTCTTTGCTGACGATGCTGCAGTAACATCCCACACAGAAGAGTGTCTGCAGAGACTCAGCGACAGGATTGTGGCTGCCTGCAATGAATTTGGCCTAACCATCAGCCTCAACAAAATGAACATCATGGGACAGGACGTCAGAAATGCTCCATTCATCAATATCGGCGACCACGCTCTGGAAGTGGTTCAAAAGTTCACCTACCTAGGCTCAACTATCACCAGTAACCTGTCTCTTAATGCAGAAATCAACAAATGCATGGGAAAGGCTTCCACTGCTATGTCCAGACTGGCCAAGAGAGTGTGGGAAAATGGCACACTGACACGGAACACAAAAGTCCGAGTGTATCAAGCCTGTGTCCTCAGTACCGTGCTCTACAGCAGTGAGGCTTGGACAACGTATGTCAGCCAAGAGCAATGTCTCAATTCATTCCATCTTCGCTGCCTCCGGAGAATCCTTGGCAACAGGTGGCAGGACCATATCTCCAACGCAGAAGCCCTTGAGGCGGCCAACATCCCCAGCATATACACACTACTGAGCCAGCGGCGCTTGAGATGGCTTGGCCATGTGAGCCCCATGGAAGATGGCAGGATCCCCAAGGACACATTGTACATCGAGCTCATCACTGCTATCAGACCCATCGGCTGTCCATGTCTGCGCTTTAAAGACGTCTGCAAACGCGACATGAAGTCCTGTGACATTGATCACAAGTCGTGGGAGTCAGTTGCCAGTGATCGCCAGAGCTGGCGGGCAGCCATAAAGGCGGGGCTAAAGAGTGGCGAGTCATAGAGACTTAGCTGTTGGCAGGAAAAAAGACAGAAGCGCAAGGGGAGAGCCAACTGTGTAACAGCCCCGACAACCAATTTTATCTGCAGCACCTGTGGAAGAGCCTGTCACTCTAGAATTGGCCTTTATAGCCACTCCAGGCGCTGCTTCACAAACCACTGACCACCTCCAGGCTCTCTCGAGACAAGAAGGCCAAAGAAGAAAAAAAAACATAGTGAAACATTCAATGGTGCTTCACAGGAGCGTAACCAGACAAAAATTGACATTGAGTCAAAGAAGGACATTGCAGTACAGGTGTCCAAAATGCTTAGTCAAAGAGGTAGATTTTAAGCAGCTTTTTTTGTAAGGGAGAAAGTGGGGAGGCGGAGCTTTGGGGAAGGAATTCCAGAGCTCTGGGCCCAGATGACTGAAGGCAGAGGAGCCAGTGATGGGATGAATAAACAAGAGGCCAGTGTTAGAGAATCTTGTAGGATTGTAGAGCTGCAGGAGGTTACAGAGATGGAGAGGGGTGAGACCATGGAGGGATTTGAATATGGGAATCAGAATTTTAAATTCAAGGCATTGGTGGACTGGGAGTCATTGTAGGTCAGCAAGCACATGGACAATGGGTGAATGGGACTTGGTGCAAATTAGGAATTCTGGGGCCAACTAATTTAAATAATCTTTATAAGGGCAGGGTTCCCTGTATCTGGGGATTAGTATGCCACCAGAACCTGGAAAATTTGGAAAGCAACAAAACAAAAGTGCAACTTTCCTATTTAAAGGGTTCCATGCAGTTAAAGGTCTATACAGTCTCTTGGAAGAGATCCTAAAATGGCTAAAGAAAGAAAAAAGCGAGCTTCTAACTTTTCTTAGACTGTTGTGCAAGTGCTGCTGGCCCAAATTACAGAATGGAGGGATGTCATCATTGAAGTAACAGACAAGAGGCAATCACATGAAGCAGCATATGCCATTTGGACGGAGTTGGCTGTGCAGTTCCAAAACCCCAAACGTTCTCTTGCAGTATCAGAAATTTAATGACTTCAGTAAATGAGCAAAGATAATATCAGGGCATATAACAATCACATGCAGTCATGCATTGCCTTTTAGGGTGCCGCATGGCACCATGTTCCTTGTCTCAAAGGCAAAGTCACTCATTAAGTGACCACAGTTCCGCTCCCTTTTTCTGGACTTCCCCACCAGAGAATATAGTTCCTCTCTCTCTGCCCTAACAAATTAATTATTCATCTTAAAAACCTCAATTAATTAACCCCTTAATCTTTTATACTCAAGGGAATATGTCCCTCGTCTATACAACTATGCTCATAATTTAAACCTTTTACTCCTAGTATCATTCCAATGAATCTGTGCTACGTTCCCTCCAAAGCTAATATAGCCTTCCTAAGGTGCAATGGCTAGAACTGAACACAGTATGACAGATACAGTCTAATCACAGCTTTATACAATTGTAGCATAACTTTCATCTCTTTTTAGACCATACCCCTTGAGATAAAGGCTTACTTTCCATTAGCCTTTTTAATTACTTTTTGTACCCATCCACTAGCTTTTAGTGATTTAGCACCATTACATTTCCTGCCTTCTCACCATTTAGAATATACTCTGGTCTACCTTTCTTAGGTCAAAATTGGATGACCTCACACTTCCCCATATTGAACTCTATTTCCCCTAGTTTTGCAGACTCACTTAATCTATTGATGTCCCTTTGCAAATTTCTGCTTCCGTCTATACATTTACTGTGACACCTAACTGTGTGTCATCGGAAAACCTAGCTATACAGCTTTCCATTCCTTCATTAAAGTCATTGATACATATAATGAAAGGCTGAAGGCCCAGTATTGATCCCTGGGGGACACCACTAGTCACATCTTTCCTAATGTATCACACATCCATTAGCCTTAACTAATCCCATACCCATGTCAACAGGTTGCCTCCAATTGCATTCTTCATTGCTCATGGCAAAGAGTCAACCTGTCCCTTGTGTCAATCAGTAGAGAGTTTGCTGACAGGAAGCAGATCTTTGATGGCTGCGAGTCCCATGTAATAGTGCTTTATTCCTTTGCGAAAGTGTGTCTTTTAGTTCTACAGCAGCCATTGCTACAGCATCTTCATCCTGTTCTTCACTAGCCAGGTCCACAGCATCAGCAATGTCATCACTGGGATCTCTGGCATCCTCTGGGATATCTACCATTAGTTCTTTCCTGAATGCATGGTTGTGAAGCACACAATATGCTATCATGATTCATGATACGCTGCTGAGTGCATAGTATAATGCACCAACAAATTTATCCAGACACTGGAAGGTTCCTTTAAGCATCCCAGTGGCTTGCTTAATTCTTATCCTTGTCTTTGTGTGTGCTTCACTCTAACACTCCTCTTCAGCACTGTTATTCGTACAATGAGGAGCCCTGGGAGGATCAGAGATCTCTTGTGACCCAGCAGGAATCTTGGCATTCACCTCTGCTGTTGAAATAGAGCTGAGTCACTAGACTAACGAAATATAAAAGCATCACGACAGCTCCTCGCTTGTCATGAATTCACATGCAAGAAGCTGTGTTTATCATTGTAAATGAGCTGCAGATTTAGAGAATGGAAGACTGTGTGGTTCAAATAACTACCAGGGTTTACATCTGGAGCATATAATGCCACATGGATGCAATCAAAAGGACAAAGAACCCTGGGGAATCCAGCAATTCTGAAAACTTGAGGGCCCTTTTAGTCATCTTTGAGCACCTGTCCAATTGTATAAATTGATCTGTTCTAGCAAAGCAGGCATTGATGATTTACTTTATAGGGAAGTGTGCACAAACTGACTGATCTGACAAAAGTCATCTGTGGCTCTCTGGATATTTTAGAGCATCTTGAAATCTACTATAACTCTACCATTCAGGTCATAAATAATTTCTTTCAAAAGAGTTACAGATATCTTAAATATAAAAAGCCCACGGCCCCTAGGAAATTACAATCCATCACAGATCAGCATTAATAATAGCAACCTCAATGCAGTAAAACATTTTACCTATCTAGGTAGCATTATCCCAAATGATGCCATTGTCAACAAGGACATGAACAATCGACTGTTCAAGGCCAACAGTTCCTTTGGGCACCTCTCGAAGCATGTCTGGCGAAACCATTTACTACGCATCTCTAACAAAGTTCAAGTGTACAGAGCAGTTGACTTCACCACCCTCTTGTATGGGTCAGAATCATGGATCCTGTACCGAAAACAAATGCGACTACTGGAGCGCTTCCAAAAACGCCGTCTTCGATCCATCATGAACAGCAGATGGCAGGACTACATCACAAACAATGAAATCCTCAACAGAGCCAAGCTTTGAATGCATTCTCTTACAATGCCAATTGTACTAGGCAGGACATGTGTCACACATGGAGAATACCAGGATGCAAAAAGCAGTACTTTATAGTACTATAAGTGAGATTGAGATGCACCTCGCAAATGGTTCAAAGACCAGCTGAAGAGACAGCTCTCTCTGGCCGACATTGACCAATGGCTGTGGGAGCAGGAGGCTGCCGACAGAGATAGCTAGCACACAGCAACCAGGAAAGCAGCCTATAAGTTTGAAACAAACAGACACGAGGCTGCTGAAGAAAGGCACAAGCAACAGAAGGAGTCTGCTTATACCTGAGCCCCTCCAAACCAGGAGTTCTTGTGTCCCAACTACTCAAGAGCCTGCAGATCAAGATTTGGCCTCTTCAGTCACCAACGAACATGCCAACTAACACAGAGACAAGCCTTCCAATGATCTTCACCTGCAAAGAATCTGCCATCATCATGGTCATGAAATATAAAAATAAATGTAGAGATTTCAGTATAACTTTTCTGCTCATTAAGGACCTAATCCCGGAAATATTGGGCTGGATTTTACCATTCCTCTGGAGTTGGGCTGGAAGATGGGGGGGGGCTTGTAAAATGGCAGCAGAAGGCATCAGGCCAATGTCTTCCTGTCAACACTGCATATTACCAGTGGTGGAAATCTCAGTGGCACGGCTGCCCACCAGGTGGTCAAATGTGTCAATTAAGTTCCCAATTAAGGGCCACCTCCCGCCCGCCAATATTTTACTGGCGTTGGAAGAGGCCGCCGCCATGTGGGGAGACCGCCAGGTAAACTCTGGAGGCCTCTCAGCGGGTTCCTGGAGGAGAAGAGCTCCTTTATGGTTGTACCATGGCCTACAGAGGGGCCCCTTGGCGGCAATGGCTGTCCCGCAGATACACCACTGCCACTGGGAGGAGGTCCCTCCCCCATCCCCCCGATCACCAGGACCTGCCCCTCTGGCCCCTGCATGATAAAAGATAAAACTTACTTGGGCTTCAAGGGCGCCTTAGCATGGAGGCACAATCTTCATCGTGCAGTCTTAGCAGTGGCCATCTCTAACAGTGGCGCTGCCAAGGCTGCAGTACTGCCGGCTCTCTGATTGGGCCAGTAGCTCTGGGAGGTGGGCTGCCATCATGGATTGGACGGCAGTCCCAGCGGCGGCTTCCTAATTGGCCACCATCCGTAAAATATTTTGTTTTTATTTCACATTTCCAGCATCCACAGTATCTTGCTTTGGGGTCGGGCCCGGGTCGCGCTTTCAATCCAGCGGCGGGACGGCTCACCTTTCCATAAAATTCAGCCTATCATTTTAATTTTTAAACTGAAATCTTTTACAACACACACCAACAATAATCCCAAATGACAAAACTGGGTCATTATTGTAGCTGTCCTACATGGCAGCTCAGAGGCCGGTTGATTACTTTGATTGAGGGTATATTAATGTGATGACTTTAAGCAATTTTTCTTTAAGTAGATTTTGGAAGAATAAGGTAAATTCATGTAATTGCCACAAAAGCTTAGAATCAAATTTTGATGAAGAATCATACCAAAATATTAACTTGTCTTTTCCTCTTTAAGATTCTAATCAATTGTTATGCATTTTAAATATTTTCTACCTTTTAAACCTTAAAACATAAGGATAGAAGTTTCTGTTGGTGATAATAATGGAGCAGCAGAGGCATTAACTTATTAAAAAGGTTAATATATTTGTTGAAATAACATCATGTTGTCATGCAGGCCCCTATCTGCCAAGAATGGGGCGCAGATATTTCGCCACATGGACATTAAATTTTAAAATTGTTGCTGGGAAGAAATGAAAGCCTATTACAAGGGGTTACCAAGCCCCTGATGGGAAAGACATTTGCATAGTAACAGACAGTACTTGGAAAGGACAAAGGGGCCACTCCCTGCTCCAATTTAATCTACAATGGACTTTTGATTACCAGACATTGAAGGTGGAGAGGCTAGCATTCCAGGTTAACTACTAAGATGGCCAAATACACAAACAGACATGGTCAGACCAGTTTAGTCACATGACTAACTGGCTGTTGGAGCTTTTTTTGAACCTGAACTTGCCACAGAGAATTTGAACTCAGAAAGCTCTTTGTTCCTGGACTGAGAACATCTCTCTCCTGTCTGCTCCCATCTCTTTATCACAGAACTGAAGACACACTGAAGACACATAAACCCCAAGAGACAAAAGTCTCCCACAGTGGACAAGGTTTAAGAAGAATACTTGGCCCCTACAAAAAGCAAGAATTACCTACAAGCAAGAACTACCTACAAAAGGACTACAGTGAGCTCGAAGCACAGTAACAAGAAACTCTTCTGATATTGCCTCAAACCTCTCCACTATTTTCCTTCTGCTCTTTTCTGTCTCTATTTGCATGTGCGTGTCACGTAAGCATGTTAGCATGGGGTGCGGCATGTATCCAAAGGCATTAACCAAATTAGAGTTTAAGTTTAAGTTTTAATAAATTCTACTTGTCTTCTTTAAATCTAGGAAAGCCTATTTATGCTCATTTCTTTGCCTTATAATTGGAAAGCAGTGAACAAGAATTCACCAAGAGGTGCTCAAAACACGGTGTGTTTAAAATTAAATCCTGTTACAATAAGACCAGGTGAAGGCTGAAAGGCACCCCTAGACACCTTTCTCACCTGGTTGTAACAATGTGAATGTCATTTCAATGTGCATTCAATCACTATTATCACCTATATAATTTCTAGCCTGTATTTTTCTTTAATTGCCTCCACCTACCCTGTTTCTGCATCCTACTTTAACCTTACATCAGTCCGAACACTCCGTTCTCTGACTCGAGCCTCTTGTGCATCTTCCATCATTTCGTCCCAATATTTGCAGCAGAACTTTCCGCTGTTTGGTTCCTATTCTTTGCAACTCCTCTGCCTCCCCGCTTTTTGCTCCTCATTTCCTCAAATCCACTCTGTGACTTGGGCAGAAAATATTGGCAGACACTTCAACAAAAACAAAAACTTGCATTTATATAGTGCCTTTAAGCAGCCATAAAGACAGGGCTAAATTGTGGCGAGTCGAAGAGACTTAGTAGTTGGCAGGAAAAAAGACAGAGGCGCAAGGGGTGAGCCAACTGTGCAACAGCCCCGACAAACAAATTTCTCTGCAGCACCTGTGGAAGAGCCTGTCACTCCAGAATTGGCCTTTATAGCCACTCCAGGCGCTGCTTCACAAACCACTGACCACCTCCAGGCGCGTATCCATTGTCTCTCGAGATAAGGAGGCCCAAAAGAAAGAATGTAGTAAAACATCCTAAGATGCTTCACAGGAGCATAATCAAACAAAATTTAACACCGAGCCACATAAGGAGATGTGAGGGCTGGTAGGTTTAAGGAGCATCTTAAAGGAAGAAAGAGAAGTAGTGAGATGGAGAGGTTTAGGGAGGAACATCAAGAGCTTAGAGCCTTAGCAGCTGAAAGTATGACCTCTAATGGTGGAGCAATTAAAATTGGGAATGCACAAGAGGCCAGAATTGGAAGAGCAGTGATATCTTGGAGGGTTGTGTGGCGGGAGGAAAATACAGAGATAGGGAGGGGCATGCCAGGGATGGGCATGGAGGGATTTGAAAACAAGGGGCTGGATTTTATAGAGGCCTCAACGTCGGGATCCGTGGCGGGGGGTGCATGAAGACTACCCCGGATGAGGCCCGCCACAGACCGTGACGCCAGCAAGGCTCGTCCCGATATTGCCAACAGGGGTGATGCCTCGTGGTGGCTCCCCCGCTGCTTGGCGACGGGACCGTAATTTAAATATTCAAATTCATTAACCTACCTAAGTTAATGACATTCCCATTGCCTCCTGAAGTGCCTCCGCGATCTTCATACCGGCAGCCGGCACTGCTACGCCTTTGGATCCCCATCTGGGGAAACAAAGCACAACACCTGTGGGGAGCAGGGAGGAGGAAAGTTTCTCAGTGCGGGAGGGGGGAGTGGGGTCAAACTATTCTGATTGGTGGAAGGGATAGTGGGAAGGGGTAAAGTTATAAGTTTGTGAACTTTGTGGGGGGAAGGTCAGGTACACAAGGTATTTTGGTGAGGGAGAGGGCAAGGAATGAGTGTATTGTTAATGGAGGCAGGGGGTGGGAGAGGGGCTGCAAACATGTATGTCATTTGTTTACATCAGACTTACTAAACTTTCCCGTTAAACATTTAAATTAAATGTAAAAGCTGGAATCTCTTTAAAAATGGTGCCAGCGCCTGCGCAGTGGTGCCAGACACCATTGCTGGGGACAGATCGCCCGCCCCCTCCACGTCATCGGGGAGGGGGGGTGCGGTCTGCCCCGGCCATGTAAATGAGCTGCCGCGCTAAATATTGCGGCAGCTCCGCAGAGTAAAACCCATGTGTTCGGACCGCCATTTTTTACAGCCGCCGCCATAATCGGTGGCGGCAACATAAAATTCAGTCCAAGGATGAGAATTAAAATTAAGGCATTGCTTAACTGAGTAGGTCAGCAAGCACAGGAGTGATGGGTGAACAGGATTTCGTGTGAGTTTTGGATGCCTTAAATTTATGGTGGGTGGAAGATAGGACACTGGCCAGGAGTACGTTGGAATAAATCAAGTCTAGACGTAACAAAGGATGAGAGTATCAGTAGCAGATGAGCTGAGGCAGGGTTGGAGTTGGCCGATGTTTCAGACGTGGAAATAGGTGGTCTTAATGGTTGCACGGACATGTGGCCGGATGCTCATCTCAGAGTCAAATATAACACAAAGTTTTCCAGCAGTTTGGTTCAGCCTCAGACAGTTGCCAGGGAGATAGATGAAATCGGTGGCTAGGGAACAGTGATCATGGCTGGGACTAAAGACAATGGCAGTGTAGTACTGAGGGAGTCTTTCGGATGGTGTCCTACCTGCCTTTTCTATTGCACGTATAAGATCTTATGGCACTATTTGAAGACTAGCATTCTTCCAGGGTCTTGGCTAACATTTTTCCCTCAACCATCAGCACCAGAACAATTAACTAGCCATTATTTCTGTTTGTGGAACTTTGCTGTGTACAATTAAACAGTTGCATTTGCCTGCCTAATAATTGTAACTACATGGCTTAGTGGTAGCTGTCTCCCCTCTGATACAGAAGGACAAGGGTTCAAGTCTCACTCCAAAAATTTGAACACAAAATCTAGGCTGACACTGCAGTGCAGTACTGTGAGTGCTGACCTATCGCAGGTGCCATCTTTCAGATGAGATGTTAAGCAGAGGCCCTGAATGCTGTCTCAGATGAATGCAAAAGATCTCATGTCACTATTTTGAACAAGAGCATGGGAGTTCTCCCCGATGCCTAGCCAACATTTATCCCTCAACCAACACCTAAAAATAGACTATCTAGTCATTATCACATTGCTGTTTCCGTTAGTGGGACCTTGTTGTCTGCATGTTGGCTTTCAAGTTTCCTACAAAAAGTACTTCATTGGCTGTATAGTACTTTGGGGCATCCTGAGGGTGTGAAAGGTTCTATATAAATGCAAGTTTTTTTTACTTTAAAAATAACTAATTGGCCATGAAGTACCTTGAGACATCCTGAGAATGTAAAAAGTTCTATGTAAATACAAGTTTACTATAAATACAATGTAAGATTATCAGTCGGGCTTGCAATGTCGTTCACTTACGCTTGCTAGAAGCTCTACATATTCATATGCAGGGACCTGTCCTCTGCAGGCAAAAGGAACATGTCCAGACATTGTGCCTTTTTTGAATTAAAAGCGTGGAGGACAATACTTCCCTGGTGCACTTTCCATGGCAATGCCTCAACCAATCAAAGTGTTGCTCCCTTTGAAATTTGGCATTCTTTCATCTATCCTGATGAGTGCAAGACGAAAAGCTTCAACAGCATGTCTCCTTTTTCAGCAATTCTCAAATACAAGTTTGTTCTGTCTTTTAAAACCTGATCAAAGCCCATTCCTTTGATCAAGTTTTTGATGACTCCTAACTTTTCCTGGCTTGTCACCTGTTTTCCATAAACCTTCCATGAAGCCTTGGGATGTTTCATATGTTAAAGGCACTATCAGAATGGAAGTTGTTTTAACTTTATCAAAGAGCTACTTTTGTACTGAAAATCCAAACACCACACACTACAATCGTGTTTTTAAAACTTAAGTGGGCAAAAATGTGGTTTGCAGGAATAGCACGAGTAAGAAAGAAAGACTTACATTTATATTGTGCCTTTCACAACCACCGTATGTCCCAAAGCACTTTGCAGCCATGAAGAACTTTTAAAATGTAATCATTGTTGTAATCTAGTAAAATGTAGCTGAATTTTGTGCTGTACGGTGGATCTGATAACCTGCATCCAATCTCGGGATTTTCAAACTAATGTGTTCTTATCGATTATTCATGTCATTTCCCCATGAACGTTGACTTCTATAATACAGTGCAAATTTTCTCCCTAGTTATGCTAAACCTTCATAAAATACTGATTAGGCCCTTGCTAGAATATTGTGGCCAGTTCTGCGCACCAACCGATAAGAAGGATGTCAAAATCTTCGCGAAGGTACAGAGGAAATTCATGCGACTGGTACCAGGAATGTAAGACTTCAGTTGCGTGGAGAGACTAGAGAAGCTGGGGTGGTTTTTCTTAGAGCCGAGAAGGTTTGATAGAAGTGCTCAAAATCATAAAGGGTTTTGATAAAGTAAATAAGGAGAAATTGTTTCAAGTGGCAGCTAGGTCAGTGACCAGAGGACACAGATTTAAGGTAATTGGCAAAAGGACCGGTGGTGAGGTGAGGAAAACATATTTTATGCAGCAAGTTGTTATGATCTGGAATGCTGTGTCTGTGATGCATCGCTAAACTCACCTATAAACAGGTCAAATGGTTCACAATGGTGCACTGCAAAATCAACATAAATATCGGGATGTGAGAGCATTTAAAAAAAATTAAGTAAAGCTCAACAACTTTTTAACTCTACTTCCAAACCCTGGCAGATCCACAGAGGCAATGTCAGGAATGTTCAAATAAAGCCAGTTAATGCATTCACACAACACATATGTGGCTAGTCCAGTTAAGTGTCAAAGGGATGTGGTTAGGCTTCCTCTTCCTGGAGATGGTCACTGCCATGAAGTTGTGGCCCTAATCTTGCCCAACGTTCTGCCTTGGGATTATTAACATATTTTTAGGAGGCACACAGGCCTTTGCCAGGGAGTTCACCTAGAGTGCAGGTCGATCTTCGTTGAAATAAAAACAAAATACTGCAGATGTTGGAAATCTGAAATAAAACAGAAAGTGCTGGAAATACTCAGCAGGTCAGGCAGCATCTGTGGAGAGAGAAGCACAGTTAACATTTCAAGTATGTGACCTTTCATAAGAACTGGCAAAGGTAAGAAAAGTATTAGGTTTTAAGCAAGTGAAGGCGGGGGGTGGGGGGTGGTGGGGAAGAGAACAAAAGAGGTGTGTGAAAGGGCAGAGGGCAGGAGAGATTAAATAACAAAGATGTCATGGGGCAAAGGCAAAGAGTATGTTAATGATTGTGGTGAAAGACAAAAAATTAGTCCAGAGAGAGTGTTAACGGCAGAATAATGTGCAACTCTGTCCAAAAGCACAACATGAAAACAGGCACATAATTAAAAAATAAAATAAAATAATTTTTAAAAAAGAAATAAAAAATAATAAAAATAAAAATGGCCAGTCATGCTCTGAAATTGTTGAATACGATGTTGAGTCCGCAAGGCTGTAGAGTGCCTAATTGAAAGATGAGGTGCTGCTCCTCGAGCTTGCATTGATGTTCACTGGAACACTGCAGCAGGCCAAGGACAGAAATGAGAGCAGGGTGGTGTGTTGAAATGGCAAGCAACCAGAAACTCGGGGTCATGCTTTCGGATAGAGCGGAGGTGTTCCACAAAACGGTCACGCAATCTACCTTTGGTATCCCCAATCTAGAGGACACCGCATTGTGAGCAGTGAATACAGTATACTAAATTGAAGGAAGTACAAGTACATCGCTGCTTCACCTGGAAGGAGTGTTTGGGGCCTTGGATGGTGAGGAGAGAGGAGGTAAAAGGGAAGGTATTACACCTCCTGTGATTGCATCGGAAAATGCCGTGAGAAGGGGACGAGGTGTCGTGGGTAATGGAGGAGTGGACCAGGGTGTCACAGAGGGAAGAATCCCTGGAATGCTGACAGGGGAGGGGAAGGGAAGATGTGTTTGGTGATGGCATCATGCTGGAGGTGGAGGAAATGGCGGAGGATGATCCTTTGGATGTGGAGGCTGATGTGGTGCAAAGTGAGGACAAGGGGGATCCTGTCATAGTACTGGGAAGGAGGGGAAGGGGTGAGGGCAGAAGTGCAGGGAATGGGTCAGGCCCTGTCTGTTGTGTGATTGCCTTTAAGAGTAAAGTGCCTTTAAGATCTTAGTATGCTAAGGAGCTGAGTACCAGGATGCAGTCGTGTGACTGCCAAGCAGACTCACTCTGTAACTGTAACACCAAGAGGCAAGCCCTGTAAATAGATAGCTCTGCACTGTATATACTTGTTAGCTGTTACTAAAACTGTTTGAGATCTTCAATGAACTGAACTCTACGCATCTCATTTATGTTGCATCAGTCAACATAAAAAGCTTCTCATTACACTGTCAACCACAGTGGGGGGGAATCCTTGGCTGAGGAAAAGGGAAGACATGTCAGAAGCGCTGTTGTGGAAGGTTGCGTCATCAGAACACTAATATTCATTATAAGCCCCCCAACTCCCACAGCTACTATCATGCAGACCCCCACCTGCCAAGAATGAGACATAATAATTTTGTCATATGAACACTGATTTTAAACTATTGCTGGAGTGAAGAAAGGACTTGTTAAAAAAAATTACCAGACACATGGCTGGAAAAACATTTGCATACTAACAGACAGTGCTTGGAAAGACGAAGGACTATTCCCTGGTCCACTTAACCCAAAATGGACTTTGATCACAAGACATTGAAGGTGAAGAAGCTCACATTCCAGGATGACTGCTAGGATGGCAGAATCCACAAACAGAAGTGGTCAAACCAGCTAGTCACATGACTAACCTGCTGGGCAACCTGGGGTTTTGAACTGTGCCACAGAGAAAGAGGCAGAAGGCTGTCTGAACTGGAACCTGGAGCAAGGAAGCCTCTCTCTCTTTATTTCGCTTTCTCCCAAGCCACTGGACCCATGGAAGACACGTAAACCTCAAGAGAGAAAAGACACCGACTTCGAAACAATTTGAAGCGTGCACTGGGCCCCAACGAATTGCAAGTCTGACCGGCAACCAAAGACCTCACAGCAAACCCAAAGTACAGTAAAATAGAAACCTATCTATTGCCTCAAAATTTTCCCCTTTATTCTTTTCTACTATTCTGTCTCTATCTGCGTATGTGTTTATTGCATATACATGCAAGCGTGGTCGCATCACATATTTGTAGTCGGTAACCTGATTAGAGTTTAAGATTAATAAACTTCTACCTTCCTCGTTTAAAATCTAAGAAAACGTGTCTGAATTGATTTATTTGCCTTACAATTGGAGCAGTGAAGAAGGATTCACTGAGGGGAAGCTAAAAAGACGGTGTTTTAAAAATTAAACCCTGTTACGGTTAACCAAGCCAAAGGCTGAGCGAGAACCCCTAGACCCCTCTCACCTGGTCATAACAGAAATTTGGGGGCTACCGTCCTGGATTTGACCCACAGACAAATGAGAAATTGGAAGTAGGAAGCCAAATTGTTCACAATCAAAAAAGAGAAAAGATTTCAATACAGGCTTTCTTGTGGTTGTGTGTGTTAGAATATTAACATGTCTGCAACTGAAGCTAATAGCTCCCCAAGCCAGGGTGAAGTAACTTGGGATAAGTTAAAAATATTGTCTATGGAGGAGTTGAGGAAAATGGCTGAGCAGTGTGGGATCACTGTACGTGGCAAGGCTAGGAAGTCTGAACCCCGAAGAGTAGTAGCCAACCATTTTTCCCTTGAATCGGAAGAAGCAGAAACAGGGTTAGAAGTAGACCCAGACAGGGTATTGCTAGCAAAGATACAATTGGAACAAAGGAAACTTGAATTAGAAGACAGGGAATGAGAAAGAGATAGACAGGAGAAAGAAAGAGAGAGACAGGAGAGAAAGAATAAGCCTTCCAGAAGGAACGTGAAGAAAAAGAGTGAGAGGAGAGAGAGAAAGCAAGAGAGGAGAGAGGAAGAGAAAGAATCTTCCAGAAAGAATGTGAAGAGAGAGAGCTGAAGTGGCTTGAGTTAACTAGGGGGCGACAGAGTAATCCCAGGGAAAGCACGGCCAATATGGAAGAGCGAAATTCAGGGCTGGGTCCAACTGATCCCAAAATTCAATGAGGGAGACGTAGGTGTTTTTTGTGTCTTTTGAAAAACTGGCAAGGCAGTTAAAGCCAGCTGAGGCTTAGACTCTGTGTTACAGAATAAATTAGTAGGAAAAGCCCTAGGAAAAGGAGGAAAAGGTTTATTCCATATTGCCAGATGAGAGTTCATCAAATTATGAACTGACAAAAAATGCTATTCTCGGGGCATATGAGTTAGTACTGGAAGCCTATCGCCAAAAGTTTAGAACCCTCAAGAAGCAAGCTGATCAAACTTACCTGGAGTTTGAGAGAAATAAGCAGCTGGCTTTTAGTCAGTGGCTGAGGGCTCTTAAAGTACAGCTCAGCCATGAAAATCTCAGAGAAGTAATTTTGTTCAAAGTATTAAAAAACTCTCTCCCGCTCTCCACAAAGACACATGTAGAGGAACAGAAGGCTCATAGAGCCCGACAAGCAGCAGTCCTGGCCGATGAGTTTGCTCTCATTTATCAGTCCTAATCACCACCACAAATCCGAAAAGGACAAAGAGTGGGAAGGTGATAGAAGCCCAAGCAGTCCTGGGAGGAAGGAAAAGCAGGAGACACAGGCGACCGTCCTCCAGCCAAAAAGGAAGGTGCTGTGAGTAGGAGTGAGACCCGGAGACCTGTGTGCTTCTATTGTAATAAAACAGGGCATTTAAGAGCTGACTGCTGGAACCTAAAGGGAAAACCTGTAGGGTTAATCAGGGCACACCTGCTCAGTGAAGAAGGGACCCTGATTGAAAGCACAGCTGAACAAGCTGTGGCTTTAACTGTAGTAAGAGTGAGACCCAGGAAGTCTACCACTGCAAGTGCAGGAAAATGTAAGGTTATCAGGGTTTTGTGTCTGAAGTGAGAATAACCCCATACCCCGCGAGTGGGGCAAGCAAGCCCATAGTAATCCTCAGGGACATGGGGGCCACAAGATCCATTTTACTGGGAAAAGGCCTGACCTTTTCCCGAGAGAATGCAGTAAACTCCAGAATGGTGGTGAATGGTATTGGAGGGCAGCATATGCCTATGCCTTTACTTCGGGTGCACTTGGAGTGCGACCTAGTTTCGGGACTGTGACCATAGGGATTGTCCCTAGTTTGCCTGTGGATGGGGTTGACCTGCTCCTAGGTAATGATCTGGCGGGGACAAAGGTAGCTTCCCCAGTAGAGAATGAGAGACCGCAGGAGGTCAGAGAAACAGGGCAGTGGCAGGAGACGGTCCCCTGCAGTTTTCTTGAATGTGTAATGAATCAGGCCATGATCAAACCAGCTCCCCCAAAGGAGGCGGCACATGGCAGATGACCATGAGGTCTGTCTGTCCGAGACTTTCTTTGGAAAGTTAGAAGATCCAGGGAATGAGTTAAATAAATCTTCCCTAACTGAGGCTCAGCGAGCTGACCCAGTATTGAGAGAGTTAGCACAGGCTGCCCAGTCTGAAATTGAAGCACAGGGAGTCCCTGATTGCTACTACGTAAAGAATGAAGTACTGATTTGGAAATAGAGTTCTCCTCACAGACCTGAGAGTAAGGAGTGGACAGTGGTTCACCAGCTAGTGGTGCCGCAGAGATACCGGAGAGATATAGTAACAATGGCCCATGAGATTGCAGTGGCTGTACATGTCGGTATGCGAAAGAGCAAAGCATAAGACAGCAGTTTGAATGGCCAAAACTCCACTAAGATGTGGTGGAGTACTGCAGGAGTTGCCACATGTGCCAGGTTGAGGGGAAACCCCAACCTACAATGAAGTATGCACCCCCAAAATCCTGTACCAGTGTTTGGAGGACCCTCCAACAGAGGGCTGAACTGTAAGGGACTCCTGTCGAGAACAAAAGGGGACAGGCAGGCACAAGGCAGGCAACAGGTTAGAAAGGAAAGGGAAAAAGGGGACCAAAAGGGCAGGTTAAAGAAGTCCGGGAGGAATCCTGGACCTGCAGAGACAAAAAAAGTCCTCAAGAGGACAGAGAAACTGTGAGAGTGATGCCTCACCTAGACAATTTGCTGCAGGAGCGTGCAGTAGAATCTGGACAAATAACTGCAAGCAGGAGTGTCCCAGAAGACAAAGGGAAGATTAGCAAGAAATCATCCCCCACAGTCAGGAGAAAAGGGAACCAGCCATCCCCTGAGCTGAAAAGCCTTTGCATGACTCATCGAGGCACTGAAAGAGAGTTCAGAGTGGAACTGCCCACTGCCGCTGGCCCTGAACAGAACTCCAACCTAGGGCTAATTAAACCTAACCTCCCCCCTGTGCCCCTGCAGACCTCAACAAGAACAAAGCCCCCTTAGGCAGTCCTGGAAATGTGCAAACTGAAAAAACTGCCTCAAAAACTGCATGTTTATATGTTTATTGGGATGCCAGAAAGGGCCATTTAAAGCAGCACTGCTGCTAAGAAAAGAAGGCTATAACAATTGTCAGGGTTCTGAATTAATGAGAGAGATGTGGTGTGTGTGTACCTGTCCTTATCTTCTCTCTAGTCCCTTTTAATGAAATGTTCTTTTTAAAAAAATTGCATTTCATTCTTCTGGGTGTGGAGGCGTCATGCAGAACCCCACCTGCCAAGAGTGAGGCATATTAATTTTGTCATATGAACATTGATTTTAACTAATTTCCTGAGTGAAGAAAGTGGAGAGACAAAGGACTACTCCCTGGTCCACAAACGCCAGTTGCCAGATCTTTGCCCACTCACTTAACCTATCTGTATCCCATCCATACAGATGGATCGGAAATGGAGAAACTGGGAGAATGGGATGGAGTCCTTACAGGAAACAGGGTGTGAGGAAGTGTAGTCAAGGTAGCTGTTACGATCAGGTGAGAGGGGTCTAGGGGTTCCCTCTCAGCCTTTGCTTGGGTTAACCGTAACAGGGTTTAATTTTCAAAACACCGTTCAGCAAGTAATTAGGAAAGCTAATAGAATGTTATCGTTTATTGCAAGGAGAATTTAATACAAAAGTAGGGAGGTTATGCTTCAGTTATACAGGGCATTGGTGAGACCACATCTTGAATACTGTGTACAGTATTGGTCTCCTTATTTAAGGAAGGATATAAGTGTGTTGGAAGCAGTTCAGAGAAGGTTTACTAGACTAATACCTGGAATGGGCAGGTTGTCTTATGAAAAAAGGTTGGACAGGCGAGGCTTGTATCCGCTGCAGTTTAGAAGAGTAAGGGAAACTTGACTGAAACATATAAGGTCCTGTAGGGTCTTGACAGGGTGAATGTGGAAAGGATGTTTCCCCTTATGGGTGAATCTGGAACAAGGAGTCACTGTTTAAAAATAAGGAATTGCCTATTTTAGACAGAAATGAGGAGAAATGTTTTCTCTCAGAGGGTCGTGAGTCTTTGGAACTCTTCCTCAAAAGGCAATGGAAGCAGAGTCATTAAATATTTTTAAGGCAGCAGTAGATAGATTCTTGATAAGCAAGGGATGAAAGGTTATCAGGGGTAGGCAGGCATGTGGAGTTGAGGTTACAATCAGATCAGCCATGGTCTTATTGAATGGCGGAGCAGGCTTGACGGGCCGAGTGGCCTACTCCTGCTCCTAATTCATATGTTCGTATGGTACAGGACTAGGGGACAAAGATTGAAGGTTTTGGGCAAGAGATGTAGGGGGAATGTGAAGAAGAACATTTTTATGCAGCGAGTGGTAATCACCTGGAACTCGCTGCCTATAAGGGTGGTGGAAGCAGAGACAATCAATGATTTCAAAAGGAAATTGGATGGGCACTTGAAGGAAATAAACTTGCAGGGCTACAGGGATCGAATGGGGGAGTGGGACTGACTGGATTGCTCCGTGGCAAGGTGGCATGAGTCCAATACTCACTGTTTGCTTTAGATAAACTGATCTGAGAATTTCTACCCATCAACAAATGGATCAATGAACATTAACAAAAAATATGAACAAAAGCTGATCTTTGCTTTTTATGGCTTTCATAAGATTACTAATAGTGGACTCATGCAGTATTCCACAACTGCACAGCCAAATCCAAAAGTGAGTATTTTACTCCAAATCAGACCTGGTATTAGGGATTCTGAGCTATCTCAAGAGTAGTTAAAAAATGGGTTTTACAAAGGAGCTTATTATCTAAGATCATGGATTTAGCAGCCTAGCGACATAGTAGCTATGTCACAAGAGGAAGAAGAAAGGAGGGCGGTGTGGGAGTACATAAAAGGTGCACAGCAGGATAGCAAGGACTAGGATAGATTTTGACTTAGTATGATAGTGTAAAATGTGCGATAGCAAGTCAGTGGCCTGTTGTACATCTCTCCCAGTCTTTATTTTCAGTGACTTCAAGTCAAGATCTACCGCAGTGCTTCTAATGCATCAGGTTTAACTATATGGGCATAGTGGAGGAGCAGTACATGAGAAGGCTGTGGCTCTCTTAAGGGATGGTGACACAGGTCTACCACCTCATCCATGGAGACCTGCAGGAAAAATCAACCACTGGCAGTGAGTGCAACCATTTTCTTCAACTTCTTTGCCACAAGGACCACCCATCACAACCACAGAGAAAATCTCAGGATTAAATGCTTTGCTTGTCATTTGGACAACCGGCTCTATGGCCCCAAAAATTGGTGGACAGGACATCTTGGTACAATGGCAAAGATGTGCCCCGACGTCCGTCCGCCCTCGACCTCCATTGCTGACCCTGCCAAAGTCAGAAGAAGGTCCCACAATTTCTAAGGTCATGATAGGCTGGGGCATCCCTCCCTAAGGGACCAAAAAGGCTGCCCTAAATTCCTGAGACTGGGGTGCTGGATTCCTACTTCCAGGGAGTAACTTTAAGGAACACCTGCAGCTCCTTATAAAAATCTGTTTTAAATCCAGGTCAGATCTTTGGGGTTCAGGCCACAATTCCACCTGGATCCCCAAATGAGCCTCACATCAGCCGTGGTATACCTGTCACCAAGCATACTGCGACCAAGGATATGCTAAGGCCCTCTAAACTTCTGATCAAGGACTCCACCCTGCTCTCCTTACAGCGATGGGTTTATTTAGGGTGTGTGGAGGCTCTGCCCCGAGAAGTTCATCTAAAAACTGGAGCGCATGGTTGGAACTCAGAATATATGGGTCCTGCCTTGTTTTCGGCCATTCCAAGATATTACAGTCACCATATGTCAAAAGGATACAGAGTTTAGGCCTCATTTCTCTGCAAAGAGAAAGTACCACAGACTACTAGATGTATTAAAAATGAACACAAATTTATTGGTGAAATGCTTGGAATTTCCATGTTTGAACAAAGAACAAAGAACAAAGAAAATTACAGCACAGGAACAGGCCCTTCGGCCCTCCAAGCCTGTGCCGATCCAGATCCTCTATCTAAACATGATGGTGACTCAGGTGACTGGTGGTCTTTGAATATATCATGTAGGTTGTATAATTCGCCTTCTGTGCAGGAAGCAGGGACTTAACATGGGTGGATAATGCATATTAGGTGGTAGCTGCACCCATTGGACAAAAAGCTGACTTCGTCTGATAATGCCACGGGTTCAGGGATAAGGTTCATTCAGAGGCCTCCCTCAAGCCCCTGGCTAGTAGCCTTCACTATTCATTGCTTACCTCCTATTTACTCAGTCATTCATTCACTCACACACAGGTCTGCGTTACAGTGTTGCAGTGTGTAGCTATGTTTCAAAGGATTTTTTACTGCAAGTATCATGAAATACATTCTTCTGCTGCAATACACATCTCACAGCACCATGCATCACCCACTCCTCCAGTGGCAAGTACTGCCACAGATGTATGTACGTCGGGGTGGGGTGTGGGGGTGGGAGCTGGGTGCAGCTCGATTAACAAATTGGAAAAGATTAAAAAATGAATAGAGCAGCAGGACCTAGTGGATTAATAAATGAATGCAATAGCAAACACCAACAATTTCACTGGGCAGCAGTGAAGTGATAAATTAATAGAATATTGGGCACACCAACAAATCAATAAATGAATGGAATAGCAGGCACTGCAAATTAATACCTTCCTCCTACCTTTGCTGGCAATGCCTCCTGTCTCCATGCTGCTAACTGATTTTCACTCATTTCACTGTCAGTTTACTTCCCAAAGCATTATGAGCACTTATAATGTATTTGTGACAGTAAAGAATAGTTAATAACTAAAAGCTTCTAAGATTTGAGTGAAATGGAGGATTCATTTTTTTAAATGCATAACTAGTTCATACTATATACTTGTACAGTGCAATGAATTTAAGTGCTGATAAAGGATATCTGGGGGGTGAATTTCAACATTGGTGGAATTATAGAGTCGGTGTAATCAGATCAGCCACCCATTATACAGCCCACTCAAATTCCCTTTCTTCAACGGATAGGGAAATCAGGCAGGGTGTATAACAGGCGACCGATCTGCTGCTAATCGCATTGTGCCCCTGCCAACGTTGAATTTTGCCCTGAAAGGTCATCGACCTGATAGGTAACTCTGCTTCTCTTCCACAGTTGCTGCCTGACCTGCTGAATACTTCCAGCATTTTTGTTTTTATTTCCGATTTCCAGAATCTGCAGTATTTTACTTAAGTTGGATTTTACCCCCATTCTTTAAAAAATCAGCAGTGAGTTCAAGGTGTGGGAAAGTCAAAGGAATGGTGTCAACCCTCCCAGATTGTCCTGGTGTCTCCAGAAATGAAAAATTACTTTCAGGATGTTACAGTATGAATCAAAGCTTCCGGTGGCAAAGAGCAGAAAATTTGAAATGGGAAAGCAAAATAAGTAGATGAACAAAATGCCAGCAAACTGAATATCACAATAAAGTGTGTAATATTTTAAATAATGTTGAGGATAAAACAATTCTAGAAATTTAGAAAACTAATTTTATTTCCTTTGTTTCTATAGATTTTGATGTAGTCCTATAACTGCCCAGGAATAGGATTTCTAAACAATCATGCCAATTGTAATGCGCTTAAATGTGGATTCATGTCCAGTAGGAATTGGGTTGAAGTTGGCCAATCATATTTCATTTCTTGGTCATTATAAACAGGAATGAATTTCAAGGCATCTGAGGTCATCTTTCTCTGCTAAATGTGAGTTTTATGACAGTGATCCTGAAACAACATATGGATAAGTTCACAGTATATGTCTTCTGTGCTTTCCGCCCAGGGAACTGAGAAAAAAACTCAAAAGCAGAGCCAAGCCTCTCCTGACACATTACCATATGTAATAATGGCACAAAATGATTAGAATGACAACCACTGGCATTGGGCATAACACTCCTCTTGTTCAGCAGCACTTGGTCATGGCAAATATCATTAATATTTTTAAAAATCAATACCAAGATAGTAAAATCATAAATCTTTTCTTATTGTATATTAAATAAGCATGGTATTTTTCTGATTTTAAAAAAATCACAGGTTTACATTTTTATGCAGTTATGGTATATTCACTCACTAGGTATTTGTGGGAGCATGCAGTGATACTGAGTGTGCTGGCTTAATTTTACATACTGGAATAACAGTGTTATATGCTTGAGGAACAGGACCTCAGAATATCAGAGGGAGGGACCATTGCTCTGTCACAATGCAATGGCCTAGAACCTCTACCTGTTGATAATGACTTGCTGCAAATTCCAGTGTTTGTATATTTGCATAATTTGATGTGGCAGCAATTGTATGTCCTGTCTGCTATATCAGATATATACTGGGAAGGAGTAAACTGGTGAGGAGGCAGGGTGGGAGTGGAACCTCTTCCTGCAATTGGAGCTAGATGCTGGGTGGAGGTGTACGTGGCGGTCGGGGGAGTGGGGGGGAGGGAAGGCAGGGGGGAGGTGGTGGAGGGTAGAAGAAAACTCAGGAGGGTGGCAGAGAAGTGGTTCAGCAGCAGGATTTAAGCAGCAGCTTGAAAGGACAATGGCAGCACTGGAAGAGGACTTGGAAATTCAACATTGATGGTAGAAACAAGGGCAGCTGGGACAAAAAGTGCATTGTAATGTGGTTGTTTGCATTTCAGTACAGCCAGGTCATAATCTAATGATCAGCATTTTTCCATTTAGCAACATTTTCCTTACCCTACCCATTGCTTTTTACCCTCCAACCACGTTTTGTGTGCAGCCTAATAAAATATTTTTGAAAATCCATATAAACCTTATCCGCTGCATTTTCTTTACCTATACTCTTGTTATTTCAAACATAACACTCCTTTTAGAAATACATGCTGACTGCCCTGTTTATCTCATGTTTCTTCAAGCATTAGTTTACCAATAACTGAACTTGATATCAAGGCAGCATTTGACCGAGTGTGGTAGCAAGGAGCCCAAGCAACTGACGTCAATAGGAATTAGGGGGAAAATGTTCCACTGGTTGTAATCATGCCTCGCACAAAGGAAGATGGGTAGTGGAGGCCAATCATCTCAGCCCCAAGACAACACAGCAGGAGTTCCTCAGGGCAGTGTCTTAGGCCCAACCATCTTCAAATGTTTCATCAATGACCTTCCCCCAACATAAGGTCAGAAGTGATTGCACAGTGTTCAGTACCATTTGTGATTCCTCAGATATTAAAGCAGTCGGTGCCCACGTACAGCAAGACCTGGATAGCATTCAGGCTTGGCATGATAAGTGGCAAGTAACATACACACCACACAAGTGCCAGGCAATGACCATCTCAAACAAGAGAGAATCAAACCATCAGTCCTTGGCATTCAATGTCATTACCATTGTGAATCCCCCACTATCAACATCCTGGGGGTTACCATTGACCAGAAACTTAACTGGATCAGCCATATAAATATTGTGGCTACAAGAGCAGGTCAGAGACTGGGAATTCTGCAGTGAGTAATACACTTCCTGACTCCCCTAAGTCTGTCCATTATCTACAAGGCACAAGTCAGGGGTGTGATGGAATACTCCCCACTTGCCTGGATGAGTGCATCTCCAACAACATTCAAGACGCTCAAGCAACCCTCTTGATCGGCACCCCATCTACCACTATAAACATTCAGTCTCTTCACCACTGACACTCAGTGGCAGCAGTGTGCACCATGGCATAGTGGTAGTGTCACTGGACTAGCAACTCAGAGACCCAGGCTACTGCTCTTGGGACATGAGTTCAAATCCCACCACGGCAGATGGTGAAATTTGAATTCAATTAATCTGGGAATTAAAAAGCTAGTCTAATGGTGGCCATGAAACCATTGGTTCACTAATGCCCTTTAGGGAAGGAAATCTGCTGTCCTTACCTGGTCTGGTCTACGTGTGACTCCAGACCCTGAGCAACGTGGCTGACTCTTCAAAAATGCCCTCATTTGCCTTCCCCCCACCCCAACAAACCTCTTGCAGGTGACTTAGCTCCTCATTACACTAGCAGCCCTGAGGACATTTAGGGACAATTATTTTACAGAAATTTACAAAATTTGCTATACGTCACAACAATTAAGATTTTTTTTTTCAAATATCTATTAACAAGCATTTAAGACCTATGGGGAGGAATTGGTCTGTACACGTTTTTGGGCTTGATTCATAGCCTGCCTGTGCTGGTTCCCATTGAGGCAGGCAGAAAGCAAACTTTGTGCTGCATTTTTATTTGAATAATTTCAGGATGCAGCCCAGCGTGACTTATGTTGCTGGCTGGCTGCATGCATAACAGAAAGCCTAATAGCAGGTGAGGTTAGCTAGCCTCCAGCTCTTCAAGGTAGCCTGTCCCCTTTAAAGGGAAGCTGCACTGATTCACAGGAGACTGCTGCTGAATATTACTGATGCAACTGCAACCAAGCAAGATACAACAGCAGGATAGAGAGAGAGCTCCGCGGTTTATGGACAGAGCTGAAGGCCCTCATCATGGAGGTGGACAGGAGGAGAGAGGCCATATCTCCACAGGGGGCCAGGAAGCCCTCAAAGCACACCTTCCAAAGGAAGTACGAACAGGTGGCCATGGAGATCAATTCCTAGACCCTGGCCCTGAGAACTGTCAGAAGTGCCAGAAGACATTTAACGATGTCACGCGGGAGGTCAAAGTCAGTGACAGCATTTTCACATGATCTCTCATACCTACCACAACATCAACCCCTCACGCTGCTCAATGCACCCCAGGCCTATCACTCACAAAGCAACAGTTCCTAGCACTCAGGACTCAGGCCTAACTTTTACATACACCGCCTCACCCTCACAGACCTTCTAATAATGCCATCATCACACTCACCTCTTGCTGCCTCCATATACCTCCATCTATTGCAGCAAGACCTGGACAACATTCAGGCTTGGCCTGATATGTGGCAAATAACATTTGTGCCACACAGGTGCCATGTAATGGCCATCTCCAATAAGAGAGAATCTAACCATCTCTCCTTGACATTCAATGACATTACCATCGCTGAATCCCCCACTATCAACATCCTGGGGGTTAGCATTGACAAGAAACTTAACTGCAGCAGCCACATAAATACTGTGGCTACAAGAGCAGGTCAGAGACTGGGAATTCTGCAGTGAGTAATACACTTCCTGACTCCCCAATGCCTGTCCACCATCTATAAGGCACAAGTCAGGAGTGTGTTGGAATACTCTCCACTTACCTGGATGAGTGCGGCTCCAACAGCACTCAGGAAGCTCGACACCATCCAGGACAAAGCAGCCCACTTGATTGGCACCCCATCAACCACCTCAACATTCCCTCCCTCCACCACCAACGCACAGTGGCAGCAGTGTGTGCCATCTACAAGATGCACTGCAGCAACTCGTCACATAGGAACATAGGAGCAGGAGTGGGCCATTCAGCCCATCGAGCCTGCCCTGCCATTCAATATGATCATGGCTGATCTTCCACTTCAATACCTTTTCCCCACACTATCCTCATATCACATTATGTCATTTGTATTTAGAAATCTGTCAATCTCTGCTTTAAACATACTCAATGACTGTCACGCTTCCTTCGACCTCTTCCACCTAAAAGATCAAGGACGGCTGACACATAAGAACACCACCACCTGCAAGTTCCCCTCCAAGTGACACACTATCCTGACTTGGAACTATATCACTGTTCCTTCACTGTCGCTGGGTCAAAATCCTGGAACTCCCTCCCTAACAGCACTATTGGTGTAACTGCATCAGATGGACTGCAGCGGTTCAAGAAGGCAGCTCACCACTACCTTTTCAAGGGCAATTGGGACGGACAACAAATGGTGGCCTTGCCAGCGACGCCCTCATCCCATGAAAGAATATAGAAAAAATATTCAGTTATGGCAAACATATCACCCAAACACATTGCAACGCAATTCTTCCCTCTCTTGTGGACGAGATAGAGTCATATTCACAGTACACAGCGTCGCAATGGCCGGCAAGTACACAGAAACTTCATGAAATTCATCATGCTCAAAAGCGGAATGAGGAACGTGTTTCGATACGCCAATATTGTACACAAGGTTGGCCACAGGAACGTCCGAGTGGGAAGGTAATGAAAATTTGCTTTGAATTCAGGAAACACTTCACAATCATAGACAAGTTGTTGGTGTATAACGACAGACTGGTCATTCTGATTTCTCTTTGTTCAGATATCTTGGTAAGAATCCATCAAGGCCACATGGGAATCACAAAATGCACAGCATGAGCTCAACCATCTGTTTGGTGGCCAGGAATATCCAAAGACATAGAAAACATGATCTTGTATTGCCAGATAAGTGCAGTACACAGACCAGACTAGAGGGAACCTTTGATAACTACACAATTTCCAACCAGACCATGAGAACTGTTGGGAATGGATTTATTTATGTACAATGGAAAATCTTACATCTTAGTGATCAATTATTTTTTAAGATGGATTGACGTGAAAAGATTGTACTCAACAACAGTATCTGTTATTGGAAATTCACAAGAGATCTTTGCAATGCATGGTGGGCTGGATTTTGTTCTCCCCCAGGCGTCGGCTTCCATGGCGGGGGTGGTGGGGCCTGAAGGTGGCTTCATATGAGGCCCGCCAAGGACCTTGATGCCAAGAGGACCCGGCCCAATTCTCCCGGCAGCAGCAATGCACCGTGCCAGCCTCCGCGCCGCTGGGCACTGGAACCACAATTTTAATATGCAAATCAATTAAAATAATTAATTTAAATAAACTTACGTCGCCTACTGATGGCCCACCGCGATCTTTGGCCGGAGGTTGGCACTCACGCACCTTCTGATCCCCTGATCTGGGGAAACGAGGTGCCACACTGGTTGGGAGTGGGGGAGGTAAGTTTATCAGTGCAGGGGTGGGGGGGGGGGGGAACGGGGTCAGATTAAAGTCATGGGTGTAGGGGATGGTGGGAAGGGTTGTGGTTTAAAGTTCGTGGAGTTTGGAGGGGGATAGTCAGATGGTAAAGCTAAGTGTTTTGAGGGGGGAAGACAAATAATGAATTTAATTGTTATTGGGATGGGGGAGGGGCAAAAGAATATTTATTTAATTTAATTAAATCTATCTTTAAATATTTAAATATGCCAGTAGGGCTAACAGCCCTTTAAAAATGGTATAAGCGCATGCGCACAGGCAGCTGACACCATTGCCGGGAATGGACAGCCCACCCCACGTGATCCGTTGAGGTGGCCCACCCTGGCTATTTAAATGAGCCCACTTAGGATTGTGGCAGTGTGGGGCTGCCATTTTTTTTGGTGGGCAAATAAAATTCAGCCCAGTATTCCTGACAAGATTGTGTCAGACAATGGATCACAGTTTGCAAATGAATACTTCGCACAATTTGTGAGAAAGTGGGGATTTTGAACATCTCACAAGTTCCCCTTGTTACCCTCAATCGAATGGTGAAATGTAGAAAGGAGTACGAACTATTAAATCGTTGTTGAAGAAGAATGAAGATCTTCCAACTTTGAATTATTGATCTACTCCATTGTTATGTGGACTTTCACCTTCACAACTGTTGATGGGGAGGAAGCTAAAAACTCGAACTTCCTATTCTACCCAGAAAACTACATCTGGGATCTGACGTACATGACTACAAAAAAGTTCAAGACAGAGAGATGTCTTATGGGAACTAACAAGCTCCCAATTACAATATGAGATTTTGTACCAGAAACCTAACAATGTTAAAGGATGGAGAGAAGGTCTGGATACAAGATCTAGGATTTGAAAGTACAGTCATCCAGAGAAATGTAGTTCATCAGAGATCTTATGTCGTACACTCTCCCTAGGGTAGTATACGTCAAAATAGGAGAAATCTTATCCCTATTCCTCAAACACAACAGTCATATATCTGGAAAAACTAGATGATGATCAAGAAACCCAGAGCCAACAGGATACTACAAACATTGGTCAAGGCCTTCCGAGTCGTCGAATAAGACTTTCAAGAAAGACTACAGATCTTCCAAGTCTGACAAGAGCATGAGCAGGGAGAGTTGTGAAGCCTCCTGATACACTGAATCTGTGATGTCAGAGACTTGGGAGAGATAGGATCGTATGTAAAGTCAAAATGAATTAAAGTATATATCTAAAAATATATATGGATAAAGACTTGGAGGGAGATGTAGTATAAGGGTCTGAAAGGGTTAATGTTTGAGACAGTGCGAGTAACCCCTCCTACTGTAGTGATGATGATGCAATAATCACACAGGTATTAGGCTTGGAATAAGCTAGAAGTATCATGAGAGGTTCTAGCTGGACATGCTTAATGAGAGTGTAAATAGTTACGTATATGAAATAAATGAGTTACTATTTAGTCATACAAAGACTCTGAGACAACGCTCAAACTACACTAACAACAATATACAACAGGTATCCACCAAGAAGGGCAGCAAGAGGCAGGCAGTGCAGAAATCCTCGGCGAGTGTGGCACTCTGTAACCAATATTCAGCAATGAATACTGGTGAGGGCGACGAAACCTCGAAGGAGTGCAGTCCAAGTCTGGCACTGAGGCAAAGGACTGCACCATGGGCTACAGAAAACTATAGGAATTACAGTAGTAATTGGGTATTCAATAGTAGGGGGATAGATAGGCAGTTCTGCTGTTCGCGACATGAGAGCCATATAGTGTGTTGCTTCCCTGGTGCCAGGGTAAGGGACATCACGCAGAGGATCCAGAAAATTCTGCAAGGGGAAGGGGAGGAACCAGAAGTCATGGTCCATGTTAAAACCAACAAGATAGGGAGGAAGAGGCTTGAGGTGCTATAGTTGGAGTTTAAGGATCTGGGGCAGAAGTTAAACAGCAGGATCGAAAAGGTAGAAATCTCTGGATAATTTCCAGCACCATGTGCTAGTGAGAGTACAAACAGGAGGATATCGCAGGTTACTGCGTCAATAAGATAAGGAGGCCCAAAAGAGAGAGAAAGAGAGAGAGATACATGGTACAGTGGGGAAGCCTTCAAATTCCTGGGACACTGGTTCCAGTTTGTTGACAAGAGGAACCTGTTTGAGATGGGCAGACTGCACCTAAACAGAGTGGGGACCAATATCTTGTGTGCAGATTTTGGGGCAGGTTTAAACTAATGACAGGGAGTTGGGCACTAAGATGTAGTATTAAAAAGCAGAAACAATGTGCACAGAGGTTTGGAGGAGACAGAGATAGAAATAACACAGAATTAAGTGGGATCATAAAAAAGACAAAGAGATCTAAGTTAGATTTGGAGTGCACGTGTGTAAATGCACGAAAGGTGGTTTATAAGGTCGTGGAGCTGATGGTGCAAATAGCCACATGGGAATATGATGTAGTAGTGATACCTGAGACCTGGCTCAAAAAAGGGCTTAATATTCCAGGGGAGAAGTATTCAGGGAAGATAGGGAAGGGAAAAAAAGGAAGAAGGGTAGCAGTTTTGATTAAGGACAATATTACCGTGCTAGAAAGAATATCTTTGAGGAGTCAAAAGTCAGAATCTATTTGGTTGCAGTTAACAAACAATAAAGGAGCTATTGCACTATTTGGTGTATTTTATAGGTCACCAAACAGTGGGAACGAGATAAAGGAGCGAAATTGCAAGCAAGTTACTGAGAGGTGCAAGAACAATAGAGTACTGATAATGGGAGACATTAATTACCTCAATATTGAATGGAGCGAAGATTGCATTAAGGCCAGAGAATGGCAGTAAGTCCTGAAGTGTGTTTCTTGATCAGTATATTTCCTGTCCAACGAAGAAGGAGGCATTGTGGATCTAGTCCTGGCGAATGAAGTGGCTCAAGTGGAGATTATCACAGTCGGAAAGCATCTCAGGAATAGTGATCATAATATCATAAGGTTTAGAGAAGTTATGGAGAAGGACAAGCAGAAATGTAGAATAAAAATATCTAATTGGAGTTGGGCTAATTTCAGCATATTGTAGCTGGATCTGGCCCAGGTAAATTGGAGTGAAAGATTGGCAGGCAGAAATGTACTGGAACAATGGGCAGCCTTTAAAGAGTAGATGGTTTGGGTACAGTCTAGGTACATTCCCACAAGGGGCAAGATAGGGCAACCAAAGTCAGAGCTGCATGGATGACAAATGAGTTAAAGAATAGGTTGAAGCAGAAAGATACTGAACCGTGGGAAACTCCACTGTCTACCTCCCTCCAATCTGAAAACAGCCATTCACCTCAACATTCTGTTTTCTATCTTTTAGCCAATTTTCTATCCATGCTGCTCTTTCCCCTTTTATCTCATGGGCTTCAATTTTGCTAGCATGCCAAGTAACTAACACTTTATCAAACATCTTCAGAAAGTCCATATACACAACAGCAAATGCATTGCCCTCAACCAATCTCTCTGTTACCTCATGAAAAACTCAATCAAGTTAGTCAAACACAATGTGTCCTGAATAAATTCATGCTGGCTCTCCCTTAATAGTCCATGCTTGTCCAAGTGGTCGTTAATTTTTTTCTATTATAGCTTCCCCACCACCAATGTTGAACTGAGTAGCATGTGATTGCCAGGTATATTCTTCTCTCCTATGGTTATGCCTGTCTTTTTGTGGGGTATGTTGAGCATTCCTTGTTCCAGTCCTACTCAGGCCCCCTCCCCCAGCTCTTTGTCCAGTACATTGATGACTGTATTAGTGACATTTCCTGCTCTCGCCCAGAACTGGAAAACTTCATCAACTTTGCTTCCAATTTCCACCCTTTTCTCACCTTTACATGGTCCATCTCCCACACTTCCCTTCCCTTCCTTTCCTTCTCTGTTTCCATCTCTGGGGATATGCTGTCCGCTAATATTCATTATAAGCCCACCAACTTCCACAGCTACCTCGAATACACTTCCTCACACTCTGCTTCCTGTAAGGACTCCATTCCATTCTCCCAATTTCCCCGTCTCCGATGCCTCTGTTCTGATGATGCAATCTTCTACAACAGCGCCTCTGATATGTCTTCCTTTTGCCTCAACCAAGGGTTCACCCTCCACTGTGGTTGACAGGGCCCTCAACCATGTCCGACCCATTTTCCACACTTCTGCCCTCACCCTTCCCCTCCCTCCCAGAACCGCAACAGGGTTTCCCTTGTCCTCACTTTCCATCCCACCAGCCTACACATCCAAAGGATCATCCTCCGCCATTTCCGCCACCTGCAGCATGATGCCACCACCAAACGCATCTTCCCCTCCCCTCCCCTGTCAGCATTCCGAAGGGATCATTCCCTCCGTGACACCCTGGTCCACTCCTCCATTACCCCCTACACTTATTCCCCTTCCCACAGCACCTTCCCATGCAATCGCAGGAGGCATAATACCTTCCCTTTTACCTCCTCTTTCCTCATCATCCAAGGATCCAAACATTCCTTTCAGGTGAAGCAGCGATTTACTTGTACTTCTTTCAATGTAGTATACTGTATTCACTGCTCACAATGCAGTCTCCTCTGCACTGGAGAGACCAAACGCAGATTGGGTGACCACTTTGCACAACACCTCCGCTCCAACCCAAGCTTCCGGTTGCCTGCCATTTCAACACACTCCCCTGCTCTCATGCCACATTTCTGTCTTTGGCCTGCTGCAATGTTCCAGTGAACATCAATGCAAACTCGGGGAATGGCACCTCATTTTCCGATTAGGCACTCTACAGCCTTCTGGACTAAACATTGAGTTCAATAATTTCAGAGCATTTTTTTATTATTTTATTTTATTTTATCTTTTTTTTTACCATGTGCCTGCCTTAAGCTAGGTTTTTCATGTTTTGGCTAGGGCTGTTCATTATTCTGTCATTAATACTCTCTGCACTAATGTTTTGTCTTTCACCACACCATTTTCACACTCTCTTCGCCTTTTCCCCATGACCTCCTTGTCAGTAAATCTCTCCGGCCCTCTGTCCTGTCACACACCTTTTCTTTTGTTCTCTTCCACCCCCACCCCCCACCACTCTCGCTTTACTTGCTTAAAACCTATTATATTTCTAACCTTTGCCAGCTCTGATGAAAGGTCACAGACCTGAAATGTTAACTCTGCTTCTCTCTCCACAGATGCTGCCTGACCTGCTGAGTATTTCCAGCACTTTCTGTTTTTATTTCAGATTTCCAGCATCCATAGTATTTTGCTTTTATTTTAGTGTTTAATTCACTGCCACTTCTCTTCCAGGAATGCCTACCTTGAAGAAGTTCTGCTCTTCTCTTCAACGGGATTTCCATTAGTCTCTTTTACCGTGTTCACCTTCATTGCTTTCTATTCCCCTCCTGGTGTTTGATAAGGGATCTACCAAAACTCGATTTCACAGCCAATCTTCAGCCAGAAGTGCCGAGTTGATGTTCCATCTCGGCCTCTTCCTGAAGACCCCAGCATCACTGATGCCAGTCTTCAGCCAATTGGATTCACTCTGCGTGATATCAAGAAACAACTCAAGGCACTGGATACTGCAAAGGTTATGGGTCCTGACAACATTCTGGCAATAGTACTGAAGACCTGTACTCCAGAACTTGCCGCGCCCCTAGCCAAGCTGTTCAAGTACAGCTACAACACTGGCATCTACCCAGTGATGTGGAAAATTGTCCAGGTATGTCCTGTACACATAAAGCAGGACAAATCCAACCCGGCCAGTTACCACCCCATCAGTCTACTCTCAATCATCAGTAAAGTGATGGAAGGTGTCATCAACAGTGCTATCAAGCGACACTTGCTTAGCAATAACCTGCTCACTGACACTCAGTTCGGGTTCCGCCAGCGCCACTCAGCTCCTGACCTCATTACAGCATTGGACAAAAGAGCTGAACTCAAGAGGTGAGGTGAGATTGACTGCCCTTGACATCAAGGCAGCATTTGACTGAGTATGGCATCAAGGAGCCCTAGCAAAACTGGAGTCAATGGGAATCAGGGGGAGAACTCTCCGCTGGTTGGAGTCATACCTAGTGCAAAGGAAGATGGTTGTGGTTGTTGGAGGTCAATCATCTCAGTCCCAGGACATCACTGCAGGAGCTCCTCAGGGTAGTGTCCTAGGCCCAACCATCTTCAGCTGCTTCATCAATGACCTACCCGCCATTATAAGAGCAAAAGTGGGGATGTTTGCTGATGATTGTACAATGTTCAGCACCATTTGCAACTCCTCAGATTCTGAAGCAGCCCATGCCCAGATGCAGCAAGACCTGGACAACAGCCAGGCTTGGGCTGATAAATGGTAAGTAACATTCGTGCCACACAAGTGCCAGGCAATGACCATCTCAGACAAGAGAGAATCAACCACCTCCCCTTGAAATTCAATGGCATTACCATCGTTAAATCCCACACTATCAACATTCTGGGGGTTACCATTGACCAGAAACTGAACTGGACCAGCCACTTAAATGCCGTGGCTACAAAAGCATATCAGAGGGTAAGAATCCTGCAGCGAGTAACTCACCTCCTGACTCCACAAAGCCTGTCCACCATCTACAAGGCACAGGTCAGGAGTGTGATGGAATGCTTTCCACTTACCTGGATGGGTGCAGCTCCAACAACACTCAAGAAGCTCGACACTATCCCGGACAAAGCAGCCAGCTTGATTGGCACTCCATCCACAAACATTCACTCCCTCCACCACCGACGCACAGTGACAGCAGTGTGTACATCTACAAGATGCACTACAGCAATGCACCAAGGCTCCTTAGAGAGCACCTTCCAAACTCACGACCTCTACCAGCTAGAAGGACAAGTGTAGCAGATTCATGGGAACATCACCACCTGCAAGTTCCCCTGCAAGCCACACACCATCCTGACTTGGAACTATATCGCCTTTCCTTCACTGTCGCTGAGTCAAAATCCTGGAATTCCCTTCCTAACAACACTGTGAGTGTACCAACCCCACATGGACTGAAGCAGCTCAAGAAGGCAGTTCAACAACACCTTCTCAAGGGCAATTAGGAAGGGGCAGTAAATGCAGGCCAGCCAGCGACACCCACATCCCATGGACTAATTAAAAAAAGCCACACCTCCTTCCTCAGCGATTGTCTCCTGTTCCGACTTATTCCACATGGATTCTAACTGAAGTTCCATCCTTCATGTTTTGACTCCACCAATGATTGCAGGTATCTCCGTTCCTCGGACTGCTGTTCTTGCCGCATCCTGAGATCTACATTCAGTGCCATGCGCCGCCACATGTACACCCTTGACCTCTCTCTCCAAAAGCACCACCTCACGTTATCTCAAAGCTGTTCAGATCTGCAGTTTCATTTCATCCTTCATCTTATTCGATGCATAAACAAAAAACTTATTTTCTTCCTTTTAGGTGTTAAGAAATGCAAGCTCCAGCAGCTGATAGGTAATAATGCCCCTCTAGATCCTTCTTCCCTCTGACCCCATTCCTTCTAATCTGACCCCTTGCTGTGTATTCACAATACTCTATGACCTTCCCCTCTCTGACTCTGACTCTGTACTCAACAAAGGACTCCGTTTTATCCCCCCACGCCCCCACCTCAATGAATTTCATGCTCAGCATGACGTTGAGCTCTTCTTCCGTCGGCTTTGCCTCCGGGCTCACTTCTTTGACCAGGAATCCTCCCCTTGACCAGCAGACCCATTCACCTGCCTCCAGCATTCTCCCTCCACCTGGACCCCTCCCTCTGGCCCCTTACCGCTCTTGATCTTTTCATTGAGAACAGTCAGCAAGACATTGGCTGTCTCAATTTCTCCACTCCCCTTATTCATTCTAACCTATCTGCCTCTGAACTTGCTGCATGCTGTTCTCTCAGGTCTAACCCTGACACTGTGATCAAACCTGCTGACAAGGGTGGTGCTGATGTCTGGCATACCAACCTCTACCTTGAGAGGCTGAGTGCCAACTCTCAGACACTTCTTCCTACCTCCCCCTGGACCATGACGCCACCACCGAACATCAAGTTACTGTCCACAGGACTGTCACTGACCTCATCTCTTCCGGAGATCTTCCCTCCACAGCTTCCAACTTCATAGTCCCGTAACTCCGGACTACCTCCTTCCCAAAATCCACAAATGGGACTGTTCTGGGAGACTCATAGGTTCAACCTGTTCCTGCCCCATTGAACTTATTTCTTCCTATTGTCATGTAGGCTCCCACCTGCCAAGAATGAGGCTTATTCATTTCGCCACATAAACATTAATTTTTAAACTGGAGTAAAGAAAGAACTTGCTTTTTAAAAGAAAGCAACACCAGACCCTTGATTAAAAAGACATTTGCAAATTTACAGACGGGGCTTAAAAGGGACAAAGGACCATTCCCTGCTCCAATTTAATCTACAATGGACTTTTGATTACCAGACATTGAGGGTGGAGGAGTTCGCATTCCAGGTTAACTGCAAAGATGGCTGAATACACAAACAGACATGTTCAGACCACATGACTAACTGGCTGTTGGGGTTTTTTGAATTTGAACGTGCCACAGAGTTTTAAACTGGCAGAAAGCTCCTGACTCCTGGATTGAAAACATCTCTCTCCTGTCTGCTTCCATCTTTCTCATGGAACTGATGAGCCATTGAAGACACATGAACCCCAAGAGAGAAAAGTCTCGTACAGTGAACAAGGTTTAAGAAGAATACTGGGCCCCAACAAAAAGCCAGATCTACCTTCAAGCAAGCACTACAGTGAGCTTGAAGCACAGTAAGAAAAACCCCTCTTCAGAGATGGCCTCAAACCTCTCCACTCTTTTTCTTCTGCTCTTGTCAGTCTCTATTTGCATACACATATTGTGTATTTTTTTTAAATTCATTCATGGGATGTAGGCGTCATTGGCCAGGCCAGCATTTATTGTCCATCTCTAATTGCCCTTGAGAAGGTGGTGGTGAGCTGCCTTCTTGAACTGCTGCAGTCCATGTGGGGTAGGTACACCCACAGTGCTGTTAGGAAGGGAGTTCCAGGATTTTGACCCAGCGACAGTGAAGGAACGGCGTTCCAATTCAGGATGGTGTGTGACTTGGAGGGGAACTTGTAGGTGGTGGGGTTCCCATGTATTTGCTACCCTTGTCCTTCTAGTTGGTAGGTTTGGAAGGTGCTGACCTTCAAGAGGAGCTGCACCTATCCAGGTAAGTGGACAGTATTCCATCACACTCCTGACTTGTTCCTTGTCGATGGTGGACAGGCTTTGGGGAGTCAGGAGGTGAGTTACTCGCCTCAGGATTCCTAGCCTCTGACCTGCTTTTGTAGCCACAGTATTTAGTTCAGTTCTGGTCAATGGTAGCCCCTAGGATCTTGATAGTGTGGGATTCAGCGATGGTAATGCCGTTGAATATCAAGGGGAGATGGTTAGATTCTCTCCTGTTGGAGATGGTCATTGCCTGGCACTTGTATGGCGCGAATGTTACTTGCCACTTATCAGCCCAAGCCTGGATATTGTCCAGGTCTTGCTGCATTTCTACACAGACTGCTTCAGTATCTGAGGAGTCACGAATGGTGCTGAACATTGTGCAATCATCAGCGAACATCCCCACTTCTGACCTTATGGTTGAAGGAAGGTCATTGGTGAAGCAGTTGAAGATGGCAGGGCCTAGGACACTACCCTGAGGAACTCCTGCAGTGATGTCCTGGAGCTCAGATGATTGACCTCCAACAACCACAACCATCTTCCTTTGTGCTAGGTATGACTCCAACCAGTGGAGGGTTTTCCCCCGATTCCCATTGACCTCAGTTTTGCTAGGGCTCCTTGATGCCATACTCGGTCAAATGCTGCCTTGATGTCCAGGGCAGTCACTCTCACCTCACCTCTTGAGTTCAGCTCTTTTGTCCATGTTTGAACCAAGGCTGTAATGAGGTCAGGAGCTGAGTGGCCCTGGCGGAAACCAAACTGAGCGTCACTGAGCAGGTTATTGCTAAGCAAGTGCCACTTGATGGCACTGTTGATGACACCTTCCATCACTTTACTGATGATTGAGAGTAGGCTGATGGGACGGTAATTGGCCGGGTTGGACTTGTCCTGCTTTATGTGTACAGGACATACCTGGGCAATTTTCCACATTGCAGGGTAGATGCCAGTGTTGTAGCTGTACTGGAACAGCACAGGTCTTCAGTACTATTGCTGGAATATTGTCAGGGTCCATAGCTTTTGCAGTATCCAGTGCCTTCAGTCGTTTCTCGATATCACGTGGAGTGAATCGAATTGGCTGAAGTCTGGCATCTGTGATGCTGGGGACTTCAGGAGGAGGCCGAGATGGATAATCAACTCGGCACTTCTGCCTGAAGATTATTGCAAATGCTTCAGCCTTATCTTTTGCACTGATGTGCTGGTCTCCCCCATCATTGAGGATGGGGAGATTTGTGGAGCCACCTCCTCCAGTTAGTTGTTTAATTGTCCACCACCATTCACGACTGGATGTGGCAGGACTGCAGAGCTTAGATCTGATCCGTTGGTTATGGGATCGCTTAGCTTTGTCTATCGCATGCTGCTTACGCAGTTTGGCACGCAAGTAGTCCTGGGTTGTAGCTTCACCAGGTTGACACCTCATTTTGAGGTATGCCTGGTGCTGCTCCTGGCATGCCCTCCTGCACTCTTCATTGAACCAGGGTTGGTCTCCTGGCTTGATGGTAAAGGTAGCTTGGGGGATATGCCAGGCCATGAGGTTACAGATTGTGGTTGAGTACAATTCTCCAGCTGCTGATGGCCCACAGCGCCTCATGGATGCCCGGTTTTGCATTGCTCGATCTGTTCGAATCCTATCCCATTTAGCACAGTGATAGTGCCACACAACACGATGGACGGTATCCTCAATGTGAAGGCGGGACTTCATCTCCACAAGGACTGTGCGGTGGTCACTCCTACCAATACTGTCATGGACAGAAGCATCTGCGGCAGGCAGATTGGTGAGGACGAGGTCAAGTATGTTTTTCCCTCTTGTTGGTTCCCCCACCACCTGCCGCAGACCCAGTCTAGCAGCTATGTCCTTTAGGACTCGGCCAGCTCGGTCAGTAGTGATGCTACCGAGCCACTCTTGATGATGGACATTGAAGTCCCCCACCCAGAGTACATTTTGTGCCCTTGCCACCCTCAGTGCTTCCTCCAAGTGGTGTTCAACATGGAGGAGTACTGAGTCATCAGCTGAGGGAGGGCGGTAGGTGGTAATCAGTAGGAGGTTACCTTGCCCATGTTTGACCCGATGCCATGAGACTTCATGGGGTCCGGAGTCGATGTTAAGGACTCACAGAACAACTCCCTCCCTACTGTATACCACTGTGCCACCACCTCTGGTGGGTCTGTCCTGCCGGTGGAACAGGACATACCCGGGGATGGTGATGGCAGTGTCCAGGACATTGTCTGTAAGGTATGATTCCGTGAGTATGACTATGTCAGGCTGTTGCTTGACTAGTCTGTGGGACAGCTCTCCCAACTTTGGCACAAGCCCCCAGATGTTAGTTAGGAGGACTTTGCAGGGTCGATAGGGCTGGGTTTGCCGTTGTCATTTCCGGTGCCTAGGTCGATGCCGGGTGGTCCGTCCGGTTTCATTCCTTTTTATTGACTTTGTAGCAGTTAGGTACAACTGAGTGGCTTGCTCGGCCATTTCAGAGGGCATATAAGTATGTCGGTATGTAGGTAGTTTGATCTTAGAGTAGGTTAAAGAGTTGGCACAACATCATGGGCCGAAGGGCCTGTACTGTGCTGTACTGTTCTATGTTCTATACAAGAGTCAACCACATTGTTGTGAGTCTGGAGTCACATGTAGGCCAGACCAGGTAAGGACAGCAGATTTCCTTCCCTGAAGGACATTAGTGAACCAGATGGGATTTTACAACAATCGACAATGGTTTCATGGCCATCATTAGACTAGCTTTTAATTCCAGATTTATTAATTAAATTCAAATTCAACCTTCTGCTGTGGTGGGATTCGAACTCATGTCCCCAGAGAAATACCCTGGGTCTCTGGGTTACTAGTCCAGTGATAATACCACTACGCCACCGCCTACCCTGCACGCTAGTATGCATGCTAGCGTGGGACGCGGCGTGCATCCATAGGCATCAACCGAATTAGAGTTTAAGTTTAAGTTCTAATAAATTTCACTTTTCTTCTTTAAACCTAAGAAAGCCTGTTTGTGCTCATTTCTTTGCCTTAAAATTGGAAAGCGGTCAATAAGGATTCACCAAGGGGGAGCTCAAAACACAGTGTGTTTAAAAATAAAACCCTGATACAGTAAGACCAGGTGAAGGCTGAAAGGGGCCCCCAGACACCTTTCTCACCTGGTCGTAACACTATCTTGACTGTATCTTTTCTCCCTGGTCCTGTCTCTTCCCATTACATCCGTGACTCTTCTGACGCCCTATGTCATTTTGACAATTTCCAGTTTCCTGGCCCTAACCACCTCCTCTGCACTATGGACGTCCAATCTCTCGACACCTCCATCCCCCACCAGGACGGTCTGAGGGTTCTCCGCTTCTTCCTTGAACAGAGGCCTAATCAGTCCCTATCCACCACCACCCTCCTCCACCTGGCTGAACTTTTTCTCACATTGAACAACTACTCCTTCAACTCCACTCACTTCCTTCAAATAAAAGGTGTTGCTATGGGTACCTGCATGGTTTCTAGTTATGTCAGTCTTTTGTGGGATATGTCGAACATTCCTTGTTTCTGTCCTATTCAGGCCCCCTCCCCCAACTCTTTTGCCAGTACATTGATGACAGTATCGGTGCCATCTCCTGCTCTTGCCCCAAGCTGGAAAACTTCTTCAACTTTGCTTCCAATTTCCACCCTTCTCTCACCTTTACATGGTCCATCTCCGATGCTTCCCTTCCCTTCCTCGACACTGTCTCCATCTCTGGGGATAGTCTGTACACTAATATTCATTATAAGCCCACCGACAGCTACCTCGAATACACTTCCTCACACCCTGCTTCCTGTAAGGACTCCATTCCATTTTGCCAATTTCTCCATCTCCAATGCATCTGTCTGATGATGCAACCTTCCACAACAGCGCTTCAGATATGACTTCCTTTTTCCTCAACCAAGGACTCCCCCCGCCCCCCCTGTGGTTGACGGTGCCCTCAACCATGTCCAACCCATTTCCCATATTTCTGCCCTCACCCCTTCCCCTCCCTTCCAGAACCGCAACAGGGTTCCCCTTGTCCTCACTTTCCACCCTACCAGCCTAAACATCCAAAGGATCATCTTCCGCCATTTCCACCACCTCCAGCGTGATGCCACCACCAAACGCATATTCTCTTCCCCTGTCAGCATTCTGAAGGGATCGTTCCCTCCGTGACCCCCTGCTTTCATGCCCACATTTCTGTCTTTGGCCTGCTGCAGTGTTCCAGTGAACATCAATGCAAGCTTGTGGAACAGCACCTCATTTTCCAATTAGGCACTCTACAGCCTTTCGGACTGAATATTGAGTTCAATAATTTCAGAGCATGACTGGCCCTTTTTTATTTTATTTTGTTTTTTTTTTACTATGTGCCTGCCTTAAATTGGGTTTTCATGTTTGTGCTTTGAGCTAGGGCTATTCATTAATCTGCCATTAACAATCTCTCTGCACTAATGCTTTGTCTTTCACCACACCATTAGCACACTTTATTTGCCTTTTCCCCATGACATCCTTGTCAGTTAATCTCTCCGGCCCTCTGTCCTGTCACACATCTTCCCTTTTGTTCTGTTTTCCCCCCACCCGCGCTTTACTTGCTTAAAACCTATTACATTTCTAACCTCTGCCAGTTCTGATGAAAGGTCACAGACCTGAAACGTTAACTCTGCTTCTCTTTCCTGAGATTCCTCCTGACCTGCTGAGTATTTCGAGCACTTTCTGTTTTTATTTCAATATTGGGACCATTGTTTTTTTGATATATATTAAAACGTGGACTTGGCAGTACAAGGGTATAATCTCAGAATTTGTAGATGACATGAAACTTGGAAGTATAGTAAACTGTGAGAAAGATAGTAATAGACTTCAAGAGAACATGAAAGGTTGGTGGAATGACATGAATTTCAACTCAGAAAAGTGTGAGTGTGATATATTTTGGCAGGAAGAATGAAGAGAGACAATACATGCTAAATGGTAGAATGTTAAAGGGGGTGCAAGATGAGAGAGACCGAGGGTGTTTGTGCACAATCTTTTATGGTGGCAGGACAGGTTAATAAAGTAGTTTTCAAAGCATATGGGATCCTAGGCTTTAAAAATAGAGGTATAGAGTACATAAGTGAGAAAGTTATGCTAAACCTCTATAAAAAAAACTAGCTCAGCCCCAGCTGGATTACTGTGCTCAATTCTGCGTACCATACTTTTGGAAGAACATGAAGGTTTTGGAGAGGTTGCACAGATATTTACTAGAATGGTTCCAGGGATGGAGCATTACCGTTACGTAGATGGACTGGAGAACCCCTGGACTTGTTTCCCTTAAGGCAGAAAAGGCTGAGTGGAGATTTGGTAGAGGTATTTAAACTCATGCAGGGTTTAAATGTGGCCCGGGTTAGAAAATTGCAGCTATGAGGAAAGATTGGATGGGCGAGGGTTGTTTTCCTTAGAACAGAGGAGGCTGAGGGGTGATTTAATTGAGGTGTACAAAATTATGAGGGGCCTAGATAGAGTAGACAGGAAGGACTTGTTTCCCCTAGCGGAGAGGTCAATTACCAGGGGGCACAGACTTAAGGTGATTGGTAGAACGATTAGAGGGGACATGAGGAAAAACATTTTCACCCAGAGGCTGGTGGGTGTCTGGAATTCACTGCCCGGATTGGTGGTGGAGGCAGGAACCCTCAACTCATTTAAAAGTTAGCTGGACCTGCACCTGAAGTGCTGTAACCTGCAAGGCTACGGACCAAGTGCTGAAAGGTGGGATTAGAATGGGCTGAATAGCCACTTTCTGTGCTGTAACTTTTCTATGGTTTCTAGATAGAGTAAATAAAGAGAAACTGTTTCCAATGGCTTAAGGACCGATGACCAGAGGTCTCAGATTTAATGAGACTGACAAGAGGACAGTTTCTCTACTTGGACTGTTGAAGGTAAAATCAGGTAACTCAGTAATTTCAAATTCTTGGCCATAGAATAGACTGACAGAAGGGCTACGAAGAATCATGGGTCTGTCCCCACTCACCAACCTGATTCACATCTTCATGCACAATACGACTGTCAAGGAATCATGGCCGAAGATGCCCAAATTCTTTGAACTGTGCCAGGTAACTTGAAACTATTCACTCAAGAACTTACAAAGATATGTCAGAACAAAAGACATTAAAAAATTAACTTTTTAAATTATTATTGCCACTTATTCTTAATTACATAGGATGTTTGATCCCAGTATGAAAAATCCAAAATAATTGGAGCCAGGACCACTCGGCTCCAGGTCTCATTACACACAGCCTAGGTCCAAACATGGAAAAAAAGAACTGAATTCCAGAGGTGAGGAGAGAGTGACTGCCCTTGACATCATGGCAGCATTTAGACCGAGTGTGGAATCAAGGAACTCAAGTCAAATTGAAGTCAATGGGAATCGGAGGAAAACTCTCCGCTGGTTGGAGACGTACCCCCACAAAGGAAGATGGTTGTGGTTGTTGGATGTCAATCATTTCAGCCTCAGGACGTCGCTGCAGGAGTTCCTCAGGGTAGTGTCATAGGCCCAACCATCTTCAGCTGCTTCATCAATAACCTTCCCTCCATCATAAGGTGAGAAGAGGGGATATTCACTGATGATTGCATCATGTTCAATCCCATTCATAACTCCACTGATAATGAAGCAGTCCGTGCCCACATGCAGCAAGACCTGGATAACATTCAGGCTTGGGCTGATAAGTGGTAAGTAACATTCACGATACACAAGTGCCAGGCAATGACCATCTCCAATAAGAGAGGATCTAACCAAACAACCTTGACATTCAATGGCACTATCATTGCTGAATCGCCCACCATCAACATCCCAGGGGTTAGCATTGACCTGAAACTTAACTGGACCAGCCATATAAATACTGTGGCTACAAGAGCAGGTCAGAGGCTGGGAATTCTGCAGCTAGTAACCCACCGCTCGACTCCCCAAAGCCTGTCCACCATCTACAAGGCACAAATTAAGAGTGTGATGGAATACTGTCCACTTGCCTGCATGAATGCAGCTCCAACAACACTCAAGAAGCTCGACACCAACCAGGCCAAAGCAGCCTGCTTGATCCACCACCTTAAACATTCACTCCCTCCACCTCCGGCGCACATTGGCAGCAGTGTATACCATATACAAGATGCACTGCAGCAACTCACCAAGTCTCCTATGAGGGTATCTGCAACCTCTACCATCTAGAAGAACAAGGGCAGCAGGCGCGTGGGAATACCACCACCTGCAAATCTTCCTCAAAGTTTACACCATCCTGACCTGGAAATATATCATTGTTCCTTCACTGTCACTGGCTTAAAAACCTACAACTCCCTCCCGAACTGCACTGTGGGTGTACCTAAGCCACAAGGATTGTAGCGGTTCAATAATGTGGCTCACCATCACCTTCTGAAGGGCAATTAGAGATGAGCAATAAATGCTGGCCTTGCCAATGATGTCCGCATCCCATAAAGAAAAAAAAAATTGCAACTTAACTCTTGATCTATTCAGCCTTCCTGCAGAGTTTTTTATTCTCTCATGGGATGTGACCGTCACTGGCAAGGCCAGCATTTGTTGCCCATCGGTTATTGCCCTTGAAAAGGTGTTGGTGAGTGGCCTTCTTGAATGCTGCAGTACACCTTGTGTAGGTACACCCCAATTGCTGTTAGGAAGGGAGTTGTAGGTTTTTAAGCCAGTGACAGTGAAGGAACAATGATATATTTCCAGGTCAGGATGAATCTTGGAGGGTATTTGGGATAGAAATGCAATACTGTAGCAATGTGCCTCCTGGCTTGCTGTAGTCATGTGACCTCTACCATGAGGGACTCTGACTGCGGGCAGCCATTACAGTCAGTTTCAATAGAGACATGTGAGCTCGTAACATGGTGTCAGAGTGGAGCTGAGGTGAATGTTGAAGAGACGTTTAGAAGCACAGCTACAGAACAAATGGTCAGAACTGTTCAAAGCTGCTAAAAGCCACAGGAAGTCACAGAAAAGGATCAAAGAAACAGCTGAAAGCACAGGGCAAGACAATGGCTGCAAATGTTCCTCTGCCTGTGCCGTTCGAAATGAAAGCCGATTTGAAACAGAACTGGCAGTTCTTCCACTCGCAATGGCAAAATTACAAAATTGCAACAGATTTAATTAACAAACCAGAGCGGCTGTGAGTAGCTACACTTTTATCACTGTTGGGGAGAGACTGTTACAAAATGTATTTCACCCTAAATCTCTCTGAAGAACAAAGAAAATGGACAGCAGAAATTTTGAAAGCCTTGACGGCACGCTTTGAACCCCAAATGAACATAACCTATGAACGGTATGTGTTCAATATTAGGGCCCAAGGTGAAAAAGAGTCCGTTGATCAATGTGTGACTGCATTAACGCAGCTCGCAGAATCCTGTGACTTTGCGCAACTAAAAGATGATCTAATTAAAGACAGGATTGTATTAGGCATATGAGATTCCGCAGTGAGAGTACATCTACTGAGGGATGAGAAACTGACTCTCAGGAAAGCAATCGACATGTGCAGAAGTGCTGAGGTTGTAAATCAGCAGCTAGACCCTATTCATGGCAGAACAGACCAGGCCTTGCATTCTGCTGACAGACATTCCAGGCTGAAAGGGCAGAAAGATCACGGACAAAGGGCAGGATGCAAATACTGCAGAGGACATCACGCACAGGAAAAGAAGGCATGTCCAGTGTGGAGAGAGCAGTGTTCTCCTGCAAGAAGCCGAATAATTCTGCACACAAGTTTGGCTAGAAGGAAGCACAATAAGCAGGTACGGATGGCCACTGGGGAGATGAAGATTCTGATAAATCACTATACACCATACATCAGGTTGGTTTAGTCTGGTCAATAAGTGATAAATGGTTTGTGACTGTTGGAATGATGACGGCTGAAGGAGAATATCAAGTCAACATAAAGTGCCAGATAGACACCAGTGCGTCATGCAACATTATGACCTTCACAGACCTGTACAAAGTGGATCAACACGGCGATCCAAAAATGAAGCCCTCGAAAGAAAGGTTGAGGCTATATGATGGCACCATACTAGTGCCAAGAGGACAAGTTATTCTGAGAGCCCAGTGCAATGGCAAGAACGAAGATCTGGAGTTCCAGATCATGGATGGGTAGCAAAAGCCACTCATCTCAGCCGAAGCAAGTCTAAAGCTTGGACTGGTAACCCACAATGCGCAAATAGAGATTTGCAACGTGTCACAGCGCACTAAACCATTGACTGCGGAACAGATGCTAGAGGAGTACAACGATGTATTTACAGGTTTAGGATGTCTTCCTGGAGAATATCATCTCGAAGTAGATGAGTGGATAAGACCAATTCAGCATCTGCTGAGGAAAGTTCCAGCTGCCCTCAAGGCCAGCCTGAAAGACAAGATAGAAGAACTGGAAAAGGGAGTAATCAAGTAAGTGACAACCCCTACAGAATGGATTAGCAGCATGGTAGCAGTGAAACAACCTGAAAAGCTGGGAGTATGCATCGACCCAAAGGATCTTAATAAAGCTCTGAAGAGATCTCACTACCCTATGCCAACCATCGAAGGAATTTTGCCACAACTTGCAAAGGCAAAAATCTTCATTACCCTAAATGCGAAGGATGGTTACTGGCAAGTGAAGCTGGATGAAAGCAACAGCTTTCTAATCAGATTCTGGGTGCCATTTGGGTGATACAGATGGTTGCACAGGCCATTTGTCATTTCCACAGCTCCAGAGGAGTATCAACACAGACAGAATGAGATAGTTAGTGAAGAAGCCATTGCTGACCATGATCGAAACCTCGTGTGACTGCTGGACAGAGCTCGCCAGATGAACCTGAAGCTGAACATAAAAAAATTGAAATTAAAGATGCCTGAAGTCAAGTACATAGGTCATGTACTGACAGCAAAAGCTCTTCGCCCAGATCCCGAAAAGGTGAAAGCAGTAGCAGCGATGCGGCGACAATTTGTTGGATTCATCAACTATTTAGCAAAATTCTTGCCCAATTTGTCGTCAGAGTGTGATCCATTACGCCAACACACTGCCAAGGACGTGCAGTGGTATTCGACATAGAACAAGAAGCAGCGTTCACTAAAAACAAGCAACTAGTGTCTGCAACGCCAGTGCTGAAGTACTATGACGTAAATGATGAAGTTACCCTGCAGTGTGACACCAGTGAGACAGGACTTGGAGCAATCCTAATGCAGTAAGAACAACCAGTTGCATTTGCCTCCAGGGCGTTAACTCAAATGGAACAACACTATGTTCAGATTGCGAACAAGTGCCTGGCCATTGTCTTTTCTTGTGAACATTTTCATCAATACCTACTTGGAAGAGACAAAGTGACAGTCGGGTCCGACCACAAGCCACTTCAAAGCATTTTCTTCAAGCCGCTACTATCTGCTCCAAAGCGTCAGCAACGGATGTTACTCCAGTTACAGAGATATCATCTGGATGTGACATACAAGCAAGGGAAACAGATGTACATTGCTGACATGCTGTCGCGAGCAGCACTCCCTATGAAGAAAATAGAGGATGCTACGACAGCATGTGAAATCTTCCAGATCCAATGTGAAGCTGCAGCTCGACATGCTCTGGAAGTCATCTACCCAGCAGAGACATTGAATCTGACAGACATGTGCCTTGCTCAAATCAAGCGGACTACCCAACAAGATCCAACTCTACAAGTGTTGCAAGAAGTAGTGATGAAAGGATGGCCTGACAGCATCAAAGACACTCCTGTGGTCACAAGAGCATATTGGGCTTACAGAGATGAATTGACAGCCCAAGATGGCATCTTGTAAAAAGGAAATAGAGTCATTATACCTAAGGAGTTGAGAGGAGAGATGCTAACGCACATCCATGCAAGCCACCAAGGAACTGAGTCGAGTCTGAGGAAGGCAAGCTCTACTGGCTAAACATGAGCAATGAAATCAAGAACTACATCAGCCAGTGCAGTGCATGCAACAAGTACCAAGCTAAGCAAGTTAAAGAGCCGCTGATGACACATGACATCCCCGACAGACCTAGGATGAAGCTAGGAGTAGACCTCTTCACTCTCACAGGAACTGATTATCTTGTCACCGTAGACTACTATTCTGACTACTGGGAGGTAGACCAGCTGACCTGAGTGACTACCGATGAGATTGTAGAATGCTTGAAAGCCTGAAAGCACACTTTGGTCTTTACAGACATTGCGATGACCGACAATGGCTCTCAGTTCACGAGTGAAGAATTCAGCTGCTTCATAAAGGATTGGGAAAGTCAACACCATAGATCATCTCCTCACTATCCCCAGTCCGATGGAAAGACTGAGGTGACAGTGAAAATCGCCAAAGAAATCATAAATAAATCAAGCACATCTGACACAGATATACACAAGGCAATCCTCGAGTGGAGAAACACACCTACCAAAGCCATCGAAAGTTGTCCGGTACAAAGATTAATGTCATGCCGCACCCAAACTACTCTTTCAATAGCAAATAAACTACTGAAGCCAGAAGTAGTAACAGGCATGAGTGACAAAATCAAGGTGAAACGGCAGAAAGTCAAATTTCACTTTGACAAAACTGCCAAACCATTCAGAATTGAGCATTGGAGAGCCAGTCAGGGTACAAACCTTCAATGCTCTCAATAAGAGTCAGCCCTGTGTAGAGCAGTTATCACCTTGATCGTATGCGGTGGAAGTAATTGACCAGATATACCGTCGCAACAGCAGACACATACACACAACTGGAGAAGCTGTTCCGTCAAAGCAGGCGGCCAATCAGGAAGATGGGAACTCACCAACTGCACAGACCACAGAACAACCATCAGCCCCAGAGGTCCACAGCACCCCAACAACGGAAATGGAACAGCGAACGTTTACAGCAGCAACAAGTGACAAGGGAACGACATTCGCCGGAGAAGGAAAATCAACCAGCTGAGCAACCAACGACAACGCGCATTATGTGTGCAATGCATGTGCAGAGACTGACAAGAATTACGAACTGCCAATGCATGAGAATGATTGTGTGCATAATGCATAACTTGGGTAACTCAGTGTAAATGATGATGCATGCTAATTTTTTGTTTTTGTTTTTCTGTATGGAAAGGAGGATGTTTGGGATAGAAATGCAATACTGTACCAATGTGCCTCCTGGCTTGCCGTAGTTATGTGTCCTCTACCATGAGGGATTCTGAATGGGGCAGCCATTACAGTCAGTTTCAATAAAGACAGAGTCCACAGCGGACTGGTGTCCTGTGAGCTGGTAACAGAGGGGAACTAGCAGGTGGTGGTGTTCCCATGCTTCTGCTGCCCTTGTCCTTCTAAGTGGTAAGTGTCACGGTTTTGGAAAGTGCTGTCAAAGGAGGCTTGGTGAGTTGCTGCATGTATCTTGTAGATGATACACACTGCTGCCAATGTGCACCGGTGGTGAAGGGAGTGAATGTTTAGGGTGGTGGATGGGGTGCCAATCAAGCAGACTGCTTTGTCCTTGATGGTGTTGAGTTTCCTGAGTGTTGTTGGAGCTGCACTCATCCAGGCAAGTGGAGAGTATTCCATCACACTCCTGACTTGTGCTTTGTAGATGGTGGAGAGGCATGGGGAGTCAGGAGGTGAGTTACTTGCTGCAGAATTCCCAGCCTCTGACCTGTTCGTGTCGCCACAGTATTTATATGGCTGGTCCAGTTAAGTTTCTGGTCAATACTATGCCCCGGGATGTTGATGATGGGGGGATTCAGTGACGGTAATACTATTGAATGTCAAGGGGAGATGGTTAGACTCTCTCTTGTTGGAGATTGTAATTGCCTGCCACTTGTGTAGCGTGAATATTACTTTCCACTTATTAGCCCAAGCCTGAATGTTGTCCAGGTCTTGCTGCATGTAGACACAGGCAGCTTCAGTATCTAAGGAGCCTCGAATGGTATTGAACAGTGTGCCATTATCAGCGACCATCCCCACTTCTGACCTCATGATGGAGGGAAGGTCATTGATGAAGCAGCTGAAGATGACTGGACCTAGGACACTACCCTGAAGAACTTCTGCAGTAATGTCCTGGCACTTTGATGTTTGGACTCCAACAACCACAACCATCTTCCTTTGTACTAGATATGACTCCAACCAGAAGAGAGTTTTCCCGATTCCCATCGACTTCAATTTTACTAGGGTTCCATGATTCCACACTCAGTCTAAATCAGGGGTGCCCAACCATTTCATGTGAGGGGCCACATCACAAGTTCTGTCCCACACAGGCAGCCGGTACGCAAATTTCGGAAGGATAGAGGCATTAGAAATTTATTTTACTATTAGTCAAAACAACAAAAACTGCATTTTTGTGAACAAGCTTTAAATGAAAAGATTACTTTATTAATTTACTATGTTGAGCACTGATTTGGTGAGGTACCTGGCATTGTTTTTGCTTGCACAAGGAGACAATGTCTGTCCGCGCACTTGATGTAGCGCTGCAGAGTATTCCAGATAGATGTCTATCTGTCAGGAGTCATTGAGATTGCTCTCTCACTCTCCCTCTCTCTTCTTCCGGCTTGCTCTCTCCCCCTCTCTGTGTCTGTCTGTCTGTCTCTCTCTCTCCCTGAGTCTGTCTCTCCCTCTCTCCTCCTCTCTGTGTCTGACTCTTCCTCTCCCTCTCTGTGTGGCTCTTTCTCTCCCTCTCTCCCCCTCTCTGTGTCTGTCTGTCTCTCTCTCTCCCCCTCTCTGTGCCTGACTCTTCCTCTCCCTCTCTGTGTGGCTCTTTCTCTCCCTCTCTTTGTGTCTGGCTCTCTCTCTCTCCCCCCTCTCTGTGTCTGTCTGTCTGTCTCTCTCCCCCTCTCTGTGTCTGTCTGTCTCTCTCACTTACTCTGTGTCTGGCTTTCTCTCTCTCCCTCTCTGTGTCTGACTCTTCCTCTTCCTCTCTCTGTGTCTAGCTCTCTCTCTCTCTCCCCCTCTATGTGTTTGTCTCTCTCTCTCTCCCCCCTCTCTGTGTCTGTCTGTCTGTCTCTCTCCCTCTCTCTGTGTCTGTCTCTCTCTCTCTCCGTCTCTCTCTCCCCCTCTCTGTGTCTGGCTCTCTCTCGCTCCCCCTCTCTGCGTCTGGCTCTCTCTCTCTCTCTCTCTCCCCCTCTCTGTGTCTGACTCTTCCTCTCCCTCTCTGTGTGTGGATCTTTCTCTCCCTCTCTCTGTGCCTGGCTCTCTCTCTCTCTCCCCCTCTCTGTGTCTGGCTCTCTCTCTCTCTCTCTCTGTCTCTCTCTCCCCCTCTCTGTGTCTGGCTCTCTCTCTCCCCCTCTCTGTGTCTGGCTCTCTCTCTCTCTTTCTCTGTCTCTTTCTCCCCCTCTCTGTGTCTGGCTCTCTCTCTCCCCCTCTCTGTGTCTGGCTCTCTCTCTCTCTCCCTCTCTGTGTCTGGCTCTCTCTCTCTCGCCCCCTCTCTGTGTCTGACTCTTCCTCTCCCTCTCTCTCTGTGGCTCTTTCTCTCCCTCTCTCTGTGTCTGGCTCTCTCTCCCCCTCTATGTGTCTGTCTCGCTCCCCCTCTCTGTGTCTGTCTCTCTCTCTCACTCACCCGTTCTGTGTCTGGCTCTTCCTCTCCCTCTCTCTGTGTCTGGCTCTCTCTCTCTCTCCCCCTCTATGTGTCTGTCTCTCGCTCTCTCTCTCCATCCTCTCTGTGTCTGTCTGTCTCTCTCTCTCCCCCTCTCTGTGTCTGTCTGTCTCTCTCGCTTTCTCTGTGTCTGGCTCTCTCTCTCTCCCTCTCTCTCTGTCTGGCTCTCTCTCCCTCCCGCTGAGCCTAGGTTGCAAGCCTCAGGCTCACCTTCACTTTAATCAGCAGACTGTCGGTTCCTTAGGCTGACCACAATTACTGTCTCCGTCCTGACTCACTCGTCACCTCCAGGGTCGCACCACCAGGCCACGGCCAATCACCATGCAGGCACATGGTGCTCTCTGGGAGTTGTTGTCCTGGATTATGGTTCTGACCAAAGGGAATGGAGAGCCAGGAGGACTACAATTCCCAGCAGGCGCTCACTCACTAAAAACAGCAGGGACAGCTGTAATAGAAATTTCTGGCAAGCAGAAGAAATTTCACATCCCTGAAGCTGAAAGCAAACAGCCGAGGGCTTAAACCATGCAGCAAAGAGGAGTAATGAACAAGTACAGTATTCATCCGCGGGCTGGATGGAAAACCTTGGCAGGCCGGACTCAGGTCTGCGGTCTGTATGTTAAACAACCCTGGTCTAAATGCTGCCTTGATGTCAAGGACAGTCCCTCTCACCTCACCTCTTGAATTCAGCTCTTTAGTCCACGTTTGGACCTAGGCTGTAATGAGGTCTGGAGCCAAGTGGCCCTGGCGGAACCCAAACTGAGCATTGGTGAACAGGTTATTGCTGTGTAAAGTGCTGCTTGATAGCACTGCCATCGACACCTTTCATCACTTTGCTGATGATCAAGAGTAGACTGATGGGGCAGTAACTGGCCAGATTTGATTTGTCCTGCTCATTGTGAACAAGGCATACCTAGGCAATTTTCAACGTTGTCAGGTAGATGCCAATGCTGTAGCTGTACTGGAACAGCTTAGCTAGGGGTGCAGCTTGTTCTGGAGCACACGTCTTCAGTACTACTGCTGGGATGTTGTCAGGGCCCATAGGCTTTTCTTGATATCACATTGAGTGAATCAAATTGGCTGAAGACTGGCATCTGTGATGTTGGGGACCTCAAGAGGAGGTCAGGATGGATCATCGACTTGGCACATGGTTGAAGATGGCTGCAAATGCTTCAGCCTTGTCTTTTGCACTGAGGTGCTGGGCTCCCCCATCGTTCAGGATGGGGATGTTTGTGGAGCCTCCTCCTCCGGTTAATTGTTTAATTATCCACCACCATTCACAACTGGATGTGGCAGGACTGCAGAGCTTTGATCTGATCCATTGGTTGTGGGATCACTTAGCCCTATTGCAAGCTGCTTCTGCTGTTTAGCATGCATGTAGACTGTGTTGCAACTTCACAAGGTTGGCACCTCATTTTTAGTTATGCCTTGTGCTGCTCCTGGCATGCTGTCTTGCACTCCTCATTGAACCAGGGTTGATCGCCTGGCTTGAGGTTACAGATTGTGGTTGAATATACTTCTATTACTGCTGCTGGCCCACAGCACCTCATGGATGCCCAGCTTTGAGCTGCTAGATCTGTTCTGAATCTATACCATTTAACACGGTTGTACAGCTGCACAACACGATGAACTGTATCCTCAGTGTGAAGATGGAACTTTGTCTCCACAAGGACTGTGCAGTGGTTAATCCTACCAATTCTGTCAATACTCTCATGAACAGATGCATCTGCAACAAGTGAGGACGAGGTCAAGTAGGTTTTTCCCTCTTGTTGGTTCCCTCACCATCTGCTGCAGGCCCAGTCTGGCAGTATTTGGTCAGTATGTTCAGTAGTGGTGCTATAAATCCACTCTTGGTGATGAACGTTGAAGTCTCCCACCCAGAGTACATTCTGTGCCATTGCTACCCTCAGGGCTTCTTCCAAGCGGTGTTCAACATGGAGGAGTACTGATTCATCAGCTGAGGGAGAGGGTCGGTGGTAATCAGCAGGAGGTTTCCTTGCCTTTGTTTGACCTGATGCCATGAGACTTCATGGGGTCCACAGTCAATGTTGAGGATTCCCAGGGCAGCTCTCTCCCGACTGTATACCATTGTGCCACCACCTCTGCTGGGTCTGTCCTGCTGTCGAGATAGGACATATCCAGGAATGGCGATGGAGGATTCTGGGACATTGGCTTTGAGGTATGATTCGGTGAGTATGACTATGACAGGCTATTGCTTGACTGATCTGTGGGACAGCTCTCCCAGTTTTGGCACAAACCCCCAGATGTTAGTAAAGAGGACTTTGTAGGGTCAACTGGGCAGGGTGCGCTGTTCTTGTTTCTGGTGATAAGGCCGATGCTGGGTGGTTCGTCTGGTTTTATTCCTTTTGAATTTTTCTGCAGCAGTTTGTGCAATTGAATGGCTTGCTCAGCTATTTCAGAGGGCAGTTAAGAGTCAACCACATTGGGTATGGAGTCACATGTAGGCCAGACCGGGTACACCCAATGGCACTTCAAGAACACAATTAAACAAAAATAGAAAACCCCCATTGAACGTAAGTGAACTTTTGTCGGTCACAATGATGCTGAGTTTAGTTTGCCAACCTAATTGGGGCCAGATTTCCTTCACAGATATCACTGAAAAAACTGGCAGGAATATGAAGAGGTGTAATGTTGTTTGAAATGTTAATGGTTTACATATTCATGTTCAGTGCCGACAGAGGTTTTCTAATCATCCAAAAATTGATTAATAAACATTGTGAGGTGAATAAAAGCTTGAACTTTGCTTTATAAATGATGAACTTGCATAGTGTGCTGTAGATTTCAAAGCTGGATTAATTTTTTTTTTGACATTTAAACTGATTAATTAGCTTATTAGCTGCTTGAGAAGTATTAGATTATTAAATGTGAATACTTAATAGCAAATCATATTTTCATATATCATTTGTTTCAAAATTGCATTCCCACAATTGTGTTAATGGGTTTTAAATTGTGAAAAAAATAACAGCTATCTGCCTTGTAGGGTCTTCTTTCTTGTAAGTAATATCTTGCTTTTGAGCATCACCTTGGCTTAGTAGCTGAACTCTCACATCCTTGAGCACAGAATTGTTGGCTGACACATTCATGTAGTACTGCAGTAGTGCTGCATTGTCAGAGATATGTCTTTCAGGTGGGACATTAAACTGAAGCCCCATCTACCTGTTCAGGTGGATTTGAAAGATCCCATGGCACTTTTTGAAGAAGAGCAGGAATTTTCCTTCCATCCCGGCCAACATTCACTGCTCAACCATACCTCCAAAAAAAAAATCAACTAGTCATTCACCTCATTTTCTGTTTGCAGGACCTCATTGTCTGTCACTCACTAGCAGTGATGTGCTTTGAAATGTCCCAAGGACATGAAATGCACAAATGCACATTCATTCTTTTTCTCTGCACACCACTAAAGCAGAGCATTAGTGGACCATTACTGAATCACAATATTCTAGGGAAAAAGAATCACATAAAAGATTAACCTCCCTTTAAGACCATTTACAATGCCAGGACAGAGGTATCCCCTATGTTACCAACCTCAGTCCCATATCGTATATAATAGCCGATCCTGTCTCAGGACATTGTGTCCCAGCTATTTCCTGAAAAAGACATTGGTGATAATTTTATAAACTCAAACTTCCAGTACACAGCTTTGACCACTGGGTGCACATCAGGTATTTGGGCACAAGCTCCCAACAATTTTCCCTCCTTTAATTTGGAGAAAATTGTGGGCACATGCATCTGAATTCCTATTGTGCACTCCTGGGAGGCAAAGCTCTGCACTGAGATTGTGAAATTACCACTGACATGTCAATTACTTTTATTCACGCAAGACCTGAGGGGCCATACAGATAGGAGAATGATGTGTACAGGATGCTCCTTATAAGCGAGTTCCTCTTTTACAGATTGCAATCTTCAAACACGACTGGAGGCTGACCAAGTAGTAACAAATTGTCAGATAGGTTGCCAAATGAAGTGTATACTTTGACTACTCATCCAAACATTTTTTTGTAATGGTGTGCAAGTTTTTTTCCGTAGTTTCTTAAGACTGCTGTCTTTGGACACCTGATTCAGCAGAATCCAGGAGGCCACCATGAAATGGGTGGAATGATCTTTCATAATCCTGCAAATTTCCAGATATCTAAATGACAGAGATGAAAAAACATTCAATGAGCTATATGCCAAGTCATAATTTAATGGTAGGCTTACCAAGAACATTGGAGGCATTTGAAACAAATAACTGCTGCAACTGACAGAGGGATTGATATGGTCTAAATAAATAGCCATAACACCCTGAGCATCTACACAAAATAACTATTGTTAAAATAACACTAAGTTCATGAGGAGGATAAAAGCAATGGATCAAAATTTCTTAAGCAGGAAAGGTGGATGTGTATGAAGTGCGCATGATGAGTATGGCCTATTCAAGTATGGTTCATCAATGACCTGTATCTGAATCTCACTGACTCTTTTGTGCTGGTAGCTGAGCCATCAATATTGAATCTTCCATAACAAATATTTCATATGGCAGATGCTAAGTGGTTTAAAACAAGGGCACACTAATGCCTGCATTATCAAATCTGGGTTTTAGTTTTAATACTAGAGGTGCACCAAATAGTTTTAAGGGTGAAGTTTCACTTTCGTCCTATTGACACAGGGGTATTTTTTTATTCACTCTTGGGATGTGAGCATCACTGGCAAGGCCAGCAATTATTGCCCATCCTTAATTGCCCTTGAGCAGGTGAGTAGCTTGCTAGGCCATTTCAGAGGGCAGTTAAGAGTCAACCATATTGGTGTGGGTTTGGCATCACATGTAGGCCAGATCTGGTAAAGATGGCAGATTTCCTCCCCTGAAGGACATTAGTAAACCAGATAGGTTTTTAAAACAATCTAGTAGTTTTATGATTACTGATGAGACTATTATTTTATTCCAGATTTATTAATTAATTGAATTTCAATTCCCCAGCTTCCATGATGAGATTTGAACTCATGTCTCCAAAGCATTAGTCCAGCTCTCTGGATTACTAGTCCAGTAAGATTATCACTATGCTACTGTCCCCCCAGGTAGAGTTGGATGTCAGTAGGTTCACACCGTTTGCTACCTTGGTATCCCATTTGGCCCTGATATGTGCTTCTGACCTCATATTCTGTCCATCACCAAGACCGCCTTCTTCCACCTCCATAACATTGCCCATCTCCGTCCTTGCCTCAGCTCATCCATGCCTTTGTTATCTCTAGAATCAGCTATTCCAATCCTGGCCAGCCTCCCACCTTGTATTTGCTCCTTAAACTTGAAATTATCCAAAATTCTGTCGTCTGTATTGTGGCGAAAACACACCTGCCAGAACGAGCCATATTAATTTTGTTTATTGGGATGCCCATTCCCAATGTATTGCAGGCTGATAGTGAAGAAACCTCAAACCACTTTGGGCAACACTTAACTATCTCAGGCCCTCCTCAAGGGAAAAGGGGCAGTTTAAAGCAGCACTGCTACAAAGGAAAGACAGGCAGTAACATTTTTAGGAATTCTGAATGAATAAGAAAAATGCATGTGTGCTTTTAGATTTAGATTTTTTTTTTGATTTAGAGATACAGCATTGAAACAGGCCCTTCGGCCCACCGAGTCTGTGCCGACCATTAACCACCTATTTATACTAATCCTATACTCCTACCACATCCTCACCTGTCCCTATATTCCCCTACCACCTACCTATACTAAGGGCAATTTATAATGGCCAATTTACCTATCAACCTGCAAGTTTTTTGGCTGTGGGAGGAAACCGGAGCACCCGGAGGAAACCCACGCAGACACAGGGAGAACTTGCAAACTCCACACAGGCAGTACCCAGGATTGAACCCGGGTCACTGGAGCTGTGAGGCTGCGGTGCTAACCACTGCGCCACTGTGCCACCCTTGTACTTTCTCTTCTCTCTATTTTTATAATGAAATGCTCTCCTAATATCGCATTTCATTCCGCTGAATGTGGAGATGTGGCGAAAACCACACCTGCCAAAATGAGACAGATTAATTTTATCATATAGAACATTATGTTGAACTATTATTGGGCTGGACATAACTTGTTTAAAGAGACCACAACAGTGGCTGAAAACATGGCTGCACATTTGCATTCTAAAAGACAGTTGCCTGAAGAAGACAATGGGAGTGCCTCCCTGATTCAATTAGCCAGATGGATTTTGATGAAGAGACATTGAATGTATAAAAGCCAGCATTCCAGCAACCTACCCCTCCACCACACCCCCCCACCGCCCACCTACTGAGTGTGTCTAGTGAGTTTGGGAGAAATCCACAAACCTTGCCGAAGAGGTTGTCCCAAATAAGGAGCTAGTCACATGACTAACCTGCTGGCCAACTTGGAGTTAATTGAATTGTGCTCACAGAACAGTTTTGGAAGAGACTGCAATTTAAAGACAACAGAGAAGGAAGGCCTCTCCCTGTCTCTCTCTCTCTCTCTCTCTTTCAAAATGTTCCAGGGATCCATGGAAGTAACTCAAGCCTCAAGACATAACAACAGCAAAACAAGTTTGAAAGTGTGCACTGGGCCCCAATCAGAACTGCAAGACTTAACGTCAATCAAAGACTTTACATCAAACCCAAAAGCCAGTAACTGAACTCCAACTATTACGATAAACCTTTCCCTTTCTTTCTCCTCCTCTGTCTCTATTTGCGTGTGTGTTTATCGCGTATGCATACTAGCGTGGTTGCGTCACGTATTTCTAGTAGTTTTAACTGAATTCGAGTTTTAAGGTTAATAAACTTACACCTTTCTTGTTTAAATCTGAGAAAACCAATTAGAGAGCAGTGAGCAAGGACTCACTGAGAGGGAAGCTAAAGCACGGTGTTTTAAAAATTAAACCCTGTTACAGCCAAACCAGGAAAAGCTGAGAGGGAACCCCTAGACCCCTTTCTCACCTGGTTGTAACAGTATTCTAACTTGAGCCAAGTCCTGTTCACCTATCATCCCCGTGATCGCTGATCTACATTGCCTCCTGATCCAGCAATGCCTCAATTTTAAAATTCTCATCCTTGTTTTCATATCTCTCACCCCTCCTATATCTGTAACCTCCTCCAGCCCTACAACTCTCTGAGATCCCTGTGGTCCTCCAATTCTGGCTTCTTAACTGCCAGATTTGGCTGAACCACATAAAGCACCATTGGGTACTGCTCTCATCTGCTAAAACTGCTTACTCCAGATCTCCAGGGTCATCCTGGAATGCAAAGGAAAGCACTGGATTATTTTCTCTTCTTCAAGCTATATTCTTAAACCCTTCATGCACTTTGGTAGGAAGAATCAAAAGGCAGACTATTATTTAAATGGAGAGAGACTTCAAAAAAATGCAGCACAGAGGGATCTGGGTGTCTTTGTGCATGAAACACAAAAAGTTAGCATGCAGGTGCAGCGAGTAATTAAGAAGGCAAATGGAATTTTGGCCTTTATTGTTAGGGGGTTGGAGTTTAAAAATAGGGAAGTCTTGTTACAACTGTACAGGGTTTTGGTGAGGCCGCACCTGGGGTACTGTGTACAGTTTTGGTCCCCGTATTTAAGAAAGGATATACTGGCATTGGAGGCAGTTAAAAAAGAGATTCACTCGGCTGATTCCTGGGATGAAGGGGTTGACTTATCAAGAATGGCTAACAGGTTAGGCCTTTATTCATTAGAGTTTAGAAGAATGAGGGGTGATCTTATTGAAACGTACAAGATTCTTAGGAGGCTTGACAGGGTAGATGTTGAAAAGATGTTTCCACTAGTGGAGGAATCTCGAACTAGGAGACATAGTTACAAAATAAGGGGACACTCATTTAAAACTGAGATGCGAAGGAACTTCTTCTCTCAGAGGGTAGTGAATGTCTGGAATTCAATCATTGGAATGACCATCCAATCAGTTGCCTCTGCCACTACCCTCCCTTCCCCTAGGCCAGCAGCTGAAGTTCCTCTAAGGCTCCCCCCGTCCTCGCCTTAAACTTGTATCTTTCTCTAATTTCTCTCCTATCTCCCCTCATGCTCTCTGCAAGTTCATTTGTCCATGAGACCCACCTCCGTTTCTCTGGGCCCTACTTGCACTAAATTACTCCCATTATAACTCCCATGTTAGCTGACATTGTTAACAGTTCTCGCCCCTCAGGTTCTGTCCCTCTCACCTTTACATCTGCAGTCATCACCACTCTCCACAAAAACCAACTCTTGAACCCTCTACCCTTGCAAACTACCGCCCCATCTCCAACCTCCCTTTCCTCTCCAAATTCCTTGAACATGTTGTCACCTCCCAAATTCATGACCATCTTTCCCGGAAATACAAATCTCTCCAATCAGGTTACCATCCCGGCACAGTACCGAAATGACTCTTATCAAAATCACAAATGACATCCTTTGTGACTTTGTGAAAATTGCCCTTCTTGACCTGTCTGCAGCCACTGACATGGCTGACCACACCTTCCTCCTCCAATGCCTCTCCATCATCGTCCAGCTGGGTGGATCTGCACTCACCTGGTTCCATTCCTATCTATCTAATCGTAGCCAGAGAATCACCATCAATGGCTTCTCTTTCCATTTGTGCACTGTTACCACTGGTGCCTCAAGGATCTATCTTTGGTCCTGTCCTGTTCTGCATCTACCTGCTGCCCCTTGGCGATACCATCCGAAAACAAATAAGTTTCCACATGAATGAATCAATTTGGGTGGAGCTAAGAAATAGCAAGGGGCAGCAAACACAGTTGGGTGTTGGTTATAGGCCATCAAACAATAGTGGTAATGTTGGGCATGGTATAAATCAGGAAATTAGAGGTGCATGTAACGTGGGTAATACAGTAATAATGGGCAACTTCAATTTACAGATAGATTGGATAAACCTAATCAGCACTATTGCTGTGGAGGATGAATTCCTGGAGTTTGTACAAGATGGGTTTCTGGTGCAGTACATTGAAGAACCAACTAAGGATTGGGCTATTTTAGATTTAATATTATAATGAGAAAGGGCTAATAAATAACCTTGCTGTCAAGGAGCCTATGGGAATTTTTTTTTAATTATTCGTTCATGGGATGTGGGCATCCCTGGCCCGGCCAACATGTATTGCCCATCCCCGAATTGCCCTTGAGAAGGTGGTAGTGAGCTGTCGTCTTGAACCGCTGCAGTCCTTGGTTATTAAACTATTAAGAAAATAGCATAAGTGTAATTTATGATTGGCAGGAATGACACAGACTGCAAACCCTATCAGATACATGGAGTTTTTGCTGTCATTAAATTTTTTTGATTAATTTGTCAGTGTTGGCTCCCTCCCTTTCTTTTCATGTTTTGATTTTTTTTAAATTCATTTCATGGGATGTGGGCATTGCTGCCTATGCCAGCATGTATTGCCCATCCCTAATTGCCCTTGAGAAGGTGGTGATGCACTGCCTTCTTGAACCGCTCCAGTCCATGTGGGGTAGGTACACCCACAGTGCTATTAGGAAGGGAGTTCCAGGATTTTGATCCAGCGACAGTGAAGGAACAGTGATATAGTTCCAAGTCAGGATGGTGTGTGACTTGGAGGGAAACCTGCAGGTGGTGGTGTTCCCATGCATCTGCTGCCCTTGTCCTTCTAGGTGATAGAAGTCGCGGATTTGGAAGGTGCTGTCGAAGGAGCTTTGGTGAGTTGCTGTAGTGCATTTTGTATGTAGTACACACTGCAGCCACTGTGCGTCGGTGGTGAAGGGTGCGAATGTTGAAGGTGGTGGATGAGGTGTCAATCATGCAGGCTGCTTTGTCCTGCATGATGTTGAGATTCTTGAGTGTTGTTGAAGCTGCACCCATCCAGGCAAGTGGAGAGTATTCCATCACACTCCTGACTTGTGCCTTGTAGATGGTGGACAGGCATTGGGGAGACACGAGGTGAGTTACATGCCGCAAAATTCCCAGCTTCTGACCTGCTCTTGTAGCCACAGCATTAATGTGGCTGTCCCAGTTCAGTTTCTGGTCAATGGTGACCCCAGGATGCTGATAGTGGGAGATTTAGTGATGGTAATGCCATTGAATGTCAAGGCAAGATGGTTAGATTCTGTCTTGTTTGAAATGGTCATGGCCTGGCACTTATGTGGCATGAATGTTATTTGCCACTTATCAGGCCAAACCTGGATGTTGTCCAAGTCTGGCTGCATATGGACATGGGCTGCTTCAGTATCTGAGGAGTCGTGAATGGTGCTGAACATTTTGCAGTCATCAGCGAACATCCCCACTTCTGACCTTATGATGGAGGTAAAGCCATTGATGAAACAGCTATAGATGGTTGGGCCATAGTGACTAACGTGTGATAGAATTTTACATTAAATTTGAAAGCGATATAGTTCATTCTGAAACTAGGGTCTTAAAAAGGTTTAAAAGTTGCAAATGTTACACCCTTATTCAAAAAAGGGTGTAAAGATAAGCCAAGCAGCTACAGGCCAGTCAGTTTAACTTCAGTGGTGGGGAAACTCCTAGAAAGAATAATTCAGGACAAAATTAATAGTCACATGGACAAATGCAGGTTAATTAAAGAAAGCCAGCATGGATTTCTTAAGGGAAAATCATGTTTGACTAACTTGCTGGAGATTTTTGAGGAGTTATAGCCCATGGAACAAAAGGGATGGTAGCAACATGGATACAGAATTGGCTGAGTGACAGGAAACAAAGTGTAGTGGTCAATGGATGTTTTTCAGGCTGGAGGAAGGTTTGTAGTAGAGTTACCCAGGGGTCAGTGTTGGGAACCTTGTTTTTCCTGATATATTAATGACCTAGACCTTGGTGTACAGGGCACAATTTCAAAGTTTTCAGATGCTATGAAACTTGGAAGCATTGTGAACTGTGAGGAGGACGGTGTACAACTTCAAAAGGACATAGTTCTCCCTGTGACCGCGTGGGTTTTCGCTGGGTGCTCCGGTTTCCTCCCACAGCCAAAGACTTGCAGGTTGATAGGTAAATTGGCCATTATAAATTGCCCCTAGTATAGGTAGGTGGTAGGAGAAGTTGGGGATGTGAGAGTGTGATGGGATTAATGTAGGATTAGTATAAATGGGTGGTTGATGGTCGGCTCAGACTCGGTGAGCTGAAGGGCCTGTTTCAGTGCTGTATCTCTAAATTAAAAAAATAAAAAAATAAAATAGACAAATTGGTGGAATGGGTGGATAGTGGCAGATGAAGTTCAATGCACAGAAATGTGAAGTGATTCATTTTGGTAGGAAAAGCATGGAGAGACAATATAAAATAAAGGGTACAATTCTACAGGGGGTGCAGGAGCAGAGGGACCTGGGTGTATATGTGCATAAGTCATTGAAGGTGGCAGGACAGGTTGAGAGAGCGGTTAATAAGGCATACAGTGTTCCGGTCTTTATCAATAGGGCCATAGAGTTCAAGAGCAAGAAAGTTATGTTGAACTTATATAAGACACTACTTCGGCCTCAGCTGGAGCGTTACTTCCAGTTCTGGGCGCCGCACAGAAAGATGTGAGGGCATTGGAGAGAGTGCAGAAAGGATTCACGAGAATGTTTCCAGGATGAAGAACTTCAGTTATGAAGATAGATTGGAGAAGGTAGGACTGTTTTCCTTGGAGAAGAGAAGGCTGAGAGGTGATTTAATGGAGGGATTCAAAATCATGAAGGATCTGGACAGAATAGATAGGGAGAAACTGTTCCCACTCGTGAAAGGATTGAGAACAAGAGGGCACAGATTTAAAGTGATGGAAAAAAGAAGCAAAAACGACATGAGGAAAAACTTTTTCACGCAGCAAGTGGTTAAGGTCTGGAATGAGCTGCCTGAGAGTGTGGTGAAGGCAGGGTCAATTGAAGCATTCAAAAGGGAATTACACAGTTGTATGAAAAAGAAGAATGTGCTGGGTTACGGGGGGAAGGTGGGAGAATGGCAGTAAGTGAATTGCTTGTTTGGACAGCCGGTGCAGACACGATGGGCCGAATGGCCTCCTTCTGCGCTGTAACAATTATGTGATTCTGTGATCTGAACAAAGGAATCTATGAAGGAATTTCAGAGATTCACAGATTTCTAAATACATAAGGGCACATGAGGATAGTGTGGGAAAATGCATTGAAGTGGAAGATCAGCAATGACCATATTGAACGGTGGGGCAGGCTCGCTGGGCTGAATGGCCAATCCTGCTCCTATGTTCCTAAGGTATGAGGGGCAAGTTTGCTTTGGTGAATTGGAAAATATGCTAAAAGATTTGATTGTAGACCATAGAACCATAGAAATATTACGGCACAGAAGGAGGCCATTCAGCCCGTCGTGTCCATGCCCAATGAAAAAAAAACTAGTCACCCAATCTAATCCCACTTTCCAACACCTGGTCCATAGCCTTGCCGGTTACAGCACTTCAGGTGCATGTCTGGGTTTCTGCCTCCACCACCGTTCTCGGCAATGAATTCCAGACACCCACCACTCTCTGGGTGAGAAGGTTTTTCCTCACGTCCCCTCTAATTCTTCTACCAATCACCTTAAATCTGTGCGCCCTGGTAATTGACCTCTCCGCTAGGGGAAACAGGTCTTTCCTGTCGACTCTATCTAGGCCCCTCATAATTTTGTACACCTCTATTAAGTCATCCTTCAGCCTCCTCTGTTCCAAGGAAAACAACCCTAGCCTATCCAATCGTTCCTCATAGCTGTAATTTTTGAGCCCTGGCAACATTCTTGTAAATCTCCTTTGTACTCTCTCCAGAGCAATTATGTCCTTTCTGTAATGTGGTGACCAGAACTGTATGCAATACTCCAACTGTGGCCTAACCAGCGTTTTATACAGTTCCAGCATGACAACCCAGTTTTTGAATTCTATACCTCGGCCAATAAAGGAAAGCAATCCATATGCCTTCTTCACCACTCTATCTACCTGTCCTGCCACCTTCGGGATCTGTGGACATGCACTCCAAGGTCTCTCACTTCTTCTACCCGTCTCAATATCTTCCCATTTATTGTGTATTCCCTTGCTTTATTTGCCCTCCCCAAATGCATTACCTCACACTTTTCTGGACGGAATTCCATTTGCAACTTTTCCGCCACTCAACCAAACCATTGACATCTTTCTGGAGTCTATGTCTATCCTCTTCACTATCAACTACACGGCCAATTTTTGTGTAATCAGCAAATTTTTCAATTATGCTTCCCACATTTAAGTCCAAATCATTAATATATACCACAACCAGCAAGGGACATAACACTGAGCCCTGTGAAACGCCACTGGAAACAGCTTTCCATTCACAAAAACCTCCGTCAACCACTACCCTTTGTTTCCTGTCACTGAGCCAATTCTGGATCCAACCTGCCACATTCCCCTGTATCCCATGGGCCTTCATTTTAATGGCCAGTCTGCCATGTGGGACCTTGTCAAATGCCTTACTAAAGTCCATGTAGACCACATCCACTGCACTACCCTCATCAATCCTTCTTGTTACTTCCTCAAAAAATTCAATTAAGTTAGTAAGACATAATTTTCCCTTTACAAATCCATGCTGACTATCCCTGATTAATCCGTACCTTTCTAAGTGACAGTTTATCTTGTCACTCAGAATAGATTCTAACAATTTACCCACCACCAAGGTCAGACTGACCGGCCTATAATTATTTGGCCTATCCCTCGAACTCTTTTTAAACAATGGTACAACGTTCACAGACCTCCAATCGTCTGGTACCTCTCCTGGATTTGAAGATGATCCTCAGCGTATCCGCTATTTCCTCCCTGGCTTCCTTTAACAAGTAATCCATTTGGCCCTGGTGATTTATCCACTTTCAAGGATGTCAGACCCTCTAGTACTTCCTATCTCATTATGCTTATCATATCTAATATTTCACACTCCTCCTCTTTAACTACAATGTCTACATCAACCCTCTCCTTTGTGAAGACAGAGACAAAAACTCATTAAGAACCCTGCCCACATCTCCTGCATCCATGCATAAGTTCCCTTGTACATCTCTGACAGGTCCTGCCCTTTCCTTAATTATTCTCTTGCTCTTAATGAACTGATAAAACATCTTTGGGTTTTCTTTGATTTTACCTGCCAATAATTTTTCATGTCCTCTCTTTGCTTTTCTAATTTCCTTTTTTACTTCACTTTCTATACTCCTCTAGATTTTCTAAAGTATTAAGACTTTTGTGGTCGTCATAAGCTTTCTTTTTCTGCTTTTACTTACCCTGTAAACTTCTAGATAACCAGGAGGCTCTAGATTTGGCAGTGCCACCCTTTGTCTTTGTGAGGACATGCCTACACTGTGCCTGTAGTATCTCGCTTTTGAATGCCTTCCCCTGGTTTTCACTGATTTTCCTTCAAGTAGCTGTATCCAGTCCACTTTCGCCAGGTCACCTCTCAGTTTCTTAAAATTTGCCTTCCCCAATTTAGATCTTTTACTCCCGTTTTATCTTTGTCCTTTTCCATGATTATGCTAAAACTTACTTTTTTATGGTCACTATCTCCAAAATGGTCACCCACTGTTACTTCCTCCACTTGCCCAGCTTCATGACTGAAGACTAAATCTAGAACTGCGCCGCCTCTCATTGGGCTTGTTATGTGCTGGCTAAAAAAGTTCTCTTGAAGATAGTTTAAGAATTTTGTCCCCTCTGTGCCCTTCACACTGTTTGTATCCCAGTTGATATTGGGGAAGTTGAAATCCCCAACTATTATTGCCCTATAGTTTTTGCACTCAGAAATTTGCTTACATATTTGTTCTTCTACCTCCCTCTCACTATTTGGGGGTCTATAGTACACTCCTAGTAGTGTGGCTGCCCCTTTTTTATTTCTGAGCTCCACCCATTTGATGATTCATTTAGCATATCATCCCTCCTCAAAGCTGTTATTGATTCCTTAACTAATAATGCTACACCCCCTCCTTTTCTATCTCCCTCTCTATCCCACTTGAAAACTCTATATTCAGGGATGTTGAGTTGCCATTCTTGCCCCTCCTTAAGCCAAGTTTACGTTATAGCAACGATATCATGTTGCCTTGTGTCAATCTGTGCCCGCAGCTCATAGGCTTAATTTACTATACTCCTTCCAGTTAAATAAATACCCTTTAACACTGCCAAATTCCTGTGCTGCACACTTTTCAACCTTTGCTTCTTCTGTCTTTCAGAGTCACTCGCTAATTTTCTGCCTCCTATTCCCTGCCCTGAAATTGTCCTAAGACTGCACTCAGATTCCCATCCCCCTGCCAAGCTAGTTTAAACCATCCCCAACAGCACTCGCAAACCTTCCTGCAAGGATATTTGTCCCAGTCCTGTTCAGGTACAGACCATCCGGCTTGTAGAGGTCCCACCTTCCCCAGAACCGGTCCCAATGCCCCAGAAATCTGAAGCCTTCCCTCCTACACCATCTCTCCAGCCACACATTCATCTGGTGAATTTTCCTATTTCTGTACTCACTAGCAACTTAGAATCCAGCAAAGAATGACCAAGAAACCAGTAAAGAAAGGGAAAAGAGAATATGAATGCAAACTAGTCAGAAACATAAAGGCATCCTGTAAAAGCTTCTTTAGGTATGTGAAAAGGAAAAGATTAGCAAGGACAAATGTGGGTCCATTACAGGCGGAGGCAGGAGAAATTATAATGAAAAAATTAGAGTCCTTGCAGATTTACGCTACTGCCGGATGTGGAACAGTCCAAGGTTGCTTGAAGTCCTCACAGCCGTCCGATGGGGAAAAAAAAGGTTCTTCAACAGTAGAGCAGTCCGTAGTCTAATTCAACAGTAAGTGATGCTTTCCTTCTCCAGCGATGAATTTCAACAATTAACAATTTTCAAACACCTTTTAATGAATCAATTTGGCTTTAGAATTTTTTTGAGAGATAAAAGATTGTGACAGTCTATCTTCCCTTCCTTCAGATTAAATTATCAGAGATCTCTGTTTTGGCTTGTCTTTTGAGAATTTTGAGAGAGAATAATAAATAAACAGACTAAATTCCTCTTCCTTCAGTTTAAATGATCAGTTTCTCCTTTCAGGTGCTAACACATAGCTGTTTGTCTGTTTCTCAGTTAGAACAGTCTGTTTCCACTTTAAGCCAGTTCAAAATTAAAATTGTAACAATGTATCTCTCGATCTCTGGTCCTGAATGGCTGTATCCTGGGCAATGAGAATGCATTCTTTGACTTAGTCTTTAGAGCTTGCTGCCTTAAAGCAGTACAGCTCCTTTTCCAGCCTTAAAGGCACACCGCATTCTTCCCGAAAAAAAAACTACAGGATCATAACAAGTCCCCCAATATCATCAATGTATAGTTCTTGCACATCTCTGTGATTTCCCTGCAGAGTTGCTCCTCTCTCTCTCTCATTATTTGGAGGCCTATAGAATACCCCCAGTAGCATGATCATACCCTTTTTGTTCCTGAACTCCAACCAAATGGATTCTGTTCTTGCACCCTCAAGGACATCCTCCCTTTCCAACACTGCAATGTTTTCCCTAATCAGTACTGACATCCCACCTTCCTTTTTTCTTCCCTATCTTCCCAAACACTTGGTATCCATAAATATTAAGTGCCCAAATCCTCACCATTTTAAGCCACGTTTCCGTTATTGCCACTACATCATATTCCCACACCAATATTTGTGCTTGTAGCTCACCAAGCTTATTCACTACACTTTGTGCATTTACATATATGCATTGTAAACCTACTCGTACTCCTTCTTAGTCTGCTGCTATCTAATATGGTACTACTTCCTTCTCTAGTACTATCCTACATGCTCACTTTTTTATGCACCTTATTACTGTTTTATAATTCCACATGGTGGTGCCCAATCCCCTGCCAATTTAGTTTAAACGCTCAACCACACTACTGAACCTTCCCGTGAGGACATTGTTCCCAGTCCTGTTGAAGTGCAGGCCTTCCCTTTTGAATAGATGCCTCCTGCCTCTGAAAACTAGTCCCAATGCCCCAAGAATCTGAAGCCCTCCCTCCTGTACCATGCCTCAAACCATGCATTGATCCTCCCTATCTTGCTATATCTACTGTCGCTGGCACATGGCACTGGGTGTAAGCCAGAGATTACTAGCTTCGAGGTCCTACTTTTTTAACTTTCTCCCGAGTTCCTGAAAGTCTGACTGCAGGACTTCAATAACTGCCCTCTCTATGTCATTGGTACCAATGTGTATCACAACTTCTGGCTTACTCCCTTCCCCTGCAGAATATTCTGCACCTGCTCCATGATGTCCTTTACCCTGGCACCAGCAGAGCAATGCACCATGTGGGACTCACGACGGTTGCAGAAATGCCTGTCTGTCTCCCTACCTATGGAATCTCCTTTAACAACCGCTGCACTTTGGAGCTTTTCGTACCATTTTACCTTCATCTACTCTTTCGTATTTGTTTTTCTTTTTCTCCAAGTACCACCTGCATGTTTGAGCTTATTCACTTTTTCACTATTCACGAGTCGAAGAGACTTAGTAGTTGGCAGGAAAAAAGACAGAGGCGCAAGGGGAGAGCCAACTGTGCAACAGCCCCAACAAACAAATTTCTCTGCAGCACCTGTGGAAGAGCCTGTCACTCCAGAATTGGCCTTTATAGCCACTCCAGGCGCTGCTTCACAAACCACTGACCACCTCCAGGCGCGTATCCATTGTCTCTCGAGATAAGGAGGCCCAAAAGAACTTTAATATGAAACAGCCTCTGAGAATAGAATGACTATTCTTTTTGGAATTCTCTTGCACTCTACGAATTGGAGGAAAAGGATGATTTCTATAAAATTGTAAATAAAAAAGCAAGTGGCAAATACCCAGCATTTTATCCAAATAGGCTGATCCACTGATCCCACCAGAGCTCCATGGGCATGTTGATAGAGGCTGCTCTATAGTTTGGAATCAAAGTGGCATCTGGTTGTTCCAGCACAAAAGTTATATTCAGAGTAAGAATCTGAATGAGCACATACAAAGTGACAGACATATACAAAATAAGTGCTTGTCCATCATGCAGCGATACAAGAGAACCTAAAAATAAGTCAAGAGGAAGAACTTAGAGGATTTAATATAAGTTAAATGTCATGCTAGGCCCCCACCTGCCATGAATGAGACACATTAATTTTGTGCTGTTACTGGAGTGAAGAAAGGAAATGTTAAACAGATCAGCCGTGGCTGGAAAAGACATTTGCATATTAACAGATGGTGATTGGAAGGACAAAGGACCATTCTTTGACACATTCAACCCACAATGGACCTTGATCACCAGATATTGTGTGTAAGACGAGCATTCCAGAGACTGCTAATGTGATACAATCCAAGACGTGGTCAGACCAGTTAGTCATATGATTAACCTGCTTGACAACCTGAGTTTTTCTGAATTCTACAGTTTGAACTGAGAGTGTCTGTTTGCTTCTGGACTGAGAAGATCTCTCCTGTCTGCTCCCATCTCTTTCTCACAAGCCTCTGAATCCATTGAAGACACATGAACCCCAAGAGAGAAACATTTCCTACAGCAAACAAGGTTTAAGAAAAATACTGGGCCCCAATGAAAAGCAAGATCTACCTACAATCGAGGACTCTACAGTGAGCCCGAAGATTCGTAACAAAAATCCTCTTCAGAGATTGCCTCAAACTTTTCCACTTTATTTCTTCTGCTCTTTTCTGTCTCTATCTGCATGTGTGTATCGCATGTACATGCTAGTATGGGTGCGTCATGTATCCGTAGGCATTGACCGAATTAGAGTTTAACTTCAAGTTTAATAAATTTCAACTTTTCTTCTTTAAACCTAAGAAAACCTGTTTGTGCTGGTTCCTTTGCCCTATAATTGAAAAGCGGTGAACAAGGATTCTCCAAGGGGGAGCTAAAAACACGGTGTGTTTAAAAATTAAACCCTGTTACGGTAAGACCAGGTGAAGGCTGAGAGGGACCCCTAAATACCTTTCTCACCTGGTCGTAACTTAAAATAAAAGTCATGAAGAAAATAACGTCACTCATGGTAGACAAATCTCCTGGACTTGATATCTCTTTTAAACCCTGACATGGAAACTGTGAGGAACTTTCAGATGCATTAGTCATAATTTTCCACAGTTTCTAGATTTGTGAATTGGGCCCTTGGATTGGAAAATAAAAATGTAAACATTCTCAAAACTGAACCCAACCCACCTTGAACCCACCCACTTCCATTTTTAGCAGAGGCAGGATGGGGGAGTGGGCAATCGACCTACTTCTATGATGTGGGTTGCTTATTTAAATATTTTAATGAGGCTGCGTAACTAAGATTTTATCTATGTTTCAGGCTTAACGCTGGCTGGTTGTGTTTGCCTGGCCTCAGGAAAGCCAGTAGCTAAAGAGAGATGAGGACTGCTGCATAGAAGAGGTAAATGCTTTCCCATCACTGCTTGTGAGCGAAGAGGAGTAACAGTGCTTCTCTCTGGACCCGTAGATAACCTGTTAGCTCCCCCAGTGATTGGACCCACCCCTCCCCAATTGGACAGCCCAACCCCTCTTTCTGCGATCACCGATTCCCCTGCATTCACTGAACCTCTCCGTGATCACCGATACTTCCAACCCGCGATTATCAAACTCCACCTGTGATCACCGACTCTCTCCTAACTCCCCATCTCTTCCCCTGGTCTCTCTCTGTCCCCTCCTTCTCTGTCCCTGATCTTTCTCCAACCCCATGTGGTCATCCTTTGATCCTCCAAACCACGCTGTACCCAACCCGCTGCTCACAATCTCTACCCTTAACAGCACAAACTTACTTGCTCCTTCGTTATGGCCTCTTCTGAAGGGAGCCAACCCTATCAATTAGGCTGGCTTCTGGTGGGAAACCTGTTAAAAAAAAACACGCACACCATGGAGTTAGAACTCCACAGCATTTGGGGAAACCCAGCCAACTAGAACTCCTCGCACCTGCCTGGAAATTTCTCCCTAGTAAATAGTGGCAGCAGAATGACTCAGCACTTGAACATCCACCATTTCGTCAGAGAGTCAGCATGGCATTGTGACAGATATTTCATGACTGACTAACTAGTTAAATTTTTTAAGGAGGTCAATCGCAGGGTGGATAGGGAACTGTCTATGGATGTTGTCTACCTGAACTTCCCGAAAATATTTTATAAGAGATCTCCGTTTTCATCATCTTCCTCCTCATCATGATGATATAGATATATATGTAGATATATATAGATATAGAATAAAGACGTCTTACTAAAATTGCACAGGGCTTTGGTGAGACCGCACCTGGAATACTGTGTGCAGTTTTGGTCTCCACATTTAAGAAAGGATATACTTACACTGGGAGCAGTGCAGCAAAATTGGTTCCTGGGATGAAGGAGTTGTTCTATGATGAGAGGCTGAGTAAATTGGGCCTATATTCTCTGCAGTTTAGAAGAATGAGTATTACAAGATTCTGAAAGGGCTTGATAGGGTAGAAGCTGAGAGATTGTTTCCACTGGTCGGGGAATCTAGAGCGCGGGGGCACAGTCTCAGGATAAGGGGCCAATCATTCAGGACTGAGTGAGGAGAAATTACTACACTCAAAGGGTTGTGAATCTTCGGAATTTTCTACCCCAGAGGGTCGTGGATGCTCCATTGTTAAATACATTTAAGGCTGGGATAGATTGATTTTTGGTCTCGCAGGGAATCAAGGGATATGGGGAGCAGGCAGGAAAGTGGAATTGAAGCCCAAGATCAGCCATGATCGTATTAAATGGCAGAGCAGGCTCGATCGGCCATATGGTCTACTTTTGCTCCTATTTCTTGTGTTCTTGTGTTCTGACAATTACTTTTATTGAGGTATATCATATTTTGTGCTATCACTGCACATTATGATTTTATTTCTCTCAATAATATTCCCTCCTGACATGAAGGTGATGATTCATGCTGTTTTTAATTTCACTGGGATCAGCAGTCCTCTGGTATCTCACCTGAGCTACCATTCTATCAAAATAATTTGGCACTTATGAAATTATGTCTTCACAGAATCACAGAATCATTACAGTGCAGAAGGAGGCCATTCGGCCCATCGTGTCCGCACTGGCTCTCTGAAAGAGGAATTCCCTCAGTTCCATTCCCCTGCCTTCTCCCCATAACCCTGCACATTCTTTTTCATATAACTGTCCAATTCCCTTTTGAATGCTTCAATTAAACCTGCCTCCACTAAGTTCTCAGGCAGCACATTCCAGACCTCAACCACTCGCTGCATGAAAAAGATTTTCCTCATGTCAGTTTTGCTTTTCTTACCAAATACAATAAATCTGTGCCCTCTCGTTCTCGATCCTTTTGTGAATGGGAACAGTTTCTCTCCATCCACTCTGTCCAGACTCCTCATGATTTTGAATACCTCTATCAAATCACCTCTCAGCCTTCTCTTCTCCAAGGAAAACAGTCAAAACTTCTCCAATCTATCTCCATCAATTAAATTCCTAATTTCTGGAACCATTCTTGTGAATCTTTTCTGTACTTTCTCCAATGCCCTCATGTCTTTCCTTAAGTGTGGCGCCCAGAACTGGGTGCAATACTCCAGCTGAGGCCAAACTAGTGTCTTATATAAGTTCAACATAACCTCCTTGCTCTTGAACTTTATGCCCCTGTTAATAAAGCCTAGGACACTGTATGCTTTATTAACCGCTCTCTCAACCTGTCCTGCCACCTTCAATGACTTATCCACACATACACCCAGGTCCCTCTGCTTCTGCACCCACTTTAGAATTGTACCCTTTATTCTATATTGTCTCTCCATGTTCTGCCTACCAAAATGAATCACTTCACATTTCTGTGCATTGAACTTCATCTGCCACCTGTCTGCCCATTCCACCAACTTGTCTATGTCTTTTTGAAGTTCTGCACTATCCACCTCACAGTTCACAATGTTTCTAAGTTTCATATCAGCTGCAAACTTTGAAATTGGGCCCGGTACACCAAGGTCTAGGTCGTTAATGTATCTCAGGAAAAGCAAGTGTCCCAACACTGATCTCTGGGGAACTCCACTACAAACCTTCCTCCAGCCTGAAAAACATCCATTAACCACTACACTTGGTTTCCTGTCACTCAGCCAATTCCATATCCATGTTGCTCCTGTCCCTTTTATTCCATGAGCTATAAATTTCTCACAAGTCTGTTGTGTGGCACTGTATCAAATGCCATTTGAAAGTCCATGTACAGCACATCAACAGCATTGCCCTCATCAACCCTTTCTGTTCCCTCCTCAAAAAACTCCAGCAAGTTAGTTAAACATGATTTTCCCTTAGGAAATCCATGCTGGCTTTCCTTAGTTAACTTGCATTTGTCCGTGTGACTATTGATTTTGTCCCGAATTATTTTTTCTAAAAGTTTTCTCACCACCGAAGTTAAACTGACTGACCTGTAATTGCTGGGCTGATCTTTACACCCTTTTTTGAACAAGGGTTTAACGTTTGCAATTCTCCAGTCCTCTGGTACCACCCCCGAGTCAAGGAAGACTGAAAAATTATGACCAGTGCCTCTGCAATTTCCACCCTCACTTCCCTCAGTATCCTTGGATCCATCTCATCTGGTCCTGTTTCTTTATCCACTTTAAGTACAGACAGCCTATCTAATACTTCCTCTTTATCAATTTTAAACCCCTCTGGTGTCTGACTTACCTCCTCTTTAAACATTGCCTGGGTTGCATCTTCTTCCTTGGTAAGGACAGATGCAAAGTATTCATTTAATACCTGAGCTATGCCCTCTGCCTTCTTTTTTAGACCATACTCAGTGAATAGCCTAGTGATCTGTGGAACCCAGGAGAAATCTATCAATGCAGTTTTAAGTCATATTAAAAATAAGGTACTGGGTAGTATTAGCAGAGAGATAGAATTCAAATCAAAAGAGGTTGAATTATTATTCAGTAAGTATACTTTTTTGCTCATTGAGGTGAGGGATGATAGCGTTGGGGAATGGTACAATTTCTCCATTGCAGGCAACTAAGAACATAAGAAATAGGAGCAGGAGTAGACCATATGGCCACTTCAGCCTGCTCTGCCATTCAATATGATCATGGTAGATCCTCTACCTCAAGTCCACCTTCTTCATATTCTTTGATTCCCTGAGAACCCAAAATTTGTCTATCTTAGCCTTAAATATACTCAACAATGGACGATCCACAACCTTCTGGAGTAGAGAATTCCAAAGATGCACAACCCTTTGATTAAAGAAATTTCTCCTCATCTCAGTCCTAAATGATCGATCCCTGATTCTGAGACTCTGTCCCCGTGTTCTAGATTCCCCAGCCAGGGGAAACAATTTCTCAGTGCCTACCCTTTCAAGCCCCTTCAGAATCTTGTATCTTTCAATGAGATCACCTCTCATTCTTGTAAATTCCAGAGAGTATAGGCCAATTTACTCAGCCTCTCATCTCAGCTAGTTTTATATCCACAATATATCGGGGACTAAGTTTAATAGCCGCCCAAAACAGGTGCAGGGATCACAATGCAGGATCAACATATACCTGTTGTTTCTGATGCAGGCAGCATGTGAACTTTGTGCTGCCTGCTAATTTACATGATTGCAGCATGCAGCCAACGCTAAGTGTGCCATTGAGTGGCTGCATGCTTCAGCAGGGGGCCAAAATTTGTTAGAGACTAGCACTAGTTAAAGCTAGCCTGCATTATTACTTAAAGCCAGTCTGCACCTCTTAATGGGAAGGTGCTGGAGCACCTCCAGATGGCTGGAGCAGGTGTTGGAAGTCATTCTACAACTGATTCTGATCTGGCAAAGACAGAAGAATGGCACAACATGGGAGAGCTGGCTCTATGATTTTCCAACACTGCACTGGAGGCCTTGATTGTGGAGTGCAGAGGAGGAGAGATTTTCTCTATCCACAGGAGGCCAAATGACGCTCCAGACAAACTCTCAGAAGGCAAATGGGACCAGACAGCTATGGTGGTCAATGCCAGGAGTCAAGCTCTGTAGTCTTGGATGCAGTGCTGCAAAACGTTCAATGACCAAAATGAATGGTCAAGGTCAGTGAATTTATCTTCAAATGCCATATCCCACCAACTGCACCACTAGCCTCAGATACAGCTCAATGCACTACACCCTCAACACTCACCTATCAACAATCTCTATCAATCAGGACTCATACTTAACATCCACAGCTTCACTGTACCCTGACAGACTTAGCATTGCTGCAAACTTCACACCCACATCTCATAGGTTGCACACATTGCCAGCTATTCAAACACGACAGGCGTATCACCCAAACACATTGCACCACACTCACTGAGACTTTACTGTCTCTTGCAAGACAAGATGGTGCACATCTGGAGGCAGCAGATGCTCACCTGCTGGGGGCAGGCGGAGCTGCAAATCTTTACTCCATAGAGGAGACAATGCTCCCTATCATTGGAGTGACCATTTCTGAGGCCGTGGTCAGTGATAGGGCTAAAACCATCGAAGATGATGGTATCCTCATACCTAATCCTCCTTCACACATTCCACTTTCCACAATATCTTCTGATTTACAAACTGAAGATAATGTAAGCATGTACTTCTTACTTACCCCTCCCCTCACCACAACCCTACCCTGGTGCACTTCTCCATTCACATACCCAAGAATTGCAACCTGGCCAGACAATGGTAGAAGAGCAACAGATGGAAGAGCAAGAAGACAGCGATAATGAAGTAACACTGTCATTCAATCTCACATTTCACAGCCACCAGCTAGGATGCTTACACTGTGCGCCGTTTAGAGGCTACCTTAGAGGCAGGATATGCAGATGATGATTCATCAGGCATGAGTGGCCAGCAGCCAGGGCAGGGGACAAATGTAGTGCACGTGCTAGCTCCCCGGAGGATGAGGTTACACGCGAGTTCTTCTCCGAGGACTCAGATGAAAACTTTGATGAGGCAGGCTACAGAATAAGGCTGATGGTTATGCAGAATGAAATTCTTGGTGCCTTGGGTGGCCTGCCAGAAAGCCTGTATGCAATGTCAAGCCGCATGGAGGAGTCCATCACCAACTTTGCATGTAGAACTTGGAGTCCATATTTTCCAGCATGGAAGTGGTTCATTAGCACAATTGTGGATCCAACCATCATGCAGCATCTGATGATTGATGTCTCAGATTCCACTGCAGTACAAGCAGTAGGGTGCTGTAGTGGAAGCTCAAACTTCTGTCATCAGGACTGTAGATACCAGGTGCTAGCAGGGTGTCACAGCAGTCCAGCATCAGTCCTCCAACAGATTACTAGGATTGCTGAGATGCTGGCACAAGAAAGTGACTTCATGGAGCGCGAACCTGCGGACTTCTCTCAGGATGACAGCATTCGTCCTCCCACCAGTGCCATTCTGCCAGTGCCCTTGCTGTTGCCTATCAGCCAGCCAGCCCAGATGCTGCCACCCATGCCGAAGTGCTGCAATCTGAAATCGTGTGCTCAAGGCCCAGAACTGCTCCACTCCAGCCATGCTGCTGCCACTTGGGTATCACTGCATAGCAGCACCAGGACAAACAAAGGCATATGGAGGACAGGTGATTAGGAAATGCATAAGCATGATTAGTTGACATTTGTAAACAACATGGAATGGAAATTTGCTTTTAATTATGAATTGTAGCTAAGTGGACGCTGTGATGGTCTGTAACAGCGGGAAGGGATGATGTGGGACTGTTGATAAATGGGGAATTGGAGTTGTGTTTACTGGTATCATAGTCGGGTTGGCAACGTTGTGCGGCATGCGGCAAACCACCACGAGTCTTGACAACCACTCTGCGGAGTACAGCAGGGTTCCTCCAGAATGGTCCAGGTAATGGAAGCATTGTTTCAGTCTGACAATCGTCTGCTCTATCACATTTCCTGTTGGAGCATGGCTTTCATTTTATGCCTGCGGCCCACATGTGCATGGATTGCCACCGGAGTAATCAACCATGTCATCAGCGGATAGCCTTACTGCCCAGTAGCCACCCTTTGGTTTGTTGTTGTGACTCAAATGCTGTTGGCACAGTGGACTGCTGCAGAATGAAGGCATTGTGACTGCGATCAGGATACCAGGCATTGACCTGCATGATTCACTGCATATGGTTGCAGATCAGCTGGACGAGAGACTGGAATCCCTTTTGGTTGCTGTGCATCTCAGAGTTGATGTGTGGAAACTACAAAGCGACGTTCATGCAGTCAATGGCATCCTGCACCATGGGGAAACCTGTAATCCTCGGAAAGCCACGTGCTCATTCCGCCTGCCGCTCTCTGGCAAGAGAGAATGATATATAGTCAGCTCTCTTTGAATACAGAGCATGAGCGATTACCCTTAAGCCGCAGTGGACAGCTAACTGTGAGATGTTGCAAATATCTCCAGCTCAAGCCTGGAAGGAGCCAGACGCATAAAGGTTCATGACCATGGTCACCTTCACAGCCCCAGCAATGCAGTGCTCACCCTGCTCTGAGGTTGCAATCGTGGTTGATTTTAGTGAGGATGCCCTTACTGAAGTGCAGACACTTCACACACTGTTCCTTGTTCATTGTTGCGCCCTAACACTCACAACAGTATAGCGACCAGCGAGGCTTGCACCAGAAGTGGGCACATGCACCATGGACTCCATTTTGGACCTCTAAGGCCGAGAAGCAGGCACTACTCATTTGAATTTTGTGCTGAAAGCATGGTTGATTATCCATCAATTTTTTATAATTCATTCATGGGATGTGGGTCTCACTGGCTAGGCCAGCATTCATTGCCCATCCCTAAATGCCCTTGAGAAGGTGGTCGTGAGCCCCTTTCTTGAACTGCTGCAGTCTATGTGGTGAAGGTACTCTCACAGTGCTGATAGGGAGGGAGTTTCAAGACTTTGACCCAGTGACGATGAAGAACAGCCATATATTTCCAAGTGAGGATGGTGTGTGCCTTGGAGGGGAACTTGGAGGAGGTGACATCCCCCTGAACCTGTTTGCCCTTATCCTAGGTGGTAGAGGTCACAGGTTTTGGAGGTGCTGTTGAAGAAACCCTGGCAAGTTGCTGGAGTGTATCTAGCAGATGGTGCACACTGCAGCCAGGGTGCGCTGGTAATTTGAGAGAGTGAATGTTTAAGGTTGTGGCTGGTTTGCCAATCAAGCAGGCTGCTTTGTCTTGGATGGCATTGAGCTTCATGAATGGTTTTGGAACTGCACTCATCCAAGCAAGTGAAGAGTATTCCATCACAGTCCTGACTTGCTCCATGCAAATGGTGGAAAGACTTTGGGGAGTCAGGAGATGAGTCACTCACCGCAAAATACACAGCCTCTTACCTGCTCTTGTAACCACAGTATTTATGTGGCTGCTCTAGTTAAGTTTCTAGTCAAAGGTGACCCCCGGGATTTGGATAGTGGGGGAATTCAGTGATGGCAATGCCATTGAATGTCAAGGGGAGATGATTAGACTCTCTCTCATTGGAGATGATCATTGCCTGGCACTCGTGTGGCACGAATGTTAGTGTCACTTATCAGCCCAAGCCTAAATGTTGTCCAGGTCTTGTTGCATGCAGGCACGGACTGCTTCATTATCTGAGGAGTTGCAAATGGATCTGAACTCTGTGCAATCATCAGTGAACTTCTCCACTCCTGACTTTATGATGGAGGGGATGTCATTGATGAAGCAGTTGAAGATGACTTGATCTAGGACACCACTGTGAGAAACTCAAGCAGTGATATTCCAAAGCTGCCATGGTTGGCCTTCAACAACCACAACCATCTTCCTTTGTGCTAGATATGCCTCCAATCAGTGGATAGCTTTCCCCATGATGCCCATTGACTTCAATCTCACAAAGGTTCCTTGACGCTACAGTCAGTCAAAAGCTTCCTTGACATCAAATCCAATCACTCTCATCTCACCTCTGGAATTCAGCTCTTTTGTTCATGTTTGGACCACGGCTGTAATGAGATCTGGAGCTGAGTGGTCCTGGCAGGACCCAAACTAAGCATAGGTGAGCAGGTTATTGGTGATTAAAGTTTGCTTGATAGCACTGTCGACTGTACCTTCTGTCGCTTTGCTGATGATTGAAGGTAGACTAATGCATGGTAATTAGTTGGATTGGATTTATCCTTCTTTTTGCGGACGGGACAGCTGGACAATTTTCCACTTTGTGGGGACATCAGGACAGAGCTGAGATGAATCATCCACTTGACATTTCTGACTGAAGATGATTGCAAATGCTTCAGCCTTGTATTTTGCACTCATATGCTGGACTTCATCTTCATCAAGGATTGGGACGTTCATGGAGTCTTCTCGTCCCATTCGTTTTTTAATTGTTCACCACCATTCATGACAGGATGTGACAGGACTGCAGATCTGTTCTATTGGTTGTGGGATTGCATAGCTCTGTCGATAGCATGCTGCTTTCAATGCTTAGCATGAATGTAGTGCTGTGTTGGCTTCAGCAGGTTGGCACTTTATTTTTTGGTATGCCTGGTGCTGTTCCAGACATGCTGTTCTACACTCCTCTTTGAACCAGGGTTGCTCCACTGGCTTAATGGTAATGGTAGAGTGAGGAATATGCCGGGCCACTTAGTTACCGATTGTGGTTAAATACAATTCTGCTGCTGCTGATGGCCAACAGGGCCTCATAGATGAATGAGTCGGAGTCAATACAGGACACAATATGGGTAGCTAAGTTTTGAGCTGCTAGATCTGTTCTGAATTTATCCCACTTAGGACAGTGGTAGTGCCACACAACACAATGGAAGGTGTCCTCAGCGTGAAGATGGAATTTCATCTGCACAAGGACTATGCGGTGGTCAGCATTAGTCAGCCTGGTTATTCACATCATATGAGTAATAAAATTGTAAATCCATTCTTTATAAATGGGCTTAAGGTTTTATTGCACATAGTACAGAGGAGGAATTCTTCTTCATTGTTGGGTGAACAGGGAAGTCACCACAAATGGAAAGAGCAGAGTGGGAATAAGATGGGGAGTTTGCATCATAAGTAGTAGATATCTTGACCTTCCTATGATATCCTTTATGTTGAAGCTGTTTTCTACTTCCAAACCTTTTCTCTTTCATGTCAGTCCAATGCCTTACAGAGGTGTTTGCATGATACCTGTTCACTATTTAATTAAGCATTTATTATTTAATTAAACATCGTGGGGCAGGACGTCAGAAATGCTCCATCCATCAATATTGGCGACCACGCTCTGGAAGTGGTTCAAGAGTTCACCTACCTAGGCTCAACTATCACCAGTAACCTGTCTCTAGATGCAGAAATCAACAAGCGCATGGGAAAGGCTTCCACTGCTATGTCCAGACTGGCCAAGAGAGTGTGGGAAAATGGCGCACTGACACGGAACACAAAAGTCCGAGTGTATCAAGTCTGTGTCCTCAGTACCTTGCTCTATGGCAGCGAGGCCTGGACAACGTATGTCAGCCAAGAGCGACGTCTCAATTCATTCCATCTTCGCTGCCTCCGGAGAATCCTTGGCATCAGGTGGCAGGACCATATCTCCAACACAGAAGTCCTCGAGGCGGCCAACATCCCCAGCATATACACACTACTGAGTTAGCGGCGCTTGAGATGGCTTGGCCATGTGAGCCGCATGGAAGATGGCAGGATCCCCAAAGACACATTGTACAGCGAGCTCGCCACTGGTATCAGACCCATCGGCCATCCATGTCTCCGCTTTAAAGACGTCTGCAAACGCGACATGAAATCCTGTGACATTGATCACAAGTCGTGGGAGTCAGTTGCCAGCGTTCGCCAGAGCTGGCGGACAGCCATAAAGGCGGGGCTAAAGTGTGGCAAGTCGAAGAGACTTAGCAGTTGGCAGGAAAAAAGACAGAGGCGCAAGGGAAGAGCCAACTGTGTAACAGCCCCGACAAACAAATTTTTCTGCAGCACCTGTGGAAGAGCCTGTCATTCTCGAATTGGCCTTTATAACCACTCCAGGCGCTGCTCCACACACCACTGACCACCTCCAGGCGCTTACCCATTGTCTCTCGAGATAAGGAGGCCAGAGAAGAGATGAAGATGATTTAATTAAGACAAACTTTGTATATAATCCAGTGTTTTTTTCACCTCAGCAATTTTTCACTCCTTTCCAGCTTTCTAAATAATCTGTTTTATAGATAACTAAATCCATTCACCACTTATGTTAAGAATTATCATACCTGACTCAACTTTTACCTGTTGTTACCTTTCATTTTGTTTGGCTCTATAAAGGCATTTGCTTATTTTCCTGTTCTGAAATAGGTTCTCCAAAACATCAGCTGTATTTTCTTTTTTGAGCATTTTCCGTTTTATTATGTCAGCAATAATAACAATTTGCATTTATATAGCAGCTTTCGCATAGAGAAATGTACCAAGGCTTTAGAAAGCTTTAGAAAGGGAAAATAGAAATGAATTTTCATGGCAGGAGCGTTCAGAGAGATGACTGAAAGTTTGAATGAAAAGAAAAGGTTTTACAAAACAGGGAGAGAAGTAGAAGCAGAGGGGTTTAGAAAGGCAATTTGAGGAAGTTGGGCCAAGCTACTTGAAACCTAAGCCACTGATGGTTGGGGGAAGGGCAGAGGAAATGCACAGATGGCCAGAGTTAGAAGGCTGAAAAATATATCAGTTATAAGATGGAGGGAGCTTACAAGAGTTTGGTGGAACCAGGACAATTTAAAGAGTTTAAACATAAACCATTGGAGGATAGGAAATCAGTGAAGATCAGCAAGCACTCGGGTGATGAATGTGTGGGAGTTAGTACAGGATAGAATATGGCAGCTAAGTTTTGAGTGAACTGCAGTTCATGGAGCTTGGAGGATGTTGACAAATAACAAGTTATGGAAACCAACGGCTGAATTTTATCAGCCAGCGGTGGGACCGGATGAGGTTGGCGTGCTGCTTGTCTCATGTGCAGCCAGCCGACTGCAATCAGACGGTAGTCGGCCCATTTGAATGCATGAGACGCAGGGCCCATCTCATTGGAGGATGGGGGCAGGTGGTGAGACGTCAATGGCGTTGTCAGCAGAGACAAACACAGGTGCTGGCACCATATTTAAAGCACTACCAGTCCTGCTTAAACTGCTGCTTCACTGAGTGATTTCGCTGCCACTTTGCCTTTGTGCTCCTTTGCCTTTTTGCTGCTGTGCTGCTGACCACCACCCGCCCACCGGCTGCAGTCTCTGTGCTGCTGACTGGAGACCCTGTGCTGCTGTGCTGCTGACCCCCTTGCCTGTGCTGCTGTGCTGCTGACCCTCCTGCCTGAGGTTCCTGTGCTGCTGTGCTGCTGACCCTCCTGCCTGAGGTTCCTGTGCTGCTGACCCTCCTGCCTGAGGTTCCTGTGCTGCTGTACTGCTCACCCTCCTGCCTGAAGTTCCTGTGCTGCTGTACTGCTCACCCTCCTGCCTGAAGTTCCTTTGCTGTGGTGCTGCTTATCCCGCTGGCTGGAGTCCCTGTGCCGCTGTGCTGTTCACCAAGGCCTCTCTCTGCAACTCCAGCATTTTCTGTGCTGCCAACACCAGAGGCTCATCACCACAGCTGGAGACTCAGCATGGGCCAGGACCTCCCACAGTCCTCCAACAGTCAGTGGTGTTGCCAGTCACTGCCTCTGTCAGCTGCTCAGACGTGTGTGTGGTGCTCTCTCCCACTTGTGACTCTGCATCTAAGTTCGAGCACATACCCACCAAGGTGAGAATATCTGTGCAGGGGAACTGTGTGACGGTGAATGGAAGTCAAGAGGGACCATGTCAGGCAGAAGACACTGGATGACCCCACGGTTCAGCGATGACTCCCTGTAGATTCTCCTCTAGCTGAAAAGGAAAGGCGGGAGTTCGTCTTTCCAAGGGATGGCAGGAAGAGACCCTCACACATGACCAAGCAAGCTTGGACTGAAATCACGGAGGAGGTCAGCAGCCGTAGATTCACCCTCCAAAACTGAGTATAGTGCCACAAGAGGGGCAGTGCCCTTCTTCACTCCACCAAGGTGAGTCCTCCATACCCATCTCATCTTTGGGGCTTGCATGTGGTCATGTGGGAGGGAGCGTGACATGGTCAGGAAGAGGCTGCAAAGGGGGTTGCAAGGGGCTGAGGGAACAGCCGATCATGTCACATGCATGGCTGCATCTCCAAGATAGCCGGCCTTCTGTCCTAGCTTGTCCCCCACATGTCCCTTGAGAGCAGATGTGAGGAGGAGGCATTCAGGAGCCCCCATCAGGGGCCAAAGGGCTACCATCAGAACAAGTGTTCTGTCAGTCTCCGTGGGAAGATTAACAGTGTCCCTCTTTCTGCTCGCAGGAGAAAATGGCCCATAACATCTGGTAAAGGGAAAAGACTGGAGGGGGGATTCCAGACATATGAGAATTGACCCCAGCAGAGGAGGAGGCCCTGGAACTAGCAGGCTCCCATGGATGCTGATCCATAGAAGACGTAGAGACTGGAGGGTCCACCCAAGACAGTGGGGAGGCATTGTAGTCATGTGGCAACCACTTACCCTCTAGAGAACCACATCTGCATGGGCAGATCCATGCAGCAGAACCTCTAAATGTTTGCATTTTCTCATGCAGGTTGTGGCACCTCAGAGGGAAGATCGTCTGCTGGCACCACTGGAATCCCGTCATCCTCTGAGGATCAGGAGGAAGAATCCTCAGAGGGTGTGTCATCACATCGTTCCCCTGCACCCTCCACTGGCACAGATATTGTCACCTCTGTGGGTATGCGCTCGAACTTCGATGCAGAGTCACAAGTGAGAGAGAGCACCACACACACGTCTGAGCAGCTGACAGAGGCTGTGACCGACAACACCACTGACAGTCGGAGGATTGCGGGAGGTCCTGGCCCATGCTGAGCCCTGGCTGATGATGAGCCTCTGATGTTGGCAGCACAGAACATGCTGGAAATACAGAGAGAGGTAAGGGAACATCTGGTGGAGCTGCCACAGTCAACGTGCAGACGATGGAGGAGTCCATCCATGCCATGAGTCCTCCCATTCCTCAGGCATGCAAATGCATGGCTTCCTCCATCGAGAAGTTAGTGACCATCCTGGAGAGTCAGATCCCAGAGATGCGTGCAGACCGACATACACTCGCCTTGGCCATGAGTTCAACGCAGCAATGGCAAGGTGAGAGGGGGACGAGACGCCTGGTGTCCTCTCCTGGTCCTCGTCCATCTGTGTTCAGTAGGGAGGTTCAAGTGAGCCATGGAAGGGAGGAGGAGAGGCTGACCTCCACATATGGGGGCTCCCCTCAAGGCCCTCCGAATGTGGACAGTGGTTCCTAAGCCACTCCACGTGTGACCTCAGCTCCAGTAGCTGCGACGACTGAGGAGGCTCCTCCACCTGTGCAGGAACCTCTCAGCCAGTTGAGGTCCTCCAGGCCTCAGGTGGCCAGAGGACATGCGCCAAAGTCATCCCACGCTATGGGCAGCACATTCAGCAGCCTGCCTCCACCTCAGCTGCCAGTACAGGGGAGGCACTTTGTGGAAGCTCACGGAAGCACATGAAGAAGAGCATCAAGATGCAGTTGGGGTTTTTGCGGGTGTGTGCAACTTTTTATTGGGTATTGTGAACAATGAAGGTCACTTTATTGGTTGCGTTCCCTGCTGCCCTATCAGATGCCACCTTCACACTTGCTCCCTCAATGGGCTGCCAGTGCAGGGGCAGGCTGCATATGGGCACCTTCTCAGCTTTGTACATGCAGCTGGTGAGCCTGGGCGCAAGGTTTGGGTGTGCGGGAGGAAAGAGGCGACATGCAGAATACAGTGAGGTGGGTCTTTATTGAGTTCCCTTGGAAAGGACATCATGGTGGCAGAACCTGGGTATGTATGAGATTGTCCCGAGCCTCCATGGCACATCTCTCAATGGTCCTTACCTCCGGTGCAAGGACTTCATCACCCCTTCTGCCCGTTGGGCATCCTCCTGCACATCCTCCTCGTCGGATGAGGTATAGCGATCAATCATGTCAGCTTGATGCAAGGCTTTTCCCCCTTTGTATTGCTAGATTGTGCAGAGCACAGCAGACCACCACAATACGCGAGACCATCGTTGGGGCATTCTGCAGGGCTCCACCGGATCGATCGAGGCACCAGAATCTCATCTTCAGCAGCCCAATGGCCTGCTCAATGGTCACTCAGGTGGACCCATGGCAGATGTTGTACCTCTCCTCTGCTGCAGCGTGAGGGTTCCTCACAGGTATTTGTAGCCATGTTTTCAATAGGTAGCCGTTGTCTCCGAGAATTCATCCCTGAAGGTGAGTGGGAGCCAGAAGAACTGTGGCACCTGGGACTGTTGAAGTATGTAGGCGTCGTGGCTGCTTCCCGGGAAGCGGGCACACTCCTGCAGGAAACACTTTTGATGGTCGCAGACCAGTTGAACATTGATTGAATGGAAGCCCCTCCTGTTGATGAAGGCTGCGGCTGCTCTGCGGGCACCTCGATGGCCACATGCGTGCAAGCGATGACACTTTACACCTGGGGAAACCGAGCGATGGCTCCGAATCCGATAGCCCTCTCAGCCTGACTGTCAAGGTCTGTCTGGTACCGCACATAGTTGCCAGCCCTCTTGAACAGGGCATTTGTCACCTCCTTAATGCAGCGGTGGCCTGCTGCCTGGGACAACCCACACATGTCCCCAGTGGATCCCTGGAAAGAACCGAAGACGTAAAAGTTGAGTGTCATGGTGATTTTCAGGACCACAGGCATAGGATGTCCACCAAAGTCCATAAGTCGCAGCTCATCCTGCAGCATGGCGCATAAGTTGGTGATGGCCTCCCCGGAGAGCCGCAGAATTCGCTAAACTGCTGCTCAGTCATTGGAGGTAACTGAGGTGAGTATAATACAGTATCTGCCAAGGATAAGCCCTTCTTGGTACGGTGGGCAGCTGTGACTCCCCTAGTTGATCTTCACCAGCTTGCCCAGCCGCCGCCTGGCCCTTCCTCCCTCTGATTCTCTGCTGCATAGCACGGGGATCTACAAAGACTGGGTGTATGAGATCCATTCCAGCTGGTAGCTCCCCCTACTGTGCGCTGTCCCTGGAGAGATGATCTTGCCTTTAGAGCCTTCCCCTTGCCACTCCCCTCTGATCACAGGCTAATGCCACTCTACCCACCCTTGCCTTGAGGGCTGCACAACCTCTGCACTCACCCTTGCCATGATGGCTGCACCCCCTCTGCGCACACCCTTGCCTCAGAGACTGCACCCACTCTGCACCCACCCTTGCCTCAAGGGCTGCACCCCCTGTACACCCAGCCTTGCCTCAAGCGATGCACTCCCTCTGCTCCCACCCTTGCCGTGAGGGCCTCACCCCCTCTGTGCCTATCCTTGCCTTGAGGGTTGTGTTGATGTCGGGCAATGGCCTCCGCACCCCCCTGTTCCCCTTCCTGGATTCATCCAATACTCCCCATGACTGCCTTCCTGTGACGACATTAAAGCCTTGCCTTGGTGCCGCCACCTTTAAACAGCTGGGGATCTCAAGACACACGATCCCTGTGCACTGCTCATTAAACAGGTAAAACCCCATTAAATCTGAGTCCAGCTGATGCAAATACTTGATAAATAATCTTTTCAGCGATAATAATTGCAGCCCTATCACATCGTAGTGGCAACAGTTCTTTGAGGGAGTTACATGTCCTGTGGATAAAGGGGAACTGGTGGGTGTACTGTACTTAGATTTCCAGAAGGCATTTGATGAGGTGCCACATCAAAGGTTATTGCAGAAAATAAAAGCTCATGGTGTAGGGGGTAACATATTGGCATGGATAGAAGATTGACTAGCTAACAGGAAACACAGATTAGGCATAAATGGGTCATTTTCTGGTTGGCAAGATGTAATGAGTGGTGTGCCACAGGATTTGTGCTGTGGGCTCAACTTTTTACAATTTATATAAATGACTTCGATGAAGGGACCGAAGGTATGGTTGCTAAATTTGCTGATGACACAAAGATAGGTAGAAAAGTAACTTGTGAAGAGGACATAAGGTGGCTACAAAGGGATATAGATAGGTTAAGTGAATGGGTAAAGACCTGGCAAATGGAGTATAATGTGGGAAAGTGTGAAATTGTCCACTTTGGCAGGAAGAATAAAAATGAAGCATATTATCTAAATGGTGAGAGATTGCAGAGCTCTGAGATGCAGAGGGATCTGGGTGTCCTAGTGATTGAATTGCAAAACATTAGTATGCAGGTACAGCACGTAATTAGGAAAGCGAGTAGAATGTTATCGTTTATCATGAGGGGAATTGAATACAAAAATAGTGAGGTGTTGCTTCAGCTATACAGGGCATTGGTGAGACCACATCTGGAGTACTGTGTACAGTACTGGTCTCTTTATTTAAGGAATGATGTAAATGCATTGGAGGCAGTACAGAGAAGGTTTACTAGACAAATACCTGGAATGGGTGGGCTGTCTTACGAGGAAAGATTGGACAGGCTAGGCTTGTATCCACTGGAGTTTAGAAGAATGAGAGGTGACTTGATTGAAACATATAAGATCCTGTGAGGTCTTGACAGGGTGGATGTGGAAAAGATGCTTCCCCTTGTGGAAGAATCTAGAACTAGGGGTCACTGGTTAAAAATGAGGGGTCGCCCATTTAAGACAGAGATGAGGAGAAATTCTTTCTCTCAGAGGGTTGTGAGTCTTTGGAATACTCTTCATCAAAAGGCGGTGGAAGCAGAGTCTTTGAATATTTTTAAGGCAGAGGTAGATAGATTCTTGATAAGCAAGGGGGTAGGAGGTTATTCGGGGTAGGTGGAAATGTGGAGTCATCAGTTCAGCCATGAACTTATTGAATGGCGGAGCAGGCTCAAAGGGCCGAGTGGCCAACTCCTGCTCTTAATTTGTATGTTCGTATGTCCGTATGCCCTTTCCCGCCATTGACAAAATCCTGAACCAATGTCACAACATCAGGTTTCCAGACGAGTGCCTCCCCTCCCACTTTTTCGGCCTCCCACGCCTCCACTCCTGTTGCTGGCTGGATAAAATCCAGCCCCAAGTCCATATGTGATATAAATATGAAAGGAGTTTTAACAGGAATGGGAGTGAGGCAGTGACTAGCAATGGCAAGTAATATTGCTGAAGTACAAATAACCTTTGTGTTGGGCAAGGTGTGAGATTTGAATTCTTTTGACTAAAGATGGGAATGGAATCAGTGGCAAGTGAGTGGAATTTATTTCATGGGATGAAACTGATGGCTTTGATCTTTCTGTTGTTCAGTTGATGAAAATTTTGACTCATTCACGTTATTTACCTATGTAGCAGTGATAACACTTCAACCATAATCGGTTGGTTGTAAAATGCTTTAGGATGTTCTGAAGATGTAATGTGGCATTAATAAATGAATGTTGTTTCTTTCCTCTTTAATGTTAATCAGGTAGTCTGACGCAAACAGGTGGCTGTGGGATTGAAGGAAATGATAAAAAAAATACAGCAGAATGTCATCATTGTAAATATGCAGTTGACTCTGTGCCTGTGGATAATGTCACTGAGGGAAACTGTGTAGCCACAGATAGATCTGTGGGAGCTCTAGGCGTTATTGTTTCAGGGCAGGAAGAACTTTGCTGACTACATTGGGTAGGAACCATGCAAGGGCAGTCCTATTGACTTGGAGGGAGGAGAGGTGCTGGAGAAGAATAGGCTGGTTGACACTGTTTCTGAAGAGAAAGTTATGAGAACAAGGTCACAAAACACACTGCAGTCATGGTCAAAAGCATTTGAGGTGATATGAGCGGAAAAGAAGCTGAACTGTAGCGAGACAAACAGAAAGATTTCAGAAAAGAAGGCACAAAGCTGGGAGTTGATGTCACAATCAAGGACCTTACAGAGGAAGCAGAGGTTAAGGATGCAGCTAGTTGCAGGACTGATGGTTTTTGAGGTGTAGATGCTAACAGCAGTTTGAAAGAGAGATGGAGGTGCCTGACCAAAGGCAACTATGAAAAATGCTCTTTTCTCCTTCCTATGTTCTTATTTGGTACAGCGGATCCTAGATCTAAATAAGTTATATGGACTGATGCGTTTTTCTGTATCCTTTATTCTCATAATAAAATTATATGAGGTTGCTGGTGTTGATGTATAAGTGAAGGAAGAATAACCGGAAGTGTTACACCTTCACTTAATAAATAAAAAGCCTTTTGGATGATTGGTTAATTTGAAATCTGGTGTCACAGTGCTTCCAAGATTCTTTTGTGCAGAAACATTATCATTGTTTGATATAAACCAGAATGCTCTTGAACAGTGTGCCAATGCTTGACTTTCATCTTCTTTGCATTCAGTCTCTCGCCACTGCAGTGGAGTGAGAACATTCCATACTATGGATGCTGATTGGCATACTGCTACTGCGGACTGCATACTATGAATACTACTGAGCAGAAGTGAAACTGTTTTATAACTTTTAATAATTCAAGAAGGAATTAGCTCCTGTCATGGTGTATAATTACATTTTGCCTGCACTGCACCCAACCTGCTTGTGAGGTTGATCTAGCTCTATTTGAATCAAAGCAGGATCTTAAAAATTTGAAAACTACTTTCAGATTTTTTTAAATGTTGTTGGAAGACAGAAACATGAAAGGTTCCAAGTTTTTGTTAATTGGCAGTAAACTGCACAAAAGGGTTTGGTTTTTAAAAACTAATTGGCCTTTTCATGTCTCTTAGGGACAGGGTTAATCTCCACTTGGAGAGGCAGGGATTAATCAAGGATAGTCAGCATGGCTTTGTCAGAGGGAGATCATGTCTAACAAACTTGATTGAATTTTTCGAGGAGGTGACTAGATGGGTAGATGAGGGTAAAGCAGTTGATGCAGTCTACATGGACTTCAGTAAGGCTTTTGATAAGGTCCCGAAAGGGAGATTGGTCAAGAAGGTAAGAGCCCACGGAATCCTGGGCAATTTGACAAATTGGATCCAAAGTTGGCTTAGTGGCAGGAAGCAGAGGGTGATGGTCAAGGGTTGCTTTTGCGATTGGAAGCCTGTGACCAGTGGTGTACCACAGGGATCGGTGCTGGGACCCTTGCTATTTGTAGCATACATTAATGATTTAGACGTGAATATAGGAGGTATGATCAGTAAGTTCGCAGATGACACAAAAATTGGTGGTGTCGTAAATAGTGAGGAGGAAAGCCTTAGACTACAGGACGATATAGATGGGCTGGTAAGATGGGCAGAGCAGCGGCAAATGTAATTTAATCCTGAGAAATGTGAGCTGATGCATTTTGGGAGGACTAATAAGGCAAGGGAATATATAACGGATGGGAGGACCCTGGGAAGTACAGAGGGTCAGAGTGTACTTGTCCATAGATCACTGAAGGCAGCAACACAGGTAGATAAGGTGGTTAGCAGGAAGGCATGTGGGATACTTGCCTTTATTAGCCGAGGCATAGAATATAAGAGCAGGGAGGTTATGATGGAGCGATATAAAATGCTAGTTAGGCTAGCTGGAGTACTGTGAACAGTTCTGGTCACCACACTATAGGAAGGAAGTGATTGCACTGGAGAGAGTGCAGAGAAGATTCACCAGGATGTTGCCTGGCTGGAGTATTTCAGCTATGAAGAGAGACTGGATAGGCTAGGGTTGCTTTCCTTAGAGCAGGGAAGGATGAGGGGGGACCTGATTGAGGTATAAAAAATGAGGGGCATAGATAGGATAGATAGGAAGAAACTTTTTCCCTTAGTGGAGGTGTCAAAAACCAGGGGGGACAGATTTAAGGTAAGGGGCAGAAGGTTTAGAGGGGATTTGAGGAAAAACATTTTCACCCAGAGGGTGGTTGGAATCTGGAACACACTGCCTGAAGAGGTGGTAGAGGCAGGAACCATCACAACATTTATGAAGTATTTAGATGAGCACTTGAAATGCCGTTGCAAACAAGGCCATGGGCCAAGTGCTAGAAAATGGGATTAGAATAGATAGGTACTTGATGGCCGGCACAGACATGATGGGCTGAAGAGCCTGTTTTCTGTTGTATAACTCTATGACTTTTACTGTTCTTTTGTTTTAGGAAAGGCTGTGTATTCCCTCATAACAAATTCTACTTTGACCATTGAACACCATTGCTAAGGTATTCACATCATTCCTTTCATTTCTCAGGACTTTTTAATTTTGTTGAATTCCAGTGTTCTACATAAAAACCATCTCTGAGGAGCAAGATAATTTGAAACAGCTTTCCACCAAGAGAGCTTACTGCCCTTAATACTGTGCTTACAGTTAATGTCATCACTGAATTCAATAACTGTAGTTTTGTCTCTGAATAGAAGACTGTTCTTTAATTAATCACTGTCTTAACATAAAATACATACATCAACTCAAATTAAATCTTTAGTTCAGTAACCAGAATCTAAGGCAGGAGACGCTCCTGAATTCAACATCACTATAGACAGCAGTAGCAATGCTTCATTTCCAGCCTTTATAAGTTTACATATTATCCTCAATAAATTTAGCATCTATACAAAGAAACTCAGCCATCCTCACACATTCACATTGGTATCTTGAGCTATGTTTGTCCATATTAGTCTCAAGGTCATTGTGACTTCCTTTGTATTGCAAAATTTCTGTTTTATCCAGAAATTGAGGGGGCAATTTTCAGCAGTGCATTCAGGTGTTAAAGAGACTCCGAGTAGGCCAAGATGGAGTCTTGAGCTGAAAAGCCAGTTGATGTTTGTGTTTAGCACAAGATGCCAACTTGGTAAAGGAGTTGAAGTCTGCGCTAAGAATGGCTGCCCAAAGACTCATTAAGGGGCTGATTGCTAGTTAAAATGTCTGCTAGCACTCATTAAGGAGGATGCATGACATTCTGTCCTAACGCCCTCTCCTAAAAGCAACCAGCTTTTTGGGAGTAAACAAGGCACTGATTTGAATTTCAAGTGCTACTTAAAGGGATACTTACCATTTCATGTTAACTTGCTGCTGAAGCTGTGAAGACTTCTGAAACACATCGGGAGATTTTCTGGGGCAATTTGTTAAGACTTCACCAACATTCTAATAACATTTATTCTGCAAATTCTCTGAGGGCATCACCTAAAGAGAATTTGTTGTATAACTCCATCTTTTTGAACAACTTATAGGTGTCACCAGGTGAAAGGGAGTTTGTGGTCATAGGCATCTTGCTAGGAGTCCTCCTTGGTGGCATTCTTTACCCCTGTGGATACAGAACATCTATTTCCCTCTGGGCCCCTTCCACCAGGACTTCCAATGCCCTGTCTGAGAACTGGTGCGGCCTCTTTCTCAGTCCCTGAGCCATCCTGAAACATGTCATTGTATGACTCCACACCTTCTTTGGAAATAGGTGTGATGATTCCACATACACTGTTCCAAGAAAATTACATCTAATCAGCACTTGAGTGCACCTCCAGGCCAGTTCACATTAGGATAATCAGCAATTATGACCAAAATGTTGTGCTAAATCCAAACTTTCAAACTGCCATCTCTTATGAGACAGGACCCATTTAGCACCTATTTTCGTCCTCTGGTCAAAATAACGCCCGCAATTGTCTCTGTTCTTCCCAATGTACTCAGTATGCTATACACAGCATTTTCTTTACTGAAAATGCTGCATAAGACAAAATGGACCAGATTTTTCTAAATTATCATCGTCTGAACGATGCACAATGTTATTAATGTGTAAAGCGGCCAGAGATGTGTAGCAAGGAAAATACACTCCATGAATTAAGAATCTCCACTAGTTGCTGACTGATTTGTGCCACTCTGCTGTTAGGTTTCGGAAAATGGCATCTCATGCTTAACCTCCTCTTAATTTTCATGAAGATGCTGCAGTTGTACATTAACTGCCCATTAAACTTGGCACAGAAAGTAAAGTCTTTTAATTACCATGTTAATGACTGACACTCAACCTCATTTGCCCAGAAAGTACAGTGGCGCAGTGGTTAGCACTGCAGCCTCACAGCTCCAGTGACCCGGGTTCAATTCTGGGTACTGCCTGTGTGGAGTTTGCAAGTTCTCCTTGTGTCTGCGTGGGTTTTCTCCGGGTGCTCCAGTTTCTTCCCACAAGCCAAAAGACTTGCAGGTTGGTAGGTAAATTGGCCATTATAAATTGCCCCTAGTATAGGTAGGTGGTAGGGAAATATAGGGACAGATGGGGATGTGGTAGGAATATGGGATTAGTGTCGGATTAGTATAAATGGGGGTTGATGGTCGGCACAGACTCGGTGGGCCGAAGGGCCTGTTTCAGTGCTGTATCTCTAAACTAAACTAAATTATAAGTGTGGACTCTCACTCCTTCAGGTTGGAAATTATTCTGGGAGATTTTAAAAATGTCAATTTTTTTTTTGTCTTTTAATCCATCATTTCCCTCTGTTTATTTGTCTTTCTATACCTGATTGACATTGAATTTACCCACTCTAACTCACATTCCTTAGCAGTCCTTCCTGGGAAGAATGGGTCTAAGACTAGCATTTTAAACTTAAATAAGGGCAATTATGAAGGCATGAAAGCAGAGCTAGCAAAAGTGAACTGGCAAAGTAGGTTAAGGGATAGGTCAACAGAGATGCAGTGACAGACATTTAAGGGGATATTTCAGAATACACAGAATAGATACATTCCAACAAGAATGAAAAATTCCAAGTGGAAGACCCACCAACCATGGTTAACTAAAAAAGTTAAAGATAGTATCAAACTTAAAGAAAAAGCATGTAATTGTGCAAAGATGGGTGGCAGATTAGAAGAATGGACAGAATATAAAAAGCAGCAAAGAATGACTAAAAGATAAATAAGGAGGGAAAACTAGAGTATGAGAGAACGCTGGCTAGAAATATAAAAACAAATAGTAAGAGTTTCTACAGATATTTAAAAAAGAGTTAAAATGAGCATTGGTCCTGTAGAAAGTGAGTCTGGGGAATTAATAAGGGAAAATAAGGAGATGGCAGATGAATTGAACAGGTATTTTGCAATGGTCTTTGCATTGGTCCAGTGTCCCTGACGACCATGTGTGCAGGAAGTGTATCCATCTGCAGCTACTGGCTACCCGCATTACAAAGCTGGAGCTGCAGGTGGATTCACTGTGGAGCATCTGCGATGCTGAGGACGTCGTGGATAACACGTTTAGCGAGGTGGTCACACCGCAGGTAATGGCTGCACAGGCAGAAAAGGGATGGGTGACCACCAGGCAAAGCAGTAGGTGCAGACAGGTAGTGCAGGAGTCCCCTGTGGCCATCCTCCTCTCAAACAGATATATCACTTTCAATACTGTTGGGGGGGAAAGCAGCAACAGCCAAGTTCGTGGCACCATGGATAGCTGTGCTGCACAGCAGGGAAGGGAAAAGACTGGGAGAGCCATAGTAATAGGAGATTCAATTGTAAGGGGAACAGACAGGCGTTTCTGTGGCTGCAAATGAGACTCCAGGATGGTATGTTGCCTCCCCGGTGCTTGGGTCAAGGATATCTTGGAGCAGCTGCAGGATATTCTGAAGGGGGAGGGTGAACAGCCAGTGGTCGTGGTACATATTGGTACCAACGACATAGGTAGAAAAAGGGATCAGGTCCTGCAAGATGAATTTAAGGAGTTAGGAGCTAAATTAAAAAGCAGGACCTCAAAGGTAGTAATCTCAGGATTACTTCCTGTGCCACATGTTAGTGAGTATAGGAACAGGAGAATAGACCAGATGAATGTGTGACTGGAGAAATAGCGCAGGAGGAAGGGATTTAGATTCCTGGGACATCGGGACTGGTTCTGGGGAAGGTGGGACCTGTACAAGCGAGACGGGTTACACCCTGGCAGGACCGGAACCGATGTCCTTGCAGGGGCATTTGCTAGTGCTGTTGGGGAGGATTTAAACTAGAATGGCAGGGGGATGGGAACCTGAGCGGGGAGACCGAGGAGGAGGAAACAAGGATAGAAACAAAAGACAGGTAACAAAAAGGCAAAAGTGGAAGGCATAGAAATCAAGGACAAGAAACAAATAGGGTCATAGTGCAAAATAATGCTAAGATGACGAAGAATGTTAAAAAGACAAGCCTAAAGGCATTGTGTCTCAATTGTGTCTCAATAAGGTAGGCGAATTAACCGTACAAATAGATGTAAATGGATACGATATAGTTGCGATTACGGAGACATGGCTGCAGGGTGACCAAGAATGGGAACTGAACATCCAAGGGTATTCAATATTTAGGAAGGACAGGCAAAAAGGGAAAGGAGGTGCAATTACATTGTTAGTAAAAGAGGAAATCAATACAATAGTGAGGAAGGATATTAGCTCAGAGAATCCTGATGTGGAAATGTATGGGTGGAGCTAAGAAATATCAAGGCACAGAAAACGTTGGTGGGGGTTGTATATAGATTCCCAAACAGAAGTGATGATGTAGAGGATGGCATTAAACAGGAAATTAAAAATGCATGCAATAAGGGTGCAACTGTAATTATGGATGAATTTAATCTACATATAGATTGGACAAACCAAATTAGCAATAATACTGTAGAAGATGAATTCCTGGAGTGCTTACATGATGGTTCTTTGGACCAATATGTTGAGGAACCAACTAGAGAACATGCCATCCTAGACTGGGTATTGTGTAATAAGAAAGGATTAGTTAACAATCTTGTTGTGCGGGGTCCCTTAGGGAAGAGTGACCATAACATGATAGAATTCTTCATTAAGATGGAAAGTGAGAGAGTTGATTCCGAGACTGGGGTCCTAAATCTAAATAAAGGAAACTATGAAGGTATGAGGTGCTATGATAGATTGGGGAATGTTACTTAAAGGATTGACAGTGGATAGGCAATGGCTAGCATTTAAAGAGCGCATGGATGAATTACAACAATTGTTCATTCCTGTCTGGCGCAAAAATAAAACAGGAAGGGTGGCTCAAACATGGCTTACAAAAGAAATTAGGGATAGTATTAGATCCAAGGAGGAGAAATATAAAATGGCCAGAACAAGCAGCAAAACTGAGGATTGGGAGCAGTTTAGAATTCAGTAAAGGAGGACAAAGGGATTGATTAAGAAGGGGAAAATGGAGTATGAGAGTAAGCTTGCAGAGAACATAAAAACTAACTGTAAAAGCTTCTACAGATATGTGAAGAGAAAAAGATTAGTGAAGACAAATGTGGGTCCCTTACAGTCAGAAATGGGGGGATTTATAATGGAGAACAAAGAAATGGCAGACCAATTAAATACATACTTTGGTTCTGTCTTCACAAAGGAGGACACAAATTACCTCCCAGAAATGTTGGGGAACATTGGGTCTAGTGAGAAGGAGGAACTGTATGAAATCAGTATTAGTAGGGAAATGGTGTTCGGTAAATTGATGGGATTGAAGGCCGATACATCCCCAGGGCCTGATAATCTACAGCCCAGAGTACTTAAGGAAGTGGCCCAAAAATAGTAGATGCATTTCTGGTCATTTTTCAAAATTTTATAGACTCTGGAACAGTTCCAATGGATTGGAGGGTAGCTAATGTAACCCCACTACTTAAAAAAGGAGGTAGAGAGAAAACAGGGAATTATAGACCGGTTAGCCTGACATCAGTAGTGGGGAAAATGCTAGAGTCCATTATAAAAGATGTAATAGCAGAGCACTTGGAAAACAATGACAGGATTGGACAAGGTCAACATGGATTTATGAAAGGGAAATCATGCTTAACAAATCTACTGGAATTTTTTGAGGATGTAACTAGTAGAAGAGATATGGGGTAACCTATAAATGTGGTGTATTTGGACTTTCAGAAGGCTTTCAATAAGGTCCCACATAAGAGATTAATGTGCAAAATTAAAGCACATGGGATTGGGGGTAAGGTACTGACATGGATAGAAAACTGGTTGGCATACAGGAAATAAAGAATAGGAATAAACGGGTCTTTTTCCAAGTGACAGGCAGTGACTAGTGGGGTACTGCAGGGATCAGTGCTAGGACCCCAGCTATTCACAATATATATTAATGATATGGATGAGGGAATTAAATGTATTATATCCAAGTTTGCAAACGACACAAAGCTGGGTGGGAGTGTGAGCTGTGAGGAGGATGCAGAGAAGCTCCAGATTTGGACAGGTTGAGTGAGTGGGCAGATACATGGCAGATACAGTATAATGTGGATAAATGTGAGGTTATCCACTTTGGTGGCAAAAACAGAAAGGCAAATTATCTGAACAGCGATACATTGGGAAAGGGGGAGGTGCAGCGAGACCTGGGTGTCCTTGTGCACCAGTCGCTGAAAGTAAGCATGCAGGTGCAGCAGGCAGTTGAGAAGGCAAATGGTATGTTGGCCTTCAGAGCAAGAGGATTCAAGTACAGGAGCAAGGATGTCCTGCTGCAATTATACAGGGCCTTGGTGAGACCACATTGGGAGTATTGTGTGCAGTTTTGGTCTCCTTATCTGAGGAAGGATGTTCTTGCTATGGAGGAAGTGCACTGAAGGTTCACCAGACTGATTCCTGGGATGGCAGGACTGACGTATGAAGAAAGATTGGGTCAATTAGGCTTGTATTCACTAGAGTTTAGAAGAATGAGAGGGGATCTCATAGAAACCTACATAATTCTAACAGGACTGGACAGACTAGATGCAGGAAGGATGTTCCCAATGGCGGGCGAGTCCAAGACCTGGGGTCACAGTCTAAGGATAAGGGGTAAGCAATTTAGGACTGAGATGAGGAGAGATTTCTTCATCCAGAGAGTGGTGAAGCTGTGGAATTCTCTACCACAGAAAGCAGTTGAGGCCTAATCATTAAATATATTCAAGAAAGAGTTAGATATAGTTCTTAGGGCTAAAGGGATCAAGGGATACGGGGAGAAAGCAGGAACAGGTTACTGAGTTTGGATGATCAGCCGTGATCGTATTGAATGGTGGAGCAGGCTCCAAGGGCCAAATAGCCTACTCCTGCTCCTATTTTTCTGTTTCTATCATGCCAGATAACAGGTGCATAAGAGAAGGGGCATAAGGCAGGAAGATACTGTCATCCTAAGTGTTCTCAGTGATGTCAGATGCTGCAGGTCCCATCTCAGGTGGCAGCATGATGCAGAGAACCACCTCTTCTGAAGGGCTCAGGAGATGCAGGCACCCTTGCCCCCAGCAGCTCAGCTCTGCTCCCTTCCTTTGTGTACCACTTTGTTCTGGAAGAGAAAGTGAAGAATTTCAGTGGTTGTGTAGCACTGTGTTTAGGTGATGTACCTGTCATAGCTGAATAGCTGCATGCATGTGGAGGCAGTGAGATGTGGATCTAAGGTTGGCATCATTGGTAGGTATGTGAGGGTAGGGCAGAGTATCTGGATATTAGGCATGAGTCCTGCATGCCAGAGACTGCAGTTGGCTGAGTGATGCGAGTGTTGTGCATTGAGCAGAGTGAGAGGTTGGTGGTGTAGTATGTAGGAGATGTCATGTGAAGATGCATTCACTGACATTGATCACCCATGTGAGGTCATTTGACCTCTTGTGGCACTGCTGCCAGGTCCTTGTGTTCAGACTCTGGGAGATGATCTTCCTGGCCACCTGCTCCCAATCCTTTCTGAGGGTCCTTGAGGGTCTCCTGGCTCCTCCATGAGACGGTGGCATCTCCCAACCTGCCCACCTATGGCACTAATGCCTCCAGCGTCACATCCATCATGATGGATCCTCTGTCTGCCATGGTATTCAGTTTGCCAGGATTTCCATTGCAGAAATCTTTTTGTGCAACTTCCTTTTAAGAAAAAGCCTGTCTTTGAGAAAGAGCAGACTGCTTGTACCACATCGTCTGCAACAATGCTGCTGGGGCCTTCTGCCATGCACCAAGATCAGGGGCTGCATAAGAAGGACAGAGCAATGTTGGAAGCGTACCATTTAGTGCCGAAATAATTCAGATGAGTTGGGTAGAATAATTCTGTGTTTTACCGACTTCAATCTGAACAGGTGGGGGCCTGCCATGAATCGTGGCCACAGCGACCAAATAGGGGGGCAGATGAATTTTGAGCCCATGGTCTGTGCCATGTGACTGATTGACAAACATTGGTAGGCAGTCCCCAGCAGACGTAAACTCATCAACTACGGGTTAATTTGGTGAAAAATCAAAAGTACATCAATCTCTTTTCTATAAATTGTATTTTAAGTAATTGAAGCACAAAGGAGAAGCCCAATGAAGAAAGTATGGTGCAACTTCTTATCTACTAACATTACAGAGTAAAAAGCAGCTATATTCCAATTTTCCTTTCAATTAAGCTTCTCTTCTAGGGACAACATAATCAGGGATGACAGAAACCAACTACATTTAAATTAACATAAGCAGCGTACAGCACTGCTGGATTTGAAAACATGTCGGTAACATAAATTTACAAATTATTTTAACAATTAATAAGATGCACAGTTTCTCTTATGTAAAGTTTGTAAATTTTGGGGGTTAGGAGATAGCAGTTAGCAGCTTTCCTGATTAAAGCGTTGCTCCTGTATCATGTGACATTTGTACTGCTTACAAGTCTACCCAAGTATATATCTAATTAGGAAAATATTGCTTGTTTTTTTCCAAGGAATACTATTTATTCTGAAAACAGTCTGGTTATGCTTTTACATGATCTGAAACTGTCAAGGAGATTTTTAAAGTACTGTATTAAGAATAGAGTCAGAGAATCATTTACAGCACAGAAAGAGACCATTCAGTCCATCGAATCCATGCCTGCTCTCCACGGAGCAGTCAGTCTCCCTCCCTGGCTTGATCCTTGTAATCCTGCAAGTCTATTTCTCTCAGGTGGCCATCCAACTTTCTCTTGAAGTCAGTGATTGTCTCTGCTTCCACCACCCTTGTGGGCAGTGAGTTCCAGGTCATAATCACCCATTGTGTAAAAAAGTGCTCCCTCATATTCCCCCTGCATCTTTTGCCCAAAACTTTCAATCTGTGTCCCTTTGTCCTTGTGCCATTTGTTCATGGGAACAGCTTTTCCTTGTCTAACTTATCTGAGCCTGTCATAATCTTGTACAATTCTATTAAATTTCCCCTCAATCCCCTTTGTTCTGAGGAGAACAAACCCAACTTTTCCAACCTAACCTTGAAACGAAAATCCTCCATCCCTGGAACCATTCTGGTAAATCTCCTCTGCATTCTCTCAAGGACCCTCACATCCCTCCTGAAGTGTGGTGACCAGAACTGGAAAATACTCCAGTTGGGACCTAACCAGAGCTTTATAAAGGTTCAGCATAACTTCCCTGCTTTTGTACTCAATGCCTCTATTTATAAAGCCCAAGATTCCATAAGCTTTACTAATCACTCTCTCGATATGTCCTGCTATTCAAAAATCTATGCACATGCACTCCCAAGTCCCTCTGTTCCTGCACACTCTTTAGAACTGTGCCATTAAGTATATATTGCCTCTCCCGATTCCTTCTGCCAAAATGCATCACCTCACACTTCTCAGTATTAAATTCCATCTGCCATTTCTCTGCCCATTCTGCTAGCCTATCGATGTCCTGTTGTAGGCGGTTCGTATCATCCTTATTGTTTGCCGCATCTCCAAGTTTGGTGGCGTCAGATTCTGCTCTGTATTGCAAGATCCAAGTCATTTATATTTAGCAAAAAAAGCAGTTGTCCCAGCAATGAAGCTTGGGGAACACTACTGCCGACCATCCTCCAGTCTGAAAAGCAACCATTTACTACGACTCGCTGTTTTATGTCCTTAAGCCAATTTTTTATCCAATTGGACACTGGCTCTCCGAATACATGAGCCTCAATTTTGTTAACCAGTCTTTTATGTGGTATTAGGAAAACATAGGAAGGATTTGGAAACAATATACAAAATATTAATATTGACAGAATCCTTGTACATTATTCAAATGCCAAATTACTATATAAAAATAGATAGTTCCAAACTATTGTAATACTTAATAAGATATAGTGGAGATCGTTTTCATCTTATCAACAAGCTTTGCAGGTCGGATGCCTGTTATAGAAAATGCCTGTGTTGCCTTTTCATAGACTTCAATGGAAAAAAATCTCCTCCAAGGCACTTATATCTTTTTCAAACTGCTGTGCCTAGCATTTGACTCTCCGTTTGCCATGATAGTTCGTCGGCTATCAATCTACTCCTCCACTCATGATGCCCTTCGTCTCAGTAAAATCATTATTCTCTCCACCCTGATCATTTCCCCTGCGTGACCACCCTTCTACACTCCCTTAAGTCCAAGAGGTACAGATTTAAGTCTTCATACAAAAGAACAAAGAACAATCCAGCACAGGAACAGGCCGTTCGGCCCTCCAAGCCTGCGCCGATCTTGATGCCTGTCTAAACTAAAACCTTCTGCACTTCCGGGGACCGTATCCCTCTATTCCCATCCTATTCATGTATTTGTCAAGATGCCTCTTAAACGTCGCTATCGTACCTGCTTCCACCACCTCCCCCATCAGCAAGTTCCAGGTACTCACCACCCTCTATGTAAAGAACTTGCCTCGCATATCGCCTCTAAACTTTGCCCCTCGCACCTTAAACCTATGTCCCCTAGGAACTGACTCTTCCACACTAGGAAAAAGCTTCTGACTATCCACTCTGTCCATGCCACTCATACCTTTGCAAACCTCTATCATGTCGCCCCTCCACCTCCGTCGTTCCAGTGAAAATAATCCGAGTTTATCCAACCTCTCCTCATAGCTAATGCCCTCCAGACCAGGCAACATCCTGGTAAACCTCTTCTGTACCCTCTCCAAAGCCTCCACGTCCTTCTGGTAGTGTGGCGACCAGAATTGCACGCAATATTCTAAGTGTGGCCTAACTAAGGTTCTGTACAGCTGCAACATGACTTGCCAATTTTTATACTCTATGCCCCAACCGATGAAGGCGAGCATGCCGTATACCTTCTTGACTACCTTATCCACCTGCGTTGCCACTTTCAGTGACCTGTGGACCTGTACGCCTAGATCTCTCTGCCTGTCAATACTCCAAAGGGTTCTGCCATTTACTCTATACTTCCCACCTGTATTAGATCTTCCAAAATGCATTACCTCACATTTGTCCGGATTAAACTCCATCTGCCATTTCTCTGCCCAAGTCTCCAACCGATCTATATCCTGCTGTATCCTCTGACAATCCTCATCACTATCCACAACTCCACCAACTTTTGTGTCATCCGCAAACTTACTAATCAGACCAGCTACATTTTCCTCCAAATCATTTATATATACTACAAAGAGCAAAGGTCCCAGCACTGATCCCTGCAGAACACCACTAGTCACATCCCTCCATTCAGAAAAGCACCCTTCTACTGCTACCCTCTGTCTTCTATGACTGAGCCAGTTCTGTATCCATCTTGCCAGCTCACCTCTGATCCCGCGTGACTTCACCTTTTGTACCAGTCTGCCATGAGGGACCTTGTCAAAGGCTTTACTGAAGTCCATATAGACAACATCCACTGCCGTTCCTTCATCCATCATCTTCGTCATTTCCTCAAAAAACTCAATCAAGTTAGTGAGACACGACCTCCCCTTCACAAAACCATGCTGCCTCTCGCTAATAAGTCCATTTGTTTCCAAATGGGAGAAAATCCTGTCCCGAAGAATCCTCTCTAATAATTTCACTACCACTGATGTAAGGCACACCGGCCTATAATTTCCTGCATTATCCTTGCTACCCTTCTTAAACAAAGGAACAACATTGGCTATTCTCCAGTCCTCTGGGACCTCACCTGTAGCCAATAAGGATACAAAGATTTCTGTCAAGGCCCCAGCAATTTCTTCCCTTGCCTCCCTCAGTATTCTGGGGTAGATCCCATCAGGCCCTGGGAACTTATCTACCTTAATGCTTTGCAAGACTCCCAACACCTCCTCCTTTTTGATAACGACATGACCCAGACTATCTACACTCCCTTCCCTAGACTCATCATCCACCAAGTCCTTTTCTTTGGTGAATACTGATGCAAAGTACTCATTTAGTACCTCGCCCATTTCCTCTGGCTCCACACATAGATTCCCTCCTCTGTCCTTGAGTGGGCCAACCCTTTCCCTGGTTACCCTCTTGCTCTTTATCTATGTATAAAAAGCCTTGGGATTCTCTTTAATCCTGTTTGCCAATGACTTTTCATGACCCCTTTTAGCCCTCCTGACTCCTTGCTTAAGTTCCTTCCTACTGTCTTTATATTCCTCAAGGGCTTCGTCTGTTCCCAGCCTTCTAGCCCTAACGAATGCTTCCTTTTTCTTTTTGACTAGGTTCACAATATCCCTCGTTATCCAAGGTTCCCGAAACTTCCCAAACTTATCCTTCTTCCTCACAGGAACATGCCAGTCCTGGATTCTAATCAACTGACGTTTGAAAGACTCCCACATGTCAGATGTTGATTTACCCTCAAACAGCTGCCCCCAATCTAAATTCTTCAGTTTCCGCCTAATATTGTTATAATTAGCCTTCCCCCAATTTAGCACCTTCACCCGAGGACTACTCCTATCCTTATCCGCAAGTACCTTAAAACTTAAGGAATTATGGTCACTGTTCTCGAAATGCTTCCCTACTGAGACTTCTACCACATGGACGGGCTCATTCCCCAATACCAGGTCCAGTACGGCCCCTTCCCTAGTTGGACTATCTACATATTGTTTCAAGAAGCTCTCCTGGATGCGTGTTACAAATTTTGCCCCATCCAAGTCCCTAGCACTAAGTGAGTCCCAGTCAATACAGGGGATGTTAAAATCACCCACCACTACAACCCTGTTACCTTTACATCTTTCCAAAATCTGTCTACAGATCTGCTCCTCTACCTCCCTCTGGCTGTTGGGAGGCCTGTAGTAAATCCCCAACATCGTGACTGCACCCTTCCTATTCCTGAGCTCTACCCATATTGCCTCGCTGCATGACCCCTCCGAGGTGTCCTCCCGCAGTACAGCTGTGATATTCTCCTGAACCAGTAATGCAACTCCCCCACCCCTTTTACATCCCCCTCTATCCCGCTTGAAGCTTCTAAATCCCAGAACATTTAGCTGCCAATCCCGTCCTTCCCTCAACCAAGTCTCTGTAATAGCAACAACATCATAGTTCCAAGTACTAATCCAAGCTCTAAGTTCATCTGCCTTACCTGTTATACTTCTCACATTGAAACAAATGCACTTCAGACCACCAGTCCCGCTGTGCTCAGCAGCATCTCCCTGCCTGCTCTTCCTCCTAGACTTACTGGCCCTATTTACTAGTTCCCCCTCAATTATTTCACCTGCTGTCCTATTGCTCTGGTTCCCACCCCCCGCCACACTAGTTTAAACCCTCCTGAGTGACGCTAGCAAACCTCGCAGCCAGGATATTTGTGCCCCTCCAATTTAGATGCAACCCGTCCTTCTTGTACAGGTCCCACCTGTCCCTGAAGAGATCCCAATGATACAGGTATCTGAAACCCTCCCTCCTACACCAGTTGTTCAGCCACATGCTTAGCTGCACTATCTTCCTATTTCTAGCCTCACTGGCACGTGGCACAGGGAGTAATCCCGAGATTACAACCCTAGAGGTCCTGTCTTTTAACTTTCTACCTAAACTCCCCTGCAGGACCTCGTCACTCTTCCTGCCTATGTCGTTGGTACCGATGTGTACCACAACCTCTGGCTGTTCACCCTCCCCCTTCAGAATGCCTCATGTCCGTTCAGAGACATCCTTGACCCTGGCACCAGGGAGGCAACATACCATCCTGGAGTCTCTTTCACGCCCACAGAAGCACCTATCTGTTCCCTTGACTATAGAGTCCCCTATAACTATTGCTCTTCTGCGCTTTGTCCCTCCCTGCTGAACAACAGTGCCAGCCGTGGTGCCACTGCTCTGGCTGCTGCTGTTGTTTTCCCCTGATAGGCCATCCTCCCCAACAGTATCCAAAACGGTATACTTGTTAGAGAGGAGGATAGCCACAGGAGATTTCTGCACTGACTGCCTGCCCCTTCTAGCAGTCACCCATCTATCTGCCTGCACCTTGGGTGTAACCACGTCTCTAAAACTCCTGTCGATGACGCTTTCTGCCACCTGCATGCTCCTAAGTGCATCCAATTGCTGCTCCAACCGATCCATGCGGTCTGTGAGGGGCTGCAACTGGCTACACTTCCTGCAGATGTAGTCGTCCGGAACGCTGGAAGCGTCACGGACCTCCCACATCTCACAGGTGAAGCACTTTACAAAAGAAATGAAACCGGACGGACCACCCGGCATCGACCTAGGCACCAGAAACGACAACGGCAAACCCAGCCCTGTCGACCCTGCAAAGTCGTCCTTACTAACATTTGGGGAATTGTGCCAAAGTTGGGAGAACTGTCCCACAGACTAGTCAAGCAACAGCCTGACATAGTCATACTCATGGAATTAGACCTGACGGACATTGTCCCAGACACTGTCATCACCATCCCCGGGTATGTCCTATCCCACCAGCAGGACAGACCCACCAGAGGTGGTGGCACAGTGGTATACAGTAGGGAGGGAGTTGCCCTGGGAGTCCTCAACATCGACTCCGGACCCCATGAAGTCTCATGGCATCAGGTCAAACATGGGCAAGGTAACCTCCTACTGATTACCACCTACCGCCCTCCCTCAGCTGATGACTAAGTACTCCTCCATGTTGAACACCACTTGGAGGAAGCACTGAGGATGGCAAGGGCTCAAAATGTACTCTGGGTGGGGGACTTCAATGTCCATCACCAAGAGTGGCTCGGTAGCCCAACTACTGACCGAGCTGGCCGAGTCCTAAAGGACATAGCTGCTAGACTGGGTCTGCAGCAGGTGGTGAGGGAACCAACACGAGGGAAAAACATATTTGACCTCGTCCTCACCAATCTGCCTGCCGCAGATGCTTCTGTCCATGACAGTATTGGTAGGAGTGACCGCACAGTCCTTGTGGAGATGAAGTCCCGCCTTCACATTGAGGATACCGTCCATTGTGTTGTGTGGCACTATCACCGTGCTGAATGGGATAGATTTTGAACAGATCTAGCAACGCAAAACTGGGCATCCATGAGGCGCTGTGAGCCATCAGCAGCAACAGAATTGTACTCAACCACAATCTGTAACCTCATGGGCCGGCATATTCCCCACTCTACCATTACCATCAAGCCAGGAGACCAACCCTGGTTCAATGAAGAGTGCAGGAGGGCATGCCAGGAGCAGCACCAGGCATACCTTAAAATGAGGTGTCAACCTGGTGAAGCTACAACACAGGACTACTTGCATGCCAAACTGCGTAAGCAGCATGCGATAGACAGAGCTGAGCGATCCCATATCCAATGGATCAGATCTAAGCTCTGCAGTCTTGCCACATCCAGCCATGAATGGTGGTGGACAATTAAACAACTAACTGGAGGAGGTGGCTCCACAAATATCCCCATCCTCAATGATGGGGGAGCCCAGCACATCAGTGCAAAAGATAAGGCTGAAGCATTTGCAACAATCTTCAGCCAGAAGTGCCGAGTTGATGATCCATCTCAGCCTCCTCCTGAAGTCCCCAGCATCACAGATGCCAGACTTCAGCCAATTCGATTCACTCCACGTGATATCAAGAAATGACTGAAGGCACTGAATACTGCAAAAGCTATGGGCCCTGACAATATTCCGGCAATAGTACTGAAGACCTGTGCTCCAGAACTTGCCATGCCCCTAGCCAAGCTGTTCCAGTACAGCTACAACACTGGCATCTACCCTGCAATGTGGAAAATTGCCCAGGTATGTCCTGTACACAAAAAGCAGGACAAGTCCAACCCGGCCAATTACCGCCCCATCAGCCTACTCTCAATCATCAGTAAAGTAATGGATGGTGTCATCAACAGTGCCATCAAGCGGCACTTGCTTAGCAATAACCTGCTCAGTGAAACTCAGTTTGGGTTCCGCCAGGGCCACTCAGCTCCTGACCTCATTACAGCCTTGGTTCAAACACGGACAAAAGAGCTGAACTCAAGAGGTGAGGTGAGAGTGACTGCCCTGGACATCAAGGCAGCATTTGACCGAGTATGGCATCAAGAAGCCCGAGCAAAACTGAGGTCGATGGGAATCGGGGGAAAACCTTCCGCTGTCATACCTAGCACAAAGGAAGATGGTTGTGGTTGTTGGAGGTCAATCATCTGAGCTCCAGGACATCACTGCAGGAGTTCCTCAGGGTAGTGTCCTAGGCCCAACCATCTTCAGCTGCTTCATCAATGACCTTCCTTCAATCATAAGGTTAGAAGTGGACATGTTCGCTGATGATTGCACAATGTTCAGCAAGACCTGGACAATATCCAGGCTTGGGCTGATAAGTGGCAAGTAACATACGCGCCACACAAGTGCCAGGCAATGACCATCTCCAACAAGAGAGAATCTAACAATCTCCCCTTGACATTCAACGGTATTACCATCGCTGAATCCCCCACTATCAATATCCCAGGGGCTACCATTGACCAGAAACTGAACTGGAGTAGCCATATAAATACCGTGGCTACAAGAGCAGGTCAGAGGCTAGGAATCCTGAGGCAAGTAACTCACCTCCTGACTCCCCAAAGCCTGTCCACCATCTACAAGGTACAAGTCAGGAGTGTGATGGAATACTCTTCACTTGCTTGGATGGGTGCAGCTCCAACAACACTCAAGAAGCTCGACACCATCCAGGACAAAGCAGCCCACTTGATTGGCACCCCATCTACAAACATTCACTTCCTCCACCACCGACGCACAGTGGCAGCAGTGTGTACCATCTACAAGATGCACTGCAGCAATGCACCAAGGCTCCTCAGACAGCACCTTCCAAACCCGCGACCTCTACCAACTAGAAGGACAAGGGCAGCAAATGCATGGGAACACCACCACCTGCAAGTTCCCCTCCAAGTCACACACCATCCTGACTTGGAACTATGTCGCCGTTCCTACACTGTCGCTGGGTCAAAATCCTGGAACTCCCTTCCTAACAGCACTGTGGGTGTACCTACCCCACGTGGACTGCAGCGGTTCAAGAAGGCAGCTCACCACCACCTTCTCAAGGGCAATTAGGGATGGGCAATAAATGCTGGCCTGGCCAGTGACACCTGAATCCCATCAATGAATAAAAAAAAACCCTCTAACTGATATTTTTAGCACTAATTAATAAATCAATTTAAAATAAATAAATACTTATTAAATCGTTACTAAATTATGTTACTATTAACTATATGGTCCCTAGTACTAGATTTCTACTATAAATATTAAATACTAACTAAGTACAGTAATCTCCTCCCTCTGGTTTAGTTACTCTACTTAATAATTAATTAGTTAATTAGAGTTTTAATCAATTTTTATCAATGTTTTATTTTCAAATTCAGTACAGATTCCCTACCAGCCAATCAGGTCACAGCTTTCCTGTGAGGTCACTTTTTCAGGTTTTTTTTAGTTTTTCTTTCAGTTTTTTTTACCAGAGGTAAGATTTTTATACTTGCCGGTCCGGAACTCCGCCGTCCGAGTCTTCTCCCTGGATGTAGGACTGCACAATTGATTTAGCCATCCATCACTACTTTCTTTTTTTCACTTCCAACTATTCTGCTTAAAGTCCTCTACTGCTTCCTATTTTCTCATGGCCAGCAAACCAAAACAATGCTATCCTTTATTATAAGAGGAATTGAAAATAAAAGTAAAGATGTTATGCTTCAGTTATGCAGGGCATTGGTGAGACCACATTCGAATACTGTATGCAGTTTTGGTCTCCTTATTTAAGGAAGGATGTGAATGCGTTGGAGGCGGTTCAGAGGAGGTTTACTAGATTGATACCTGGAATGAGCGGGTTGTCTTATGAGGAAAGGTTGGACAGACTGAGCTTGTTTTCACTGGAGTTTAGAAGCGTGAGGGGAGACTTGATTGAAGTATACAAGATCCGGAATGGTCTTGACTGTGAAGGGGATGTTTCCTCTTGTGGGTGAGTCCAGAACTAGGGGGCACTGTTTGAAAATTAGGGGTCGCCCTTTTAGGACAGAGACGGGGAGAAATTTTTTCACTCAGAGGGTTGTGCGATTTTTGAATTCTCTGCCTCAGAAGGTGGTGGAGGCGGGGTCATTGAATATTCTTAAGGTGGAGGTAGACAGATTCTTGTTAGACAAGGGAATCAAAGATTATCGGGGTAAATGGGAGTGTGGAATTCGAGACAGAAACAGGTCATCCATAATAATAAAAGCAAAATACTGCGGATGCTGGAAATCTGAAACAAAAGCAAGAAATGCTGGAATCACTCAGCAGGTCTGGCAGCATCTGTGGAAAGAGAAGCAGAGTTAACGTTTCGGGTCAGTGACCCTTCTTCGGATCCGAAGAAGGGTCACTGACCCGAAACGTTAACTCTGCTTCTCTTTCCACAGATGCTGCCAGACCTGCTGAGTGATTCCAACAGGTCATCCATGATCTTATTAAATGGCACAGCAGGCTCAACAGGCTGAATGGCCTACTTCTGCTCCTAATTCGTACGGTCGTATCCCCAAGATTCCCCCTGTGCTAGACCTGAATCTGTATCTTCCTCTAGTTTCTCCCCTATCTCTCCTCATACCCTCTCCAAGCTCACCTTCTCCACAATATCCACCTTTTCACTCCCTCAATCCTATTCGTATTAGGCTGCTGTTTGCCCAACTTCCCTTCCTGTCCTAAACGCTGGATGACTTTGCAGCTGTTTAACATCTTCTCAGGGTATAAGACCCCCTCCATTTCAAAACTGTGGTTGTCAGCTCTTAATTCCTTGAAACTACTTCCCTATCTCCAATCTCCCTTTCTCCTTGAAAGTGTTGTCAGCTTCCATATATGCATCCATCTTACCCACAAGTTTGAATCTCTTAAATCAGATTTTCATCCTGCCCACAGCACTGAAATGACCCGAATTAAAATCACAAATGACATTAATATGTCCAACCATGATGTAACTTCCATCGTTTTGTTCCTCAACCAATGCAGCATTTAACAAGGTCAGCCACACCGTGCTCCGTTGTCCATTTCAATGGGACTGGCCTCACCTGGTTCCACTTTTATCTATCCAGAAACAGAGCATCTCCAGCAATGGCTTCACTTTACACTGCTACCTCTGGAATCCCAAGGATCTATTCTTGGTCCCTTTCAGCTCCATGCTGCTCCTTGATGAGATCATTCAAAGATATGGGGTGAGCTTCCACATGTATGCTAATGACACTCAGCTCTACCTCTTTACCCCCACCTGTCTCAACCCCTCTGCTGCCACTGTGTTGTCAGACTGTTTGTCAGATATCCAGCCTTGGATGAGCTGTAATTTCCTCCAGTTCCCCTCGCAGGTGAATCTAAAACTAGGGGGTATCGTTTCAAAATAAGGGGTCTTCCATTTAAGACGGAGATGAGGATGAATTTCTTCTCTCAAAGGGTCATTAATCTTTGGAATTCGCTACCCCAAAGAGCAATAGAGACTGGGTCATTGAATATATTTAAGGCTGAGTTAGACATATTTTTGATCTACAAGGCAATCAAGGGTTATGGGGGGTGGGCAGGCAGGAAAGTGGAGTTAAGGCCACAATCAGATCAGTCATGTTCTTATTGAATGGCATAGCAGGTTCAAGGGGCCCAATGCCTACTCCTGCTCCTATTTCTTATGTTCTTCTGTGAATAACTGGATAGATCGAAGCCATTCTCTTCGAGATCGTTGAGATCGGTTCCATACCCCAACCTTGCCACTGTCTCAAATTGAACCAGACAGCTTGCAATCTTGCATTCTATTTGACCCCAAACTGAGCTTCTAATCCCATATGCTTTCCATCATAAAGACCACCTACTTCCACCTCTATTACATCACCCATCTGCAGCCGTGCCTCAGCCCAGCTGAAACCTTCATGCCTTTTGTCACCTCCAGATTAAACTATTTCAACTCCTGCCCAACCTCTCGTTTTCCATCCTTTTTAAATTTCACCTCAGTTACCCTTTTCCTGTACCGCACTAAGTCCCGCTCATCCAACATTCTGTTCTTGCTCACCTACATTGGCTCCCAGCCTCCAACTTAAAATTTTCATCCTTGTGTTAAAATCATGGCTTTCCCCTCCTTATCCCTGTAACTTTCTGATGCCTGCAACCCCTCCAGAAATATAAGCTCCTACAACTCTTGTGCATAACCCCACTTCATGTCACCACTGACAACCGTCTAGGTCCCACATTCTGAATTTCCTTCCCTAAACTTCTCTAACAGGATGTACCTGGAAAATTTTCCTGATTGTCTGGTAGATGCCTGTGTCATTACTGTACTAGAATAGCTTGGATGGCGAGGTGGCTAGTTCTGGTGTACAAAACTTCAACACCATAGCTAGGATATTGTTCGGGCCCATAGACTTTGCTGTGTAAAACTCATTCAGCTGGCTCCTAATATCACATGTTCTGAACCAAACTGACTAGACACTGGTATCTATGATGCTGCGGACTTCAGGAGGACGTAACTTTTTTGTCACCAAAATGGTACGGAAACCGAAAATCCCTCCCCACGAATTCCCTCGCGCTTTTTGGCCCTCCCTGCCTATCTGCCCACTAAGCCTGATTATAGTATACTATACACAGATAAGCTTAATGAGGACCAATGGCAGGTACAATTCTGAGTATCCTGCTTAAATCCACACTCATTGTCAATACAGAACAAATTGCACTTATGCAGCACCTTTAATATAATAAAATGTTGTAAAGCTCTTCATGGGTTGCAATCAGACACTGAGCAATGAATTAGGGGAGGTGGCAGAAAGCATTCACAAAGTGGTACAAGGGTTTTGAAAGAAGGCAGAGAAATAGTAAAGAGTTTAGGAAGAGTGTTTCAGAATGTAGGATCAAGATGGCCGAAGGCAAACAGAACTAACAACAAAAAAGTACTGTAGAACAAGAAATTAAAAAGATGGTCTTTTAATAGCTCCATTTCACTTTGAGCTTTTCTTTCACCCACTACAAGGGATAGAATTTCTGATGAAGCAGATTGCGCAATCATATTGAGAATAGCATCCACAAATGGGGTAATTTTGTCCACATGCTTTCTGCCTTCCATTCTTTAGGATTTTAAAATTTGTTGCTCTTCAGTAAAGCTCTCCTTTAAGTGTGAACAGAAATCATTTTAGAGTAAATAATTCTACTCAAAATATTAACCTGTCTTTTCTCTTATTTACAGGTGCTGACTGACCTGTTTTCTATTTTTTAGCATTTTCTGTTTCTCCTTCAAATTTTCTGTATTGGCATTTTTTTTAGCCTCTTAAAAGCTTCTGCTTCACCACAATTGTCCTCCATACCCCAATCATCAAGTTGAAATGTGCCCATCGTGTATAGAAATCTGACTGGGACTTCTACACCTTTCATGCAGAGATTTCTCCTAATTACCTTCTTTGCTTTGGAGACACAGGCAGAAAAAAGTCAAATTCATAGACAAACAGAACAAAATTTGCAAGGATTTAATAGCAGTTTCGATGATCAGTATCCTAGCAACAGCAAAGTAAGCAGAGACAAGCTGCAATGTGGAAGGGCAATCTGGCAACAGGAGGGCAGGTAAACAGAATTAGATGTATTTAAAGTCCTATGAATGCCCCTTTCCAAATCACAGGTGTTACCTCTGATCCCTATGCTGATTACACATATAGGCTGGGATTTATCTGAGTGATGGGGGTCTTGACCTCCGGCAAAAGTGGCGCCGAGAACCCCACGTTGCCCCTTCTGTGGGAGGCCCACCAAATCAAGTACCAATTAGGCACTTGCTGGACAGCGGCGGGCCTTCCACAGGATCAATGGTGGCTGCTGACGGTGGAGCGCCCACTCGAGGCCCTGGAGCAACGCTGGACCCAGGCCACAGGGCGGGAGGGGTCTCCCATGGTGGGGGTCACGGGGAATGGGGGTGTAGCTGGGTCGGCACCGAGCAGGGGGGTGGCTCTCAGCGACCACCCCCTTTCCTGATGTCGGACCCTTGTTCAGGCACCAAGTGCCTTTTAACGAGGGACGCCACATCCCCACCCCCATCCCTGAGTCGGCAAGCAACCCGCACAGTAATTTTGCCGTGCACCCCATGTGGCGACAGGCCCGCCCGCTGCTCAGCTAATTGCAGTAGCGGCCTGATGAGGCCTTTAATTGGACATTATTGCCGACTTAAGGGCCTCAATTGGTGGCAGGGCGGGAAGGCCATTCACAAGCCTTCCCACCTGGACTTAATTTCAGTGGAGGCGGGAAGGTGGCAGGGTCCCCAACCCACCCCCATCCCACCCGATTACATGCTCTTCCCACCTCCAAACCCACCGCAGGGGAGAGTATAAAATTCCCCCCTTAGTGTCTATATAAATATCTTTCTCATATTCACATATATTATCAAATAGATTTCAGTTCTTATGCTTTGCAATAACATCTTTTCTCATTTATGTGCCAGATATAATTTTTAACTTAAAACAGCTTCAATAGCAGGCTTCACATTCCTTAGCATTGGCCAATGGTCAGTCCCCACACAGATAGCTTATCACCCTAAAGGGTCTCCAGTAAGTCAGGAAAAGAGACAGGTGAGGAATTAACTTCTCAGATTAAGTGCTCATTTAATCAACCAACTCATCCCCCTCTGAGGACTGCAGAAGAGGCAGGTAGGGACAGATGCAGTTAGCCAGTACAGAAGCCAAATCGGTGACAGGCCACCTCATAAGAGGAATGGCCACTTTATGAGTCATAAGCTTCCCATTATGGAGAAGTTGCATGCCACCAAACTTTCCCCCACTGAGGTGGCTCTTAGAAGGAATGCAAGAATACAAGGTAGGCAACAGATAATCTATATTCTCACCAAGGCCAAATATTGGGACAGCATCCATTAAAAAGGGATATTCATTTTGAGTAATCTCATAAACTGGCTTCACATACTTTGCAATGTATTGTGCAAATTGATTTTCTGGAGGGACATATGAATGTTGCAGTTACGAAGAAACATGCAGGCATGGTAGTAAAGATATTGGTAATGGTACTATTGCACTCCAGAGATGACTAGAGACATTTATTGCTGTGCCACCATTGCAGCTTTTACATGAAAGGCTTTTCAATCAGTGATGGATGTATCAGCTTCCTGATTGCACATCATCATCAGCTTTTGCACCATCTTCTTTCTCCTCCTCCCTCTCTGCCAGGGCTTGAGACTTACTTTTCTGTTTATCCGGCTGAAAGGGTTCCCTTCTCAAAATAAGAAAATTATGCAGATCCAGTTTATTTTCCAGATCTTCTCGGGGCTATACTTCAATATCCTATCTGATCTGTACAGGCAGCAAAATCTCTGTTTCGATATACAATTCTATTCCAGAAATACCCCTGAAATTCACAAATCTTCCACTGTAACACCAACAGGAGACAAGCAGAACCCTGAGATTCTCAAATCTTCCACAGTAATACCAGCAGAAGACAAGCAGAACCCTGAGATTCTCAAATCTTTCACAGTAATGCCAGCAGGAGACAAGCAGAATCCTGAGATTCTCAAATCTTTCATTGTAACACCAGCAGGAGACAAGCAGAACCCTGAGATTCTTAAATCTTCCACTGTAACACCAGCAGGAGACAAGCAGAACCCTGAGATTATCAAATCTTTCACAGTAATGCCAGCAGGAGACAAGCAGAATCCTGAGATTCTCAAATCTTTCATTGTAACACCAGCAGGAGACGAGCAGAACCCTGAGATTCTCAAATCTTCCACTGTAACACCAGCAGGAGACAAGCAAAACCCACAGGAAAAAAAAAACTTGGTTCTACCAGGTTTCCACCATTTCTAGGAGCTTCCTAGTTGCCTTGTAAGGGACAGAATCCCTGTCTACCCTTACAAGGCACATTACAATAAAGAAACAGAGTCAAGGGTGAGAACTCCATATATCTAGTTTCCTCTTTTCCTCTCTTTAAACTCATTTGGATCCAGCATATCTATGGAGGCTGATCTGTCAAATGAGCCGAGGACCTCACAGGTGGGGTTCAAACCTTGAAAGCAACCTGGACCCTCAAAGAAAATATTTTTGTTTTGAAACCGATTAGCTCCATTCCATAAGGGGCTGAGGGAAACATAGCCAAGATCAGGATTCTCACTAATTTCACTAATGTCCTTTAGGGAAGGAAATCTGCTGCCTTTACCTGGTCTGGACTACATGTGATTCCAGACCCAAGCAATGTGGTTGACTCTTAAAAATGTCCTCTGAAATAGCCTTGCAAGCCACTCAGTTCAAAGGCAATTAGGGATGGGCAATAAATGCTGGCCTAGCCAGTGACGTCCAGGTCCCACAAAATGAATAAAAAAAAGGATGGGGGATGCCTGAGCAACCCTTCTGTCTTGCTACAGGTGAGCAAAGCTTGTAGTTTCTAAGTGTATGAGGTAGATGGACATTACAGCTGTGCCAAAGGGGAGTTAGCACCCGCCTGTCTCTTGCTAACGAAGTATCCTCTCACTGACTCCACAAACTTCTGCGCTGTCAGAATGATGGACACAGGCAGGCACAAACACTCCTTAACTGCAGAGATCACAGTTGGGGGAATTTTGGTCCTCATATGGTCAACCAGAATTCAGGGGAGGAAGCATGTGCCTCACTGTATTTTCTTTCATCCTCTGTTCAAGGGTACTTCAGTCGTATTATTGTCAACAATAGTGGGGTATCCATTCAGTCTGCTTGCTTCTTAAAATAATGTTGGCATGATGGGCGGGTGTAAATGAAGGCACCGTGATGGCTGTAGTATACCTTGCAGTCATGTACATTATTCTATTTGTGTGGTCATCACCTATATTTTGTTGGATTGAAAGACTTTCCTTTTGAATTATGCTGTGGCAATGTTGTCAGGGGTCTTGATGGTTTCATCTGTGCCAGCAATGAGAACCTTTATTATAGACAAGCTTGTGACCTGGTAAAAGTGCTACATTCTCTCACGTTGTGCCCTCTTTGCCACAGGGAAAATTACAAATGCGTTTCCCCATCCCTAAAGCTTCTGTCATCTAATTGTGGGTATACCTACCCCACATGGACTGCAGCGGTTCAAGAAGGCTGCTCACCACCACCTTCTCATGGGCAATTAGGGTTGGGCTATAAATGCTGGCCTGGCCAGCAATGCCCACATCCCATGAAATGAATAATAAAAAGTAGTGTGATGGTTATGTTACTGGACTATCATTTCAAAGGACTAATAATTCAGAGATCATGAGTTCAAATCCCACCATGACAGTTTGAGATTTTAAATTCAAGTGAACACAAAATCGAGAAATAAAAAACTATTATCAATAAAATGTAGCCATGAAGGTGTTCCTTTGTTCTAAAAACCCAAGTGTTTCACTAATGTAGTTTAAGGAAGGAAACCTGCTATCCTTACCCAGTCTGGCTGACATGTAACATCAGCACAGTAGACTCCAAACGGCCTCGTGATGTGGCCAAGAAAACCAATTAGTTCTATCAAACCACGACAATGCAGTGATTCGAAAAGGAGGCCCACTACCACCTTCTCAGGGCAACTAAGAATGGGCAATAAATATTGATCTTGCCAGCAACACCCTCATCTCAAGAATTAATAATTTTAAAAAGGCTTGAACAATGTTGGCAATGTCACTAGTTGTGCCTAGGAAGGATTCAGTAGTGTTAATATTAATGCTGTGGTGATTCTCACAGCAGCAGGTTAGGCTATTTCTCTGATAGATCTTGCCCACAGGTCAAGCTCCAGAAAATGGCATCACCAGTGTACTGTGGCTGCCGTGCATTCTATTTACAGGATGCACTGCAGCAACTTGCCAAGGCTTCTTTGGCAGCACCTCCCAAACTTTTGAACTTCACCACCTAGAAGAACAATGCCAGCATATGCATGGGAATACTATCACCTCCAGGGTGCCCTCCAAGTCACTTGGCAATATATCGCCATTCCTTCATCATCATTGGGTCAAAGCCCTGGAGCTCCCCACCGAACACCTTCATTACACAGACTGCAGTGGCTCAAGAAGGCAGTCTATCACCATCTTCTTAAGGGCAACCAGGGATTCACAATAAATGCTGGTCTTACCAATGACATCCCAAGCATCAAAAAAGGTACTTAACTGGCTGCAGTGTTCTAAGACTGGAGAATGGAGAAAAAATCCAACAATGCTTCCCATTTTTTTTTATTTGGATGTTGCTTGTAGTTAGGATCTGGCTCAATTCTGATGCCTTTCCCAAGGTCAAACAGACTACGGACACTCACTGCCCAGATCACATATAAAGAATGGTTACTTGGTAAGATAACAGAGAGAGGTCAGCACCCACAGAACCATTCTCTGGCATGAGTAAAAACCCTTCATGAGAGTGGGGATAAAACTGAGGGGGGGGGGGGGCTGGTAAGAAAACAAATCCGGCAACATACTTAACAAGTAAGCATTTTCCTACAAGTAGTGGATGTAAGGACACTTGCCAATGACAGTTTCCTCTTCAGATATTAAACTGCAGCACTGTATGTTTCTCCACTTACAGTATGTTGGCATGGAAACAAGAATCTCTGATCAACATGAAAGGCATTGAGGGATCTGTTAGCCCCAACCTCTCTGCAATGCAGCCCTTCTGATTTCATAAACATAATCTAAGTATTCTTGACGATACTCATGAGTCGAACATACATTTTTCCTTAACTTTCATGAATATTCATAGCATTTTTTTCATCTGATGATTTAAAATATTGCATTATTTTTATTGTCTACAGGCTTAAACATAGTTTGACTGCATTCTGTGAGAGAACAATCAGTTATATGAGGAACAATTACAGGAAGAAATATATTATATACACTATCAATCTCACCTAAATTTCTTGCCACATTGTGCTACCTCTCTACCCCTCATGCTATGAATGCTTGTATTAATTCTTTCTAAGTTATATAAACTTCATTACATGTCCCACTGACCACAGGCACTCACAGTAATTATAATTACTTTTTTATTTATATAGAAACATTTTGTAAGTAGCACCCATTAGCTTTCATTGTGTGTTCAAAGATTGTAAAACAATCTTGAAATGTAACACCACAAAGATGACTTTACAGCAGCATCAAAACCATCTGATGGTGCTACAGCACTGGAACATGAGCTCAGGCTGATTATCATTCTGTACCGAGGAAGTGAAGATCGATTTACAGTCTTTTCAAATCTGCATGCTGGTCCCATTCAATTTTAGTGATTTCAATGCAACTCTTCACCAGGTAATTTCTGATCAGATAAAAGGTGACTTACTATTCTGCAGCATTTTTTTCCCCTTATTAGTCCAATATGCAGGGTGTCACTGATGCCAGCAAATACCGATCAGTAGCTCCCCCTGGCTTTGAAGCCTAAAGCAGAACTATGCCTACTGTGATTCAGCTATATGTTTGTAAATGCATGCAGTTCTTCTACTGTGAACACATTTCATCAATAAAGTTTTTTTCAAGTAAATGCACAGTTATTCATTGATTGTTTAAAGCACAAATATTTCATACAAAGGAGGAGTTCCAGAGAAGGGTGTAATAATAATTTCCTGGACTCAAAAGAGTCTTTTGTTTGAGTGGCCATAGTCCAGGAGCCAAACTCTGAGTGTGTTTTTTCGCCTCTGTGGCTCAGGTGCACTATGGCCAATTGCAGAAATCTGCCTGCCATTGTGGCTGAGATAGGAATACTCGGTGGAGACCAAAGATCAAACCTGGGACCTTCTAGGTCTGTATAGCTGGTGCAAATATCAGGAAGCTCTAACCCCAAATGTAAGGACAATATAGAAGACCACAAGATAGTTACAGCTTTGGAAGCCCATCTTAGCTCATCCATCTAGAATAAAGAAAAACTTCCTTGCCACCATCACATCATTTGTCCTTTAAATGAGTCCATGACTTTTTTTTGCCCACACAACCACAAAGATCATTTCAAATATTAACCACTTTTTGCATGAGAAAAATGCTTCTTGATTTCTGCCCTAAATTTCCATTTCGTCAGGGTTGGCCAATGCCCCGTTGTTCTACCATCTTGACATATTTTGAAGTATTTTCTGGTCTTAGTCATGCCATTTAATATCTTGCAACCTTCACAAGATCACAGGATAATTACAAAGGATGAAGGCTATTCATCCAGTCTTCGTCCGTTCATCCAGAAAGACCATCCAATTGTTTCTCAAATGATTCCAAAGTTTTTGATTCCAATACTTCATGCAGGGGCCCATTCCATGTATTTTTAAAAATTCATTCATGGAATGTGGGTATCACTAGCAAGGGCAGCATTTATTACCTATCTCTAATTGCCCTTGAGAAGGCAATGGTGAGCCGCCTTCTTGAACATTTGCAGTCCCTGTACATCCACAGTGCTCTTAGGAAGTGAGTTCCAAGATTTTGACCCAGCAATGCCAGGTGGATGCCAGTATTGTAGATATACTGGAACAACTTGGCTAGAGGCCAGGCTAGTTCTGGAGCACAAGTGTTAAGCATTATAGTTGGGATGCTGTTGGGGCCTATAGCCTTTGCTGCATCAAGTGCGCTCAGCCGTTTCTTGATATCATGTGGAGTGAATCGAATTGATTGAAGACTGGCTTCTGTGATGTTGGGGACCTCAGGAGGAGGCTGAGATGGGTCATTCACTCGGCACTTCTGGCTGAAGATGGTTGCAAATGCTTCAGCCTTTTCATTTGCACCCACTTTCTGGGATCCACCATCATTTCTACAATTCTCATTAAACCTTGTTTGATGGTAATGGTAGAATACATACTGATTGGAATACATATCTGTTGCTGCTGATGGCCTACAGAACCTCATGCATGCCGAATTTTGAGCTGCTCGTCTTTATGGAAGAAGAATTTCCCAATAACTAACTTAAATTTAACTTTTACTAGTTTCAACTTGTGGGACCTTTTCTATCACTGTTCAAAGTAATTCCATATCTTTTCCATATCATTTACTATCTTATTTACCTTTAAGACTACAAGACACTTGATACTCCAGATCAGTCCTGTGGTTCTTCTCTGAATTGTCCTCAATGTTATTTTCCATCATTTAGCCAATTTCTTACATTCCATCTGGTCCCCTCCTAGTTACCTCCAACTCCAGTTCTCCAGTCCTTCCATAAAACTCAATCCTTTGATGTAGGCTCTTCGCTGCATTGGCTCCATGGCATCAATGGTCCCTTTATGTGATGGAGACCAAAATGGTGTAGAGTACTCAAGAGGAGATCTGACCAGGGCATGATATTTTGGAACTGATACACAACTGACCTGTTTTATTGCTGCTCTACAGTGATTTACAAAGTTTGCTGGGACTTTTTCAAGGTTTTTCCCACCCCGCCACCAGTACTTCGGCGGAAATTCCACATATGGGTGTAAACTGTGTTTCTGTCAAACTTCCACCTAAGTTACAGCAGTGCAGCAGGCAGAGGCCCAATTTACCAGCGGTTAAGTGCTGAAAGTACTATTACTCCAACTGCCTCTTCACTTCACCTTTAGCTATTTCTACACAATTCATAGCATATCTGTGACATACAGAGCTGGATTTTAAATGCCCACCGCCGAGATCGGCAGCGAGCTTCAAAACTTCAGCACGGTGGCTCATTTAAATGTCCGAGGCAGAACCCCACCCCGCCCCGCCCCCCACCTCTGATGACATGGAGTGGAGGAAGCAGGCAGTCCATCCCCGGCAATGCGCAGGTGCCGACGCCATTTTTAAAGGACTTTGAGCCCTACAGTATAATTTACATTTTTAAAGGACTACGACCCATCTTAAAAAATAAAGTGATCCCGACCCTCTCCCGTCCCATATGCAGACAAATAATTACCTGCCCTCTCCCTCATCCAAAGTACTCACCTTGTGCTGCTGACCTTTCCCCCGAAAGTTCATCAACTTTTATCTTTAATCCTTCCCACCATCCCCTACACCAATCAAATTAATTTGACCCTGCTCCCTCCCCCACTGCCCCGCAGTGAAATACCTACCTCCTCCCCACCAGTGTCCTGCATCGGATCTCTGAATAGAGATGCAAAGGCGCGGGAGTGCTGGCAAACAGCACCAATATCGGAGCGGGATGGACGTCGGGATTGGGTAAGTGATTAATTCATTTATTTACATTGTTTCAAATATTTAAATTTTGCTCCCGTCAGCGAGCGCCGCGGGGGACCCATGAGGCCTTGCCGCTGCTGGCAATATGGGGCCAGGCCTTCCCGGCATCAAGGCCCGTGGCGGGCCTCTGCCGGAGGCATTTTCTGCCCCCACCCCACCCCCACCACAACCCCCAACATCAAGGAGGCTGTAAAATTCAGCCCTCAGTTTCACTCCAAAGTGTTATATCTTGCATTTAACTGTATTACATTTCATCTGCTACTGACATGCTCATTTGAAGATTTTATCTAAATGCCTTTGTAGGTCCTTGGCTATTGCCTTCCCATGTGTGCCTCCACATCAATGTGAATCAAATTAAAAATATCCGAGGCCTTTACTAATAGCACCTAATGCATATCCATACCAAGGCTACTGTATAACAACAAGAACTTGTATATATATATATAGCACCTTGAATGTAATAAAATGTCCCAAGGCACTTCACAGTGGCATTATAAAACAAAATATGACACTGAGCCACATAAGGAGATATTAAGGCAAATGACCAAAAGCGTGGTCAAAAAGGTAGGTTTTAAGGTGTGTCTTAAAGGAGGAAAGCGAGGTAGAGAGGTGGAGAGGTGTAGGGAAGGAATTTCAGAGCTTGGGGCTTAGGTAGCTAAAGGCACGGCCACCAATGGTGGAGCGATTAAAATTGGAGATGCTCAAGAGGCTGGAATTAGAGGAGCACAGATAAATCGGAGGGTTGTGGGGCTGGAGGAAATTACAGAGATAGGGAGGGGCGAGGCCATGGAGGGATTTGAAAACAAGGATGAGAATTTTTAAATGGAGGGGTTGTTTAACCAGGAGCCAGTGTAAGGCAGAGAGCACAGGTATGACGGATGAATGGCATTTGGAGGGAGTTTTGGATGGCCTCAATTTTATGGATATGGAGGCCACTCAGGAGTGCATCCGAATAGTTAAGTCTAGAGGTAACAAAGGCATAGATGAGGGTTTCAACAAAGAGCTGAGGTGGGGCAGAGACGGGCGATGTTACAGAGGTGGAAATAGGCGGCACTGATATGTGGTTGAAAGCTCATCTCGGGGTCAAATATGACACCAAGGTCACGAACAGTCTGGTTCAGCCTCCGACAGTTGTCAGGGAGAGGGACGGAATTAGTGGCGAGGGAGCAGAGTTTGGAGCAGGGATTGAAGACAATAGCTTTAATTGTCCCAATATTTAATTGGAGGAAATTTCTGCTCATCTAGTACTGGATATTGGATAGGCAGCCTGACAATTTAGAGATAGTGGAGGGGTTGAGAGATTTGGGGTGGGGTGAGGTAGAGCTGGGTGTCGTCAGCGTACATGTGGAACCTGATGTGTTTTTGAATCATGTCACCGAGGGCAGCATGTAGATGAGAAATAGGCGGAGTCCAAGGATAGATCCTTGGGGAACAGCAGATATAATTTTAAGGGAATGGGAAGAGAAGCCATTGATGGTGATTCTCGGCTATGATTAGATAGATAGGAACGGAATCAGGCAAGTGCAGTCTCACCCAGCTGGATGATGGCGGAGAGGCGTTGGAGGAGGATGGTGTGATCAACTGTGTCAAAAGCTGCGGACAGGTCAAGAAGGATGAGGAGGGATAGTATGTTTTTGTCACAAACACATAGGATGTCATTTGTGGCTTCGATAAGAGCTATTTTGGTTGTGGCGGCGGGTGGTGGGGGGTGGGGGTGGGGAGCCTGGTTGGATGGATGCATAAATGGGAGTTGCAGGGAAGACGGGCATGAATTTGGGGAGTAACAAGATGTTCAAGGATATTGGAGAGGAAACGGAGGTTGGAGATGAAGTGATCAGTGATGGCCTTAACTGTCGTTGATACTATGGGGTAGTGAGGACACGGCATGGTCAAGCGGGTGGCTGTGAAATGGGTTGGGGAGTTTATATGGAGGGTGAGATGAAGGGAGGATAGGAAGGCAGCGAGCTCACAGGAGAGAGAACATGATGAATTGAGATGGAGGTGAAAAGATGAAAGATGAGAAGTTTGCAAGGACAGAGGGGTCAAAGGTTTTTTTTTGAGGAGAGGGGTGATGACAGCATATTTGAAGAAGAAAGGGACAAAACTTGAGAGTCATTAACAATGTTAGCTAGCATGGGAGCCAGGAAGGGAAGTTGGGTGGCCAGTAGTTTAGTGGGAATAGGTCGAGAGAGCTGGAGGTGGGTCTCATGGACAAGATGAGTTCGGAGAGGGCATGAGGGAAGATAGGAGAGAAACTAGAGGAGGAAGTTTAGGACTAGGTAAGCAGGGAGTCTTAGAGGAAGTATGGCCCAGTGGGCTAGGGAAAGGAAAGGAAGTGACAGAGGCAGCTGATCAGATGGTCTCATTCTTGAAATCCATAAGCTCCTCGCACTTGTCGTTGGAGGTGAGGGTGGAGGAGACAGGAAGAGGGGTTTAAGAAGATGTCTTGCAGTATCGAAAAAAAGCTGGGGTTACCTTTTCATTCCAGGATGATCCTGGAATACTAAACAGTTTTTGCAGATTAGAGCAGGACCCAATAGAGCTTTATGTGTTCTAGCCAGATCTGGCAGTGAATGGATAAAGCAGTTGTCCACCATATCTGTTCAAGTCTGCATCCCTTGTACTTAAGAAAGTGGAGATGAGGGCGGTACCAGGGGAAATGGCCAGGGTGAGAGAGAGTAATGGTTTTAATGGGTACTGGGGAATCAAAGGTGGAGGTGAGCGTGTGGTTGACAAGATCAGCAGCTACAATGGCGTGGTGAACGGAGGTCATAGGCTACTTGTGAGTGCAGTTTTAAGTGAATTGGAGGATTGTTTTTTTCCAGGGTGGATACAGAAGGAAGTAGGGTTTGGACAGGGAACCAGGATGTTGGTGGAGAGTGATGCAAGGAAGTGATCAGTAATGGCCTTAACTGTCATTGATACTATGGGGTAGTGAGGACACGGCATGGTCAAGCGGGTGGCCGTGAATACGGGTTGGGGAGTTTACATGGAGGGTGAGATGAAGGGAGGATAGGAAGGCAGCGAGCTCACAGGACAGAGAACATGATGAATTGAGATGGAGGTTAAAAGATGAAAGATGAGAAGTCATTCAGTGTAGAGGATAAGGGAGGAAAACAGTGAAGATAGCTCATAGAGAAAATTGGCATGGAACTTGGGTGGTTGGTAGAGAACCAGGATTTTAAATGAGAGGTGACAGGGATAGAACAAGGTGCGATGCTCAAAGGAGGAGTAAGGGCCAAAGGATGAGGAGAACAGACCCGGGTGAGATTGGTTATAAGAGCCACACAACCACCATGACAATCTGGGTGAAGCAAGTGATGAAAGGTGTGGCCAGGCAGGGAGGTTTCAGCTATGGGGAGGTTTACGAGAATGCATATTCTCAGACATATGTTTTTTTAAATACTTAATAGATATGGGGATTTTGCAGCAGAGTGTTATCACGCTGTCTTTTCACCTTCAATTCACTTTTGATATGATGCTATACAGTTGGAATTAATCTTTTTGCTTAATACAATGTCTATTTATACACGATGCAATTAAAATAAAACAAAACTTGAAAAAGTATGAATTTGTATAGCTAACTGCACTATTTTCAAACATAACTTTTTGGAGCTATATTTGCAGTAAGGCAAATGCAATCAGTTTTCTTCAACACTATTTGAAGACCTCCTATTTCACACATCGTACATATAATTTCATGTAAATAATGTTTGTGATCCATTGCACCAGAACAGAGGTTAAGGTGGATTATTATGAATTCAGTCTGTTGCAGGTATCTACTGAGCTCAGTGATGTTGTTTCCTTAAGCCTTCTAATTACCTTTTTTTGAAACAGAAGTTAAGTTTCACTGCCTTGCACCTTCTAATGTGGTAGCAGAACTAAGGAGCATAACATTAAAACTGCCTTGTGATCTGGACTGTGTTACAGTCAGGTGAGGAGGGATCGAAGAGCTTCCCGCTTTTCCCTCTCCTTGTTTGACTACAACAGGTTTAATTTTTTTTAACGACCTTCTGGTCTGCTATTCTGTGACCTTGTCCTATTTCTACCTTCTCCTTTGTTATCTCTTGCCCCACCCCCGCTTTACTTGCTTATAACCTTTTACATTTCTAATATCTGCTAGTTCTGAAAAAGGGTCACTGACCTGAAACATTAACTCTGCTTCTCTCTCCACAGATGCTGCCAGACCTACTGAGTATTTCCAGCATTTCTTGTTTTTATTGTAATTAATTTTTTTTTAAGTGGATGTACTGGCCAATTCAGTAGGTGTTTGATTATTTACTTGCTTATTTACTTCATAACAAGAACCAATCAGACATGTTTTCTTAAGTTTAACAGTGAAAGAGGTTAACTTTATTGTACTGAAACCAAACTAAGTAAAATAATAAACTACGCTCCAACTTTCACACGCACAGACATACACACACACAAATAGGTTATAGAGTGGGGAAGGGTAGATTGGTCGAGTTAGAGTCCATAGAAAAAGTGGGCATACAGTCTATTGAATTTGGTGATTCGGCTGGCTTCCAGCTGAATTTGGTGGTCCTGAGGCTTCTGGTTTGAAGTGATAGGTGATTGATTTGGTGGGTCTCTTGGAGACAGTAATGCGGATGTTTTCCTCCAAGGGGTTTCTGGTTGTAGCTGGAGTATGCAGAGGTGGTCAATCAGCGGGCAGGGTTTGAAACTTGCAAACTGGAATGAAGAGGGAGAGAGAGAGGGGAGAAACCCCCACTTGGGTTTTCACTTGTCAGAGTCCAGATGTTTCTCAGCCTGCTGCAGAGAAACACCAGCTTGAAACACAGATGGGGGGGCTTGTCACATGACAGTCACCTAGTGATTCAAGCATAGTAGCTAGCAGTGTACTTCTTTTTTCAACTAAAACAGCCCATGCCGAGAGATTTCTTTCTCACAACTAGGGTACCATTGTTCAAGTAATAGTCTTGATGCCTTGTTAATGGGAACAGGCAGTTTCCTTAAATTTCCCAGGCCTTGGTTCTTGCTGGGATGGAGCAGACTCTTCGTCTCACTAGTGGCTAGTGAGATAGTTGATGCATTAGTTGTAATTTTCCAAAATTCCCTAGATTCAGGGAAGGTTCCGTTAGATTGAAAAATAGCAAACTCAACTCCTTTATTCAAAAAGGGAGGGAAACAGAAAGCAGGAAACTACAGGCCAGTTAGCTTAACATCTGTCATAGGGAAAATGTTAGAAGCTATTACTAAAGACATTATCGCAGGGCATTTAGAAAAATTCTAGGTAATCAGGCAGAGTCAACATGGTTTTGTGAAAGGGAAATCATGTTTAACCAATTTACTGGAATTCTTTGAGGGAGTTACATGTGCTGTGGATAAAGGGGAACCGGTGGATGTACTGTACTTAGATTTCCAGAAGGCATTTAATAAGGTGCCATATCAAAGGTTATTGCAGAAAATAAAAGCTGATGGTGTAGGGGGTAACATATTGGCATGGATAGAAGATTGGCTAGCTAACAGGAAGCAGAGAGTAGGCATAAATGGGTCATTTTCTGGTTGGCAAGACGTAACAAATGGTGTGCCGCAGGTATCTGTGCTGGGGCTTCAACTTTTTACAATTTATATAAATGACTTAGATGATGGGACCGAAGGTATGGTTGCCAGGTTTGCTGATGATGCAAAATTAGTTAGGAAAGCCTATAAATCCAACCCGAGGATTAAGGCCCAGTCTCTTACCTTCTGGGAACGGAGCGGAGAGCAGTCGAACCTCTTCCAGCGCGCCGGAGTTTTGAAAAGAAAGCCAACAGTGACATCAGAGGAGAGCTGCAAGGTGATTGGTTGGTGAGTAGCAGCTGTTAGTACATTTAAATATCTTTAAAAAAATAAGGGGAAAGATTTTTTTGTTGAAAAAAAAACCTCTGGTGATAAGGTCAGTACGACTAAAGTGTTTTTTTTTAAGGACTTTAGATTAGAGTGGGTAGAATAAGGCCCCTAGTGTAATTAGTATTTTTTAATTAAGGGAGTAACTAATTAACCTAAGGGTAAGTCATGGCAGTAGAGCTCAGCCCCGTGCTATGCTCCTCCTGCACTATGTGGGAAATCAGGGATGTTTCCAGTGTCCCTGACGATCATGTGTGCAGGAAGTGTATCCATCTGTAGCTACTGGCTACCCGCATTAAGGAGCTGGAGCTGTGGGTGGATTCACTATGGAGCATCCGCAATGCTGAGGACATCGTGGATAGCATGTTTAGTGAGGTGGTCACACCGCAGGTAATGGCTGCACAGGCACAAAAGGGATGGGTGACCATCAGACGGAGTAGTAGGCGCAGACAGGTAGTGCAGGAGTCCCCTGTGGCCATCCCCCTCTCAAACAGATATACCGCTTTGGATACTGTAGGGGGGGATGACCTCCCAAGTTCGTGGCACCACGGAGGGCTCTGCTGCACAGCAGGGGAGGAAAAGAGGTGGAAGAGCTATAGTGATAGGGGATTCTATCGTAACGGGTGCAGATAGGCGTTTCTGTGGCCGCAAACGAGACTCCAGGTTGGTAGGTTGCCTCCCTGGTGCTAGGGTCAAGGATGTCTCAGAGCGGCTGGAAGACATTCTGAAAGGGGAGAGTGAGCAGCCAGAGGTCGTGGTCCATATTGGTACTAACGACATAGGCAAGAAGAAAGATGAGGTCCTGCAAAGTGAATATAGGGGGTTAGACAGCAGGTTAAAAAGCAGGACCTCTAGGGTTGTTACTCCCTGTGCCACGTGCTAGTGAGGGTAGGAATAGGAGGATAAGGCAAATGAATGCGTGGCTGAAGAGCTGGTGTAGGCGGGAGGGCTTCAGCTACTTGGATCATTGGGATCTCTTCTGGTGCAGAGGTGACCTGTACAAGAAGGACGGGTTGCATCTGAACTGGAAGAGGACCAATATCCTTGCGGGGAGATTTGTTAGTACTACTCGGGAGGGTTTAAACTAGTCTTGCAGGGGGGTGGGACCCAAAGTAGGACAGGGAGCGTGGAAGGTCTGGTAGGCTAAATTGCATTTACTTTAATGCAAGAAGTCTTACAGGTAAGGCAGATGAACTCAGAGAATGGATCGGTACATGGGATTGTGATATTATAATTATTACGGAAACGTGGTAGAGGGATGGGCAGGACTGGCAGCTCAATGTTCCGGGGTACCGATGCTTCGGAGGTAAGAGAGGAGGGGGAGCTGGAGGTAAGAGAGGAGGGGGAGTTGCGCTATTGATTAGGGAGGACATCGCATCAGTCCTTAGAGAGGATATCCCAGGGGGAACATCCAGCGAGGCCATATGGGTAGAATTTAGAAATAAGAAAGGGGTGATCACTTTGATGGGATTATACTATAGGCCCCCCAATAGTCAGAGGGAATTGGAGGAGCATGTATGGAGGGAAATCACAGATAGGTGCAGGAATTATAGGGTTGTAATAGTAGGTGATTTTAAATTCCCTAATATTGACTGGGACTGCCTTAATGCTAAGGGATCAGATGGAGAAGAATTTGTTAAGTGTGTCCAGGATAGTTTTCTGAAGCAGTATGTGGATGGCCCTACTAGAGAAGGGGCTACACTCGACCTCCTCTTAGGAAATGAGGATGGTTGATGTGTCAGTAGGGGAGCACTTTGGGACCAGTGACCATAACTCTATTAGCTTCAAGATAGTTATGGAAAAGGTCCTCAGGTTGAAGTCCTAAATGGGGGGGAAGGCTAATTTCAATGGCATCAGACAGGAACTCTCAATAGTTGAACGGGAGAGGCTGTTTACAGGTAAAGGGACGTCTGGCAAGTGGGAGGCTTTTAAAAGTGAGATAGGAAGAGTTCAGGGCCGGCATGTTCCTATTAGATGGAAGGGCAAGGCTGGCAAGTTTAGGGACCTTGGTTGACGAGGGATATTGAGGGTCTGGTCAGGACAAAGAAGGAGGCATATGTCAGGTATAGACAACTGGGATCAAGCGAGTCCCTCGAGGAGTATAGGGGATGTAGGAGTACACTTAAGAAGGAAATTAGGAGAGCGAAAAGGGGCCATGAGATTTCCCTGGCAGATAAGATAAAGGAGAATCCTAAAAGATTCTATAAGTATGTTAAGAGTATAAGGGTAGCTAGGGAGAGAGTAGGTCCCCTTAAGGATCAGTGTGGCAATCTATTTGTGAAGCCACGGGAAATGGGCAAGGTCTTAAATGAATACTTCTCATCTGTATTTACCATGGAGAAGGTCATGGAAGCTAGTGAGTTCAAGGGAGGGAACAGCGATATCCTGGAGCATATCAACATTACAAAGGAGGAGGTGTTGGAGGTTTTGAAGCGCATTAAGGTGGATAAATTTCCAGGACCTGACCGGATGTATCCTAGAATGCTATGGGAAGCAAGGGAGGAGATTGCTAGGGCCCTGGCAGAGATTTTTGTATCATCGTTAGCCATGGGTAAGGTACCGGATGACTGGAGGATAGCTAATGTTGTGCCTTTATTTAAGAAGGGCAGCAGGGATAAGCCAGGGAACTACAGGCCGATGAGCCTTACATCAGTGGTGGGAAAGTTATTGGAAGGGATTCTGAGAGACAGGATTTATATGCATTTGGAAAGGCATTGTCTGATTAGGGATAGTCAGCATGGCTTTGTGCGTGGGAAATCATGTCTCACTAATTTGATTGAGTTTTTCAAGGAGGTGACCAAGAGGATTGACGAGGGCAGGGCGATGGACGTTGTCTACATGGACTTTAGCTAGGCCTTTGACAAGATCCTGCATGGTAGGCTGGTCCAGAAGGTTCCAACGCATGGGAGAGCTAGCCAATTGGATACAAAATTGGCTTGGTGATAGGAGGCAGAGGGTGGTACTGGAGGGGTGTTTTTCAGATTGGAGGCCGGTGACCAGTGGTGTGCCACAGGGATCGGCGCTGGGTCCTCTGTTGTTTGTCATATATATGAATGACTTGGATGTGAATGTAGGGGGCATGATTAGTAAGTTTGCAGATGACACCAAAATTGGTGGTATAGCGGACAGTGAAGAAGGTTGTCTAAGGTTACAACAGGATATAGATTAACTAGGAAAGTGGGCAAGGGATTGGCAAATGGAATTTAACGCAGACAAGTGCGGAGTGATGCATTTTGGGAAGTTAAACCAGGGCAGGACATATACAGTGAATGGCAGGGCCCTGGGGAGTGTTGTTGAGCAGAGAGACCTTGGGGTGCAAGTACATCGTTCCCTGAAAGTGGCAACACAGGTAGACAGGGAGGTGAAGGAGGCGTATGGCATGCTTGCCTTCATCGGCCAAGGCATTGAGTACAAGAGTTGGGACGTCATGTTGCAGTCGTACATAACGTTGGTTAGGCCGCATTTGGAGTACTGTGTGCAGTTCTGGTTGTCGCACTACAGAAAAGATGTGATTAAGCTAGAGAGGGTGCAGAAAAGATTCACAAGGATGTTGCCTGGTTTGGAGGGCTTGAGTTATAAAGAGGGTTTGGTAAGGCTGGGTCTGTTTTCCCTGGAGCGAAGGAGGCTGTGAAGGGACATGATAGAGGTATATAAAATTATGAGAGGCATAGATAGGGTAGATAGCCAGAGTCTGTTTCTTATGGTAGGGATGACTAAAACTGGAGGGCATAGATTTAAGGTGAGAGGGAGGAGGTTTAAAGGGGATCAAAGGGGTAAGTTTTTCACACAAAGAATAGCGGGTATTTGGAATGAGCTGCCAGAGGAGGTGGTGGAGGCAGGAACAGTAGCAACATTTAAGAGGCATCTGGACAGGTACTTGAATGAGTAAGGCATAGAGGGATATGGAATGCAGGCAGGTGGGATTAGTATAGATAGGCATTATGGTCAGCATGGACGCAGTGGGCCGAAGGGCCTGTTTCTATGCTGAACGACTCTATGACTCTATAAAGTAACTTGTGAAGAGGACAAAAGGAGGCTATAAAGGGATATAGATAGGTTAAGTGAGTGGGCAAAAACCTGGCAAATGAAGTATAATGTGGGAAAGTGGGAAAGTGGGAAATTGTCCATTTTGGCAGGAAGAATAAAAAAGCATATTATCGAAATAGTGAGAGATTGCAGATCTCTGAGATACAGAGGGATCTGGGTGTCCTTGTGCATGAATCGCAAAAGAATTGCATGCAGGTACAGCGCGTAATTCGGAAAGCTATAGAATGTTATCGTTTATCGCGAGGGGAATTGAATACAAAAGTAGGGAGGTTATGTTTCAGTTATACAGGGCAGTGGTGAGACCACATCTGGAGTACTGTGTACAGTATTGGTCTCCTTATTTAACGAAGGATGTAAATGCATTGGAGGCAGTACAGAGAAGGTTTACTAGACAAATACCTGGAATGGGTGGGCTGTCTTACGAGGAAAGATTGGACAGGCTAGGCTTGTATCCACTGGAGTTTAGAAGAGTAAGAGGCGACTTGATTGAAACATATAAGATCCTGAGGGGCCTTGACATGGTGGATGTGGAAAGGATGTTTCCCCTTGTGGAAGAATCTAGAACTAGGGGTCACTGTTTAAAAATGAGGGGTCGCCCATTTAAGACAGAGATGAGGAGAAATTCTTTCTCTCAGAGGGCTGTGAGTCTTTGGAATTCTTTTCCTCAAAAGGTGGTGAAAGCAGAGTCTTTGAAGATTTTTAAGGCAGAGGTAGATAGATTTTTGATAAGCGAGGGGGTGAAAGGTTATCAGGGTTAGGTGGAAATGTGGAGTAATCAGTTCGGCCATGAACTTATTGAATGGTGGGGCAGGCTCAAAGGACCGAGTGGCCTACTCCTGCTTCTAATTCATATGTTTGTATGTTCATCTGTCTCCAATCTCACAGGCCTTGCTATGTAGAGGCCTGCTACCCGACCCGAACCCGACGGGACCCGACGACATGTGTCGGGTTCGCGTCGGGCCGGGCCCATTTTCCGGATCCGGCTTTCGAGCTCGGGCCGGGTCGGGTCGGACACATAGGGTAAGTGCTCTGCTGGTAAGTATTGAAATTAAAAAACTTACCTGAGATGGGAGTCCGGGACAAAACTGAGTCCGTGCAGTGAGCAAGTGACATCACTATGACGGCATCACGCATGCGCTGCAGCTTCTTGCAGGTTCGGTGTCAGGAAGGTAAGTAAATGGATGGTCAGGTCGGGCTCGAGTCAGGTCAAGGCAGGGGCCGGTTCGGGTTGGGTCGGGCTTGGGGCAAAATTGGAGGGACTCCGGCTGGGTAGTGCTCAGGTCCGCTGTAGTTCGGTCGGGTTCAGGTTTGGTTCTATTTTCCCGACCTGAGCAGGTCTCTACTGCTATGTAGGATACAGTGTTACAAATTAGGTAGCCATCCTAAGTTGCTAGCAAAGTCAACTTTTATCTATTCCTTTTTAATTTCATTAAAAAATATAAATATCGGTCTCCAGCCGGTGGATTAAAAAAAATAATATTCAAGATAACATGTTGGCATGACAACTGGATCTCTGTGTCTTAAGCACAGGTACTCCTTTAATCTTTCCTAAGAACAGACTGAGTTAACACTAGTCAAGGAGTTCTTTGGTTTGATTCGTAAGCAGCTGTATTTCAAAATAAGTAAAACATACAGAATACTGTGCATGATGACAGTAACTCGTTACAATTGGTTCAACTTCTGTTTACCGTTACAAAAATAAAAAAAATGTGTTTGTTAGCCCACTTCAACAGGCCCCTTCACTTTATGTAAAAACATTAATTCTTACTAACTTGGCAGAGCTTCCCCACTTGCAACCTGCTGTTGCCTGACTGACTTCCATAGCCTTTCTGCTGCCTTGACTGACTTCATTTGTCTGTGTTGACTCTTAAAAATTCTCCTTCAAAGAACAGCAGTAATCAAAGATATTTGTCAATACCATGGTGCAAGATGCCTCCTTAAATAACCAGATCATTGCCAACAAATGTGCGATTGCTTGGGACATATGCAAAACTCCCCATCCTGCAATTCGATCATGATTTCAAGCAAGCATCTGTACATTATAAAATTATCACTCTATTTATCATTGACTTAAATGAAGGAATAGCGAGCCGTACATCCATTTGGTGATGACACTAAGTTAGCTGGCACAACAAGCAATGAAGATGGGAGCAGAAAGTTGCAAAGGGATATTGATAGATTAAGTGAATGGTCAAAACTGTGGCAGATGGAGCTCAATGTGAGAAAGTATAACGGCACCCACTGAGGACCAAGAAAGATAGATCAGAATATTTTCTAAGCAGTAAGAAGCTAGGAACTATGAAGGAACAGATGAACAGATAGTACATGCATTCAGGTACAGAAATCACTAAAAACTAGTCGACGGGTACAAAAAAAGTAATGAAAAAGGCTAATAAAATGTTAGCCTTTATCTCAAGGGACTTGGAATACAAAAAAGTGGAGGCTCTTCCACTGTAGACAACAGAGTGTTGATGCCATGTGGAATGGCGCCACACGGCTTGAGTCAGACTCCTCCATGTTTTCAACCATGATGCTGAAAATCATTAGCGGGCCTTGTAATACTGGCTATAACGACTTGAGAAAGGCCAGACATTTTCTCTCATAGCGATGCCTCTGAAGTTCTCATCTCTCCAATGGTCAGCAGAGCTGTAAGAGGGCCTCGCTCATTGGCGACCTGTCTTCTGGGTTGTTCCTATTATTACTACCTGCTGTACTCACTGTTGCTATTCCTGTGAGGTCACTGAATCTCTTTCTACATTGAACTCAGATCCAGGGGGTGAAGCTGTCGACACTGACCCTTTCAGTCACCTCTGTTCAGACCTGATGGATATTCATCCAGGGGATCTCCCTGCAGTATTTCCCTTCTTGCTGTAACCTCCTCTACCAGGACCTCCAGATAGGCATCAAAGATCCTGGAGGCAGTCCTGCGACTTTTTAAATTTATTCATGGGATGTGGGTGTCGCTGGCCAGGCCAGCATTTATTGCCCATCCCTAATTGCCCTTGAGAAGGTGGTGGTGAGCTGCCTTCTTGAACCGCTGCAGTCCATGTGAGGTAGGTACACCCACAGTACTGTTAGGAAGGGAGTTCCAGGATTTTGACCCAGCGACACTGAAGGAACGGCGATATAGTTCCAAATCAGGATGGTGTGTGACTTGGAGGGGAACTTGCAGGTGGTGGTGTTCCCATGCATTTGCTGCCCTTGTCCTTTGAGGTGGTAGAAGGCGTGGGTTTGGAAGGTGCAGTCGAAGGAGCCTTGGTGCGTTGGTGCAGTGCATCTTGTAGATGGTACACACTGCTGCCACTGAAGGGAGTGAATGGGGTATGTAGACGGGGTGCCAATCAAGCAGGCTGCTTTGTCCTGGATGGTGTCGAGCTTCTTGAGTGTTGTTGGAGCTACACCATCCAGGCAAGTGGAGAGTATTCCATCACACTCCTGACTTGTGCCTTGTAGATGGTGGACAGGCTTTGGGGAGTCAGGAGATGAGTTACTCGTCACAGGATTCCTAGCCTCTGACCTGCTCTTGTAGCCACGGTATTTATATGGCTACACCAGTTCAGTTTCTGGTCAATGGTAGCCCCTAGGTTGTTGATAGTGTGGGATTCAGCGATGGTAATGCCATTGAATGTCAAAGGGAGATGGTTAGATTCTCTCTTGTTGGAGTAGGTCATTGCCTGGCACTTGTGTGGCGCAAATGTTACTTGCCATAAATCAGCCTGGATATTGTCCTGGTCTTGCTGCATTTCTACACGAACTGCTTCAGTATCTGAGGAGTCACGAATGGTGCTGAACATTGTGCAATCATCAGCAAACATCCCCACTTCTGACCTAATGATTGAAGAAAGGTCATTGATGAAGCAGCTGAAGATGGTTGGGCCTAGGACACTACCCTGAAGAACTCCTGCAGTGATGTCCTGGAGCTCAGATGATTGACCTCCAACTACCACAACCATCTTCCTTTGCATTAGGTATGACCCCAACCAGCGAAGAGTTTTCCCCTGATTCCCATTGACTTCAGTTTTGCTAGGGCTCCTTGATGCCATACTCGGTCAAATGCTGCCTTGATGTCCAGGGCAGTCACTCTCACCTCACCTCTTGAGTTCAGTTCTTTTGTCCATGTTTGAACCAAGGCTGTAATGATATCAGGAGCTGAGTGGCCCTGGCGGAGCCCAAACTGAGCGTCACTGAGCAGATTATTGCTAAGCAAGTGTCGCTTGATGGCACTGTTGATGACACCTTCCATTACCTTGCTGATGATTGAGAGTAGACTGATGGGGCGGTAATTGGCCGGGTTGGACTTGTCCTGTTTTTTGTGTACAGGACATACCTGGGAAATTTTCCACATTGCCGGGTAGATGCCAGTTTTGTAGCTGTACTGAAACAGCTTAGCTAGGGGCGCAGCAAGTTCTGGAGCACAGGTCTTCAGTACTATTGCCAGAATATTGTCAGGGCCCATAGACTTTGCAGTATCCAGTGCCTTCAGTCATTTCTTGATATCACGCGGAGTGAATCGAATTGGCTGAAGTCTGGCATCTGTGATGCTGGGGACTTCAGGAGGAGGCTGAGATGGATCATCAACTCGGCACTTCTGGCTGAAGATTGTTGCAAATGCTTTTGCCTTATCTTTCGCACTGATGTGCTGGGCACCCCCATCATTGAGGATGGGGATATTTGTGGAGCCACCTCCTCCAGTTAGTTGTTTAATTGTCCACCACCATTCACGGCTGGATGTGGCAGGACTGCAGAGCTTAGATCTGATCCATTGGTTATGGGATTGCTTAGCTCTGTCTATCGCATGCTGCTTACGCAGTTTGGCACGCAAGCAGTCCTCTGTTGTAGCTTCACCAGGTTGACACCTCATTTTGAGGTCTGCCTGGTGCTGCTCCTGGCATGCCCTCCTGCACTCTTCATTGAACCAGGGTTGGTCACAAGCTTGACGGTAATGGTAGAGTGGGGAACATGCCGGGCCATGACGTTACAGATTGTGGTTGAGTACAATACTGCTGCTGCTGATGGGCCACAGTGCCTCATGGATGCCCAGTTTTGCATTGCTAGATCTTTTCAAAATCTATCCCATTTAGCATGGTGATAGTGCCACACAACACGATGGACAGTATCCTCAATGTGAAGGCAGGACTTCGTCTCCACAAAGACTGTGCGGTGGTCACTCCTACCAATACTGTCATGGACAGATGCATCTGTGGCAGGCAGATTGGTGAGGATGAGGTTAAGTATGTTTTTCCCTCTTGTTGGTTCCCTCACCACCTGCCGCATACCCAGTCTAGCAGCTATGTCCTTTAGGACTCGGCCAGCTCGATCAGTAGTGGTGCTACCAAGCCACTCTTGGTGATGGACATTGAAGCCCAGCACCCAGAGTACATCCTGCGCCCTTGCCACCCTCAGTGCTTCCTCCAAGGCGTGTTCAACATGGAGGAGTACTGACTCATCAGCTGAGGGAGGGCAGTAGGTGGTAATCAGCAGGAGGTTTCCTTGTCCATGTTTGACCTGATGCCATGAGACTTCATGGGGTCCGGAGTTGATGTTGAGGACTCCCAGAGAAACTCCCTCCCGACTGTATACCACTGTGCCGTCACCTCTGCTGATCTGTCCTGCCGGTGAGACAGGACAGGACTTATCCTCCAATTAATCTTTCTTCCAGCAAGGCAATAACATCAGGTGCAAAGGAATACAATCTCTCCTTAAGAGGCGCATTCTTGCTTTAAATAGGCCTCGAACAACCTACTGAAAATCTTGCCGCAAAAGGGGACAGGCTGTACATTTACCCATTACGATTGGTTGGTCAGCCTATTAATCATATTCAAATGAGGCCCGAGAGTTAAAATCACCCATGCCTCATCCTGGCAACGTTTGCTGCTCACCCTGCTTTCTGACCATCCAATTTTCACTTCCTGTCAAAATCAGGACTTAAAGTTTCTCAATTGTCACAGCAAAACAATTGATATTTCCTATAGTTAAATCATACATATTATACATTTGGTGAGCTTAATCCAAGATAATATTAAAATTCATGTTTCCATAGTGAAAACAGGTACTAGGCAAAGTTCAAAGTAGCACTAAATGTTCTCAGGTATGTCACTTAACTTTGAATATTAAATACAAAGAATACAATTTTACTCAAGCAATAGCAGGTTCACAGGGGTTTTGATTATGTGTTGATTCAGATTTCTTCAATTCATTTTTTAATCATCTTCCTGCTGGCAATCTTCTTCTTTGTGTTCTTTTCAAAGCTCCTTCACCTCCAAAATCTTTCACAGGCTTACCTGAAAGACTTCCAAAAGTATTTTAATTTTGATAGAACAATCATAAAGAAGAGGATAAGTCTAAAAAGGGGGCAAGGGCACTAAAAGACCAAGAAGGCAATCTCAAAAAATAAAGGGGTGGTATAGGTGCTTAACAATGGCCTTCATTACCAACCCTGGCTTTTATACAAGTTTTGGAACCACACTACTTGTTGCAAGTACCCCAGAGTCAATCAGGAGAGAGCCAAAAATAAATTTACCTGGGTATACTTGATTGGCAATATCCACTGTACAACAATCTCACGACAGAACTCCAGATTTACAAACCAGATACATTAGCTTGCTATAGGATGCCACCTTGGTTCACTTAATTGCAATGCTTAATAAAGAATTAAACTAGATGGACTGTAAAAAATCACTTCCCCAGATTTGTGCTGACATATAGGAACTTAACCAAGCACATCAGGCATTAAAATTTGCATCAGCACCCAGGCTAGTAAAAGGGAAGAGGGAAGGAAATCAGCCAGGTTTCCACTCCTGACTGCTATCTGCTAACTTAAGATGGAAGGTTTCCTCACTTGTGTGATGTTAGATGGGAATAAATAAGGCTGAATTCATTCTTGTCAATATTGAAGGGCACATGTGGAAGATGGTCAGTACAGTGAGGCTGGTACCTGTAGGGTTATATTCCAACAAGAGGCAGTGTCTTCAGGACAGTGTTATGACCGAGGCAGGAAGAGTGCACTGTTAATTCAGTCCCATTTCTCCACAGGTCACAGCATATCAATAAATTTTTCCACTTACCAAAACAGCCAATTAGATACTCTGGCCGGGATTTTACCCTTAGCGGACGGGAGACATCCATCGACTGAAAAGTCAGTGGCGAACCCGCTTCTGCCTGGCCTGGGGATCCGGCCTCCATTTCGTAGGTCCCCGACCTTTATGTGTTCTAAGGCAGGACTTCCACCTACTTGCGGCAGGAAGTCCCGCCTAATGGAGCTGCTGGCTAATCAGCAGGCCAGCAGCTCTGTCCCAGTCGCGCCACCAAGAGTGATGGCGACAGCTGGGACTGCAGCCCAGCTTCATGAGAAAGATGTCGGGGAACCCCAGAACGCAGGTACGTTTTTGTTGTCTCGCCGGTGGTGATCGGTCGGGCCCTGGCGAGGCAAGGGCAGTCAACTGGGGGAGGAACGGGGGACGTATTGGGTGCTGAGGATGGTTGGGGCATTGGGGGCGACCCTCTGTTGGGCACAGGGTGTCCGATCATAAGGGCCCTCCCATGCCTTCAGGGAGCCGCCTGCTTTTAACAGGTGGCTTTTCTCGGGCCTGGTCCGCCTGCTTGACATGGGTAAAATCCCTGTGGCGGTGGGTGGAGGCCCTTAAGTGGCCGTTAAGTGGCCATTTAAGGGCCTGGATTGGCCTGGGGCGGGCAGGCCGCTTTTTGCTGCCACTGCCCCGCGTAAAGTGGCGGCAGCGTTGGGGGTAGTTCGGGAGGGGCCCCCGAGCCTCCCGTTCCATTTACGCACCCCCTCCACCCACCACCCCCCCCCCCCCCCCCCACCACCTTCCTGCTCTTTGGTGGGGGGGGTGGGTGGCAGTGGTGGTTAAAATTCCGGCCTCTATTTGTCCCTGAATAAAGCACACCAACCAGGTTTCTTTAATCAACAACAATATTAACCATTTATTATAAAAACTAGTCTTAATCAATAATGAAGTAAATTTATATACGAATTGAGATATTAAATCTCCTTATTTTCCCTAGCCCTAATGCACACGCACATACATGCAAAAACCGGTTAACTGGGGAAAAAAGGATTTTCGTTTACAGCTGTTTCATCGGAATAAAACCACTTAGTCTGTCATGATCTGGAAGGAAGCTCAGTTTGGTGAGGTGTCCCAAAGGCAAATAGTTGGATGCTATTCGATGTCTTTCCAGGCGAGGTTGATGAATAGTCTGTGATGGGTAAGTGTTCAAAGTACTTCAACAATAGAAGGCTTCATATAAGGTCTTCCATCAAGTGTGCGGCAACAAGGATCTTCTTAAGTCTTACAGCATCAGTATAGCAGTGAAAGGTTTCTTCCAATATTCAGGATTTCTTAAACCCAGAAGGCAACAGTACAGCTTGATGCAGGGATTCTTCAGAGATAGGAGGCAGTAGGAATCTGCCACATTTGAAATACAGGGTTTATTCTCAAGAGATGTAGGAATCCTTTACAAAGAGGTAATACTTTTTCTGGGTGGTCTTCTGATCTCCAGGCAGGTCAAAATCAATTTTCAAATGCCTGCTTTTTGTCCAAACCCACTGACTTTTTTAAAGTTCAAAACTGAAACCAAAACCTTCCATAAACAAGTCACATGCCCAGTATTAATTTTTTTTCTTGTCATATCAGAGGGTAGCTCTGAAGTCAAACCCCTGCTGGTTTCCTTGATATTATCTGCATTCCAGTCCTTGCTTACCAGTTCAGCTTATGTTGAACTTCCTTTCAAAACATCCATAAAGTTCAACTATTTGCAGGTGTCACAATGTCCTCTGAAATCCTTTTCAGTTTTTAAAAACAAAGAATCCTAAATTTTAATCCAAAAAAATCCTTGCAACAAGAGGGAGGAATGGAGCACGCTTGAGGAAAAAAAGGCATCTTGATTTACCAAAGTAAAATAGTGTCTATTTAACTGCTGCAACAAATAGCATAAATTTTGATTCATTGTCACATAGATTAACCAGACACAAAAACTGATTGAGAGCATCATAATACTTGTGCAGGAAATACTTAGAAAGATATATCTCCATGTTCCCCTTTGATGAAATGGTTAAACACTAGCAAGCTGGGAAGTTGAAAAGTGAACATCATTCTGCTACACTTTACATTTTCTATTCATGGCCAGTGTCTAGAACTATTGAAATAAATTATTCAATTTACTATTGGAGGAAAAATACAGAAAAAGAGGTAATATTGCATCATATGCACACATAATTACTTTCATTAATTAGGAGTAAATAGGTTGTTTCAGCTGAAGTAATGTTAAATTGCAAATAATTGCTTGATGCCTGTGATTAGTTTAAAGATGGAATGGGTCAAACTGCTTATTCATTTCTGCTTGGCACACAGCAGTTTTACACCATTCTCAGGCAGAATTCTGATGAAGTACGATTAAGGTTGAAAATCTCAAAGTGATCTGAATAAAGCTGGTATAACGTTTTCAGTTTAAAGAAATTATTCAACAAAACTGATTAAAGTATATCTCATGGTACATTTCATGTAGCAGAGTACAGCTTAACAAACTTTAACACATTAGTCTATTAATCCTCTTCAGAGGTCAATAATCTGTGATAGGGTACCATTTCATAGATGGCAGAAAAACTTCAGAACATCACCAAGTGACCATTCTTCATTCGGAAGCTGAGGCTGAGTATTCTACCATAGGGGATCACAGCTGAGACAATTACATCCTCATCTGACATTTATACACAAGTATTTTCATGCAGGGGACATTAAAAAGTCATCATAAATCCAAGCTGATTTTGTTTCTTCCTTGCCTATGGATGCTGACATCAATTATAACAGGTCAACTGGTGCCCTAGCTAAAATCAAACGAACAGTATGTTTGTGGTCTCTCAGCACCCAGTTGCCTAATGGATGATGTTTTTCCCAACTTTGACATCAGGAAAGCTGAACCCGAATTGATTTTCAAATAAATAGACATTTTTAGACAAAATAGGCGGTATTTTATTAGAGGCACACCATTCCCAACGACAGAAGCGGAATGGGAGGCATTTCCACTTTTGGGTCGGGAGCTGACTCCCATGTAATTAAAATTAAAATATCAAGGGCTGGTGGCAGGCACGGGAGAAATGTGCGATCACGTGTCGGAAGCTTTTCATTGGTGAAATCCGCAATCATTTAACAATGCAGAAGGTATGGCCAGGCTATAAAACAACTCCCTGGACAAACAGGGACACTCTGCATCACTGCCACAATGTTCCTGGCTAACTGTAGAACCTTAGTCAAGTATCTACTTTTTCTGAGCAGCAGTTCTTATCCCTTACCCCGACTCAAAATTCTCCCCCCATCATTCATTTCTGTATTGTTATTTATTGTCGATCCCATATGATGTCTTTGAGTAGACACAGACTGGCCCCATGGTTCAGCGATGCCTCCCTGCAGGTTCTCCTCCAGGCAGTTAGGGAAAGGCAGCTCTGAACTGCCAGGGTAAGTGTGAGGGTCACATCATACCAAAGGGTCTCTCAGGGGTTGACAACAATGTAGGCAGGTATGCCAGTGTTGGAATGGGTGGTCAGCCTCAGCACCGCATGGCAATTGAGGCCAAATCATGTGAATGTCTGGCAGATGTGAGCGCTTGGATGCAACCTGCGACCGACGGGACAGCACATGTGATAGGGATGCATGCAGACAACAGGGTAAGGTGTCATTTGAGATGTAAATAACTCTGCATTTTGTCATGAAGGACAAGCAGTGACATAATGCGAGAGAAAGATCTAAGACAGGAGGTGGTGTTCTTGACCTGAGGCTTCTCAACCCTACTGAGGAAGATGCTCTGCAGCTCGCAGGAGAGGATAGAGGAAAAGCAGTAGCAGACGGCAAGGCTGGAAAGGCCAGTTGTAAACGTTGAAATGCATTCAACTTGATGATGGCACATGAGCATACAGGTGGAATGCGAAGAGATGCATAGTTCTCATAATGTGTTGAATATTAATGTGGTTCTGTTTGTTCTCTACTACAGTTCATCACAATCCCAGGCCCAGGCCACAACCACATGAAGAACTTGAAGACTCCACCTCTTGGGACGATGAGACCACTGTCCCAGAGGATGCACCGTGACCTGCCTTTTCATCAACCTCCGTCAGCTCAGTAACACCCACACGGGTCGCAGAGGGGTCATGTTTAGAATTGGGGTCACAATCTAGTGATCACAACACGGACACACTACAGCAACGGACGGAGACTGTGACAGCTGAGTCCCCGACTCAAGAGGATTGCTGGGGACCAGACTACTGCTGAGACCCAGCTGATGATGGGCCTCTGGTAGTGGCCACAAGAAGCTTACTGTGCATGCAGCAAAAGGTAGGGGAACATATCTTGGAGATGTCAGAGGTGGTGCGCAGCTTTGCATGAGCGATGGAGGAGTACATGCAAGCCATGAGTTCCGCCATATCTCAGGCATGTGAGCGCATGACTTCGTCCATGGAGAGTTGTTGACCGCCATGGAGATCCAGGTAGAGCATTTGACCACATGCAATCTGACCTGTATTCCATTGCTCTAGCCATGGGCAGTGGCTAGGCCAGAGGGGGATGAGGCACATGGACCTCCCTCCAGGTGCCCCTACCCCTCAGGGAGACAGGCAGGTGCCATTAAGCACCAAAATGAATTTTGCAGCCTTGAGATACTGTGCAAATATGGTGCGTGTGAGCTTTCAGCTTGAGGCCATGACCCTCCACCCTCCTCCTGTCATCCTCACGCTTTTACCGATCACACCGGATCCTCCCAACATCACCTTGCACCTTCCCTCTTTAACCTTTCAAACAAATTCCATTACCCTGGATCCTGTCCCCATCCAATTGGATGTGCCCTTTCTCCCAGCTAAGCCTACACCTGTCCCCGTCGACATGCCCCCTCTGATCCTAGACCCTCCCCGCATTATCCTTAGAGTACTTGTTAGATCCCCTGAACCACCCTACGAGACCTTTGATTACCCCAACCTCCCAACCTCAGACTGAGCCTGCCCCCCTACCAAATCTAACTCCCTCCTGTGACTGTGATCATTCTCTCTGCCAGCCAGCAACCTGAGTTTGACCCACAGGACCCCAATGTGGACACTATTGACCCCTCTATTTAGGCCCATGATTTCCCTTACCTTGACTGACTGCTCCTGCCACCTTCCCCCCAACACACCCAGAACGCCAGGCCCTTCCCATTTCACTCTGTTCAGCAGACCACACCCTCTGTTCTTCCTTGGATCCCTCTGCCACTCCTCCATTCACCCAAATCCAAATCACCCACCCCCACCATCCCTGTTTCACCCTTATTGTTCCCGTGCCCCCAGTCAAACTGCCATTCTCCCATTGCCCTTCCTTGCGCTGCTGAATTCAACAAACTAAACTGCTGACTTCAGGCACAACTGAACAAACACAACTGTTGAACGCCATCTTGAAACAACTGTAAATGCTGCCATGAGATTCTAATACGCCCCTCGGTTAATCTGGAAGGTAGGACTTAATTGCAATTTATGATAAGCTAATGAGTATTCACTGCTTGCAAATGTATTAGAAGTTGGAACCCGGCACAGGATGCCATGAGGACTAACCTGCCACAAAGAGACCACCGACTTAATCTCCGATTCTCAACCTGCCATCGGGAAAAAGAAATTTCGACTCCTGCCTTATTAAGTCACCCTGCCCACCGCATTTGCCGCTCTTACAAGCCCCATAAAATACCACCCAATGACACTGTGCCTAGCAAGGAGTGTATTACAATAAAAGCAAAATACCGCAGATGCTGGAAATCTGAAATAAAAACAAGAAATGCAGGAAATACTCAGCAGGTCTGGCAGCATCTGTGGAGAGAGAAGCAGAGTTAATGGCGGGAATTTTACGGTGGATGGACGGGAGCCGGACTCCAACGTGAAAGTCGGTGGTGAACCCGCTTCTGCCTAGCCCGGGGATCCGTCCCGTATTTTACGGGTCCCCAGGCTTTAATTGTCCCGAGGCGGGACTTCCACCCACTTAAGGGACAATCAGTGGACCGGCAGCTCTTAGTCCCAGCAGCGCCACTGGGAGCAGTGGCCACTGTTGGGACTGCAGCCCAGCCAACGCCATGGATCGAGGAGGGAAGGTAAGTAGGGACATGCCTCACCAGAAGGATCGGTCCTTCCCTGCTCAATTTCTGAACCTCTCCAATCAAGTTGTCAACCCTGCCACAGCACTGAACCCAATAGCAGGTTTGGTAGCATGGGGGTTATGTTACTAGACTAATAATCCAGTGACCTGGACTAATACTTTGGAGAAATGGGGCTGGATTTTAATTTCAGGGTGGTTGACGAAAGTCGGGACTATTTCTAGGTCCCAAACCTGCACCGGAGGGTAACTGTCACCAGTCACTATTTTGACAGGGGTGCTGCCTTAATTGGCCTGGAGATGGGTTTGGCGGCCAAGAGAGCGGGAACTGAGGTGGGACTGTTCAAGTGTGGGCCCAATTTAAACAGACCACGACAGCCATTACTGTGGCTGCCATTTCATTGTTTTACCTTCAGTTTGGAAAATGTCTCAGAACAGGCAGAGGTCTGCAACCCGGGCAAGGCAGCCCCTTGATTCATGGATGTGGACCTGAAGTCCTCCACAAGGTCGTATGGGAGACTGACGGGGGGCGGGAGGGGTCCTCTTCCCTGAGGGTGGCAGGAGGAGGCCATCCACCCACTAAGCAGGCCAGGATGAGCAGAACTAACACAGCAAACTGGCTTCAGTGTAGGAAGAGGTTCAATGATCTGATATGCTCTGGAAAGGTGAGTGCAACTCCCAACCCTCAGGACAAGCCTCTGGGTACTCACCCTCCTGCAGACACACCAGCTAAGGAACCTGAGGGCGCATGCTGTTACTGAACATGGGAGGAGTGTGTGCCCAGGGCACTTACTGGTCCCTCAGAATGGTCAGAACCACAGTGCTGCTGAGGACCTGCCAGCACTGAAAAATGCAGCTTCTAAAAAATAGCAGCAGCTGACATTGACCATAGAGGCCAGCAACGCTTTATCACACTCTCTTTTGCCCTTGCCGATTTCAATATGATAAAACAGCATCTGGCCAGAGTGGACTGGGAGCAGCAACTTGTAGGAAAGTCTACATCAGACCAGTGGGAGTCATTCAAAGAGGAAATATTGAGGGTTCAGAGCCAACATGTACCCGTTAAGGTGAAGGGTAGGACCAACAAGTCCAGGGAACCCTGGATGTCAAGGAATATAGAGGATTGGATCAGGAAAAAAAAGGAGGCTTAAGGCAGATTTGGAGCGCTGAAAACACCGGAGGCACTAGAGGAGTATAGGAAGTGTGGGGGGGGTAATAAAAAAGTAATTAGGAGAGCAAAGAGGGGACATGAAAAAACACTGGTCGGCAAGATAAAGGAAAATCCTAAGGCATTTTATAAGTATATTAAGGGCAAGGTGATAACCAGGGAAAGAGTGGGTCCAAAGTAACAATGTGTGTGTGGAGCCAGAGGACATAGGTGAGGTTTTAAATGATTACTTTGCATCTGTGTTCACTATGGAGAAGGACAATGTAGGTGTAGAGATCAGGGAGGGGGATTGTGATTTTATACTTGAACATATTAACATTGAAAAGGAGGAAATATTAGCTGTTTTAGCGGGCTTAAAAGTGGATAAATCCCCAGGCCCAGATGAGCTGTATCCCAGGCTGTTATGTGAGGCAAGGGAGGAAATAGCAGGGGTTCTGACACAAATTTTCAAATCCTCTCTGGCCACAGGAGAGGTACCAGAGGACTGGAGGACAGTGAATGTGGTACCATTATTCAAGAAGGGTAGCAGGGATAAACCAGGTAATTACAGGCCGGTGAGTCTATCACCAGTGGTTGGGAAAATATTGGAAAAAATTCTGAAGGTCAGGATTAATCTCCACTTGGAGAGGCATGGATTAATCAGGGATAGTCAGCATGGCTTTGCCAGGGGGAGATCGTGTCCAACTAACTTGATTGAATTTTTCGAGGCGGTGACTAGACATGTAGATTAGGATAAAGCAGTTGATGTAGTCTACATGGACTTCAGTAAGGCTTTTGATAAGGTCCCGCATGGGAGGTTGGTTAAGAAAGTAAGAGCCCATGGGATCCAGGGCAATTTGGCAAAGTGGATCCAAAATTGGCTTAGTAGCGGGAGGCAGAGGGTGATGGTCAAGGGTTGATTTTGCGAGTGGAAGCCTGTGACCTGTGCTGTCCCACAGGGATCGGTGCTGGGACCCATGCTGTTTGTAGTATATATTAATGATTTAGACATGAATATAGGAGGTATGATAAGTAAGTTTGCAGATGACACAAAAATTTGTGGTGTAGTAAATAGTAAGGTGGAAAGGCTTAGATTACAGGACAATATAGATGGGCTGGTAAGATGGGCAGAGCAGTGGCAAATGGAATTTAATCCTGAGAAGTGTGAGGTGATGCATTTTAGGAGGACCAACAAGGCAGGAGAATATGAAATGGATGGTAGGACCCTAGGAAGTACAGAAGGTCAGAGGGATCTTGGGTACTTGTGGTTAGGAAGGCATATGTGATACTTGCCTTTATCAGTCGAGACATAGAATATAAGAGCACGGCGGTTATGATGGAGCCGTATAAAATGCTAGTTAGGCCACAGTTGGAGTACTGTGTACAGTTCTGGGCACCACACTATAGGAAGGATGTGACTGCACTGGAGAGGGTGCAGAGGAGATTCACCAGGGTGTTGCCTGGGCTGGAGCATTTCAGCTATGAAGAGAGACTGAAAAGGGGTTGTTTTCCTTAGAACAGAGAAAGCTGAGGGGGGACATGATTGAGGTATACAAAATTATGAGGGGCATTGATAGGTTAGATAGGAAGAAACGTTTTCCCTTTGTGGAGGGGTCAATAACCAGAGGGCTTAGATTTAAGGTAAGGGGTAGGAGATTTAGAGAGGATTTGAGGAAAAACCATTTCACCCAGAGGGTGGTTAGAATCTGGAATGCACTACCTGAAGAAGTGGTAGAGGCAGGAACCCTCACAACGTTTGAGAAGTATTTAGATGAGCACTTGAAACGCCATAGCATACAAGGCTACGGCCAAGTGCTGGAAAATGGGATTAGAATAGTTAGGTGCTTGATGGCCGGCATGGACACGATGGGCCGAAGGCCCTGTTTCTGTGCTGCATAACTCTATGACTCTAGGAGAAACAGGCTCAAAATGCCCATTATTTTTATTTAGCGAATGCAAATTCCCCAGAGGCAAGCGACAGCCTCCTCATTTGCTAAATTTAAGGTGATTAGTCTGCCACTTAGTCTGTAGAGAGGACGCTCCTTGGTAAGGTGCAGCATTGTTAATGTCTCTCCACAAATGCATACTGAGGACCCAGAGGTGGACATTGGCTGTGCAGGGGCCCTGGCTTGGTTTGTACCTGTTTAGGAAGGACCATTCTCGCCGTGTTTGTTCAAACCCTGCCATTCGACAGATGGGGTTTGTCAAAAGGAACTTGTTAGTGACTTCCTATGATTCCTATTCCTTGATCCAAAGGATGTCTGCTGGTAGATCTTGCTCAGGAAGGTTGCTCCATATGGGGTGACGAGATGGAAGGTGGGCAGTAGGTGGATTGAACATGTCATTATGGTAAATGAGGTGCAACACAGATGGTTTCAACCAGCTTGTGGGTTTTCATCAGTCGGCAGACGTGTGGGGGAATGATGCCAGGGGAGGGTGTTGTGCAGGGTGTTCTAGTTATGATGCACATTGTTGCATTCAATTGAGTATCAGCAAGTTGTGTGTGTGATGACCTATGCCAGACAGGTGCACAGTACATGAGAGGGCCCAGATGGGAGAAGGGGTTCCATACCTTCCTGCTATCACTGCCATGGAGGGAGAAGCCATGGATATCATCAGGGTTGCATACCACGAGGAGGTCGGGCTTGTCGAAATGTGCATCCACGGTGGAGATAGTGTGTAAAAAATGCAATTTGCTCATTAAGCTGGTGCATTGCACGCCACCCCATTTGACAGCATGCCTAACATTGAGTTGCACCGGGAGGCCTTGGCACTGCAGAAGCTTCTGTTCTCTAAGGCCAGTTCTCATGATTTCTTGTGTCTCCCACAGTTGCAGATGTCAAGGCAATAAGAACAACTCCACTCACCATCATCGGACCAAGCATGGCACATCAGAGCTCAGAAGAGGCACCATCACACATTACAAGCGCACCCTTCACCAGCACAGATATAGTCATCTCAGTGGGTTCTCATGTGCGGTTAGATTGGGTGGCGTTGGGTTATGAGCACAGTACTAGTGTGCAGGAGGAGGTGCCAGAGGCAGAAGCAGCTGTGGGCAGTCCCCCTCGGCGGATAGAGGCACTGTGCACCTGTCTGGCATAGGTCATCACACCGTCCTACTCATCTAGGCACAGATGCAGGGAGTCACGAGTCACAGAAAAGGAGACTCTACCTAGACCAGCAGCAACAGATGTGCTCCCACATGTCAGCATTCCCTGAGGCAGTGCACGATCATAGACAGAGAATGGAGGCATCCATCCAGCTCATGTAAGCCATCATGGGTCAGGGCTTTGAGTGCATGAGCTCTTACATTGAGACAGTGGACAACCTCATGAACAACCATATGCAGCAGCACCTGAAGTACCTGCAGGAACTGCACAAGATGCATTCCACACTCAGTGATGCTGATGATGCAGCGATGTCTGGAAGGTATGCCAGTTACGCCCCAGCTGGTGCTCCCCTCCAGCCATCCAGAGCACCAGCCAAATGCTGAGGCAGTCACCGACAAGGATGAGGGTGCCACCCCTCATGGGTGCCATCATCATCATCAGCCTCCCTGGCCCCTTTGACAGAGGGAGCATTTGTGCAGCAGGGCCAGTGATGGAAGCTGCCCCTGCAATGATGCAGGTACAGCAGATTCTGGAGCTGCACCACCCCCCACCGCCACGGACATATCCACGATGAGAATAACCCGCCATGTGCATCTCAGCCTCAGGCAGAGACAAGTGAGCAGGCAGCCTTCACCTCCTCCGAAGCCACAAGGCAAGCACCCCGTAGAAGTGGATAGGAGTGCAGGCCACTGCATTGGACAGAGTACTGAGGGGTGTCTTCTGCCTGTAACTCTGCACTTTTTTCCTTTATGAACACAATGTAGCCAGATGTGTGAGCCTCCTATTAATGGCGAGACAAGAAGAGGTATGAAGTGGTAAATGCAAGCGATGGTCTGTCTACAATGATGGTGAAACCTCTAGGAAAATATGCATCCTTCGTTGGCAGTAAGAATTTACATGTTCCAGGCTGCATCTCCAAAGGAAGTGTTACCACAAGCAGCTCAGACTTACGTTTCTCCTGAGTCAGAGGGGCTCAGTCCAAATTAGCCTAAATCAGATGATTCCTAAAGCTAATGGCATCCTGACAAGATCCTTAAGCCCTGTGCCAGGCCCGGTCACCTACCTGTGCAGCCAGGACATCTTGGTGTTCTGTATCCACCTCCTCTGCCTCCTCCTCCTCTTCCACATCTTGTTCCTTCTCTTACACCGATGAGCTGTGCCCTTCCAGGGATTCACTGCTGACATGGTCCACACCTCTCTGAAGGGCCATGTTATGAAGAACACATCAGGCCACCACCATGAGCGATACCCTTGCAGGACTATACTGCAGGGCACGACCTGACCGGTCCAGGCATCAGAACTGCATCTTCAGAAGCCCGATGGCTACCTGCTCAATGATTGTCCTAGTTTGCCGATGGCTTTGATTATATCGCCACTGTGCCTCTATCTCAGGCTCTCATAGAAGGATGAGCAGCCATCTCTTCAACGGATATCCCTTGTCCCCTCGAATCGATCCGCAGAGTTTGGGGGTTGGAGTGAACAGTTGAAGCAGTCTGGACTGGCAAAGGATGAAGGAGTCATGGCAGCTGCCAGGAAAATGAGTACACACATGGAGGAAGCTCTTGTTGCAGTTGCAGACCAGCTGAACTTTGAGGGAGTGGAAGCCCTTCCGGTTGATGAAACTGACTAGCTAGTCACTGGGTACTTTGATGGCCACATAGGTGCAATCAATGATGCCCTGTACCTGGGGAAAACCAGCGATCAAGGCGAAACCCAATGCCCTCTGACCCTGCGAGGCCATGTCTGTCTGGAATTGAATGTACTGTCCAGCTCTCGCAAATAGGGCATCAGTGATTTGTGAGATGTAGTGGTGTGCAGTCATTTGAGAGATGCCACCAAGATCAGCAGCTGATCCTTGGAAGGAGCCAGAAGCAAAGTTGTTCAAGGCCACAGTGATTTTGACTGCTACTGGCAGGGCATGGCGAGCAGTGCTGCGAAGTGCGAGGTCTTCAGCAACATGTGCATAGATCTCTGTGACCATCTGCCTGGAGCGTTGCAGTCTCTTGCGATACTGGTTCTTAGTCATCTCAAGGTAGCTCTGCCTTCAGCGGTAATTCTAACGCTGAGGGTATGGCCTCCATGTCCCTGCTGCCCCCTTCCCTCTTCACTGCTCTCCTGATGCCCGGGGCTCTGCCCTTCGTTTGAAGGGTGTTGCTCCTCATCACCACTGCACTCAAAACCTGAAAGTCATGCCTCCATTGTCAGCTGCTGCCTTCGGTGCACTCAGGTGGCCCCCCCCCAGTTGTGTTTGGCAGCCTTGCCCCTTCTCTTATGGCCCCATGATGCCAGCTGGGTGATAATCCCCAGCACTGCCCAAGCACTTACTACACTCTCTCCGCAACCTGTGCTGACCAAATGGCACCTGTGTGCCAATGGTCGAGTCCCCTTCTGCTCCGTTCATTCTAATTCCCTGGGCAACCATGACTGGCTCCCCACCTCTGTGTGTCTGCCTCCATCGACCTGGTTTTCCCCAGGCAGCACCTGCAGCCTGTGCACCGCCATCAAATTCATAACATGCCCCTTAACGAGCTCTCAATGAGCTTTTGAACAATATGAATTGCCACTGTTAATGGACTGGGCGGGATCTTGGGGCCACCCTGGCTAAACCCGCCGGCTCCGGGAACAAGGTTGGGAAACTGGCAAGCCACCAGGCCCTGGTATTTTCATCCCCCGCCTGCCTCTGTTCCGCCCCTGAAAATTCAGTTCATGATTTCAAATCCCACTATAACAGCTAGGGAATTTAAATGAAATAAATCTGAAATAAAAACCTAATATTAGTAATGCTGACCATGAAATTGCCGGACGATCATAAAATTGCATCTGGTTCACTAATGTCCTTTAGGGAAGGAAATGCCGCCTTTACCTGGTCTGGCCTTTATGTGGCTCTAGAAAGACAGCAATGTGTTTGACTCTTAACTGCCCTCTGAATTGGCCTAGCAAGCCACTATAGTTTTACAATAAAAATAAAACTGACCACCAGAAACAACCGAGGCAGCAGACAAGAAAAAGGCATGCCCAGTTACCATGCAAAGTCCTCCTCACATCTGGGGGCTTGCACCAAAATTGGGAGAGCTGGCTCGCAGACAAGTCAAGCAGTAGATTACACAGTCATACTGTGTACTTGGAGTACTTAGCTAGTCAGACAAATGATAAAATTACCAGGTGCCAACTCAGAAAACTTGTGAAGGTATGGAAGGGTCAGGAGTGTGTAAGTACAAGATCTATGAGTATTGGAGTAGTATTGGGAATACCTGTAATTCTGAGAGATAAGCTAGGGATGCAATTATATGAAGTAGAAAATATAGGGGTGATAAAGGGAAAAGATTACATAAAATACTGTGATATTTTACCTTATGTTGTGGAAATTGGAAAAGAGATAATTGGAATAACATTGTCTGAGTGTAGTCTGGAAAACCAGGTGGTCATATGTCCTCATCCTATATATAAAACAGCAGAATCAAAATGTGGATTTAATGCCACTGTAAATTGCACCATGGAAACTAGCAAAGCATTGTCAGGGCTAACCCACGTCGCCTATATGGGAAAGGGGAGATATTGCTTAACCACCACAGCGAAGGAGTACCAGTATGGACGTAACTGGACCTGTCTGGTGAGCAACAGTACGTTTTGTTTCAACCCACAAATACCAATCACAGTAGGAAAGATGGAGCTGGTAGACATACATAACTGAAAGACAGAAATGATAACTGTGACAGAAAGTATTAAGGAGGACTTGACAAATTACCTCCAGGAATACGAATATACTATTCAGCCATTGCCCACGTGCTTGGGTAAAGAGAGAAAGCAGCTAGAAGCCATTGCTGTAGTGTACTACAATCTGGAACAACAGTCGAAGAAGCTACAAGATGAGATTGACGAGATAAACGATTCTACCTGGTGGGAGGACTTATGGAACTGGGGGTCAAATGTGCAGATACACCCCTGATTTAGAATTATCTCCCATGTCCTGATAGTGGTTTTGGGTATCATGGTGTTATATGTGACATACTTAATTTGGCAACTTAAGAAATTGATAGGGCGATGTGAGAGGATGTATGAACACAGATTGGACAGCTATCTTAAGGGCAATCAGTGTTCGAACTTGCTCTATAAAAGGATAGATAATTAGTTATGTAACATGAGGGTCATTGTATAACCTATTCATATATACTTAAAATGAGTTAATGAATGATCAATGTACTCTAAGAATGAAATTGCGACTGTATTATGTTCGTACAATTGATTATGTAATAGTGATGTTTAAATTGTGCTTTCTTTAACATTACACAGCTTAAGCTTTTGCTTTGAAAATTAAATTGTAATTGCACAAGTGTACTACCTAAGAGACATGAGAGTGTGATCCCTTGGGCATAGCCCTGAAGGATCAAAGGGGGGACTGTGGACCCTGTAAAGTACATACAGCAAAAACACATAAGAACTTATATAAAACAAAGGGGCCAGTAACACAACAATGAACAGTGTGTTGAAGCGGGATGAGTAGAAAGGGGCACAGCACACAGATAGACGAGGAATTGTAGATATGATTATAGAAAAGATGTTGAGGAGGATCCCAGACACAGTCCTTGCACGTAGCAGATAAAGGGAGTCGTCATGGACACCAGATATGATTAAACTCAAAATAGACAATGGGAAACTGAAGTGTTGAACAGGTTCTCACTGAGCCAAATAAGGAATTATCATTATGTCATTATACTAGACCCCTATGAGTAAGTAAGAGGGGCGGGTCTTAGAAACAAGATTTAACCCCTGACTGAAACTAGGAAAGGCACGAGAACCCCGGGGAAGAACACTCGAGAAGATACCCTGAGCCAGGGGCTCAGAGAATAGAAGAGCAGCCGCAAGTCCGAGACTGATCACCTCGTGTCTTGACGGGTAGTATAATGTACAAGCAGTGAGAGCTTGTACTTGATGATTTAGTGTGTGAATAAAATATTGATATACCTTTCACCAATCGGATTCCGCGGATTCTTTAAGAGTAAGTGTTTGTTAGGCACAACAGAGACCCACCAGAGGTGGCAGCACAGTGGTATACAGTCGGCAGGGAGTGGTCCTGGGAGACCTCAATATGGACTCCACACCCCATGATGCCTCATGGTATCAGGTCAAATATGAACAAGGTAACCTCCTGCTGATTACCACCAACTGCCCTCACTCAGCTGATGAATCAGGACTCCTACATGTTGAACACCTATTGGAAGAAGTACTGAATATACACTGGGAGCTTCAATGTCGATCATCAAGAGTGGTGGCGGGCTCACTGGGCCACTCAGGTAAGCCCCGGTGAGGGGTGAAGGGGTTGGGTAGTTGAGGGCACAGGGATGGATGGTGACACAGGTGTGGCATTTGCCACCGCGGGCCCTCCCTGGGCCACAGATTGCCCATGGAGGAGGGGACCCCGCCACCAGCCCTCATGGAGGCCACATGGCAGAGGGCTCCCTGCTGCTGGGAAATTGCCAGTGGTGGTGGGAAGATGCCCTTTATTGGCCACCTATTGGCCACTTAAGGACCTCAATTGGCCTGTGGGTGGGAAAGCTGTCCTCCGCCTTCTCCGCCCCACAATAGATTCCATGATGTCAGGAAGGCGACGGGCACTCCACCTTTATTTTCCCTCGCAACTTTATGGGTCCCCCTCCACCCTGCCCATCTCTACAATACTCATAAAGTTGAGTCCAATGCTTTTCACTCCAGGGTTTTAAATGAAGTAGTGAGAACATTGCAGATGCTTTAGTCATAATATTCTAAAGTTCTTTCGATTCAGGAATTGTCTCATAAAATTGGAAAATTGTAAATGTAACTCTGGCCAGAGTTGTGCGCTAGTCGGATGGGAGCCATCCACCAACTGAAAAGTCGGTGGCGATCCCACCAGGCCTGGGGATCGGTTCAGATTTTACAGTCCCTAGGCTCTTAATTGGTCTTAGGAGGGACTTACATCTCATTGAGGTAGGAAGTCCCACCTAGTGGAGCAGCCAGCCAATCAGGGGGCAGGCAGCTCATAGTTCCAGCAGCACCACTGGGAGCGGAAGCCACTGCTGGGACTGCAACCCAGCTTCATGATCAAAAGGATGAAGAGGACGGAAAAGAGGTAAGTTTTTGGGGCCTCACCGGGGGTGATTGGTCGGGCCCCAGCAAGGCAAGGGTGGTCAAATGGGGGGGACAGGGATAGCGTTGGGGATGATTAAGGCATTGGGAGCGGCCCTCTGTCAGGCATAGGGTGCCTGATCCGGAGGGACCCCCCCAGGCCGGCAGAAGGCCACCTACATTTTACAGGCAGCTTTTCTCGGGCCTGGACCACCCGTTTGCCAATGGTAAAATCCCTGTGGTGGCGGGTAGAGGCCCTTAACTGGCCGTTAACTGGCCACTTAAGGGCCATGATAAGCCTGGGGCGGGCGGGCTGTTTCCCGCCGCCACACCCTGCGTAAAATGGCAGCGGAGGCATGATTTGGTTTGGGAAGGTCCCCCCCCCCCCCAAGCCTCCCACTCCATTTTATGCCCCCCTTCCACCCTGCCACCAGCCCACTCTTTGGTGGGGGCCATAAGTTTCCTGCCTCTATTATTATATAACTTAATAGCGAGCCATGTATCCAAGTTTGCCAATGACACAAAGATTGGTAGCATAGTAAGCAGTGTAGACGGGTGCATAAAATTACAAACAGACGTTGATAGATTAAGTGAGTGGGGAAAACTGGCAGATGGATTTCAACACATTTGGATCCTAGTATCTTCTAAATGGTGAAAATTTGGGAAGAGTGGAGGTCCAAAAAGATTTAGGGATCTAAGTACACAGATCACTAAAATATAGTGGTTAGATACAAAAAAATCAAAAGGGTAATGGAATGTTGTCCTTTATATCTAGAGGCCTAGGAAGTAAAGAGGAGGAATATTTTCTACAACTATACAAAGCCCTGGTTAAACCACATCTGGAGTATAGCATACAATCTGGGCACTGCACCTCAGAAGGGATATATTGGCTTTGGAAGGTGTTCAGTGCAGCTTCACCAGAATATTAACAGTACTCCAAGCATTAAATTATGAGGAGAGATTTGTAAAATAGGCTTGTAATGCCCCAGAATATAGGAAGGGTGGATTGATTGAGGTTTTTAGGATTTTGAAAGGAAATGAGGTAGGTAGAAACTTACACCAGTGGTGAAGTCTAGGACAAGGCCTTAACCTTAACCTTTTATCTTAAAATCAAAGTCAGGCTATTTAGGAGGGAAGTTAAGAAAAACTTCACATAACGGATGGTAGAAGTGTGGAACTCTCCCCCACAAAAATTAGTAGATGCCAGTTTAATTAATAATTTTAAATTGTGAATGATATATTTTTGAAAGCCAAGGGTAATAAGGAATATGGAGCCAAGGCAGGTGCACGAAGTTAGGATACAGATCAGCTATGATCTCATTGAATAGCAATGGAACAGGCTTAAGCTGCAGAATGACCTACTCCTGTTCCTATGTTCCTCCTTTAAGATGATCCTTAAAACACTTTGATCAAATTTTTGGTCACTTGTCCTAATATCTCCTTTGGCTCAGTATCAATGTTTTGTCTGATCATGCTCCAGTGAAGCACCTAGGGATCTTTTACTATGTTAAAGGCATTATCTAAGTGTAAATTGTTATTGTCAAATCGCCACTCATCTGCCATAACTTCAGCGGAAAAGCTGCAGAAACCCTGGAAAAATGTGGTAAACTAAGTTCACCAATGATGCTATACACAAGCAAGTAATCTGGCAACAGATTCTGCCAAAGCTCAAACATTAAGAATGGACAAGATAACAGTCATGAGAAGAAAGAATTTGCATTTATACAGCATTTAATTATGTTCTCAAACTACCCCAAAACACTTCACAGCCTCTTATGAAGTGCAGTCACTAATGTTGTGCAGGCAAACACGGCAGCCAATTTGTACATGGCAAGGACACACAAACAGTGCAAAAGAGTAAATTTTCTGCTTCTAGAATATTAACTAACAGTCTAAACTAAAAATTCTGTACAACCACTTTGAGAATTATTGCACTCCTAATTGTATCTGTTCAAGATGTTGATTGGGACTGTGCTGCAATTCAAATGGTCCTCCTAATGCTAAAGTAACTGTCAAGTGTGGAGATAATGCCGGATAATGCGCAATAATGAAGGATTCACATACTTGTGTTTGGAAACAAGCACATTTACCAGCATCATTCCCTCTTTTGATTTATAACTCCCACAGCACCTGGGGGCCCTAATATAGAGAGAGCAGACTCTCAACCCATACTCTGAGCTAGATTCAAACCTAGCTCATAAAGCTAAAAGGAGAACATTAACCCTCAACATCATTCTGTTTCCAAGATTTCTAATTCTTAAGCACTAGTTGCCTGACAACTGACAAGACCACTAAAGGAAATATCTTGTATCCTTTACCACAAAGAGATGAAATATATAAATGCTCTGAATTTCTTCTAGGTCTGCAGCACACTCCTGGCAAACTTGGCTAGGAGTGCAGTGCAAGATGAGGAAAATTGGGTGTGACTTGAAAAAAAAGTTAATTTATCCAGGAGAGGAGTTGTTGGAATTGTCCATCGCTGCCTAAAGTATGTGCAAGTTCTGCTTGCCCACGACATGGCAACAGGGTGAGGACTGCAGGAAGGCTCTGCACCAGAACTCCTGCAGTTTCAGCCTCTTTTGCAGCCAGGAAAGAAACTGGAATTCAGGTCCTTGTAAGGACAGAAGTGGTCATGGCCTGGAAGACCCTGAAACCATTGTTGTTTTTTAAACTTTGGTGCTCTTAAAAAGGGGGCCTTTGACCAAGACAGTTTCACCCTTTTGAGGATAAAGCTACCAACGATGACCCTGTGCCCTCGCATGCCTATACTGGCACTGACATTTGAAAGAAATATTAAAATCTGATGAGCCCATCATGACCCTGGATACTCTTAGAGCTGGGAGCGGGGTAGGTGTCAGGAGTGGAGGTCATTGGCAGAACAAAGGACCAAAATATCCTTGAGCCCAAAATCTATTACTATACCAATGTTATATGTATGTACCTTTACAGAGCAGTCAAGTAATTTTACTAAAACCTATGTTCTAATTCAGATAATTCAGTAAAGTTATTGCACATCAGATAAGTAGCATGTGTGCTAAAATGTTTTCACGGTCATTGATAAAACTGAAGACACTCATTGGTGGCCTTATTGCTGAAAAGTAATTTGATCAGGTCTCTTATGGCAGAAAACTCTGTACAACCCAGCCTCAGCTGTCCAGAAGTTCTGAGTTGATATGAGAACAAAAAGAAGGTCCATGGAGGAAACCTTCATTTGCAAAAAATCGATTTCTTCATCAGGTAACTAATCTATCTTTCCCTTCAATATCCATTGATAAGCCATCTTCATCAACACAATACTTCCTGAGGATACAAACATAGCTTAAAAGGCCTGATCTAGAAGTTATTGCTGAAGACAAACTGTTCTATCAAATCCCAAGTCACTGGAGGAGGCAGAGAATGGAACTGGTGAATTGCTTTTTTGGAGAGCTAGTACAAACACGATGGATAAATGGCCTCCTTCTGCACTGTAACAATTCTGTGATTCTGTGAAAACAGCGGCACCTCTCTATGTGTGACTCCATTAATTCTTTGAGTCTCGGAGGAGGAACTGCTTTAAAGTTAGACCTCAAAGCATCCATTGTCCTAGTAGGATGTCTTTTGCCAGCAACAAGCAAAACTCTACCTGCATGTACTACTCTGGCTCCAAGCACGTTGATACTGACATGCAGTTCCCATGAAGTACAATAAATATTTCAACGGAATTCTTCCTTGTCTGACAATTGAGTGAACTGCCTGCTCCACAGGATGAAAGGTAAACGAGATAATACATTTTCAATATTGTTTAAGAACATAAGAAAAGTAAGAGATGAGAAGCTATCATAAGAACATAAGACAAGAAATAGGAGTAGGAATAGGCTATATGTTCCTTTGAGCTTACTCAGCCATTCAATACAATAATGGCTGATCTTCTGCCTTAACTCCACTTTCCTGCCCACTACCCATACCCTTTAATTCCTTGAGACCAAAATTCTGTCTATCTCAGCCTTAAATATACTCATTGATGGAGCATCCACAACCTTCTGGAGTAGACAATTCCAAAAATTCACAACGCTTTGAGTGAAGAAATTTCTCCTCAACTCAGTCCTAAATGATCAGCCCCTTATCCTGAGACTGTGCCTCCATGTTCTAAATTCCTCAGCCAAGGGAAACAACCTCTCAGTGTCTACCCTGTCAAGCCCCTTCAGCTTCACAGAGTCACAGAATTGTTACAGTGCAAAAGAAGGCCATTCGGCCCATCGTGTCTGCACTGGCTCTCCAAAAGAGCAATTCACTCAGTTCCATTCCCCTGCCTTCTCCCCGTTACCCTGCACATTCTTCTTTTTCATATAACAGTTTAATCCCTTATGAATGCTTCAATTGAACCTGCCTCCACCACACTCTCAGGCAGCGCATTCCAAACCTAAACCACTCTCTGTGTGAAAAAGGTTTCCTCGTGTTACTTTTGCTTCTCTTATCAATCTTTAAGTCTGTGCCCTCTCGTTCTCAATCCTTTCACGAGTGGGAATACTTTCTCTCTATCTACTCTGTCCAGACCCTGTCCAGGTAATTGTTGACGGGTATTTTTGCGACTGGAGGGCTGTTTCCAGTGGTGTTCCACAGGGCTCAATACTGGGTCCCCTGCTTTTCGTGGTATATATTAACGATTTGGACGTAAATGTAGGGGGCATGATCAAGAAGTTTGCAGATGACACAAAGATTGGACATGTGGTAGACAGCGAGGAGGATAGCTGTCAGCTGCAGGAAGGTATTGATGGTCTGGTCAGATGGGCAGAAAAGTGACAAATGGAATTCAACCCGGAGAAGTGTGAGGTGATGCATTTGGGGAGGTCAAACAAGGCAAAGGAATACATGATAAATGGGAAAATACTGAGAAGTGTAGAGGAAGTGAGGGACCTTGGAGTGAATATCCACAGATCCCTGAAGGTAGCAGGACATGTCGATAAGGTGGTTAAGAAGACATATGGAATCCTTTCCTTTATTAGCCGAGGAATAGAATATAAGAGCAGTGAGGTTATGCTGGAACTGTATAACTCATTGATTAGGCCACAACTTGAGTACTGTGTGCAGTTCTGGTCACCTAATTCCAGAAAGGATGTAATTGCATTACAGGGGGTACAGAAGAGATTTACGAGGATGTTGCCAGGACTGGAAAAATGCAGCTATAAGGAAAGATTGGATAGGCTGAGGTTGTTCTCCTTGGAACAGAGAAGGCTGAGGAGAGATCTGATTGAAATGTACAAAATTTTGAGGGGCCTGGAAAGAATGGAGGTGAAGGGTCTATTCACCTTAGCAGAGAGGTCAGTGATTAGAGGGCATAGATTTAAAGTGATTGGTAGAAAAATTAGAGGTGAAATGACGAAACATTTTTCACCCAGAGGGTGTTGGGGGTCTGGAACTTACTGCCTGAAAGGGTAATTGAGGCAGAAACCCTCAGCTCATTCAAATGGAGGCTGGATATGCACCTCAAATGCCATAATCTGCAGGGCTACGGACCAAATGCTGGAAGGTGGGATTAGAATAGGTGGATCGTTTTTTGACCGACACAGACATGACGGGCCAAGTGGCCTCTTTCTGTGCCTTATACTTTCTAGGATTCTATGATTTTGAATACCTCTATCAAATCACCTCTCAGCCTTCTCTTCTCGAAGGAAAACAGTCCTAACTTGTCCGATCTATGTTCATAATTGAAATTCCTCATGCCTGGAACCATTCTCGTTAATACTCTATGCCCCTATTAATAAAGCCCGGGATACTGTATGCCTTATTAACTGCTCTCTCAATGTGTCCTGCCACCTTCAATGACTTATGCACATATACACCCAGGGCCCCCTGCTCCTGCACCCCCTGTAGAATTGTACCCTTTATTTTATATTGTCTCCATTTTCTTCCTATCAAAAATGAATCACTTCACATTTTTCTGCATTGAACTTCATCTGCCACCTCTCTGCCCATTCTAACTTGTCTATGTCCCTTTGGAGTCCTACACTATCATCCGCAAACTTTGAAATTGTGCTCTACACACCAAGGTCTAGGTCATTAATGTTTATCAGGAAAAGCAAGGGTCTCAACACTGACCCCTGGGGGCTCCAATACAAACCTTTCTCCAGCCCAAAAAACATATATTAACCACTACTCTTTGTTTCCTGTCACTCAGCCAATTCCGTATCCATGTTGCTACCCTCCCTTTTATTCCATGAGCTATAAGTTTGCTCACAGGTCTGTTGTGTGGCACTGTATCAGACGCCTTTTGAAATTCCATGTACACCACATCAACTGCATTGATCTCATCAACCCTCTCTGTTACGTCCTCAAAAACTCCAGCAAGTTAGTTAGTTAGCTGTCCTTCATGCTCTAATGAAGATTGCAGTCTTTACAGATGGTGTTTCCTGGGTCTTAAGCTGCTTACTGCACTTTTTGAACACAAATACACCCAAATTTACACCTCTTCATTTGCAAATTAACACATGCAGGAAGCTTGTATGCAACTGCCTCTGCTGGTGAATGGCATAAATTTCTACTACGACAATGATGCAATGGACATCAAGAAAATTCAAGGCCAAAGTCTTGCTAAATGGTCGCTCTCAGCAATGTTGTAGCATGATGTAATGGAGTGCAAGTCTGTGCTTGCTATTACCTACACAGTGATTGCACTGTAGGCAGTTGCAAGGTGGAGGCCATGCACAAGAAGAAAAATAAATAAATCTACATAGCCATATTATTAATTAATTCCAGTTTAATAGGACCTTTCCTCTTGGTAGGATTCCTTTATCTTCTTTTGCTGGATTGCAAGAAAATGAGAAGAAACAGTACTGAATTCCAACTTGGTCACATCTTAGAATCAGAGTACAAATAGTCCCACAAACTAAATTACTGGATCCATTATTTTACTTTGAAAATAATTCATCCCATGCAATTCCTTCTGTTTTTTAAAAATCATTGATAATAAAAAAGGGGCAATTGTTATGCTTTTGTAATAATCCAACATGCAAAATGAAACAAACACCATTGGAGGAAAGTATACTAGCAACATTCACACCCTCTCTTGCCATGTATGAATCTTTCAATGGATGAGTCCAGGGATACAAATGGCTAATTTTACCATCATATCCATTGATCAAATCTTTTTATATTCTATAAACTTCCCCCACTTCTCAGAACTGCCTGTATAACAAAAACTTCCCCTTGAAGATTGGCTTGATTGTCTAACAGTTACAATCTGCTTCATTATCTGGCACAAAGTATTCACATTCTCATGGTTGCCATTTAATTATGTTATCCATTCCCCCACCCCAACTGCCACAACAAAGATTCTAATGCTAGCTGGGCTCCCAGCTCCAATCAGTGAATCCCAACTAAAGAAGATTTAAAAACAAACTCAGCTCTCATCAATTATTTCTAAATTTCAGATTAGACCTCTATGTCCTGCTAAGCAAACTACACAATGTAAGTACTAATCAGTCAACAGTAAATTGACTGCAATCACCAATTAAGTAGTCTTTAAGCTTGCAAAAATAAATGTATATGTCTTTTATCTATATTATTACACAAAACACAATTTATGCTGCAAGAATGTATACTTTTAATTACTTTAATTAAAATGTCATTCACATAACTCTTTTGATTCAATTCAACAGCTAACATAGTAATATGACAAGCTAGGTAACAGTCAGTTAACTCGAGGAAACACAAGTTAGTGGTAGCAATCATTTTAACAATCTGTTGAACAAATAAAAATAAATAGGGAACTAAATTGGATAGCTCCTGAAAACAGGCACTGGTATAGCGATGTGCGATTAACCCGCACCCGTACAATGTAAGGCAGCCAATTCACCAACTTCGTGCCCACTCATTTCCATGATTGCTGCATGCAGTCAGTGCTAACCACACTGTTCATTGGCTATATGCATTAGCAGAGGGCCCAAAATCATATCTTGCTAGCACCACTTAAAGCTAGCCTGCACTGCTTAAAGCTACCCTACATCTCTTAAAGCGGAGGTGGAGAAGGCGCTGGAAGTCATGCAGAAAATGTATTTGGCCTGGGAAACACTGAAGAATGGCACAACATGGGAGCGAGTGTGCTCCAAGATTTTGCAACGCTGCACTGGAGGCCTTGGAGGAGGAGGTGGAAAGTATGAGGGATGTCCCGTGTCCACAGTCAAAAGGCAGAAGGAGCAAATAGTCATAGAGGTCAATGCCAGGAGTCAAGCCCCAAGGACCTGGATGCAAAGGGGCATGAAGATCAATGACCTAACATGAGTGGTCAGTGGATGTACCTTAAAAAGCCATATCCTATCAACTGCACCACTAGCCTCAGACACTGCTCAAATCACCACACCAATATCACTCACCTACCAACAATCTTATCAATCAGAACTCATACCTAACATTCATATGCTTCACCTCACCCTCACACATTTAGCACTGCTGCAAGCCTCACACCCATATCTCACAGCTTGCAAGAATGTTGCCAGTGCTTGAAAATTGCAGCTATGAGGAAAGATTGGATCGGCGAGGGTTGTTTTCCTTAGAACAAAGGAGGTTGAGGAGGTGACTTAATTGAGGTGTACAAAATTATGAAGGGCCTAGATAGAGTAGACGGGAAGGACCTGTTCCCCTAGCAGAGAGGTCAATTACCAGGGGGCATAGATGTAAGGTGATTGGTAGAACGATTAGAGGGGACATGAGAAAAGACTTTTTCACCCAGAGGGTGGTGGGTGTCTAGAATTCATTGCCTGGATCAGTGGTGGAGACAGAAACCCTCAACTCATTGAAAAGGTACCTGGACATGCACCTGAAGTGCTGTAACCTGCAAGACTACAGACCAGGTGCTGGAAGGTGGGATTAGATTGGGTGGCTAGTTTTTCACCAGGCGCAGACACGATGGGCTGAAAGGCCTCCTTCTGTGCTGTAACTTTTCGATGGTACTGCCAGCTATTCAACCATGACAGTCACAGCAGCCAAATAGATTGCACCACACTCACTGACACACTTCCCTCGCTCTGGCAGGAAAACGAGGCACACAACCAAAGGCAGCAGAAGCTAAATGGAGGGGGACAAGTGTGCCTGCTTGCCCTAACCCCCATGTAAGAGATGGTGCTGGACATTATTGCGATGCCCATTGCTGAGTCCATGGCCACTAGTGGGGCTGAAACCACTGAAGATAACAATATCCTCATACCTTCTCACATCCCACTTCTCCCTCACCCACGCTCTCTTCTGATTTACAAGCTGCAGATGGTGTAAACACACACTGCTTACATTCCTCCCCTCTCCGTATCACAATCTTACTCTTCTGACCTTTTCCTCTCAGTTACCTAAGAGGTGCAACCTGGTCAGGCAGTGGAGGAACACCAAGAAAAGATTGATGATGAAGACACAGCACCATCACTTGATTTCGCACTCGCAGCCACCAGCTGCGTGTATCTTACTGGATAGATTTGATGTGAGATCTGCACGTGCTGAGAGACCAGGCACAAGTGGGCTGCAGCCATGTCAGGGAACAAGGATAGCACAGGTGCCAGCTCACCGCAGAAGAACGCTGATTGGTATGCACAACAAAATGCTTGGTGCATCGTCAGAAAACCTGCAGTCAGTGCCAAGGAGGAGGGAGGAGTCCGGCACCAACTTGGCAGAGGAATTTGCGCAGAGCTTGGAGCCTTTCCTTTCCAGCACAGAAGTGGTGGCCAACTCCATTGGCGCAATTGTGGATCCCACCATCGTGTAGTGTCTGATGTTGCAGCTTCCATTGCAATTCAAGCCACCGCCACCCAACAGCTGAGTCCTGCAATGGAAGCTCAGGCTGCATCAGGGCGGACAGTGGCATAATAGTAATATAACTGGACTAGCAATCCAGAGGCCCCGATTAATTCTCTGGGATACAGGTTCAAATCCCACCATAGCAGCTGGTGAAATTTAAATTCAATTAATTAGTTGATCTGGAATTAAAAGCTAGTCTCAGTAATGGAGACCATGAAACTACTGGATTGTCGTAAAGACCCATCTGGTTCACGAATGCCCTTTAGGGAAGGAAATCTGCTGCTGTTACCCAGTCTGGCCTAAATGTGACTCCAGTCCCATAGCAATGTGGTTGACTCTTGACTGCCCTCTGAAATGGCCTACTAAGCCACTCAGGGCTAGATTTTATGGGCCCCCCTGAGGCGGGGTCAAAGGTCGAGGGAGACCTATAGAATCGCAACAGATGGCGGGGGAGCAGAGGGCATGTTACCAAGCGATTTTGCCAGGATAGGCAACAACAGCCTTCCCACTCAGAGGTCAATTGAGGTCTTTAGGTGGCCTATTAACAGCCACTTAATGGCCTCCTCCCCCCGCCACTGGGGTCTAACCAGCAGCACAGGGTGCCTCCACCACGTGGGCAATCTGTGGCCGAAGAAGGACCCCTGCCGGCAAAACATACAACTCAAAGGCCCCCCTCGCCCTGGGCTTCACGCCCATCACTGGGCCCTTCCAGACTGTCCCCGGTGACCCTGACTCACTTACCTAAGGTCCGGGGTTCCTGTACTGGGCCTGGATCCAAGGCTTCTGCAGTACCGGCAGTGGCCACCACTCACAGTGGCGCTGCCGATACTCCCGAGCTGCCAGCCCTTTGATTGGCCAGCAGTTCATGGCGGGGGATCCCCATCTTTAAACAGACGGGGATCCCGGAGTGAGATACTTAGACTTCAAAACTCCCTGGTTATGTCCTGTCCCACCAGCAGGACAGATCCACCAGAGGTGGCAGCACAGTGGTATACAGCCAGGAGGGAGTTGCCCTGGGTGTCCTCAACATTGACTCTGGACCCCATGACGTCTCATGGCATCAGGGAAAGGAAACTTCCTGCTCGTTACCACCTACTGCCCTCCCTCAGTTGATGATTCAGTGCTCCTCCACGTTGAGCACCACTTGGAAGAAGCACCGAGGGTAGCAAGGGCACAGAATGTACTTCTGGGTGGGGGACTTCAATGCCTATCACCGAGTGGCTCAGTAGCACAACTACTGATTGAGCTGGCCAAACTGGGCCTACAGCAGGTGGTGAGAGAACCAACAAGAGGGAAAAACCTGCTTGACCTCACCCTCACCAATCTACCTGTTGCATAAGCATCTGTTCACGACAGCATCGGTGGGAGTGACCACCGCACAGTCCTTGTGAAGACAAAGACCCAACTTCACAATGAATATACCATCCATTGTGTTGTGTGACACTACCACCATGCTAAATTGGATAGATTCAGAACAGATCTGGCAGCTCAAAACTGGGCATCCATGAGGCACTGTGGGCCATCAGCAGCAGCATTGTATTCAACCACAATCTATAATCTCGTGGCCCGACATGTCCCTTATTCTATCACTATCATCATGCCATGCACCAACCCTGATTCAATGAGGAGTGCAGGAGAACATGTCAGGAGCAGCACCAGGCATACCTAAAAATGAGGTGCCAACCTGGCGAAGCTACAATGCAGGACCACATTCATGCTAAACAGCAGAAGCAGCATGTGATAGACAGAGCTAAGCGATCCCACAACCAATGAATCAAATCCAAATTCTGCAGTCCTGCCACATCCGGTCATGAATGATGGTGGAAAGTTAAACAACTAACCAGAGGAGGAGGCTCCACAAACATCCCAAACTTCGAATGATGGGGGAGCCCAGCAGGTAAGGGCAGAAGACAAGCACTTGCAACTATCCTCAGCCAGAAATACTGAGTGGATGATCCATCTCGGCCTCCTCCTGAGGTCCCCAGCATCACAGACGCCAGTCTTCAGCCAATTCGATTCACTCCAAGTGATATCAAGAAACAGCTGAAGGCACTGGATATAGCAAAAGTAATGGCCCTGACAACATTCCGGCAGTAGTATTGAAGACTTGCGATCTAAAACTATCCATTCCAGTATAGCGACAACACTGGCATCTATCCAACAATATGGAAAATTGCCCAAGTATGTTGTATCCACAAAAAGCAGGACAAATCCAATCTGGCCAATTACCACCCTATCAGTCTACTGTCGATTATCAGCAAAGTGATGGAGATTTGTCAACAGTGCTACCAAGAGGCACTTACACAGCAATAACCTGCTCACCGATGCTCAGTTAGGATTCTGCCAGGGCCCACTTGGCTCCAGACCTCATTACAGCCTTGGTCCAAACATAGTCAAAAGAGCTGAATTCAAGAGGTGAGGTGAGAGTGACTGCCCTTGACATCAAGGCAGCATTTAGACCATCAAAGAGCCCTAACAAAATTTACGCCACTGGGAATCAGGGATAAAACTCTCCACTATTGCTTCCAAAGTAATTTACATGTTCAAAAAAGTGTTTTCCAGTATGTCTTTAACAAAAATATAATTTAACAAAAAGTAATGAAAAGAACAACTTCTTCCTTCCTACATACTTTCAATTAATCTATCTGGCTTCTTTCTCTTTCTGTCTAGGTATCTACTTCCATTTCCAATAGCTCTACTCTGCTCTCCCAACATCTCAGACTGTGTCAACTCTAAACTTTTACTACCACTCCACTTAATGGGACAGTGAAATTGATTGCTTAGTCTTCACCAAAGACCCTGTCTCAATTTGCTCTACCAGTGGATTCTGCAATACCAGCAAACTTTCAGTTTCTTCCTGATTTGTACTTTCTTTCTGACTTTCACATAGGACTGTAAAAATTTGGACTATAGGAGGTTTCTCATGTTCTCCCTTTGTCAGATTTCCTCGTTCAAGCAAATGATCTACCTGACACTGATGGAGTCTCACTCCAATCTTATCTAAATATGTGAATGCATCTAGTCTTTTTACAACAACTCCAAACACACACTTCTCCTTATCACCGCAGTGGTTTTTCAACATGACCTTCTGACCTGCATTGAACTCTCTAAGTTTCATGCCTTGAGTATCATGACTCATCTTCACTCTGTCTTGCTTTTCTCTTACTGTGCTTATTGACGTCAGGCTTAAGCAAACTAAACTTTGTCCTAGGAGCATGTTTAAACACTAACTCGTAAGGTGAGCAACCTACTGTAGACAGTGGGGTTATTCCATAAGAGAACAGAAAATTGTCTAGCCTGTGTCAAAGAGAAACATGGAAATTACTGCCTCGCTTGTTACCTAGCAAATACTTCAGCAAAGATCTCTTCACAATTTGTACACTTCTTTCTGCAGCACCATTCAATGCTGGGCAATATGATGGTGTTAGAGTGTGTTTGACTCCATTCTTACTCAGAAATATATCAAACTCCTCTGATGTAAACTGTGGACCATTATCTGACACCAACACTTCTGGAAATCCATAAGTTGCAAACCAACTTCTCAAAACCTCAATAGTTTTGGCACTTGTGGTATTTGGCATAACCTCAACATTTATCCACTTGCTATAGCTATCAACCAAAACAAAATACTCCTTCCCTGCCACTTCAAAGAAATCAACATGTACTCGTTTCCCCGGTTTTCTTGTGTTTGACCATAGAATGAAAGGAACCTTGGTTGGACTATTTCTCATTCTGAGAAACACTTCACAACTTTTCACCAACTCTTCAATATCTCTATTTACCTTTGGATACCAAAAATAGCTTCTTGTTACTGCTTTCATACAGACTGTTCCCGTGTGCTCTTGATGATGTTCCTCTAACAATCTCTCCCTAAAGCTTGGTGGAATAATGACTCTTAAACCCCATAGGAGGCAGTCTTGATCTACACTTAGGACTGTGCGAAACATTCCTGCAATTTCTCATCAACACACTCTTTAGATCAGCCATTCATAACATAATTGAGTACTTTACTGAGCACCACATCTTTGCGAGTTTCTTCAGAAATTTCTCTGGCAGACACTGGCATGTCATTTGTGTATGTAAAGTAACAGGTAGCTCATTTGCTAAAAATGAATCAGTCTCCACAGGAAATCTCAAAAGAACGTCCACATTTGCATGATCTGCTGGCTTAATATTTAATATTGTACTGATGGGCCATCAAAATCCATGCCCATCTCTGAAGCCACGCTGCCACTAGAGATGGTACTCATTCTTTGAACCAAATATGATCATAAGGGCTTGGTGGTCAGTTAACAAGTTACTACCGTACAGGTATTTATGGAACTTTGTAACACCATATAGATCGCTAAGGCCTCTTTCTCAACTTGTGAGTAATTTTGCTCTGACTTTGTTAAAGTACATGAAGCAGGCTTCTCCACACCGTCTTCCATTATGTGAGATAACACAACACCTAACCCTTGTGGTGAGGCATCGCACACTAAAACCAATGGTTTCTTGGGATCATAGTGGGTCAAAATAGCATCACTAGTCAGTACTTTCTTCACTTCTTCAAATGCTTTCTGACACTCCACAGACCACTCCCAATCTATTCCATTTTGAGCAGTTGATACAATGAAGGGAATCTATTAGCTAAGTCAGGGATGAGCTTAGAATAATACACAACAATTCCTATGAATGTTCTAAGTTCTTCTTTGTTCTCTGGTCTCTTTGCTTTCAAAATCCCCTCAACCTTCTCCTGCGTTGGGTGGATACCTACACCATCTATTTGGTAACCCAGGTATGTTACACTTGACACGATGATGCAACACTTGTGCTTTTTAGCTACTCTTGATGTCGATCTAGGACTTCGTTCAACCTTGCATGTGCTCTTTCTCTGTCTTACTGCTAATTAAAATGTCATCCAAGCAGCAGCACACTCCTTTCACCCACTTGGTATTTGATCCATTATGTTCTGCAACACTGTGGGAACAGTAGACACCTGAAGTGGTAACCTTTCATACTGGTACAACTCTCTGTGTTTATGAATGATAAGAAATTTCTTGCTCTTGTCAGTTATTTTTCCTTTTCATTCATGGGATGTATGTGTCGCTGGCTAGGCCTGCATTGATTGCCCATCCCTAATTGCCTTCGAGAAGGTGGTGGTGAGCCGCCTTCTTGAACCACTGCAGTTCCACAGTGCTATTAGGAAGGGAGTTCCAGGATTTTGACCCAGTGACAGTGAAGGAACGGCGATATAGTTCCAATTCAGGATGGTGTGTGGCTTAGAGGAGAGGGTGCAGGTGGTGGTGTTCCCATGCATCTACTGCCCTTGTCCTTCTAGGTGGTAGATGTCACGAGTTTGGAAGATGCTGTCTAAGTAGCCTTGGTGCGTACATACTGCTGCCACTGTACATCGGTGGTGGAGGGAGTGAATGTTTATGGATGGGATGCCAATCAAGTGGGCTCCTTTGTCCTGGATGGTGTCAAGCTTCTTGAGTCTAATTGCAAATATGCATTTGACAGATCTATCTTACTGAACACAAAATTAGAAAACAAGGCATCACTAGTAGACAGTGGGTAAGCATCATTTTCAAACATCTGATTTATTGTTTGTTTATAATCTCTACAAATCCGAACAGACCGTCTGCTTTTTGAACTACCACAATGGGTGCGACCCATTCACTGCTCTTTAGCTTTTAATTGCCCCTGTTCTTTTTAATCTATCCAGCTCTTTACTTACTGCTTCTAACTGTGCAGTAGGCACTGACCTAGCTTTTCAAAATGTCAGCTGTACATTGTCCTTTATCTTGACTTCAGCCCTGTGATGCCTTAGTTTATCATTTGGTCCTCCTTGTTCAAAGACCACTTTGTGCATTCTTAGCATTTTCTCAATGTCAGACGCACTCTTACTGATCCTTACTGTAAAAATCTCAGCCCAGTTTAAACCTATTTTCTTAAGCCAATTTCTTCCCATCAGGGTGACTTTGTTCCCTGCTACTACTACCAATGGCAAGTAATAGGATGCATCATTGTATTCCACCCTAACACTATCATTTAACACTGGAATACTGTTACCAGAATAATTAGTCAGTTTCACACCAATTTGGCTTAAGGGAATGTGACTTAGGGACTTTTTGTCTTCCGAGATAACAGACACTGCTGCAGCTGTATCAATGGTAAAAGTAAGTTGTGAATCTCCAACTTTCATTTTTATTGTGGGCGCTGGAATTATATCTTCAGCCCTTTTTCTCTCATCATCCATGTGCTGTTTTTCTTGTTCTCTAACAGAATACAACTCTTGATCTTCCTGCACGATAACATCAACTTCTGTTTCCACTTCCTGCTCGCTAAGATCAATTTCTGTTTCCATATCTATCATATGTGCATTTGAGGACTTCCAGGCTCCTGAACTAGCTTGAGGTCTACCACGACTTTGACCTGGTGCATTGCTGTGACCTTGAACTTTACCACGGCCTGGAGCATTACCGTTTCCTCGACTCCTGCATGCCAACTGGATACAATCGACTTTCTCACAGGCATAGCAATTTAACTGGAAATGGAGGCATTTAGATGGCTGGTGGCGACTATGGCAATGGTGGCATCTAGATTTCTGACTCTGAGTCTGTAAACATGGCTGCCATGGTCTGGTTCCGGCTGAAATCCGGTGGAGCTCCCCTGCCGGCTCAGGAAAAGAATTTCCTTGCAATCTGCAACTACCTCTTCCTGCCATTTCCATGGCTGTGGCCTCATCGCAGGCTTATTGCCTTTACTCAAAGGTTTGGCCTGGACTTTACTTTTCCTTCGCGCTCCAATGAACGTATCTCTAAGGTTGACTTCTAAGTTTGTGCCATAACCACAGTGATGAGAGTTTCTTTAATTCAAGAATATAATCTGCAACAGACTCACTTGGCAACTGCTTCCTCCACAAAATGCAACTTGGAGTGCAATTTCATTCTTAGTTGGCCATAACATGAGTCAAGAATCTCATTAATTTCAGACTAGTCCAAAGTCTCGCAGGCAACTTTCGTTAAACACCATCTCAAAAGCATCTGGCCCCATCATGATGAGGAAAACATTAACTTTATCCTCATCCCCTATTTTATTAGCTTGCAGCCAAATGTGTAACATTTGTGCATAATTACACTAGTCCTCTTTGTCAGGGTTCAATTCTCCCATTGTCCCAAAATATGTCTTCAGTGCCATTTTTTTCAATTACGTACCGTACTATGGACACAACCAAAACAATCTTTCAAATCGCCCGCAGTTCCTCAAAATCAACTTTGGGAGTTCCAAAAACTGCGTCAGAATGAATATTAAAAAAATCAATCCCATCCTTGTCGCCATCTTTCTGTTGTGTATTCACTTAGTAAGTCTAACATGAGGGGGGGGATTTTATGCTGGCACCAGGGGTCTCGACATTGGGAGAACCGACACCAAGATCCCCAAGTCGCCTTTTTTCTGGAAAGCCAGCCACATTTAGTGCCAATCAGGCACATAAGTGAACAGTGGCGAAACTTCCATAGGATTTAGGACCCTGTCACCGGAGGTCCCGCCCTTGGAGAGCTGGCAGCCAATCAGAGGCCAGCAGCTGCAGTGACACCGCAGAGGTGGTGGCTGCTGCTGAAGGTGACCATCTTGGAGGCTGAAGAGCATTGCAGGAGCCAGGCCTCAGGTAGGTCAGGGCGGATGGGGTCTAACGGGGTGGGGGTCACAGTGGGGGAGGGGTCATCAGCAAGGACAGGGGATGGCCTTAAGTGGGCCCCCCCTTCCCGATGTTGGGTGCATAGTTCAGGCACTAACTACCTTTGAATGAGGGACCCCCAATGCCTCCAGAGCTGGGAAGCAGCCTGCAAGGTTTTTCCAAGTGTGTTTCCCAGGGAACGCCCGCCACACAGGTAATTGCAGCTGTGGCAGCACGAGGCCCTTAATTGGGGGTTAATTACCCAGTTAAGGGCCTCAATTGGCAGCCTTCCTGCCCTGGACTAAATTTTGGTGGAGGGTGGATGGTGGTGACAACCTCCCTACACCATCCTACCCAATTTTATGCTCTCCCCGCCTCCAATCCCACCACTGGGGAGAGCATAAAATTCCACCTGAGGTCTTACAGTACAATCAGCCATTGTGGCACTTTATTTACACCTCCCCAACAGAGAAGGCAGGAGAGAGGCAGTATAGCAGTATAAAAAAATGTTCAGCCAGTTCAATGAACTTCAGCTATTTCAATACACTATACCAACAGCCCTCCTATTCATCATTAAATTGGCGATTTCTCATGCATGAATCTTCATATAGCAGTGCATTTTGGCAGGCTATTCGACCATTGTATCATAGCTAAGCCCAATCCTGTCCTCATCGGACATCTGCAACAGGCAGTTTCTAGCAGGAGTCACTGGATAACTAGCAGGAGCACAAGCAATCTTTTCCTTTTCTAGTCCAGAAGCTCGGGCACCAACTGTAGTGCTTCTACTACCATTTCTTCTGAAATCAATTGACTTGCAAAATGGGCATCTGGCAAGACACAAATCGTGGTGGTGAAGAACCTTAACCACCCTTAGCCCACCATGGCCAATGTTAGCTGCCCAAGTTTTGCATGATGCAATTTATAGTATGCTTATTTCAGGTGGGAGGCTTTTCAAATATACAGATCAGATCCTATACCATAATAGGACACCAACTGCAGCTTAATCAGTGGTCCTTAACAGGTCTGCTGATGGCTTCTCCACAACAGTGCTCCCAATTGTTTTTCTTTTAATCTTGTAAGGTCAGGAAAGGTAGAAATGCAAAAATACTGATGTCCACTGCAGGCCTGTGGTTATTCCACCACCTCTGGGATCAGCTATCCCCTGGTATCAGCTTCAGAAGTTCCTCAGGGCAGTGTCCTAGGCCCAATCATCTTCAGCTGCTTCATCAATGGCCTTCCCTCCATCATAAGGTCAGAAGTGGGGATGCTCTCTGATGATTATGCGATGTTCAGTACCATTTGCAACTCCTCAGACACTGAAGCAGTCCATGTCCATATGCAGCAAGATCTGGACAACATTCAAGCTTGGGCTGATAAGTGGCAAGTAACATTCACGCCATAAGTGCCAGGCAATGGCCATCGCCAATAAGAGAGAATCTAACCATATCCCCTTGACATTCAACAGCATTACCATTGCTGAATTTCCACACTATCAACAACCTGGGGGTTACCATTGACCAGAAACTGAACTGGAGCAGCCACATAAAGACTGTGGCTACAAGAGCAGGTCAGAGGCTGGGAATTCTGTGGCAAGTAACCCACCTCCTGACTTCCCAAAGCCTGTCCACCATCTGCAAGGAACAAGTCAGGAGTGTCACGGAATACTCTCCACGTGCCTGGATGAATGTGGCTCCAGCAACACTCAAGAAAGCTCAACACTATCCAGGACAAAGCAGCCCGCTTGATCGGCACCTTATCCACCACCTTAAACATACACTCCCTCCACTACCAATGCACAGTGGCAGCAGTGTGTACCATATACAAGATACACTGCAGCAACTCACCATGCCTCCTTCAACAGCATCTTCCAAACCCACGACCTCTACCACCAAGAAGGGCAAGGCCAGCAGATGTGTGGAAACAACGCCATCTGCAAGTTCCCCTCCAAGCCACGGACCATCCTGACTTGGGAATATATCCCTATTCCTTCACTGTTGCTGGATCAAAATCCTGGAACTCCCTCCCTAATAGCACTGTGGTTGTACCCGCATCAGATGAACTGCAGCAGTTCAAGAAGGCAGTTCAACACCACCTTCTCAAGGGCAACTATGGATGGTCAACAAATTATGGCCTTGCCAGCGATGTCCTCACCCCACTCCCCCCTCTTCTGGGCCAACAAGCTTGTCAATTCAATATAGACAGCCAATTTCTCACCTTCCCACAACTGGCGACTTGCAGCAGAGCACCTGGTTGGCACTCATAATTCACCAGCTGCATTCAAATGAGGCCCACACATCTGAAAATCATTCAAGATTCCAATAGCAGCTTTGGTTGAGCAGTGCCAACTTCATGCCTCTTTTCACTGGAAGTTGAAAATCCACCTCAATTCTCTTTAATAAATAATATGTGGCACACACTGTGATACAATTTGCTTCATTCTTTTGTAGCAATAATTTGTTTGTGTTATTTGACCATGCCATTGACACTGCAAATTCTTGCAATTTTCGTGCTTCTCAGTTAAAAAGTAAAGTGATCGAACGAGGACTTACTCAATATTGAAAGGACTGTAAAATTTGATGACAATTCTTTTAATTGGTAGATTTTTTTATAAAGTGGTGGTTATGGTGAGAAACCCTTTTAATGTACTGTAAAATTAATACCAGTATTTACCTAGCAAATAGGAGAGGCAGTGGCAAGGTAGTATTGTCACTGGACTAGTAACCCAGAGACCCAGGGTATTGCTCTGGGGACATGGGTTCAAATCCCAACACAGCAGAAGGTAGAATTTGAATTCAATTAATAAATCTGGAATTAAAAAGCTAGTCTAATGATGGCCATGAAACCATTGTCGATTGTTGTAAAAACCCATCTGGTTCACTAATGTCCTTTAGGGAAGGAAATCTGCTGTCCTTACCTGGTCTGGCCTACATGTGACTCCAGACCCACAGCAATGTGGTTGACTCTTACATGCCCTCTGAAATGGCCTAGCAAGCCACTCAGTTGTACCTAACTGCGACAAAGTCAATAAAAAGGAATGAAACCGGACGGACCACCTGACATCGACCTAGGCACCAGAAACGACAACGGCAAATCCAGCCCTGTCGACCCTGCAAAGTCCTCCTTACTAACATCTGGGGGCTTGTGCCAAAGTTGGGAGAGCTGTCCCACAGACTAGTCAAGCAACAGCCTGACATAGTCATACTCACGGAATCATACCTTACAGACAATGTCCCAGACGCTGCCATCACCATCCCCGGGTATGTCCTGTCCCACCGGCAGGACAGACACACCAGAGGTGGTGGCACAGTGGTATACAGTAGGGAGGGAGTTGTCCTGGGATACCTCAACATCGACTCTGGACCCCATGAAGTCTCATGGCATCAGATCAAACATAGACAAGGAAACCTCCAGCTGATTACCACCTACTGCCCTCCCTCAGCTGATGAGTCAGTACTCATCCATGTTGAACACCACTTGGAGGAAACACTGAGGGTGGCAAGGGCACAAAATGTACTCTGGGTGGGGGACTTCAATGTCCATCACCAAGAGTGACTCGGTAGCACCACTACTGATTGCGCTGGCCGAGTCCTAAAGGACATATCTGCTAGACTGGGTATGCGGCAGGTGGTGACGGAACCAACAAGAGGGGAAAACATACTTGATCTCGTCCTCACCAATCTGCCTGCCGCAGATGCATCTGTCCATGACAGTATTGGTAGGACTAACCACCACACAGTCCTTGTGGAGACGAAGTCCCGCCTTCATATTGAAGATACCCTCCTTCGTGTTGTGTGGCACTACCACCGTGCTAAATGGGATTGATTTCGAACAGATCTAGCAGTGCAAAATTGGGCATCCATGAGGCGCTGTGAGCCATCAGCAGCAGCAGAATTGTACTCAACCACAATCTGTAACCTCATGGCCCAGCATATCCCCCACTCTACCATTACTATCAAGCCAGGAGACCAGCCCCTGTTTAATGAAGAGTGCAGGAGGGCATGCCAGGAGCAGCACCAGGCATACCTAAAAATGAGGTGTCAACCTGGTGAAGCTACAACACAGGACTATCTGCGTGCCAAACTGCGTAAACAGCATGCGATAGACAGAGCTAAGCGATCCCATAACCAACAGATCAGATCTAAGCTCTGCAGTCCAGCCGCGAATGGTGGAGGACAATTAAACAACTAACTGGAGGAGGTGGCTCTACAAATATCCCCATCCTCAATGATGGGGGAGCCCAGCACATCAGTGCGAAAGATAAGGCAGAAGCATTTGCAACAATCTTCAGCCAGAAGTGCCGAGTTGATGATCCATCTTGGCCTCCTCCTGAAGTACCCAGCATCACAGATGCCAGACTTCAGCCAATTCGATTCACTCCGCGTGATAACAAGAAATGACTGAAGGCACTGGATACTGCAAAAGCTATGGGCCCTGACAATATTCCGGCAATAGTACTGAAGACCTGTGCTCCAGAACTTGTCGCGCCCCTAGCCAAGCTGTTCCAGTACAGCTACAACACTGGCATTTACCCTGCAATGTGGAAAATTGCCCAGGTATGTCCTGTACACAAAAAGCAGGACAAGTCCAACCCGGCCAATTACCACCCCATCAGCCTACTCTCAATCATCAGTAAAGTGATGGAAGGTGTCATCAACAGTGCCATCAAGCGGCACTTGCTTAGCAATAACCTGCTCAGTGACACTCAGTTTGGGTTCCGCCAGGGCCACTCAGCTCCTGGCCTCATCACAGCCTTGGTTCAAACATGGACAGAAGAGCTGAACTCAAGAGGTGAGGTGAGAATGACTGCCCTTGACATCAAGGCAGCATTTGACCAAGTATGGTATCAAGGAGCCCTAGCAAAACTGAGGTCAATGGGAATCAAGGGGAAAACCCTCTGCTGGCTGGAGTCATACCTAGCGCAAAGGAAGATGGTTGTGGTTGTTGGAGGTCAATCATCTGAGCTCCAGGACATCACTGCAGGAGTTCCTCAGGGTAGTGTCCTAGGCCCAACCATCTTCAGCTGCTTCATCAATGACCTTCCTTCAATCATTAGGTCAGAAGTGGGGATGTTCGCTGATGATTGCACTATGTTCAGCACCATTCGTGACTCCTCAGATACTGAAGCAGTCCGTGTAGAAATGCAGCAAGACCTGAACAATATCCAGACTTGGGCTGATAAGTGGCAAGTAACATTTGCGCCACACAAGTGCCAGGCAATGACCATCTCCAACAAAAGAGAATCCAACCATCCCCCCTTGACATTCAATGGCATTACCATCACTGAATCCCACACTATCAAGATCCTATGGGCTACCATTGACCAGAAACTGAACTGGAGTAGCCATATAAATACCATGGCTACAAGAGCAGGTCAGAGGCTAGGAATCCTGAGGCGAGTAACTCACCTCCTGACTCCCCAAAGCCTGTCCACCATCTACAAGGCACAAGTCAGGAGTGTGATGGAATACTCTTCACTTGCTTGGATGGGTGCAGCTCCAACAACACTCAAGAAGCTCGACACCATCCAGGACAAAGCAGCCCGCTTGATTGGCACCCTATCTACAAACATTCACTCCCTCCACCACCGATGCACAATGGCAGCAGTGTGTACCATCTACAAGATGCACTGCAGCAATGCACCAAGGCTCCTTAGACAGCACCTTCCAAACCCGCGACCTCTACCAACTAGAAGGCCAAGGGCAGCAAATGCATGGGAACACCACCACCTGCAAGTTCCCCTCCAAGTCACACACCATCCTGACATGGAACTATATCGCCGTTCCTTCACTGTCGCAGGGTCAAAATCCTGGAACTCCCTTCCTAACAGCACTGTGGGTATACCTACCCCAAATGGACTGCAGCGGTTCAAGAAGACAGCTCACCACCACCTTCTCAAGGGCAATTAGGGATGGGCAATAAATGCTGGTCTGGACAGTGACGCCCACATCCCATGAATGAATAAAAAAAACCCAATTAAACAAATTGATGTAAAGAATAATTTTAAAAATACATTAATTATTCAACTATAAATTCATTTCAAAGGTTTATTACCAAATTGAAGCATTGTAAATGATCACAATTTAGTTTTACCGAGGGTAATTATCAGAATTACGAACCCAAATATATTACAATATTGATAAGAAACAAATTCATTCAGGAATACTGAATTGACTTGATAACAAGTTCAACTCTATGGAGTACTGAAAAACTGGTTCAACTTCACCCAAGATTCACTGTGAGGAGATATCAAGTTAAAGCCAACAAAAGGGGAAATTATAAGCAAGAGAGTTGTCTTCAGGCTGCTTTGTGAACTTCCTGCGCAGCTGTTTCAGAAAAGGCACTAGTGGAGAATTAGTAGCTATCTCAGCTATTCATATGATTGCAGTTTGGTTTCTGATTAAGGAGACTTAAGAATGAGGATTAAAAAACAGAAAAAGTTTTACCCTCAAAAACCAATGAACTGTCGATCAATTCTTTGAGTTACTGGTCTGTGTTGAAATAGTCAATCCCAGCAGGATTTTGTAGCGACACTGCATAGAATTTAATACTTCTAGATTCAGGAAGGAAAATCACTCCGAGTATGCATGTATCAAAATCGGGTAAGATAGGAATTAGCTTTGCTATGATGCCACTAATGATGAAAGCACCTGCCAATACTCAACCACAACATTCACAAATAAAATATGGATACTTGGGATAGGAACCAGAGAGAAATCAGTGCTTAGAAATCTCTAGCTCAGCAAGGATTCAACAGTTACAGGTCAGGAAGAGAAGGAACAAAATTGGTGAGAAAAAAAATCTGGGTGGGAATTGGATTACTGGTTAGAGAGATGGGAGGGCTGAAATTTTACAGGGGCTCTACTGGTTACCTGTCAGAGTTAGGGTGGAAGACAGAACCTGCACAGAATTTCAGGCCCCAGAACTCCACAAGGCACAGTGGCAGAGATTTTAACTCCCTCCCTCCATTGGAAACAGGTGGTGAAGAGTTAAAATGAAAGCAGTGGACTTACTGCCCTGTTCCCGCTTCACCACCATGTTTCCCTGTGCCTTTTGCTGAATGGCCTGGGCTTTAAAAAAGGTAAGCAACAAAAATGAAACATTTAGATAAAAGAACATATAATAATAATCAAGGTCACTAATTTAGGGTATACAGAGAAAAATAGACTGAATCGTGAATTTTGACACTCAAAACACAAGATAATAGCATGAAATAAAAACTAAATTTGACTTAAACATGTACTTGAAGAAATCTAATTTGAAAAATTATGGGGAAAAAGCTGGGGTCTGGGACTAAATTGGACAGCTCTTTCAAAGACCCGGCACAGGCACAATGGCCCAAATGGTCTCCTTCTGTGACATAAGATTCTATGGGCTGAATCTTGTCTGCTTAGCCCCTGCCAGAAATGTGGGACCGCTTTCAAGTTGGGAACACGATTTCCTAATGGACAACCTTAGCCGAGACTCTTTCTCAGAGCAAGAGCATTAGCCCCCTGCCTTCAGGTTCCCTGACCAATTAGGGAAGGCAGATGGGATGGTGTGCCCATTCTGTCAAAGGAAGAATTTGTAATTAAAGGGACCATGGCATGGATTCCAAGGGATCACTAGCAGGTGGATTTTTGAGACTGCAGGAAAGGCTCCCTCTCCCAATGGTCTTATTCTTACCTGGAGGTCCAGCTGCAGGATCTAAGGGCCTGGAGTAAGATGAGCTCTCCCAAGGATGAGAAGAAGAGGACAACATCTCCAGCCAAGTAGGCCTGGATGGAAGTGACTGAGGAAGTCAGCAGAAATGTGCTCCCTTCAACCTGAGGTAGTGCACCAAGAGGATCTAGGACCTCAGGAGGGCATGACGGCTAAGTAGCAAAACATTTTCAGATGCCAAACCCCACACTCTGACTTGTCCAGCATTCTCCTGCGTAGCACCCCTCAGGACAACACACCTTGCAGCTCCACTCATTCCGCTCTCTGAAAGCACCTCACATCCCCATGCAACAGCCAACACTCACACTCACCCTCAGCCTATTGCCCTCTCGCACCCATGGCTCACTGGACATATAGTCACTCACATCTCTCTGCTTTCTCTCCTTGCAGGAAAAGAGAGCACACTACTTGGCAAGAGGCACAGACCCTGGAGGGGGTGGGGGTGGGTGGCCCTCCAGCGACAGGCACCTTGTCGGCCATTGGCAATACATGTCCACCTGCGCCAGTGGGAAGGAGGTCTTATTACAGGGGGCTGCAGATGTCAACAGCAGCCTACTGTGAAAGCCTGAGCCTCCTGAGGCACTGATGCTCAGAAATGTCATGAGAGCTGATCCTCTACCTGTAGACCTTGTGTTGGGAGTCTCGCCTCCTTCTAGCTGGACCTCGGTGTTCATCCCATCTGCCCTGTGGAGGGGAATATGGTTGAGCAGAAGGTCCTGCTGCTACTGTTATTGTTGCTGCTGGAGCTGTTTGTGATGGTGTGGCTTCTGCTCTTGCCCCTCAGGAGAGGTAGAAGGTGGAACTGCATAAGCTGCTCCCATGCCGTGCTGAAGGCTGGCAGCAGGGAAGTGCAGCTGAAGGTGACTGAAGTACGAGACAGGTGACGTGCTTCCAAGAAGTTAGCAATCATCGGTCAAGCAGTGAAAGCACTCTCTGAGAGTGCTTTGAACAGCAGTTTCTCAATGGCCATGGCTGCAGCTCTTTAGTGTAACTGATTAAAGCTTGTCAGTTTCACTGAAGAAGCTCTTCCCCGTGTGGTTGCCTTAATGCGCCTGGTGAGGTGCAGACACATTCCATGCGTACTGTTGGGAAATAAGGGATTTGTGGTTAAAAAGGCTCTTAATTGGCTTTTTAATCACCTCAATTGCTTTCCCATCAGACCCACGGGAATTCCCCACAGTATGCAAAAGCCACCATGGAGAAAGACGGAAGAGGCTGGGATGACTTCGGATCCCAACCCAACTTCATTTTCTGGGACTTTTCCACCTTGCAAGTACTGGAACTCACCTCCACCTACCTGGGAAAATTTTGCCCTATGACTCTAGTCAGTCATCATAAATTAATGACATTACATTGCATCACACCCCTATTGATATCATGCAGCAGAGCCACATACATGCACACATATTCACCACACTTTAAGTGATACACTTTTGCCTCACACTTCTCTTATTTGCAAATTTCTGTCATACTTTCACCTGATTGGCTCATAAAATAGCAACAAATTGCAACTTGAGAAGTAGCGAACATACAACTTAAATATGGGGAAAGTGGATAAGTAAACTTTAAATTTAAATACAATGAATCAAGTTTAACAGTCAGTACAATTTTCCAATAACAGCACAAAAGGAACTGATAAAATTGTTCTAAGTAGTGTTTTGAAAATTACAGCCACCTTGGGTTTCCACTAAGCTGAGCAATTATTCTCAGAAATGGCACTTGTAACAGAGTGATGAGATAAAATAATGAGAAATTAAACTTATCTATATAATAGCATTTCTTACTTTTGAATTGCCTATAACAATGTTTACCATTGCAGGCCTTACGTATGCAGAAGAAGCCGGAGTCTCATGGTCATGCAGAGTTCCACAACCATCTCTGTTGAAGAGACTCACACTAATTGACTTCAGGGACTGCAATATACTTCTAAAAACCATCAAGAGCGACAGCAAATCTGACCATTCATCAATTATGTCACGACTAGCTATGTGTGAACCCATCCAACTTCCACTCTGTCTATCAATTAAGAATTAAGATATGAAAGTGACTGATTTTTAAAAAGGTCAAAAACTGAAGATATATTCAATTTTTTCTGAGGAAATGTTCCCAAAGTAAAGCAATCAGCAGTTTACATGTCTGACAAATGAAACTTTAAACAATGCCAAATTTCAAAAAGTAATCTTTTTGCAATGCATTGTAAATGCTTAAACTAGCTGGCTGCCTTTTTACATTTATATTGAGAATTCAAAAATGACTGCTCGTGTAAACAAGTAGCAACTTTTCAAAGTACTGTGGATACGTTCTGAATAATGTGCAAGTTCATTGGGCATTCGGGCGCAGAAAAAGTAGAGATGTGACAGCTTGTTAATGACTTAGAAATGACGGCTGCATGAGGTACATCTGCTCATTTCTTCCCACTAAAATGGCACGGAGGTGACATTGGGCAGAATTTCCCACCCCCTTGGAGGTTGGTTGTGGTTATGGGAAAATTAGAGAAAAAAGTGTCGGGCCGGCTCCCTGATGTGTTCCGCCTCCTCACGCTTTCCCTAGAGGCGGGTTCGCAGCGGTGATGGCAATTCGCCCAACAGAGGCAGAAATCCAATTAAGGTATTTAATGAGCCAACTTGCACCAATGTTACCACAACAGTACAATCTTCCGAGCGTCCCATGGGCCCCCCACTGTGCCAGCACCCCCCGGCAACTTGGAGGAGGCGACTGCGCAGTGGGAGTTCGGAGATGCGATCGATTTGAAGGATTTCAAATGTGCACCTGCAAAAATGGCAACGATGTTGTCTTCCCGGGGCAGCGGCTTGCCACTGTACTGGGATCTCCAAGAGACTGATGTCTCTGTTAGTGCTTGTATAGTGCAGTGGCAGCCGCTCCCCGAATAAAGATGGCAACCCCATTGAGTTCTGCCGTTCCTGCTGCTTGAGCCTCAGCAGCACTCTCACTGGTTAGACTGTGAAGGCTGCCGGCCATCCGAGCAACAGTCAGTGATGTGTCAAACCTCTGCCTCCGGAACTCATCGCCATCCCTAATTGGCCGCCTCCCGTAAGATTTCACCGGCAGGCGCATTGCTGCAATGAGCGAGGTTGGGACCAGGAAATGGTCCCCGACGCTCGAAAAATTTCTGAGTGCAGAAGATCGCGGCCATAGTAATGTCTTCAAATCATGCTCCAGTGCCCAACTCTGCAGACAGCATTTGCGAGGTAGCACATATAAAGTGGCTGTTCTGAGTAGATGGGCCTTTCTTTTGATTTAAATATCCTTATTTATAGGGTAGCCAACAATTTCCATTTTAGTTGAAATGTTATTTTTAATGGAATCTTGTAGAGATTTTCAAGGTTCGTTGATGGGCTCGGACAGCTTTAGGGTAACAGTTTACATCTCTCACCATAATCATTTGTGTAATGGGTGTTGGCCTCATAATACCATTCATAACACCACACTATATGTATTACTTTGAAGATGAGGAGGATCTTTTGGGTGCAAGGGAAGCAAGGTTACATTGCAGGAGGAAAGGTTCTGATGAAAATGTCACAGACCTGAAACTCTGCTTCTCCCTCCACAGATGCTGCCAGACCTGCTGAGTATTTCCAACACTTTCTGTTTTTATTTCAGATTTCCAGCATCCGCAGTATTTTGCTTTTATTGCAGGAGGAGGGCTCCAACCACCATTACCCTGCAAAGTGAACATATCAACTTCAGAACAATTATTTCAAATTGACAAGTGAGCAGTACATACAGAGGTTCAGGTTGACCAAGGAGACATTAATTGGGTTGTGTAACATGTTCCAGGAAGACCTCCAGTTCAGCTCCAGGACAGACACAGAACTGTCAATAACAGAAACAGTTACAACAGCCTTGAACATTTCTGTCTTGAACTCCTTCCAAGTTGCCAACAGCCACATCATTAACATTGGTCAGTCTATAATGCACAGGTTTCCTGAGCTGGTAAGTGGTCATATTTACAAGAGCAGTTATTGTATCATTTTCCTCATAGGCAGGAGTTAGCCCTGGGATTTTTCTGAATGGCAGGAATTCCAAAGGTTGAGTGTGTAATTAATGGTACACACGTAGTCCTATACACTCCTTCATACAGAGTGTCCTATATTGAACTACAAGGTTTTCCCCTCAATTTCAGCTTGTATGGGACCATCTGCGGTGGACAATGCAGGTGATTACTCACTTCTGTAGCAGCAGTCAGGATACCTTTATTTCAGGGCAGCTCACTGTACCTGCTCCATTACCTGCTAATTATTTCCGACATTACAACAGTAACTACACTTCAAAAAGTACTTAATAGGCTGTAAAAACACTTTGAGATATCTTGATATTGTGAAAGGCGCTATTTATTTTGTTTTTATTTGCCATTGTCAAGTTTTGGATCTTGGGAGATCGGAGATATCTACTCCTTGGTCCTGCTTCAGTCTCCATGAATAACAGCAGAGTAATGGCATAATAAAGTATACACTTCTATCATAATGGTCTGTTCTTTTCTCGATATGTGGAGAAGGTGACAAAGATGAGGATTTTATGAGGGCCCAACGATAGAAGATAACTGCTGGTCTCACAAACAATTGTACAAGGTATTGGATGGCATGCCGTCACTATGGCTAGAAGGCCCCTAGGCTAAAGTCAACAGAAATATAACCGCCATAGCTATATTTTAAAATACCATTGCATTGGCCTCGGCAAAATTTATAGACAAAGATATAATAGTTTGCTTCGGGATTTGTATCTACTGTGTAGAGGCCCTTGAATGACACAAAAGAAAGGAAATTATGAAATAAGTGACTTATGCTATTAATTATGCAACTCAATATTTTCCCGATTCTTTTGTGGCACTCCGCTGTTACCCTTGCTGAAAACAATTTGAAGTTAATTATCATAGCTCCACCTCTATTAAAATCAATGTATGATCAAGAGTTCTCTGCATTTGACAGTTTTCACACTGCTGCTATTTAGGCTAACAAGGTAATTAGAGGCCAGTGAGTCTAACGTCAGTGGTCGGGAAACTATTGGAAAAAATCTGAGAGGCAGGGATTAATCAAGAATAGTCAGCATGGCTTTGTCAGGGGGAGATTAACAAATTTGAATTTTTTGAGGAGGTGACTAGGTGTGTAGTTGAGGGTAAGGCAGTTGATGTAGTCTACACGGCCTTCAGTAAGGCTTTTGATAAGGTCGCATATGGGAGGAGATTGGTTAAGAAGGTAACAGCCCATGGGATCTAGGGCAATTTGGCAAATTGGATCCAAAATTGGCTTAGGGACAGGAGGCAGTGGGTGATGGTCGAGGGTTGCTTTTGTGATTGGAAGCCTGTGACCAGTGGTGTACTGCAGGGATCGGTGCTGGGACCCTTGCTGTTTGTAGTGTACATTAATGATTTAGACGTGAATATAGGAGGTATGATCAGTAAGTTCGCAGACGACACAAAAATTGGTGGTGTCGTAAAGAGTGAGGAGGAAAGCCTTAGATTACAAGATGATATAGATGGGCCGGTAAGATGGGCAGAGCAGTGGCAAATGGAATTTAATCCTGAGAAGTGTAAGGTGATGCATTTTAGGAGGTCTAACAAAGCGAGGAAATATACAATGGATAGTAGGACTCTAGGAAGTACAGAGGGTCAGAGGGACCTTGGTGTACTTATCCATAGATCACTGAAGGCAACAGCACAGGTAGATAAGGTTACAAAGACGCAAGAGGGCACTGGCAAGCAAGAACCTGGTTTAAAGTGTGTCTACTTCAACGCCAGGAGCATCCGGAATAAGGTGGGTGAGCTTGCAGCATGGGTTGGTACCTGGGATCTCGATGTAGTGGCCATTTCGGAGACATGGGTAGAGCAGGGGCAGGAATGGATGTTGCAGGTTCCGGGATTTAGATGTTTCAGTAAGAACAGAGAAGATGGTAAAAGAGGGGGGGGTGTGGCATTGTTAATCAAGGAGAGTATTACAGCAACAGAAAGGACATTTGAGGACTCGTCTACTGAGGTAGTATGGGCCAAGGTTAGAAACAGGAGAGGAGAGGTCACCCTGTTGGGAGTCTTTTATAGACCTCCGAATAGTTCCAGAGATGTAGAGGAAAGGATAGCGAAGATGATTCTCGACAGGGGCGAGAGTAACAGGGTAGTTGTTATGGGGGACTTTAACTTTCCAAATATTGACTGGAAATACTATAGTTCGAGTACTTTAGATGGGTCAGTTTTTGTCCAGTGTGTGCAGGAGGGTTTTCTGACACAGTATGTAGACAGGCCAACCAGGGGCGATGCCACATTGGATTTGGTACTGGGTAATGAACCCGGCCAGGTGTTAGATTTAGATGTAGGTGAGCACTTTGGTGATAGTGATCACAATTCGGTTAGGTTTACCTTAGCGATGGGCAGGGACAGGTATATACCGCAGGGCAAGAATTATAGCTGGGGGAAAGGAAATTATGATGCGATTAGGCAAGATTTAGGATGCGTAGGATGGGGAAGGAAACTGCAGGGGATGGGCACAATCGAAATGTGGAGCTTATTCAAGGAGCAGCTACTGCGTGTCCTTGATAAGTATGTACCTGTCAGGCAGGGAGGAAGTTGTCGAGCGAGGGAGCCGTGGTTTACTAAAGAAGTTGAAGCGCTTGTCAAGAGGAAGAAGAAGGCTTATGTTAGGATGAGACGTGAAGGCTCAGTTAGGGCACTTGAGAGTTACAAGCTAGCCAGGAAGGATCTAAAGGGAGAGCTAAGAAGAGCAAGGAGAGGACACGAGAAGTCATTGGCGGATAGGATCAGGGAAAACCCTAAGGCTTTCTATAGGTATATCAGGAATAAAAGAATGACTAGAGTTAGATTAGGGCCAATCAAGGATAGTAGTGGGAAGTTGTGTGTGGAATCAGAGGAGATAGGGGAAGCGTTAAATGAATGTTTTGCGTCAGTATTTACAGTAGAGAAAGAAAATGTTGTCGAGGAGAATACTGAGATTCAGGCTACTAGGCTAGATGGGATTGAGGTTCACAAGGAGGAGGTGTTATCAATTTTGGAAAGTGTGAAAATAGATAGGTCCGCTGGGCCAGATGGGATTTATCCTAGGATTCTCTGAGAAGCAAGGGAGGAGATTGCAGAGCCTTTGTCCTTGATCTTTATGTCGTCATTGTCGACAGGAATAGTGCCGGAAGACTGGAGGATAGCAAATGTTGTCCCCTTGTTCAAGAAGGGGAATAGAGACAGCCCTGGTAATTATAGACCTGTGAGCCTTACTTCGGTTGTGGGTAAAATGTTGGCAAAGGTTATAAGAGACAGGATTTATAATCATCTAGGGAAGAATAAGTTCATTAGCGATAGTCAGCACGGTTTTGTGAAGGGTAGGTCGTGCCTCACAAACCTTATTGAGTTTTTCGAGAAGGTGACCAAACAGGTGGATGAGGGTAAAGCAGTGGATGTGATGTATATGGATTTCAGTAAGGCGTTTGATAAGGTTCCCCACGGTAGGCTATTGCAGAAAATACGGAAGTATGGGGTTGAAGGTGATTTAGAGCTTTGGATCAGAAATTGGCTAGCTGAAAGAAGACAGAGGGTGGTGATTGATGGCAAATGTTCATCCTGGAGTTCAGTTACTAGTGGTGTACCACAAGGATCTGTTTTGGGGCCACTGCTGTTTGTCATTTTTATAAATGACCTGGAAGAGGGTGTAGAAGGGTGGGTTAGTAAATTTGCGGATGACACTAAGGTCGGTGGAGTTGTGGATAGTGCCGAAGGATGTTGTAGGGTACAGAGGGACATAGATAGGCTGCAGAGCTGGGCTGAGAGATGGCAAATGGAGTTTAATGCGGAAAAGTGTGAGGTGATTCACTTTGGAAGGGGTAACAGGAATGCAGAGTACTGGGCTAATGGGAAGATTCTTGGTAGTGTAGATGAACAGAGAGATCTTGGTGTCCAGGTACATAAATCCCTGAAGGTTGCTACCCAGGTTAATAGGGCTGTTAAGAAGGCATATGGTGTGTTAGCTTTTATTAGTAGGGGGATCGAGTTTCGGAGCCACGAGGTCATGCTGCAGCTGTACAAAACTCTGGTGAGACCGCACCTGGAGTATTGCGTGCAGTTCTGGTCACCGCATTATAAGAAGGATGTGGAAGCTTTGGAAAGGGTGCAGAGGAGATTTACTAGGATGTTGCCTGGTATGGAGGGAAGGTCTTACGAGGAAAGGCTGAGGGACTTGAGGTTGTTTTCATTGGAGAGAAGGAGGAGGAGAGGTGACTTAATAGAGACATATAAGATAATCAGAGGGTTAGATAGGGTGGATAGTGAGAGTCTTTTTCCTCGGATGGTGATGGCAAACACGAGGGGACATAGCTTTAAGTTGAGGGGTGATAGATATAGGACAGATGTCAGAGGTAGTTTCTTTACTCAGAGAGTAGTAGGGGCGTGGAACGCCCTTCCTGCAGCCAACTGTAAGGGCATTTAAGTGGTCATTGGATAGACATATGGATGAAAATGGAATAGTGTAGGTCAGATGGTTTCACAGGTCGGCGCAACATCGAGGGCCGAAGGGCCTGTACTGCGCTGTAATATTCTAATTCTAATAAGGTGGTTAGAAAGGCATATGGGATACTTGCCTTTATTAGCCAAGTCATGGAATAAAAGGAAGAAATGCTGGATTCACTCAGCAGGTCTGGCAGCATCTGTGGAAAGAGAAGCAGAGTTAACGTTTCGGGTCAGTGACCCGAAACGTTAACTCTGCTTCTCTTTCCACAGATGCTGCCAGACCTGCTGAGTGAATCCAGCATTTCTTGTTTTTGTTTCAGATTTCCAGCATCCGCAGTATTTTGCTTTTATCATAGAATAAAAGGACCTGGGAGGTTATGATGGAGCTGTATAAAATGCTAGTTAGGCCACAACTGGAGTACTGTGTGTAGTTCTGGTCACCACACAATGATGTGATTGCACTGGAAAGGGTGCAGAGGGGATTCACCAAAATGTTGCCTGGGCTGGAGCATTTCAGCTATGAAGAGAGACTGGATAGGCTAGGGTTGTTTTCCTTCGAGCAAAGAAGGCTGTGGGGGGACCTGATTGAGGTATACAAATTTATGAGGGGCATTGATAGGGTAGATAGAAAGAAACTTTTTCCCTTCGTGGAGGTATCAATAACCATGGGGCATAGATTTAAGGTAAGGGGCAGGAGGTTTAGAGGGGATTTAAGGGGGGGGGAAAATTCACCCAGAGGGTGGTTAGAATCTGGAACGCACTGCCTGAGGGGGTGGTAGAGGCAGGAACCTTGAAACATTTAATAAGTATTTAGATGAACACTTGAAACACCATAGCAGACAAGGCTAGGAGAAAGTGCTGGAAAATGGGATTCGAATAGATAGGTGCTTGATGGCCGGCGTGGACATAGTGAGCCTTAGGGCCTGTTTCTATGCTGTATAACTCTGACTCTCAAAAATATGGCCCTAGTGGCCTGGCGGTGGCATGATTTATTGACTTTAAATGCATTTGAATAACGTGTGATGTGTTCATGTTGAAAGACAGGCTCCTAAACCATACATTGCAAAACCAATAAAATAATTATTTTCTTCTAAGCATTTCTTAAACTATGGCTGGGATTTTTCGAAGTCGGCATGGGACCCGCTGCCGGGGCCAAAAGCGGTGGGGGCGGGGCGGAGGTTGCAACCCTACTTTGGTGAGCAGCAGGACCTGAGGCCGCATTTTACGGGTGGCAGCCAATTAGGTTGATGCTGCTGGGTCTGCAATCCTATTAAGGACAGCGGCTCACCCCCAAGAGCTGTCGGCCCTCGCCACTGGGAGCGGTGGGCCACTGCTGGGGCTGTACCTGGAGTTCGAGGGCACATTGATAGATGTGCACCCTCACAACCAGGTAAGTGGGGTCTGGGGGTTTGGGGCCGGTCAGGTAGGCCCCGGGGAGATGGTGGGTGGGGGTTAGTTAGTGAGGGCAGGTAGTGCCATTGCCGCAGGGGCGACCATTGCTGTTGAGCAGCCCCTTAGTGGGCCAAAGAATACCAAGTTTATCTGACGGTCTCCCCACATGGCAGAGGGACCCTCCACCTCTGGTAAAATGCCAGCGGAGGTGGGAAGAGGCCCTAAATTGGCCAATTAAGTGCCTCAATTGGGCTCCCAGCAGGTGGGTTGTCTGCCACCTTTCCCACTACTGGCAAAATGGCATGGCGGTGGGAAAGCATCAGGCATGCCACCCAATGCATTCCCTCACCATTTTGTCAGCCTTCTTGCCTCCAAGCCCATCCCAAAGGCCCTGTAAAATTCCAGCCTATGTTTCCTTCTTCAGCATTTACTGTTGCTAATCTGCTACTTCACAAGTCTTAGAGTCCCTCAGGAATTTTTAAAAATGCTTAAAGACAGTTCAACAATCGCATATTGATACATGTATAAATATTTAATCCATAGAACGCAAAACCAAGCATCAGCAGGACAGTGTTAAATGAAGGTATCAGCAATGGCCAGTGGCTGCAGCGCTTCTGATTTGCTGCAATGCTCACTGCACGTACTCTTAATTAGAAATAGAAGAAAATATGGAGTAAATTATCTGCATCAAGATTGGTGCAGAAAATAGAAAAGTGTATGGTCTACATTGCTCACCTCAGGAAAATTAGGGACAGTACCTAACACAACACAGGATGGAGCCTGCATCTGCCACTCAAACCAACCTCTGAACAAGATCAATACGAAATAAATATTTATTTTTTGTTGTGACAGAGGTGAAAACAACTACAATGTATATCAGAGCGCAATATTATTTTCTTATATCATTGGCACAAAAAGGTAAACAGACTTGTGTCCCAAAAATCAGTTTGTATGATGGCCAAAAACTACATGCACAACCACCCTAATCATTATTTTGAGTGGCTTCAAATATGCTGTTTGTGTCAATGACATAAGTATGTAATTTTCTCATAAGAGTTGTTATAAAAATATCTGGTGGCTAGGGTTCCTTAAAGCCTGCTGTCTATCAACGCCCCCATCTCTTCTATTTCTGTCTGTCATTAATTGTTATCCAAGTGTGCAAGCTTGATGACTCACAAGATGTAGGATTCATTTTGAGGCATTTCTTTACAACATGCTCTATGTAGAATTTTAAAAAAAAATAGAAATAAGCTGCAAAAACTGATATAAATCATGTAAATTATTTGAAAGAAAATGTTCAAATGCAAAATATTTTTCTTCCTTGTACGTAGCATGCACCAGAAGTTGTCTGTGCAGGAGCCTTGTAAACAAGGTGGTAGCAGGATAACATTTTCAGAGAAAAGTCCTGTTTAAAAATCCTGCACACTTTGAAGTCGTCGGCTCTAATTTGGCAGCCAACAGACTTTCAGAGCAAAATGGGTGCAGGAGCGCTCTGTAGGTAGCGTCAATGATTCCCTGGATGGGGCAGAAAACCTGCAATATGCATGAACCCCAGAGCCCTATCCTGCTGTTTTTGATTGCCCATGGTGAAAGTGATAAATTTTACTTTAGTAACCATGGGATTGGTTAACCTGCTTAATCTAAGCATGCACTGCAAATTGTCTGATATTATTGGCATATACTATGGAAGCATGGAAGGATCTAGAAGTAAAGAAATTCAGTGCTGCAATGATTTTGACTGCAACAGACAATGCAGTGCTAGCTGTGGATTGTAGGTCTTGTTAGGGGAGACAGCATAACGGGCGGCACAGTGGTGCAGTGGTTAGCACCGCAGCCTCACAGCTCCAGCGACCCGGGTTCAATTCTGGGTACTGCCTGTGTGGAGTTTGCAAGTTCTCCCTGTGTCTGCGTGGGTTTTCTCCGGGTGCTCCGGTTTCCTCCCACAAGCCAAAAGACTTGCAGGTTGGTAGGTAAATTGGCCATTATAAATTGTCCCTAGTATAGGTAGGTGGTAGGGAAATATAGGGATAGGTGAGGATGTGGTAGGAATATGGGATTAGTGTAGGATTAGTATAAATGGGTGGTTGATGGTCGGCACAGACTCGGTGGGCCGAAGGGCCTGTTTCAGTGCTGTATCTCTAAACTAAAACTAATTCTGTAGTAGCCTCCTAACACACTGCTACTCAGATGTGCAGGTATGTTGTTTTGCGTTTATACATTCGGTTGAGAGGGATATCTCTATCTGGTCTCTCCTCAGCTGCATCTCTGTTAGCTTCTTCATCCTGCTGCTGCTACTCCTCTTCCTTTAGCCAGAGTAGAAAAGTCAGAAGGATCCCTATGTAGAAAAATAATGTGTTGGCAGAAGTCCCTTAAGAGTTTAGAAGGTTGTACAGCCTTTAAAATCAGTACTTTAAAATCATCCATGTAGCCAAAAACTAATACCAGCAAAATCTCTTCCAAATCTTTGCAGCATTTTAGCTGAGGGCAGATTTGCAGCCCTTTAAGGAATGCTGGAAAGAGCTGCCTCTCACCCTATACCACCTATACTGTGTGGGCAGATTGAGAAAGTAGCAGTGGTGAATTGAGCTGAAGCAAAATATGCCAATGAGTGGGGTTCTGACAACAACAGTTTGTATTTATTTTTCAGGCCCATCTGTTCCCAGCAGGACACTGGCAACCTAAATTGAGGTCCATCTGAAAATTGGAACAAATGGACCTCCAGCAGTAAGTTGGTAGATCTTTTCCATGAAAGCTTTGCACCGGTACCACTTTATTTCAAGTGTCCTACATAAACAATAATTACAAGAGACAATATCTGGTGCATGCCACATACAAAGAAGGAAAAGAAAAATTTCTAATTTTTGTGATGTCAACCACATGTGAATGATCAAATAGGTCAAAGACCAACATGGAAAATATATCTGGTACAAGCGGAAAAGAGCTGAAGTGTGAACATGTAAAGATAGCACTAAGGACAATGCTGTCCACTAAAGTATGAATATATCCTGTAGAGTTCCATGCCCAATGCTTCCCAAAATGAAAGGGAAACTAAAAAATAGTGCAACGAGCATTAAGCAGGAAGCTACTGGACCTACAGAATAATGTGGGTCAATGGCCCCAGTTGTATAGAAATAGCAAAATCCAGATCTGTGTGGATCTGAAAAGGCTGAATGAAATGGAAATGATACTGAATGATATTACCCCAACTGACTGCAGCACACATATATTCCTTATTGATGCTTTACCTGGGTTTTGCCAGATAGTACTGAATCCAAAGAATGCTTTGCTCACAACATTTGGTGCCCAGTTTGAGAGGTTTTATTTCCACTAAATCCCAGTTGAAATTATGTCATCTCCAGAAATAGTTTAATACAAAGTAAATGAACTACGGATGGGACTGGAAGGTACTGTAGCTATCATGATAACATCCTCATATTAGAAGAAGCACATAGAGTCCACATTGCATTTCTGGGGATGGTACTGAACACTGTTCTGGATTCTGTAATAAAAACAAATGCCAACTACATAATCGTGCTCTGAGGCATTTTTAAATCCTCAATATTGATAATATAATTAAATCAGATCTTAGTTAATTTAATACTCTTTGGGAGCATTCTGCCCCCAAGAATATCACTGAATTAATTCAATTTTGAGAATGATCAACTACCTGGGGAGACTTCTGTGAAGTTGTTATTTGTTATGCATCCAATGATCGATTTATTGAAGGCAAGCACAGAATGATTTACAAAAGTTAAGAACATGGACTAAATGGCACCAGTGTTACTGTTTTATAATGCAAGCAAACTTGTGTTGAATGTAGGTGTAAGTGGTTATAGCTTGAGAGGTGCACTATTGTAGCAGCTTAGAGATAAACCTTGGGCTGAATTTTATGGGCCCCATCAAGATGGGAATGGAGGCCGGGGTAGGGCATAAAATTGCTTCGGAAGGCGGGAGGCGGAGTGCCTGTCGCCTTCCCGACTCCTTCCAATTTAGACCAGCGTGGGGAAGACCTAGCCTTCCCACCCCAGGCCAATTGAGGAGATTGCCGCCCCTCTGGGAAGATCCCACCCTCACTAACCCCACCCCCCACTCCATCACCGGGGCCTGCCTGAATGGCCCCAGTGACCCTGACCACACACACCTTTCCTGAAGTCTTCTCTCTCTTTGATGCTGCAGGGCCTCCTGCAGTACCAGCAGTCGCCACAAATCCTAGTGGCGCTGCCAGTACTGCAGAGTGCGAGTCTTCCGATTGGCCAGCAGCTCTGGAGGAGGCAGCTCATCCCTTAAAGGGACAGCATCCCAGATGGTGGGCAGTTAATCGCCTGCTCGCCGTGGAATTGCAACAGGGGTCTGACTGAGGGTTGAGATGAGGTCTCCCCACCCCCCCCCCCCCCCCCACCACCTTCTGGCCTGCCACCGGGACACCTGTCTCCATGACAAAACTCAGCCCTTGAACTAGTTGCTTTTTCTGAGAAACAGTTGGAAGTGAAATGAAGATGTGGTTCTTTAAGAGAGTGGCTGACAAAGGAATGTGTGCTCAGGAATCTTTCAAAGACAGTTGTTGTGACCAAAGTGGGAGGAATGCAAAGAACAAAGAACTAAGAAGATTACAGCACAGGAACAGGTCCTTCGGCCCTCCAAGCCTACGCTGCTCCAAATCCTCTATCTAAACCTGTCGCCTATTTTCTAAGGGTCTGTATCTCTACTTCCTGCCCATTCATGTATCTGTCTAGATACATCTTAAAAGACGCTATCGTGCCCGCGTCTACCACCTCCGCTGGCAATGCGTTCCAGGCACCCACCACCCTCTGCGTAAAGAACTTTCCACGCATATCCCCCCTAAACTTTTCCCCTTTCACTTTGAACTCGTGTCCCCTAGTAATTGAATCCCCCACTCTGGGAAAAAGCTTCTTGCTATCCACCCTGTCTATACCTCTCATGATTTTGTACACCTCAATCAGGTCCCCCCTCAACCTCCATCTTTCTAATGAAAATAATCCTAATCTACTCAACCTCTCTTCATAGCTAGCGCCCTCCATACCAGGCAACATCCTGGTGAACCTCCTCTGCACCCTCTCCAAAGCATCCACATCCTTTTGGTAATGTGGCGACCAGAACTGCACGCAGTATTCCAAATGTGGCCGAACCAAAGTCCTATACAACTGTAACATGACCTGCCAACTCTTGTACTCAATACCCCGTCCGATGAAGGAAAGCATGCCGTATGCCTTCTTGACCACTCTATTGACCTGCGTTGCCACCTTCAGGGAACAATGGACCTGAACACCCAAATCTCTCTGTACATCAATTTTCCCCAGGACTTTTCCATTTACTGTATAGTTCACTCTTGAATTGGATCTTCCAAAATGCATCACCTCGCATTTGCCCTGATTGAACTCCATCTGCCATTTCTCTGCCCAACTCTCCAGTCTATCTATATTCTGCTGTATTCTCTGACAGTCCCCTTCACTATCTGCTACTCCACCAATCTTAGTGTCGTCTGCAAACTTGCTAATCAGACCACCTATACTTTCCTCCAAATCATTTCTGTATATCACAAACAACAGTGGTCCCAGCACGGATCCCTGTGGAACACCACTGGTCACACGTCTCCATTTTGAGAAACTCCCTTCCACTGCTACTCTCTGTCTCCTGTTGCCCAGCCAGTTCTTTATCCATCTAGCTAGTACACCCTGGACCCCATGCGACTTCACTTTCTCCATCAGCCTACCATGGGGAACCTTATCAAACGCCTTACTGAAGTCCATGTATATGACATCTACAGCCCTTCCCTCATCAATCAACTTTGTCACTTCCTCAAAGAATTGAGGAATTCAATCCCACTTCTCCACAAGTCACAACATATTCTTTAAATTTTCCACATGTTGAAACACTCAATGAGATACTACTATTTTTCCCCCAGAATAGAACATACTAAACCAGGTTTCTTTACGGAACAGCAAAATTAACGTTTTTTTATAAAATAAGTCTTAACTAGTAATGAAGTAAAATAATAGCACATAGATCAAATTTTTAAATATCCAACATAAGTTTTTAAAAGTCTTCTTTTCTACCTTACCCTATTTTTTTAAAGTCCCTTTTAAACCTTAGTCTTTTCACACTCGCACTCACACATACACAAACATATATATATCCCTAAACCTAAATCGGTTAACTGGAAAAAGTTTTTTTTTAATTTGTCTCAGAGCTCTGTGACAGAGAAAAAGCAATTGTGTTAACTACTTGCTCAGATTTTGAAGGAAACAGCAGATGAAATATGTTGTTCCAAACTAGCATACAGTCTAACTTCTAAGTACATAGACAGGTCTTTCAAAAACAGTTCTTCTAAAGGCAGCATTGTAAAGCAATTGAGCAGGCCTTATTGATATGCAGGAACAAGACGAAATGATACACTGAAATTCACCAAGTCATTTAGGGAATTGCGAGAAAACAAGATGGGTTATAATCTTTTGTTCTTCCTCGGAATTCTTTCCTTTTCTGTTCTTCTTCGGCACTTTAGCAGCCCTTGACTTTTCTCCTTCCAGACTTGACACACACACGCTCTGACTAACAGCCAAACAGCTTGCAGTTTTCCACCCAGATGTTCTGTGCCTGCCACTAGGCTTGTCCAATCAAAGAAGAGTTATTAATTTTTCTGCTCCTGTTGCCATGGTTTCTGCCTTAAGCTTAGCCTGAACCAGGTGACAAACCATAATGCTGTTGCAAATCAGCCTTCACTGTCCACCTGATTAAAAAGCGTTTAGCTTACTAAAAACCCTTTTTTTTAAAACATATTTTTTAACAGAACAGAGTCACTTTCATAACAGTCTCTGATAAAGCAATGTCAAGGAATAGTGAAAACAAGTGTTTTGATAATCACACAGTTTAAAACATAGCACAAAACCAAATCGAGGCTTGTCTATCAGGATTCCCACTTCTAATTATTATATAATGGACACTGCTGTAAAATGTACATGTTTGGATGTCATATGAAGACAGGATCATGTTTGGCTGATTTGCCTCTCTTCCCCCAGTGAAACTGCTTGCCAACACAAGCTCACAAATGAAGAATGGTCACGCGGGCTTGGTATCTGAGGCTGTCAGCACCCATGGAACCATACCAACCATCTTTGGGGGCTAAATTGGATAGTCCTCGAAAATGGATATGGGGATTACCATGCGCGATTAGTCCATGCCCGTTGATTGAAATGCAGGCAGCACACTTGTAATAATGGATTCTGAGTACAGACAGCGCTAACCGCATTGTTGATTGGCTTCCTAGCACCACTTAAAGATAGCCTACATTGCTTATAGCTAGCCTGCACCTCTTAAAGGGGAGATGGATTGTGGCTGGAACAAGTGCTGGGAGTCGTGCAGGAAGTGAAACTGTCCTGGGAAACAGGGAGGAATGGCACAACATGGGACAGCGCGAGCTCTGCACTGGAGCTCATGTTGGAGGAGATGGAAAGGAGGAGAGATGTCCTGTATCCGCAGTGGGGAAAGGGGCGCTTCAGACACAGTCAAAAGGCAGGGAGAGCAGATAGCCATGGAGGTCAATATCAGCACCAAGTTCAATGTCCTCACACATGTGAACATGGTTAGTGAATGCATCTTCAAATGACATATTCTACCAACTGCACCACTTGCCTCATACACACCTCAATTCACCATACACCTACCAACAATCTCTATCAATCAGGACTCATACCTCACTGAATAGAAAGCATCAGTGACCTCCCTTATGTAACAGTGGACGGCAAACTGTGAGATGTTGCAAATATCTCTAGCTCCAGCCTGAAAGGAGCCAGATGCATTAAAGTTCATCGTCACAGTCACCTTCACGGCCACTGGCAATGCCCTGCTCTGAAGTTGCAGTTGTGGCTGCAGCATTTCTGTGAGGACATCCTTATTGAAGTGCAGACATCTCAGACATTGTTACTCGCTAAGGTTCAGATTACAGAATGGCTGCCTGAATACCCTGGGAGGATATGGTCTCTGCTGAAAACCCTTCTTCCTTTCCTGCTCCTCCCTTTCTAGCGATTGGTCCTGCTCTGTGTGGCCTGTTTTCATTCTCCCTGTCATGCTGTGTTCCAAAGCCATACTAGTGCACCCTTTTCTTTTTGTGTAGAAGCCTGGAAGTCAGCAGAGACTCATACCACATCTGCCACACCACATCTTGTAGATCTTTGCAACTTTAAACAAGTATCGAAAGCACCAAATACTTGTATAATAAAAGCAAGAACCAGAAGAAATCAACCAGTATCTAACCTGTAAGCAATTGATGATCCCTTTAAATAGTGCTGGTGGGGGATCCTTCCTGCAGCTGTATGAGGTTTAAAAGAAGGCATCAACTGGACTGGTGAGCTCCAAAATGGCACCACTGGTGTCAAAACAGCATTGCACACTGACATCATGATTTGCTTGCTCTGCATACTTCTGTTGAATGTTAGCTGCACACGGGCTAATGCCCTCAGCAATGTGGCATTCAATGCGATTCATGGCAGAAGTGTGCACGTATGCATCGGATGCCATTTTGATCTCAAACAGCATCCAAGCAGAGGGCATTACCAAGCCCAATCTTGCACCCAATAAATAAAAATTGGAGAACAAAAAGTAGGAAACCCGATGCAAATAACAGGATTTCTCTATTTCTCAACATTCCAAGCAATCTTGCAGCGAATGATGTTCAAATATTTGACAAACTTTATTGTACCTGCTGTAATTATATTGTGAGTTTGACTGAGCTAAAGCAGGTCAGTACACTGGCTGAGAAATTCAAATTCTTGCATTAATCTGATGCATAGCAAAATCAACTCCACATGCTGCAAATCCACGTGGAAATAGTGCTCACTTACTGTAGAGTTATGTAGCAGAATAAGATCAAAGTAAGACAGAGGTGAGCATATGTAACTTCGTGATTATGAATTTCAAAGAGGTGTTTCCCTCCAGTAGTTGTGCTCAGAACATATGGTTCCAGACAGTTGCTGCAGTACTAATTTGCAGGTTTCCCACATTTATCAAAGCCATTAATGAGCATGCTGGTCTCCTTTCAAGAGCAGGAATGTAGGCCATGTTTTAATATCCTATTTTGTAATGCTTTCCAATGTTTTGCAGATTGACCCTTCACCTAAATTTCTCAATTATAAAAAGCTAGAAAGAGAGAATGAGTGCTACAAAAGAGAGGAAGAAAGAAACAAAATGACAGAGGGCTACATAACCAACTAAGAAAGAATTGCATAATAAAGGGAGAGGGTAAAAGACTGAGCACAACATAGCAACTTGAGAGAAAAATTAGATAACACAGTAAGAGAGAAGTCGTAAAACTCTTGTAAGGCCATACTCCAATAAGCGTCAGTGTCTTTAGAAAGTAAGGCAGTAAGAGGAAAAATATATTTTATGCAAGACTAAAAAGAATTATTCACTCAACGTAAATTCAAACCAAGTATATTTTCCACTTAACAAAGAAAGAAGTCACACCATCACTCGATTTCACACTTGCAGTCCCAGCTCAGATTTATAGGACAGCATAGTGGTAGGATCTACATGTGGTGAGACAAGAATGGCCTGCAGCCACGTCAGGGGACAAGGATAACACTGGAGTCAGCTCACCAGGGGTCAAGGTATATCAAAACTCAGATAGCCATGCAGTGAAAGATAGAACATTCAGTCAGGTGTTTATTCACTTCTTAGTTTTTATTCGCTGAGTTACACATTACAAACCATGTACCTCAACAGCACAGCCCTCTATCAGCCAGCTCCTACATACATGAGCACAGCTGAGTCCCCATTCAACACCCTCCACCGGAACACAATCAACACCCAACTCCCGCCTCCCTCCCCAGTCAAATTCAATAAAAATAGACTTTGCTTACACAACCAAAAAGGCAAAAAGATTAAGGACTTCCATGCTTTGCACAAAGCACTGCACCGTGAAACAACCTCCCCTCCAGGATCCCCAACAATCTCTCTGCACTTGCACACCTCCCCCAGCAAAAGAATCAGACAGGTGACAGCCCGCATTCACCCATCTAACTCCAGAGAATTCGCTTCTCCCGAGCACCCACTCCAAGCCAGCAAGACTAATCCACAAGCCCCTCCCACATCTCCCACGAGAAACAACATGAAACCTCCTGCAGGAGAACACCCATCAGGAAGACCAGCATGCAAAACATCGCTAAAATGTCCAGTCGCCAGCCGCACGCTCCCTGGGGTCGCCCTAGGATGAGAACCCACGCATGCATCCATCCCGATGTTTCACCTGCCCCAAAAAGAGTCTCCACTTTAGGGCACCCCATTGAAAGACCCAACTCCAACACATCAAAACTGGCACACAGTCAAGTCAGAGCACACAACCAGGATTACTCCCAGTGCCATGTGCTAGTGAGCATAGGAATAGGAGGATTAAGCGATTTAACACATGGCTGAAGAATTGGTGCAGGAGGGAGGGTATCAGATTTCTGAGGCATTAGGATCTGTTCTGGGGTAGATGGGACTGCACAGGATGGAGAGGTTGCACCTTAGCAGGACCAGGACTAACATCCTCACAGGGAGATTTGCTAGTGCTAGTGCTGTTGGAGAGGGTTTAAACTAAATTGTCAGGGAGTTGGGAACCTAAGAGGGAGCACAGATTGGAGGGAAGCAAAACTGGTAACAGGAAGTAGAGAAGTAGTAAGTGAAATTGGAAGGCAGACGAGACGAAGGCAAACATCAAATACGATCGGAATGACGAATAATGTTAAGACAAAGTTAAGGGCACTCTATCTGAATGCACACACCATTCGCAAGAAGGTAGATGATTTGTAAGCACAAATAGAGGTAAATGGGTATGATTTAATTTCCATTAAGGAGACGTGGTTACAGGGTGACGAGGACTGAGAACTGAATATTCCGGGATAGTTGTCATTTAGGAGGGATAGGCAGAGGGGAAAAGGAGGCAGGGTAGTGCTGTTAATAAGCAACAAGATCAGTATATTAGTGAGAGAGGATCTTAGGTTGAAGGAGCAAGATGTAGAATCAGTTTGGGTGGAACTAAGAAACAGCAAGGGGCAGCAAACATTGGTGGGAGTTGTTTATAGGCCACCAAACTGTAGTGGTAATGTTCAACACAGTATAAATCAGGAAATTAGAGATGCATGTAGCATGGGCAATACAGCAATAATGGGTGACTTCAATTTACATATAGATTGGGTAAACCTAATTATCACTAATGTTGTGGAGGATGTATTCCTGGAGTGTAAACAAGATGGGTTTCTGGAGCAGTATGTTGAAGAACCAACTAGGGATCGGGCTATTTTAGATTTAGTATTATGCAATGAGAAAGGACTAATTAATAACCTTGTTGTAAAGGAGCCATTAGGAAATAGTGACCAAAATATGATAGAATTCTACATTAAGTTTGAAAGAGATATAGTTCATTCTGAAACTAGGGTCTTGAATCTGAACAAAGGAAACAATGAAGGTATGAATGGCAAGTTGGCTATGGTGGATTTGGAAAATATATTGAAAGATTTGATGGTAGACGGGCAATGGCTAGTATTTAAAGATGTATTACACAGTTTACAACAAATATACATTCCTCTAAGACACAAAAACCCAACAAGGAAAGGTGAATCAACCGTGGCTAATAAAAGAAGTTAAGGATTGCATTAGGGCAAAAGAAGATGCTTATAAGGCTGTCAGAAAAACTGTTAAGCCCGAGGATTGGGAGCAATTTAGGGCTGAATTTTACACTACCCCAAAGAGCAGGATGGTGGCGGGGGGGGGCATAAAACGGAGTGGGAGGTTCTCGGAGCCCTTCCTGACCTGCTCCCGCCACCGCCGCCACTTTATGCAGGGTGGCGGTGGCGAGAAACGGCCCACCCACCCCAGGCCAATCAGGGCCCTTAAGTGGCCACTTAACGGTCACTTAAGGGCCTTCACCTACCTCCACGCGGATTTTACGCATGGCAAGCGGGTGTCCTAGACCTGAAAGCAGCAACCTGACAAAAGCAGGTGACTCTCGAATGTCCCGGGGGGGCCCTCAAGATTGGGCACCCTGTGCCCAATGGAGGGCCGCCCCCATTGCCCCAACCACCCCCAACACCCAACATGCCCCCCTTTGCCTCGCCGGTACCCAACCGATTACCCCCAGCGAGGCAACCAAAACTTACCTTTGCTCCAGGCTCCCCGACATCTCTTCACGCTCCCGGTGGCGCTGCTGGGACTAAACGTCGCCGACCCACTGATTGGATGGCAGCTCTATTAGGCGAGACTTCCTCCCTCAAGCGGGTGTAAGTCCCGCCTCACACTAACTGAAGTCCTGTGACCCGCAAAATACTGTTTGGATCCCCAGGCAAGGCAGAAGCGGATTCGCCACTGACTTTTCAGTCGGTGGCTGGCTCCCCTCTGCCTTGGATAAAATCCTGGCCTTAGAGTCCAACAAAGGAGGACCAAGATAAAGAAAAAGAAAAGAGATTATGAATGTAAGCTTGCTAGAAACAAAAAGGCAGACTGTAAAAGCTTCTTTAGGTATGTGAAAGGGAAACAATTAGCAAGGACGAATGTAGGTGCATTACAGGTGGAGACAGGAGAGTTTGTGTGGAAAATGAGGAAATGGTAGAGATACTAAACAAATACTTTGTGTCTGTCTTCACAGAGGAAGACACAGAAAATCTCCCAGAAATACTGGGGAACCAAGGGACTTGTAAAAATGAGGAGCTGAAAGTAATTAGTATCGTCATACTAAATCCTGCCGCCCCCTTGCCAAGAATGAGGCATATTAATTTCGTCACATGGACATTAAATTTCAAATTGTTGCTGGGGAGAAGAGAAGGCCTGTTACATGGGTTGCCAGACTGGCTGGAAAGACATTTGCATATTAATAAACAGTGTTTGGAAAGGACAAAGGACCATTCCCTGACATATATAATACACAGAGCCAAGACATGGTCAGACCAGTTAGTCACATGACTAACCTGCTTCGCAACCTGAGTTTTTTATTGAATTTGTAAATAACAGTTTGAGCTGGCCACAGAGACAGCAGAAAGCTCCTGGACTGAAAAAGACCTCCTGTCTGTCTGCCTGCTCCCATCTCTTTCTCACCAGCTTCTGAATCCATTGAAGACACATGAACCCCAAGAGAGAAAAGTTTCCTGCAGCAAACAAGGTTTAAGAAGAATACCGGGCCCAATGAAAAGCAAGATCTACCTATAATCAAGGACTCTACAGTGAGCTCGAAGAACCGTAATTACAAACCCTCTTCAGAGATTGTCTCAAACTTTTTCACTTTATATTTCTTCTTTTCTTTCCGTCTCTATATGCATGGGCGTATCGCGTGCGCGTGCTAATGTGGGCGTCATGTATCCATAAGCGTTAACCAAATTAGAGTTTAAGTTTAATAAATTTCAATCTTTCTTCTTTAAACCTAAGAAAACCTGTGTGCTAAAGGCCAGCTCGGGTCTGCAAATGAAACCCGACCCAAACCCGACAGAACCACATCCAACCCCGAGCTGGCCTGGATTCTTCCACTTTTCCCCGCGCCTGACCCGACCCAACCTGACCATCTAACCGACCTTCCATTTTTCACTTCGTTGCTGATCTGCAGAAGCTTAAAATAACTGTAACAAAACCACCTTTCTAGTCCAAAAATTACATTAACAGTGGAGCCACTTACCTGAGGTTGTGATCGAGTATGTCCAACCTGACCCGAGCCCCAATGCCGGACCCGGAAGTGCGACTCGACCTGACCTGAACCCAGCATGTCATCGGGTCCCGTCGGGTTCGGGTCAGGTAGCCAGCCTTTATTGTGTGCTGGTTTCTTTGCCTTGGAAAACGGTGAACAAGGATTCACCAAGGGAGAGCTAACACGGTGTGTTTAAAATTAAACCCTGTTACAGTAAGACAAGGTGAAGGCTGAGAGGGACCCCGAGACACCTTTCTCACCTGGTCGTAACAGTATCAATAAAGAGATGGTACTCAAAAAATTAATTGGATTGAAGTTGATAAATACCTAGACCAGATGAGCTACATGCCAGAGTATTGAAGGAGGTGGCTATAGAGATAGTGGATGCATTGGTGGTTATCTTTCAAAATTCGATAGATTCTAAAAAGATTCCTGCAGACTGGTAAGTAGCAAATATAACCCCACTATTTAAGAAGAGAGTGAGAGAGAAAACAAAGAACGACAGACCTGTTAGTTTGACGTCAGTAGTAGGGAAAATGTTCGAATCTATTATAAAGGAGGAGATAACTGGACAATTGGAAAATAATTGTATGATTGGGCAGAGTCAACATGGATTTGTGAAAGGAAAATCATGTTTGACAAACCTGTTGGAGTTTTTTCAGGAAGTTACTTGTAGCATAGATAAAGGAGAACCAGTGGATGTGGTGTATTTGGATTTTCAGAAGACTTTTGATAAGGTCCCACAGAGGAGGTTAGTAAAACAAAATTAGAGTACATGGGATTGCGAGTAATATACAGACAGAAAGCAAAGAGAAGGAATAAATGGGTCATTCTCAGGATGGCAGGCTGTTACAAAAGGGGTCAAGCAAGGATCAGTGCTTGGGCCATAGTTGTTTACAATCTATATAAATGATTTGGATATGGGGATTAATTGCAATATTTCCAAATTTGCTGATGACACAAAACTAGGAGGAAATGTAAATTGGAAGGAGGTTACAAAGAGGCTTTGGAGAGCTTTGGACAGGCTAAGTGAATGGGCAAGAACATAGCAGATGGAATATAATGGGAATAGGTGTGAAGTGATCCACTGAGGCAGAAAAATCAGAAAGGCTGAGTATTTCTTAAATGGTGAGAGTTTGGGAAGTGTTGATGTCCAAAGAAACCTGGGTGTCCTTGTTCATGAGTCACAAAAAGCTAGTATGTAGGTGTAGCAAGCAATTAAGAAGGCATATGGTATGGTGGCCTTCATTGCAACGGAATTTGAGTACAGGAGTAAAGATGTATTGCTTCAATTATATAAAGCATTGGTGAGACAGTACCTGGAGTATTGTGTACAGTTTTGTCATAGAGTCATAGAGTCGTACAGCATAGAAACAGGCCCTTCGGCCCACCGCGTCCATGCCGACCATAATGCCTATCTATACTAATCCCACCTGCCTGCATTAATTCCATATCCCTCTATGCCTTGCTCATTCAAGTACCTGTCCAGATGCCTCTTAAATGTCACTACTGTTCCTGCCTCCACCACCTCCTCAGGCAGCTCATTCCAGATACCCACTATTCTTTGAGTGAAAAATGTATCCCTTTGATCCCCTTTAAACCTCCTCCCTCTGACCTTAAATCTATGCCCTCTAGTTTTAGTCACCCCTACCATGGGAAACAGACTCTGGCTATCTACCCTATCTATGCCTCTCATAATTTTATACACCTCTATCATGTCCCCTCTCAGCCTCCTTCGCTCCAGGGAAAACAGACCCAGCCTATCCAATCTCTCTTCATAACTCAAGCTCCTCTGCACCCTCTCTAGCTTAATCACATCTTTCCAGTAGTGCGGTGACAAGAACTGCACACAGTACTCCAAATGCGGCCTAACCAACATTATTTACAACTGTAACATGACGTCCCAACTCTTGTACTCAATGCCTTGGCCGATGAAGGCAAGCATGCCATACGCCTCCTTCACAACCCTGTCTACCTGTGTTGCCACTTTCAGGGAATTATGTACTTGCACCCCAAGGTCTCTCTGCTCAACAACACTCCCCAGGGCCCTGCCATTCACTGTATATGTCCTGCCCTGGTTTAACTTCCTAAAATGCATCACTTCACACTTGTCTGCGTTAAATTCTATTTGCCACTCCCTTGCCCACTTTCCCAGTTGATCGATATCCTGTTGTAACCTTAGACAACCTTCTTCACTGTCCACTATACCACCAATTTTGGTGTCATCTGCAAACTTACTAATCATGCCCCTTACATTCACATCCAAGTCATTAATATATATGACAAACAACAGAGGGCCCAGCACTGATCCCTGCGGCACACCACTGGTCACCGGCCTCCAATCTGAAAAACAACTCTCCACTACCACCCTCTGCCTCCTATCACCAAGCCAATTTTGTATCCAATTTGCTAGCTCACCCTGGATCCCATGTGTTCGAACCTTCTGGACCAGCCGACCATGCGGGACCTTGTCAAAGGCCTTGCGAAAGTCCATGTAGACAACGTCCATCGCCCTGCCCTCGTCAATCCTCTTGGTCACCTCCTTGAAAAACTCAATCAAATTCGTGAGACGTGATTTCCCATGCACAAAGCCATGCTGACTATTCCTAATCAGACCATGTCTTTCCAGATGCATATAAATCCTGTCTCTCAGAATCCCTTCCAATAACTTACCCACCACTAATGTAAGGCTCACCGGCCTGTAGTTCCCTGGCTTATCCCTGCTGTCCTTCTTAAAGGCACAACATTAGCTATCCTCCAGTCTTCCGGTACCTCACCCGTGGCTAACGATGATACAAAAATCTCTGGCAGGGCCCCAGCAATCTCCTCCGTTGCTTCTCATAGCATTCTAGGATACACCTGGTCAGGCCCTGGGGATTTATCCACCTTAATGCACTTCAAAACCTCCAACACCTCCTCCTTTGTAATGTTGATATGCTCCAGGATATCGGTGTTCCCTCCCTTGAACTCACTAGCTTCCATGACCTTCTCCATGGTAAATACAGATGAGAAGTATTCATTTAAGACCTTGCCCATTTCCCGTGGCTTCACAAATAGATTACCACACTGATCCTTAAGGGGACGTACTCTCTCCCTAGCTACCCTTTTACTCTTAACATACTTATAGAATCTTTTAGGATTCTCCTTTATCTTATCTGCCAGGGAAATCTCATGGCCCCTTTTCGCCCTCCTAATTTCCTTCTTAAGTGTACTCCTACATTCCCTATACTCCTCGAGGGACTCGCTCGATCCCAGCTGCCTATACCTGACGTATGCCTCCTTCTTGGGCCTGACCAGACCCTCAATATCCCTCGTCAACCAAGATTCCCTAAACCTGCCAGCCTTGCCCTTCCATCTAACAGGAACATGCTGGCCCTGTACTCTTCCTATCTCACTTTTAAAAGCCTCCTACTTGCCAGACGTCCCTTTACCTGTAAACAGCCTCTCCCAATCAACTTTTGAGAGTTCCTGTCTGATGCCATTGAAATTAGCCTTCCCCCAATTTAGGACTTCAACCTGAGGACCAGTCCTATCCTTTTCCATAACTATCTTGAAGCTAATAGAGTTATGATCACTGGACCCAAAGTGCTCCCCCACTGACACATCAACCACCTGCCCAGCCTCATTTCCTAAGAGGAGGTCGAGTGTAGCCCTTTCTCTAGTAGGGCCATCCACATACTGCTTCAGAAAACTATCCTGGACACACTTAACAAATTCTTCCCCATCTGATCCCTTAGCACTAAGGCAGTCCCAGTCAATATTAGGGAAGTTAAAATAACCTACTATTACAACCCTATAATTCATACACCTATCTGTGATTTCCCTACATAAATGCTCCTCCACTTCCCTCTGACTATCGGGGAGGCCTATAGTATAATCCCATCAAAGTGATCACCCCTTTCTTATTTCTAAGTTCTATCCATATGGCCTCACTGGACGTTCCCCCTGGGATATCCTCTCTAAGTACTGCCATGATGTCCTCCCTAATCAATAGTGCAACTCCCCCTCCTCTCTTACCTCCACCTCTGTCATGCTGGAAAGATCGGTACTCCGGAACACTGAGCTGCCAGTCCTGCCCATCCCTCATCCACGTTTCCGTAATAGCTATAATATCACAATCCCATGTACCGATCCATCCTCTGAGTTCATCGGCCTTACCTGTAAGACTTCTTGCATTAAAGTAAATGCAGTTTAGCCTACCAGACCTTCCATGCTCCCTGTCCTGCCCCTGCCCAGCCTGCCTAATGGACTTGCTTGCTTTAACCTCTACATTTGCCTCAACTATCTCATCGGAGAGACTACTACTTTGGGACCCACCACCCCCCCCCTCCTGAGTAGTGCTAGCAAACCTCCCCGCAAGGATATTGGTCCCCCTCCAGTTTAGATGCAACCCGTCCTTCTTGTACAGGTCACCTCTGCACCAGAAGGGATCCCAATGATCTAAGTAGCTGAAGCCCTCCCGCCTACACCAGCTCTTCAGCCACGCATTTGCCTAATCCTCCTATTCCTACCCTCACTAGCATGTGGCACAGGGAGTAATACTGAGATTACAACCCTTGAGGTCCTGCTTTTTAACCTTCTGCCTAACTCCCTATATTCACTTTGCAGGACCTCATCTCTTTTCCTGCCTATGTCGTTCGTACCAATATGGACCACGACCTCTGGCTGCTCACCCTCCCCTTTCAAAATGTCCTGCAGCTGCTCCGAGACATCCTTGACCCTAGCAGCAGGGAGGCAACATACCATCCTGGAGTCTCGTTTGTGGCCACAGAAACGCCTATCTGCACCCCTTACGATAGAATCCCCTATCACTATAGCTCTTCCAACCCTTTTCCTCCCCTGCTGTGCAGCAGAGCCCTCCGTGGTGCCACGCACATGGCTGTTGCTGCTTTCCCCTGGGAGGTCATCCCCCCCAACAGTATCCAAAGTGATATATCTGTTTGAGAGGGGGATGGCCACAGGGGACTCCTGCACTACCTGCCTGCGCCTACTACTCTGTCTGGTGGTCACCCATCCCTTTTCTGCCTGTGCAGCCATTACCTGCGGCGTGACCACCTCACTAAACTTGCTATCCATGACTTTGGTCTCCTTATCTAAAGGAGGATATACTTGCCATAAAGGGAGTGCAACGGAGGTTCACCAGATTAATCCCTTAAATGGTGGGATCGTCGCATGAGCAGAAATTGCAGAAACTGGGCCTGTATTCTCTAGAGTTCCAAAGAATGAGAGGTGATCTCATTGGTTTGTCATTTTTATAAATGACCTGGATGAGGGTGTAGAAGGGTGGGTTAGTAAATTTGCGGATGACACGAAGGTCGGTGGAGTTGTGGATAGTGTCGAAGGGTGTTGTAGGGTACAGAGGGACATAGATAGGCTGCAGAGCTGGGCTGAGAGATGGCAAATGGAGTTTAATGCGGAGAAGTGTGAGGTGATTCACTTTGGAAGGAGTAACAGCAATACAGAGTACTGGGCTAATGGGAAGATTCTTGGTAGTGTAGATGAGCAGAGAGATCTTGGTGTCCAGGTACATAAATCCCTGAAAGCTGCTACCCAGGTTAATAGGGCTGTTAAGAAGGCATATGGTGTGTTAGCTTTTATTAGTAGGGGGATCGAGTTTCGGAGTCACGAGGTCATGATGCAGCTGTACAAAACTCTGGTGAGGCCGCACCTTGAGTATTGCGTGCAGTTCTGGTCACCGCATTATAGGAAGGATGTGGAAGCTTTGGAAAGGGTGCAGAGGAGATTTACTAGGATGTTGCCTGGTATGGAGGGAAGGTCTTACGAGGAAAGGCTGAGGGACTTGGGGTTGTTTTCGTTAGAGAGAAGGAGGAGGAGAGGTGACTTAATAGAGACATATAAGATAATCAGAGGGTTAGATAGGGTGGATAGTGAGAGTCTTTTTCCTCGGATGATGATGGCAAACACGAGGGGACATAGCTTTAAGTTGAGGGGTGAAAGATATAGGACAGATGTCAGAGGTAGTTTCTTTACGCAGAGAGTAAGTAGTAGGGGCGTGGAACGCCCTGCCTGCAACAGTAGTAGACTCGCCAACTGTATGGGCATTTAAGTGGTCATTGGATAGACATATGGATGAAAATGGAATAGTGTAGGTCAGATGGTTTCACAGGTCGGCGCAACATCGAGGGCCGAAGGGCCTGTACTGCGCTGTAGTGTTCTAATTCTAATTCTAATTCTAATTCTAATTCTAATTCTAATTCTTACAGGGCGTGACAGGGTAGATGTGGATAGGATGTTTCGTCTGGCTAGTGAGTCTAGAACAAAGGGACATAGTCTCAGAATAAGGGGTAGGCCATTTAAGATTGAGTGGAGGAGGAATTTTTTTACTCAGAGTTGGATTTGTAGAATTCTCTACCCCAGAGGGCTGTGCAAGCTCAATCATTGAGCATGTTCAAGACAGAAATCGATAGATTTCTGAATACTAATGGCATCAAGGGATATGGGATAGTGGGGAAAAAATGATGTGGAGGTAGATGATCAGCCATGATCTGTTTTAATGGCAAAGTAGGCTCAACGGGCCGAATGGCCTACTCCTGCTCCTATTTCCTATGATCCTATGAACCAGACCAACTGACCAATCAAACCATGCAATCAAGCTTTCTCTTCCCCAGACACAACACCAACCCCCTGCAACTACGCAACACAAGTAAATGGGATGGGAGAAACTCTCTTCAAACAGGACCTCCTATCAAAAGCCAGACCAGCCCACCTTGCATAATATCCAAACCAACACATTCAAAAGCCCCAGAGGCCTGATTTCCAGTTCCAAACTCAACCCTAATCTTACCAATGATGACTTGCTCAAATTCCACAGTACCACCTCATAAGATATCATCAAGATGCATCATGATGTTGCCTGGAAGTTTTCCTTTATAGTAACAATAAAACATTGTGAGATATGGTTTTAGTTAAACACCATCTATTTTCAGCAAAACAGATTTCACTGAAAAATACCATGGGCTGAATTTTCAGGATCCTTCCATGTGTGGGAAGAGAGTGGGCGGGGGGGGTCCTCTAAAATTGCGGCGCCAGCTGGCGTGTCATGGCACCGGCCATTTTGGGAAAGATGAGTTCGAGGCCCAGGAAGACCACCCCCCCCCCCCCCAAGGTGGGCAGGCAATTAGGTTCATTAAGAACCTTGTTAAAGGTAAGTTAAGGAGTGCGATTGGGAATTTCCACTCAGCTTCCAGTTTCCCAATGGGACAAGGGTCAGATCAGCTAGCTGGAGACAGTTGTTAATCTGTTAATTGTGTATCAGTTGTTTGATTATGTGCAGGTGGAGGGTGTTTATTGGGGTCTTACTTGAGCACTTACTGAGACTGGGGGAAGAGTTTTGAGTGAAACTGAGTAAAGACTCCAGCATTATCCTTCCATAACATACTTTAAGGTAGCAAAGGATGGCTGCCTAAAGCTGAAGGTTGGAAACAAGAATTTTTTTTTTTACATAGAATACAAAAATCTCAGGGGCTATTGTGGAAAATATGGCAGAAAGCCATGATTACCCTCCGACGTTCTCCGAGTCTGCACCAAATGACCAGTGAAAGAATAAAGTAGATATGTGGACATGGGTTACATCTCTACCAAAGAGGAAGCAAGGTATGGCCTTGGCGTTGTCACTTCCTACCAAAAGTAAAATCAGAAGTAAAGAGTTTTGTGAACTGGATGCTCATCGGTTGGATACTGATGAAGCGTTGGGTCTTCTGTTAGAATTCTTGGATGAAATTTACAAGAAAGATGACCTATTGAATGTGTATGAGGCATGGACAGGCTTTAATAATTTTCAGAAAACAGATGATTATTCAATGGAGGAATATATCATAGACTTTCACAGACTGTATAAAAGATTGAGGAAATTCTATTTGGAGATTCCTGGTTCAGTGCTAGCATTTAAATTGCTAGATTATGCTAGGGTGTCACATATGGACAGGCTGCTGGTTGTAACTGGGATTCAGTTCTTGGACAAAGACTCCCTGTTGGATCAAATGCCTGCTGCCTTAAAGAAATTCCTGGGGAAACAGTCATTTCCTGCAGCCCTGGTAGAACAAACAGGGCATTCTATGGTGACACAAAGAATAGAGGACTCAATGTTTACTAGATTTCAAAATGATCCCGATATTGGAAGCAGACATAAGTACAATGGAAGAGTTAAAGACAGGAGGAATGAGGGTGAAAGCACCTTCAGCAGGTCTGACTATTACCGTGGAAGACAGAATTAGAACAGCAAACATAGGCGAATGAATCCCAAGAATACCCAAGGAACAGTTAATCGGTGCTTCAGATGTGACTCAAAGTATCATTATGCAATGAACCACCCTAAGCAGAGGGGCAGAGTCCTTGAAATAACACTCAACGCAAAGAATTCTGAGGCAGAAGAGGAAGATGCTGATGTATCTGAATGAATTGTACGAGTCACAAGGAGTTTTAGTCCTGTAATGAATGAGTTCGTTGCGGATTCATTCAACTGTGCTGTATTGGACAGCGCTTGCACGTCGACAGTATGTGGAACTGATTGGTTACAGTGATATCTGGATTCACTTAGTAGTGAGGATCGTTGCAAGGTTAAGGAATATAAAAGTACTATCAGCTTTAGGTTTGATGATGACAACCCATTGAAGTCACTGAAGAGAGTAGTAATTCCATGTAAAATAGCTGGAGTAAGCCACTTTATCAGTACTGATGCTCCAGTGAGATAGCTTTACTGTTGAGTAAGCCTTCAATGAAAAAGCTACAAATGAAACTTGATATGGAGCATGATAAGGCAATTGTTTTTGGAAAATCAGTGAATTTGAAGTTTACCCAGTTAGGGCATTATTGCATATCCTTAACAAAACCTGATGTTTCCAGTCAGAGTGTTAGAATAGTATTAATGGTATCAGGTGTTAAGGATCAGAGAGAGAAAAAGCTAAATATCTTAAAGTTACACAGACAATTTGCTCACCCTTCTTGTCAGAGATTAAAATGCCTGCGAAAGGATGCAGGTGTGATTGATGAAGAGTATACAAGGATAAAAGAAGAGATTAGTGAAAAGTGTGAAATCTGTAAAAAGTATCAGAGGACACCATCACGTCCTATTGTCAGCCTTCCATTGGTACATGATTTTAATGAGTCAGCTGCCATGGATTTAAAGGTGTGGGACAAAAACAAGAATATTTTCATTCTTCATTTTATAGACCTCGCAACTAGATTTAGTCATTCTGCAATAATAAATAACAAGGACAAAAGGGTGATTATAGACAGAATTATGGAGAAACGGATAGGGACTGGGCTTGGGGCACCAGCTAAGTTTCTGACTGATTGTGGAGGGGAATTTGCCAATGACGAGTTCAGAGATGTGTGAAAACATGAACATTATGGTTATGAATACTGCAGCTGAAAGTCCTTTCAGCAATGGGCTCTGTGAAATGAAGTTGATGAAATGGTGCATAAAATCTTAGCTGACCAGCCAAAGCACAAGTTGAAAACTGCCCTGGCATGGGTGGTTCATGCGAAGAATTCGCTTCAGATGGTTGGAGGATATAGTCCCTATCAATTGGTCAATGGGCAGAATCCCAAAATTACCTTCTATACTGTGCGACCTTCCTGTTCCAGAAGGTACTACAATTAGTTCCATTTTTGCTGCACATTTGAATGTTTTACATGCAGGTAGATGGGCTTTCATCAAGGCTGAGGTCTCTGAGAAAATTCAGAGAGCTCTGAGACATTGTATAAGGCCATCCGAGGCAGAATTTACTTCAGGAAATTTGGTGCATTATAAAAGAGAGGGTCATAGGGAATGGACGGGCCCTGGTAAGGTAATCATGACAGTAGTTACCTCACATGGAAATCAAATGGTTAAGGTACTTTCTTCTTGATTGATCAGGGTTGATTACAAAATCTCAGGATCTCAGCAGTTGATAGAGGGAAACGATGCACCTTGTACCTCAAATATGCATGTGTTTTGTGATGAAGGTCCTGAGGAACAGAATGAGGTAGATCAAGCGTTGGACAGTAATGTAAGGGATCACGATGTTCAAGAAAGAGCTATCACATCCAAAGGACAATTGTCCCGAGTAGGTACTCGGGGGACATATATTCCAAAGGGTTCTAATAGATGGAGGGATGCAACAATTGTGGGACGTGCAGGAAAATCTACAGGCAAGTTTAAACGTTCAAGATGATGGCCAAGAAGCAAGATCCATGGACTGGCAGAATGGGTAAAGAGTGTAGGGTAAGAAAGCACAGTGAAAGTTCTAATAGTGGGTCTGGAAGTGACAATTGCATAAGAAAACGATCACGTACTGGAGAAAGAGCCTCTGATAATGTGCGAGGGAGAGCTTCTAGCAGTAGTCCCAAAAGACATCAAAGTTCTAATAGAGGGCGTAGTTTGAACAGATTCCACAATGAAACGAAGGCGAGAGAACAGTATCAGAATAGAACTAGAAGCAGAAGTCCTCATGACAGTGAAGTTTAAGTGGCCACCAATAAACTTGAGGATAAAAGAGAAGCAAAACTTAAGGAATTAGAGAGTTTGGAGTTTATTCTGAGATACCAGATAGGGAATAGCTAGCCTTGTCACATAGATGAATTTGTACTGAAAAAGTCCTTCCTGATGGAATTTATAAGGATAAAGCAAGGCTAGTTGCAAGGGATTTTGAAGAGCGACTGGGTGATACCCATGTTCTAGTGGACTCTTCTACAGCTGGAAAAGTAATCTTGAAATTTTTTCTAGCTCTTTTGGCCACATATTCATGGGCGTGTAGATCCATTGACATAAAAGCTACATTTCTGCAGGGTGATACTTTTCAGAGAGAAGTGTTTCTGAAACTACCTAAAGACACACCAGTTGCCGAAGGAAAACTATCGAAACTGAACAAATGCATCTATGGCCTTAATGATGCTTCCAGGGTGTGGTATTTCTCGGTGAGATCTGTTTTGTTGAAACTTGGTTGTATTCAACTAAAAGCAGATCCTGTAATGTTTTATTGGTATCAAAAAGGGAAACTTTCAGGCATCTTCATGATGCACGTTGATGATTTCTTATGGAGTGGTACTGGGGATTTTGAGAAATATGTTATGAATAAGATTAGGGCAGAATTTAAGATTGGGAGTCAGGCTTGTGGGGCCTTTAAATATATTGGTTTAGATATTAAGCAGACTAAGTCTGGAATAACTTTAAATCAACAATCCTATTTAGAGAGTGTTACTCCCATCCCGGTTAATCGTGTTAGGTCATCAGAGAAAGATGATGATATACCTAAAGCAGAGACTGAGCAATTGAGAAGCTTGATTGGTTAATTAAACTGGTTGTGCTCTCAGACTCGGCCTGATGCTAGTTTGGATGTGTTTAGTTTTTTTAGTTTAGAGATACAGCACTGAAACAGGCCCTTCAGCCCACCGAGTACGTGCCGACCATCAACCACCCATTTATACTAATCCTACACTAATTCCATATTCCTACCACATCCCCACCTGTCCCTACATTTCCCTACCACCTACCTATACTAGGGGCAATTTATAATGGCCAATTAACCTGCAAGTCTTTTGGCATGTGGGAGGAAACCGGAGTACCCGGAGGAAACCCACGCAGACACAGGGAGAACTTGCAAACTCCACACAGGCAGTACCCAGAATTGAACCCGGGTCGCTGGAGCTGTGAGGCTGCGGTGCTAACCACTGCGCCACTGTGCTGCGTTAAGCACAATGATAAAACATCCAAAAGTTGAGAATGTTTTAAGGGCAAATAAAACATTAAAAAAACTAAATCTCCAAAAATGTGAACTGAAGTTCCCATCCTTAGGTAACCCAAAGAACATGAAGCTAATAATTTTTAATGATGCTTCACATGCTAATCTTGCTGATGGGTATTCGAGTGCAGCTGGTTTCATAATATTTCTGATGGGTGAATATGGGAAATGTTGTCCTTTAGCTTGGAAAGAAAAGAAAATGGGTCGTTAAAATCACTTTAGCTGCGGAAACACTGGGTCTTGTGGAGGCAGTGGATACGGGGTTCTATTTGTCACATATTTTGGGTGAAATTATGAACAAGGGACAAACTGAAGATAGGATATTCATTGAATGTTATGTGGATAATTGTTCTTTGTGGGACAATACAAGTGAGAAAAGACTACGTATTGACCTTGCTGGATTGAAACAAATGCTGGATTGTAACAAAATTTCCAAACTTAAATGGGGGGGGGGGGGTAGATGCAAGTCGTCATCTATCCGATTGTATTCACATTTCTTTTTGTGAAACAAAGAAATTGTTAGGGGTGCTAGAGGAGAGGCGTCTCACAATATAATACTTTGTACCTAAAAATGGAATTTACTTTGATTTATTTTGAAATGTTCTTTGAGCATGTTAATAATTTGTGCATAATACAAGGCCTCAGCACTCTACAAATTTTCTTTGATTCCTCAGCCTTGGTAAAAGCCAGTTTCCTGAATGCAAAACATTTAAATGCTCTGAAAAAACTGTGCTAATTCTCGTACTTTCTGCAGCAGGAGGATTATCACAAAGAACAGAAGGTAGTTTGGGATTGCTCCCATTAACTGTATCCTCCAACCATCTGAAGTGAATTCTTTGCATGAATTGCCCATGCTAGGGCTGTTGACAATTTACACTCTGGTTGATCAGCAAAAATTTTACACACCATGTCACAGCATGAATCTTTTCAAAAAGACTTTGCTAAAAAGGTTCTCAGCTGCTGGATTTCTGACAATAATATTCAAATTCTCACAAATATCTCTGAACTCCTCATTTGCAAATGCACCTCCATTATTGGTTAAGAACTTTGTGGGTGTCCCAAGTCCAGTCCCTACCATTTTTCAATAGTTTTGTCCATAATAATCTTCTCCTTACAATATATTAGTGTAGAAATACTAAATCTCCTAGCCAGGTCAATAAAATGAAACATGCAAACATTTCTGTCTTTGTACCATTCCTTTAGTGGCAAATACCCTTTTAAAGTGACGTGCCAATGGAAAACTTTCAATAGGACGTGTAGGCATTCTTTTATACTTCTGACAGATTTTACAGTTCTCACTAATCTCTTTTTTATTAGCTTTGTATACTGCTCATCAACTAGACCTGCATCTTTTAGCAGAATGTTTAACTGTTGACAAGCAGGGTGGGCATATTTTCTATGCAATTGTTTATTTTCTCTCTTATCCTTATCATCTGATGCCATTAATACTTGCCTAACATTCTGATGGAAAACATCACTTTTTATTAAGGGGATAAAATAATGGCCCCCTCCCTCACCTCTTTTTCCGATATATTGATGATTGTAACAGTGCTGATTCCGGCTCTTGCTCTGAACTGGAAAATTACATTCACTTTGCTTCCAATTTCCACCCTTCTCGGCTTCACATGGTCCACCTCTACTCTTCCCTTCCCTTCCTTTACGCCCCTTTCTCCGTTTCTGGAGATAGACTATAAACAAAAATTCACTATAAGTCCACTGACTCCCTTATCTACATTTTCTCACACCTCGCTTCCTGTGAGAACTCAATTCTATTCTCCCTGTTTCTCTGTCTCCATTGCACATGTTTGAATGATGCAACCTTCCTTACTAGTGCTTCCAATTTGTCTTTTTCCCTCAACTGAGGAGTCCCCCCAACCGTAGTTGACAGGGCCCTCGACCATGTCCATTCTATTTTACACACCTTTGCTCTCACCCCTTCCCCTCCCTTCCCGAACCACAATAAGGTTTTCCTTGTTCTCGCCTTCTGCTCCGCCAGCCATCATAGTCACCAGATCATCCTCTACCATTTCTGCCACATCCAGCGTGATATCGCCACCAACACATATTTTTCCCTCCCCTTTCCTTTCAGCATTCCGAAGGGACTGTTCCCTCCATGATAGCCTGGTCCACTCCTCAACACTCCCTACCTTTCCTACGGCATCTTTCCATGCAACACCTGCCCTTTTCCCTCCTCCTTCTCAGTGTCCAAGGCCCCAAATACTCCTTCCTAGTGAAACAGCGATTTACTTGTACTTTCAATTTAGTATACTGTATTCACTGCTCACGATGTGGTCTCCTCTACTTTGGGGAGGCCAAATGCAGACTGGGTGACCATTTTGCAGAACACCTCCATTCAGTCTGCTAGCATGACCCTGAACTTCCAGTCGCCTGTCATTTTAATTCTTCACCTTGTTCTCATTTTGATCTTTCTGTCCTTGGCCTGCTGTGGTGTTCCAGTGAAGCTCAATGCAAGCTCGAGGAACAGCACCTCATCTTTCAACTGGGCATTTTATGGCCTTCTGACTCAACGCTGAGTTCAACAATTTTAGATCATAACCTCTCCCCATTTTGTTTCATTTTTCTTGCTGGCTTTTTTTTTCCTTTTGTGTTTCTCTTATTACCTTTGGCATTTAATGTGTTCATTGTTGAATAGTTTTCTATTCCTTCATAAATTGAAGTGTATTTTTATGTTTTCAACACGCACTGGGTTTTATTTTAATTGTTTCTACTGTGGGCTATGATTCAAAAATCATTTTAAATCTAAGTAACAATGTCCAGAGATTACATTTGTGACACTCATAGAATTTGCCTTTGCTTTCAGATAGCAGCTATTCAGGATTCTGCCATCCACCCCTCCTTTAGCCTTTTGTTTCTTTATTTGTCCCATTACCACTCCCTTTGGCCTTTCACCACCAATGCTTTTTTTCATTTAACCTCTCCTGCCTCCCATCCTATCATGACCTTCCTCTTTGTTCTTCTTCCCACCCTCCCACCTTTCACTTGCTCAAAACCTATTATATTTCAAACTTTTCCCAGTTCTTTTGAAAGGTCATAGACGCTGCCAGACCTGCTGAGTATTTCTAGCATTTTCTGTTTTTATTTCAGATTTGAACCCTCCAAGTATTTTAACTTTGGAAAATAATGTTCTGACTTTTTAAATTGTACATCAATCAATTTCCCCAAAATAATTGCCTCATTGTGTTCCATGTCAAATTTCATTTGCTTCTTTGTCATGGAAGGTTTACTCAACAGCAGAGATATCTCACTGGAGACTGCATCCTTACCTAAATGGCTTTTTCCAGCTATTTTACATGGATTTACCAGTCTCTTGAGTGACCTTAAGATTTTGTCATTGCCAAACCTAAAGCAAGTAGTGCTTTTATGTTCCTTAACCTTGCATTAATTATCATTACTTAGTGAATCAAGATAACATTTTAACCGGTCTAGCCCACATACAATTGAAGTGCACGCATTAGCTAATACCGCACAATTAAAGGAGCCCGCCACTAATACATTCATCACAGGATTAAAACTCCTTGTGACCAGTATAATCTACACAGATTCATCATTATTTTCATCTTCTTCCTCAGAACTATCTTCTTCATGTGTCATTTCAAATACCCTGCTGTTTGCTTTGGGCAATCCACTGCATAATGATACTTAGAGCCACATCTGAAGCATCTAGTAATTTTTCCTTGGGCATTCCTGCGATTCATTCACCATTATTAGAATTCCAATTTTTTCTTCCACTGATATAACTGGATTTGTTATACATGTTTTCACCACCATTCTGTCTATCTTTAATTCTTCCCTTGCACTGTTGCCTGCATTCGGTATCTAGACTATTTCAAAACCTGGTAACCATCGAGTCTTCTATTCTCTGTGTCAAAGCGAAATGCCTGATTTGTTCCAAGAGCAGTTCTGGGCACCACACCTTAGGAAGGATATATTGGCCTTGGAGGCACTGCAACGTAGGTGTACAAGAATGATACCTGGACTACAGGGGTTAAGTTACGAGGAGAGATTACACAAATTAGGCCTGTTTTCACTAGAATTTAGAAGGTTAAGGGGTGATCTGATCGAAGTCTTCAAGATATTAACAGGAAAAGACAGGCTAGATAAAGATAAACTATTTCCACTGGTTGGAGATTCTAAAACTAGGGGGCATAGTCTAAAAATTAGGACCAGACCATTGACGAGAGATGTTAGGAAGCACTTCTTCACACAAAGGGTGGTCGAGGTTTGGAACTCTCTCCCACAAACAGCAGTTGAAACTAGAACAGTTGTTAATTTTAAATCTGGGATAGATAGATTTTTGTTAAGCAAAGATATTAAGGGATATGGGCCAAAGGCAGGTATATGGAGTTAGGCTGCGGATCAGCCATGATCTCAGTGAATGGCGGGACAGGCTTGAGAGGCTGAATGGCCTACTCTTCTTCCTATCTTCCTATCTTCCTATGTTCCTATAAGAAGGCTGAAGGGAATGACTTTCCGCAGGAATTTTTAAGGCAGCAGATATCTGATCCAGCAGTGTCTCCTTCTCGGAGAACTAGATGTCAGTTGTCTGTCCGTATGAGGCACCATAGCACAATCTAGTAATTCACACACTATTACCGATCCAGGGATCCCCAGTTTGAACTTTGTCAGCCTTTTGTATTCTTCCATGAAATGACCGTCCATTTTCTGAAATCTATCAAATTCTGACCAGGCCTCATAGGCATTTAATAGATCATCTTTCTTGTAGATTTCATTCAGGAATTCTATTAGAAAGTCTAAACATTCATCACTATCCAACTGACTTTCATCTCAGAAGATACCTTACTTCTGATTTTACTTTGTGTAGGATGCAACAACACCAAAGCCATTCCTTGTTTTCTCTTTGGTAAGGTAGTAACTTGTGTCCACATATCAACCTCATTCTTCCACTGGTCATATGGATCAGAATCAGAGAAAGTCGAAAGATAATCATATCCCAATAATTTAAACTCGCTTTCTGTCTTTTTCCACAATGGCCACTAGGATTTCAAGTTTTATGTCCAAAAGAAGAAAAAAAATCGGAGTTTGCAACCTTCAGCTTTGGCAACTATTTTCTGCTACAATGTCAAAATTTGCATAGCCAGGCAAGGAAGGATAGAACACTGAAGCAGTCTTTATTCACTTATTAGCTTTTATTCACAGAGATATCTTGCATACCCTGTACTTCCAACAGCACAGCCTTCTTTCAGCCAGCTCCTACATTCATGATAAAAGTGAGTCCCCAATCACTAACCTCCGCCTGAACATAATCAACACCCAACAGATTTACAACCAACAAGATGCACATGAGTTCTACTTCAGAAACCACAGATGAGCATCTCGATGGGGCAGCCTACAGAAGAACTTCTGTGGGAATAAACAAAAAAATGTTTGGTGCATTGGGCAGCTTGCCAGAAAGCCTTCAGTCACTGTCAAGAAGCATAGATGAGTCTGGGACCAACTCAGCAAAGGGCCTTATGCAGAGCTTGGAGCCTATTCTTTCAAGTAAGGAAGCAGTGGTCAACTCCATCAGCACATTTATGAACCCAACCATAATACAGCATCTGATGGCTGAAGTTTCAGCTTCCATTTCAGCACCAGCAGCTTCCACAAGAAGTCTAAATGTTGCATTGGAAGCTCAGACTGAAGTCATGCAAGGTCAGTTTGCTGCCATACAAGCTCACATTGCTGCCATCAGGGCTGTGGATTACAGTGTGCAAAGGGGCTTTACAGGGTGTTATAGCAGGCCATTAGTCTGTCCTCCAACAGATTACCTGGATTGCTGAGGTGCCAGTCTGGGCTCCATAGAGCATTAAACTGCTGTCCTTTCAGAGCAAGACACCATTCATCCTCCCAAACTTGCCAGTCTGCCAGTGCCCTTGCTGTTGCCAGGCAGCCCAGACTGCTGCCACCTATGCTGAGATGGTGCAGTCCACAGTTGGGCCTTCCAGGCCCAGAGCTGCAAGAGTTGTTCCTCCACTGAAAATCATCAGACTTCCACCAGCTATGCTATAGCCACAGGGATAGGGGCATTAGGACAGGCAAGGTGATTAGTTTTATGTTTGGATGCAATATGAAATGATTTCATTCATAAATTTGGTTTGGAATAATTATTTTATGGCGGCATTTATTTTTGCATTGTGGGCAAGCAGATGCTGTGATGGTCAGTGACAGAGGGAAGATATAGTATGGGGCTGATGGTGAGTGAGGAATTGAAGTTGTGGTAAGAGGTATTACACTCAGATGAATTGTTCATGGACAGCCTGGCCAGAAAGGGACTGTCTATATTGCCTTCTCTCTTCCTCTTCCTGATGCTCCTAATCCTCAGCTGCTCACCATATCGCTGGTGGCAAGGGCTGTCCCCTCATGATGGAGACATTGTGCAGCATGCAGCAAACCACAATGAATCTTGACACCGGCTCTGCCAAGTGTTGCAGTGTTCCTCCAGCGTAGTCCAGGTAGCAGAAGCACAGTTTCAGCATGCCTATGATAAGCTCTATCACACTTCGTATGGCAGCATGGCTTTCATTGTATGCATGCTGCACACGTGTGTAGGTTGAGCACTGGAGTCATCAGTCATATCACCAACAGATAGTCCTTGCCGCCCAGTAGCCACCCTTTGGTTTGTCAAGGTGACTCAAATGCAGCTGGCATAGCGGACTGCCACAGAATGAAGGCATCATGACTGCTGCGATGGTACTGGGCACTGGCCTGCATGACTCGCTGCCAGTGGTCACACACCAGCTGTGTGATAAATGGAATCCCTTTCAGTTTAGGTATAGGACAGAGTTGATATGTGGTGCCCACAAAGCCGTGTGTGTGCAGTCAATGGCATTGTGCATCATGGAGAAGCCACATGCTCGTCCACATTTTTCTTCTGGCAAGAGAACATGAAGTGGTGGAGTTCACTCTCAATGAATAGACAGCGTCAATAACTTCCATATGCAACAGTGCACTGCGAGATATTGCAAATACCTCCAGCTCTGGCCTGGAAGAAGCAAGACACATAAAAGTTCATTGCCATTTTCACCTTCACAGCCAATGGCAATGCAGTCCTTGATTTGCTTTGAGGATGCAGTTGTGGCTGCAGTAGATGGCAGATTTCAGTGAGGATGTCCTTACTGAAGTGCAGACATCTCACACATTGTTCCTTACAGTAGGAGAATTGCTCCCTGAACACCCTAGACAAATATGACCTCCTGCTGAGAGCTCTTCTCCCTCTTCTCCTCCCTCTTCTAGCTGCTTGTGCTGCTCTGTGTGGCCTCTGTTCATTCTCCCAGTCAAGCTGTGTTCCAACTAGAAAGCTTACTACAGCGCCCATAGGAACATAGGAAGATAGGAACAGGAGTAGGCCAATCAGCCCCTCGAGCCTGTCCCGCCATTCAATGAGATCATGGCTGATCCGCGGCCTTTGGCCCATATCCCTTAATAGCATTGCTTAACAAAAATCTATCTCAGATTTAAAATTAATAACTGTTCTAGCTTCAACTGCTGTTTGTGGGTGACAGTTCCAAACCTTTACCACCTTTTGTGTGAAGAAGTGCTTCCTAACATCTCTCCTGAACGGTCTGGTCCTAATTTTTAGACTATGCCCCCTAGTTTTAGAATCTCCAACCAGTGGAAATAGTTTATCTTTATCTAGCCTGTCCTTTCCTGAAGACTTCAATCAGATCACCCTTAACCTTCTAAATTCTAGTGAAAACAGGCCTAATTTGTGTAATCTCTCCTCGTAATTTAACCCCTGTAGTCCAGGTATCATTCTTGTAAACCTACGTTGCACTCCCTCCAAGGCCAATATATCCTTCCTAAGGTGTGGTGCCCAGAACTGCTCACAGTACTCCCAGTGGGGTCTAACCAGGGTTTTGTACAGCTGCAGCATAACCTCTGTGTCTTTATACTCCAATTCTCTAGATATAAAGACTAGCATTCCATTAGCCTTTTTGATTATTTTCTGCACTTGCTCGTGGCATTTTAAAGATCTATGCACCTGAACTCCCAAGTCTCTTTGGACATCCACTGTACTTAACCTCTTCCCATTTAGAAAGTACCCTGCTCTATCCTTTTTTGGTCCAAAATGGATAACCTCACAGTTGCCCGCATTGAAATCCATCTGCCACAGTTTTGCCCACTCACCTAGTCTGTCAATATCTCTTTGCAATTTTATGCTATCATCTAGACTGTCTACAATGCCGCCTAACTTTGTATCATCAGCAAATTTGTATATATGACTTACTATGCCATCATCCAAGCCGTTAATGAATAATGTGAATAATTGAGGCCCCAACACAGATCCTGCGGGACACCACTAGTTGCATCCTGCCAATCGGAGTACTTACCCATTATCCCCACTCTCTGTCGCCTACCACTCAGCCAACTTTCTAACCATGTCAATAATTTGCCCTCAACTCCATGGACTTCTACCTTTGTTAACAGTCTCTTATGTGGGACTTTATCAAATGCCTTCTGGAAGTCCATATAAATAACATCCATAGACACTCACCTGTCCACTACCTACACTACCTCTTCAAAAAATTCAATAAGATTTGTCAGGCATGACTTTCCCGTCATGAATCCATGCTGGCGGTCCCTGATTAATTGAAATTTTTCTAGGTGTTCAGTCACCCTATCCTTGATTATAGACTCCAGCAACTTGCCCAGCACAGATGTCAGGCTAACTGGTCTGTAATTTCCATGGTTCCCCTATTCACCCTTCTTAAAAAGTGGAGTGACGTGTGCAACTTTCCAATCCAGAGGGATCACTCCTGAATCTAGGGAACTCTGAAAGACTATAGTTAGGGCATCTACAATGTGCTCCCCTACTTCCTTTAACACCCTCGGATGGAAACTGTCAGCTCCTGGGGATTTCTCTCTCTTTAGTTCCATTAATTTCCTTGTTACTGATGATTTACTTACGTCAATTGTATTACGTCCCTGTCCCCTATCGGCTATTATTTTGTTCGGGACTTCTGGCAAGTTATCCTCCTTTTCAACTGTAAGCAAGTGGTTTGTGCTTGTGCAAAAGTCTTGAAGTCAGCCAAACATCCTCAGACCTACCACAACAATCCCTGTAGACATTTGCAACTTTAAACATCTACAGAAAGCACCAAACACTCATATAATCAAAGCAACGACCAGAAGAAATCAACCAGCAACTAAACTGCAAGCAGTTGATGATCCCTTTAAATAGTACTTGGGTGGGGGTCTTTCCTACTGCTGAACACATGTTCAGCTGTGCATGGTTAAGAGGGGGTGTTAGATGGAGCATTGAGCTCCAAAATGGCACTGCTGGTGTCAAATTGGCATTGCACGCTGACTGGCATCATGATCTGCCTATTTCCAGTGGCCATTCCCTTAGCACACACTAACAGCCTCAACAATATCACGTCTGCCGCAATTCGTTCCAAAAGCATGTGCATACATTGCAGATGACATTTTAGTCCCCAAATGGCATGCACAGTGCCCGAACAACCGACACCACTGATCCCAATTTTGTATTGAGTAAATTTAAGATATACCTGTAACAACTTGCATTTATGTGGTGCCTTTAATGTGGTAAAACATTCCAAGGCACTTCACAGACGCGTTATCAAACAAAATTTGACACTGAGCCACATAAAGAGAGATTAGGACAGGCGTTCAAAGGTTTGGTCAAAGAGGTAGGTTTTAAGATGCGTCTAAACGGAAGGGAGAGAGGTGGAAAAGTGGAGAGGTCCAGGAAGGCAATTTTAGAGCTCAGAGCCTAGGCAGCCAAAAGCACAGCCAAAAATGGTGAAGCGACTAAAATAAAGGATGCGCAAGAGGCCAGAATTAGAAGAACGCAAAGATCTTGAAGGGTTGTAGGGCTGGAGGAGGTTATTGAGATAGGGCCCAGCAAGACCATGGAGAGATTTGAAGACAAGGATGAGAATTTTAGAATTGAGGCATTGCAGGAGCCAATGTAGGTCATCAAGCACAGCGGTGATAGGTGAATCGGACTTGGTGCGAGTTAGGACATGGGCTTCAGAGTTTTGGAGGAGCTCAAGTTTATGAAGGGTGGAAGATGGGAGGCTGGCCAAGGGAGCATTGGAATAGTCAAGTATTGACATATAAGACTGTTTCAATGATAGTTATGAAGTATTATATTGAAATAGCTTGGCTATTTAAACAAAAATGTTTAGCTTGTATATTAAAACACCCCAAATTGTAAAAGGCACCTAATAAATATGTTAAGTGAGCAAATAGGAGCAAGAGGCCACTGAGAGCACTAAAAATGGTCATTGCGATTTCAGTTTTGACTATAGGAATGTGCAAAATTTGCATGATATAGGCTGTCCTGAATCTGCACAGTATTCCAGAGAACTACATATACACAAAGTGATTTTAAAATTGAGACATTGCAGGAGCCAATGTAGGTTATCAAGCACAGCGATGATAGGTGAATGGGACTTGGTGCGAGTTAGGACATGGGCTACAGAGTTTTGGATGAGCTCAAGTTTATGAGTTTGTTGCTCCTGCATAGATTGATGGACCAAAAAACTGAGCTCCAACTATTTACAATAGGTAATACACTCAAAACTGAAAATGATTAAAAATGTACAACGTAAGCTTTAAAACAGCAAGCAAAGACAGACTTATTGTTATTGCAGGAAAGCTATAACTTTAAGGATGGAGCTATGGTGAAAATGGTACCATGAAAAGGTTGAGCAAGGGGAGATGTAAAGAAAAGTTGACAGCATATGCAACAAAGGTAGGTGAAACACATGGGAGAGAGAGCCATATACTTTGTTATTGTATATTTGATAAAAATGGAGCTTAAGCACCTTATATCTCAACAAACACAGCAAGTTGACAGTGAAGACCCAACAAAAGCAAAACGAATCAGGATTAGAGAATTTGGCAAGATCTCAAAGGACTAATGGGGTTAAATTGGATAACTCCCAAAAATGGGCATGGGATTGCAGTATGCGATTAACCCGTGTGCATTTATTGCGATGCACGCAGCATATTAAATTCATGCTGCCTGCTGTTTTAAATTGTTGCTACTTGCGCTGTTCATTGGCTGCATATATCAGCAGGGGCCAGATATCATCTTATGGAGATGGCTTAAATGCTAAATGAGTATTTGGCATTTGCCTTCACTAGAGAAGAGGATGCTGCCAAAGTAGCTATAAAGGAGGAGGCAATAGTAATAATGGATGTACTTAAAAGGTTGGCAATTTTCAAAGTAGAAAGGTCACCTGGTCCAGATGGGATTCACCCTAAGTTACCAAGAGGAGTAAGGGTGAAAATTGCAGAGGCTCTGGCCACAATTATCCAACCCTCCTTGGATATGATGAGACGCCAGAGAACGGCTTGTAAAAGTTGCACCTTTGTTTAAAAGGGGGGAGAGGGATAAAACCTGGCAACTCCAGGCCAGTCCGCCTAACAACAGTGGTGAGGAACTTAGAGACAACAATCCAGGACAAAACTGATTGCCATTTAGAAAAGTCAGCATGGATTTGTTAAAGATAAATTACATTTGCCTAACTTGATCGAGTTCTTTGATGAAGTAGCAAAGATGGTTTAGGAGGACAGTATGGTTGATATTGTGTATATAGACTTTCAAAAGACATTTGACAAAGTACCACATAATAGACTTGTTAGTAAAATTAAAGTCCAAGAGATTAAAGAGTCAGCAGCAGTATGGATACAAATTCTGAATACAAGCAAAGGGTAGTGGTGAACAGTTGTTTTTCAGACTGGAGGGAGGTATAAATACAGTGGTATTCCCTAGGGGTCAGTATTACAACCACTGCTTTTTTGATATATATTAGTGACCGGGTCTTGGATATGTAGGGCATAATTTCAAAAGTTTGCAGATGATATGAAACTTGGAAATGTAGTAAACGCTGAGCCCGATAGTAACAGACTTCGGGAGGACAAAGACAGATTGGTGAAATGCTCAGACACATGGGATCCTTGGCTTTATTTAAAGAGAAATAGAGTACAAAAGCAAGGAAGTTATGCGACACCTTTATAAAGGTTAGGCCTCAGCTGGAGTATTGTGTTCATTTCTGCACACCACACTTTAGGAAGTATGTCAAGACCTTGGAGAAGGTGCGGAAGAAATTTACTAGAATGGTACCAAGGATGAAAGACTTCTGTTAGGTGGAGAGACTGAAGAAGGTTAAGAGAAGATTTGATAGAGGTGTTCAAAATGATGAATGGTTTTGATATTCTAAATAAAGAGAAACTGTTTCCAGTGGTAGGAGGGTTGGTAACCAGAGGACACAGATTTAAAGGGATTGACAAAACAACCAGAGACGACAAGAGGAAACTTTTTTTTTACACAGAGGGTTGTTCTGATCTGGAATGCACTGCCTGAAAGGGTGCTGGAAGCATATTCTATAATAACATGCAAAAAAGAATTGGATAAATACTTGGAGGAAAGAGAGGTAGATAGGATTAATTGGCTAACTCTACCAAAGAGCTAGTATAGTCATAATGGGCCGAATGACCTCCTTCTGTGCTGTATCATTTTATGATTCTATATCGCGAGTGGTTAACATTACTTAAAGGCAGCCTGCACCTCTTGAAGGGGAGGTGCATTGTGGTTATAAGAAATGGTAGGAGTCTTTTGAAAAGTGAATCTGCGCTATGATACTTTGAGAAATGGCTGAACATGCGAGACAGCATGCACCTGTATCTGCAGGGGGGCAGGAGGCCTTTGAGACAAATGCTTATGAGGCAGAAGGAAGAAGTAGCAGCAGGCATCAATGCCAGGAGTGTAACTGCAAGAACATGGATGCAGTGTAGGAAGAAGTTTAACACTCTCACATGAGTTGTCAAGGTGTGGGAATTCAAGCTTAAAATGGCATATGCTACCAATTGCACTGGTAGCCTCATCTACTGTTCAATTCACTACACCCCCATCATCCCCCCACCAACATTCTCTATCAATCAGTACTCAACTCTTCAATTCATATGCTTTACCTCACCCGCACACGCTTAGTACTGTTGGATGCCTTGTACCCATTACTCACAACTCCCACATATTGGCAGCTATTCAACCATAACAGCGACATATTCCTCATTGACACACTTCCCTCCTTCTTACAGGAGAAGGTGGTGCAGAACAGGAGGCAGTAGGAAAGAACTGGGGGAAGACAAGCGTGCCTACATATTTAACCCCCATGAAGGAGGCAATGCTGAGCATCATGCGAGGGGCATCGCTGAGGCCATGACCACTGGTGGAGCTGGAATGATTGATGATGAGGGTATCTACGTACCTAATTCTCCTTCTTTCTTATATAATAAAAGCAAAATACTGCAGATGCTGGAATAAATACAGAAAGTGCTGAAAATACTCAACAGGTCTGGTGCATCTGTGGAGAGAGAAGCAGAGTTAATGTTTCAGATCTGTAACCTTTCATCAGAACCTTCCTTCGCTCTTCCCACTTTTCCCTCATCCTAGAATCTCCTTTTACTCGCAAGCTGCATACAGGATAAGCATGCACTTCTTACTTTCTCCTCTCTTCTCACCACAACTTAACCTTGTCCCTTTTTCATTTCAGGTAGCAAAGAACTGGAACCTTCCCAATCAGAGGAGGAAGAGCAAGACGACAGCGACAATGAAGATGCACCGTCACTCAATCTTGCACTCGTAGCCACCAGCTCAGGGACTGACAATGCGTGTATTTTAGAGGCCAGGTTAGAGGAGAGATCTGCACGTGTTAAGACACCGGGCACAAGTTGCTAGGGAAAGGGGGAAAGGATAGCACAGGTGCCCGCTCACTGAAGGGTGAAGTCACACAAATTCTGCTGCAGAGGAGTCGGATGAAAACTTTGATGTACCAGGCTGCAGACGAACGCTGATGAGTAAACACAACCAAAAGCTTAGCGCACTGTAAAACCTGCCAGAAAGTCTACACACAATGTCAAGGAGCATAGAGGAGTACAGCACCAACTTGGCACAGGGCTTTGCGCAGAACTTGGAGCACATCCTTGCCAACATGGAATGAGTGGTCACCTGCAACAGTCCACTTGTGGTGCAGTGTTTGATGGCTGATTTTTTAGCTCCCATTGCAGGTCAAACAGCTTTCAAAGTTACGAATACTGTAATGGAAGCTGACACTGCTGCCATTGTGGTTCTGGATAGCAGTGTTCAAAGGGGCTTCCAGGGTGCAACACCAGTCCATCAATCTATTTTCAGACAACTCAGTAAGATTGCTGAGGCACCACCCTGGAAGAGTGGCAGCGGCTCCATGGAACACAAACCTGCTGTCCTCTTTTAGGGTGACAGCATTCTTGCTCCCACCCCTGCCAATCCGACAGTGCCCTTGCTTTTTCTGTCACCCAGCCAGCCCAGACCACTACAGCCCGGACCAAGATAATGCAGTCTCAAGCTGGGCCCTCTAGAACCAGAGCTGCTGAAGTTCATCCTCCAAGGCCATCTACAGTCTCCTCAATTCAAGGGCACCAGCTATGCTGCAGCCACTGGGAAAGCAGCTCATAGGAGCACTAGGATAGGAAAATGCACGTGGGAAAAGGCACTAAGGGAATGAATAAGGGCAATTTGTTTGATGTTGCATGCATATGTAATGAGTGAGTTTATAAAATTGAATTGCAATGTGGATTCCTCACAGGCATCAATAGCCATGTCCACAGTGGGCAGCCTTCACCTTCAAGGATCCATCCCTGAAGGTGCACAGGGGCATGGAAAGCTTCTGGCACCTGGGACTGCCTTACTATGTAGGCATAGTGGCTACTTCCTGGGAATCGTGCACACACCTGTAAGGACCATTGCAATGGTCGCTGACCTGTTATACACTGAGGAAGTGGAAGCCCTTTCGATTAATGAAGGCAGTAGCCAGGTCACTGGGAGCCTTGATGGCCGCATGCGTGCAGCCAACGATGCCCTGCACCTGGGGGAAGCCATCAATAGCCCCGAATCCTTTATAATCCTCTTGGCTTGACTGTTCGGATCGGTGCAAAAATGCACATCGTCACCAGCCCTCCTGAACATGGCACTGGTGATGTCCTTGATGCAGCAACGTGCCACAGACTAGGAGATTCCACAAATGTCTCCAGTGGACCCCGGAAAGATCAGGTGGGATAGAAGTTTAGTGCAATGGTGACTTTCAGCGCCACTGGCATCGGGTGACCAGCAAGTCCCATGGCCCTCAGCTCATCCTGCATCATGGCACATGGATCATTAATGGCCTCCCTGGAGAGGTGCAGTCTTCGGAGACACTGCCACATAGACATCTGTATGTAGTTGAGCCTCAGCCGGTAGGCCCTCTCTGTATAGTAGCTGCTTCTGCGTACTGGAGCCAGTTGGCATGCCACTCTGCATCCTTCTTTAGCCTCTCGTTCCAGAGGCTGGCTCTCCTGTGTGTCCCCAGATGGCAGTGGTGCCCCTGCTGGTTCATGTTCCTCCCTCCCTCTCTAATGCTCCTCCTCTCCCAAGGTGGCCCTCGAAACCAGGGTGAATGAGCTCCATGATAGGTTGCCTCTCCCTGAGCGCAAGGCCTTCAGGCCAAAAAGACCCTCCGCCTTCCCCCTCCCCTTATTTGAGACCTTCAATGAGGTACCACTGTCCCGATGGCACCCTGGTATTGGCTCCCCCGCGGTCCTGGCTCCTTGGCCTCCACTCCTTATAGTCTTTCCAGATGGCCCCCTCCCTCCACCCTTCTTGCCAAGTGACGCTGCCTCAGTCGATGGCTTCCCACTGAAGCCAACATTGAACTCCCACCTCCTTGTCGCCTCCTTTCACCAGATGAGGCCCTGAATCACCATGGTTCCCATGCGCCATCAGAAAAATTCAAAATGGTGAATAAAATTGTAGTGTATTGGAATGATAAGTACTTTAATTAGCTTTCCACCTCATAAATGTCCTCCAAGTAGACCGCCAACAGTAAAATTCAGAAGGGACATCACAACGTCAGACTTCCTGTCTGGTGTTTTCCATCCCTATTTTATGCCCACCCAATTGCCTCCATTCCCATCTCAAACAGACCCTCAAATTTCACCCAGTGTCTCAATTACTTCCTCTTTCACTATGACTTTGACAGCATATTCTTCCTTGGTAAAGACAGATGCAAAGTATTCACTTAGTACTCAGCCACGCCCTCTGCCTCCATGTGTAAATCCCCTTTTGGTCCCTAATCAACCCCACCCCTCCTTATACTATTTATATACTTATTGAAGACTTTTGGATTCCCTGTTATGCTAGCTGCCAGTCTTTTCTCATATTCAAGCAATGTCTCGATTTTAAAATTCTCATCCTTGTTTTCAAATTCCTCCATGGCCTCTCCTCTCCCTACATCTGTAATCTCTTCCAGCCCTACAACCCTCCAAGACATCCATGCTCCTCTAATTCCGGCCTCTTGTGCATCCCGGATTTTAATCACTCCACCATTGGTGTCCGCACCTTCAATTGCCTCGGCCCCAAGCTCTGGAATACCATCCTTACACCTCTCTGCCTCTCTACCTCGCTTTCCTCCTTTACGACACTCCTTAAAATCTCCCTCTTTGACCAAGCTTTTGGTCGTCTGATCTAACACTTCCTTGTGTGGATCGGTGCCTTACTTTGTTTTATGATGCTCCTGTGAAGCACCTTGGGACGTTTTATTATGTTCAAGGCACAATATAAATATAAGTTGTTGTTGTTCTCTCTTTGCTTCTCATTACTTTTTTTTACTTCCCTTCTGAACTTTCTACAGTCAGCCTGGTTCTCATTTGTATTCTGAACGTGACGTCTGTCATATGCACCCTTTTTCTCCTTCATCTTACTCTCTATCTCTTTCGTCATCCAGGGAGCTCCGGCTTTGTTTGTCATACCTTTCCCCCTTGTGGGAATGTACCTCTACTGTACCTGAACCATCTCTTCTTTAAAGGCAGCCCATTATTCCATCATAGTTTTGACTACCAATTGATTCCAATTTACCTGGGCCACTTCAGTTCTCACCCCATTGAAATTGGCCCTCCCTCAATTAATAATTTTTACCCTGAATTGCTCCTTATCCCTTTCCACAGCTAACCTAAACTTTATGATACTATGATCACTGTCCCATAAACGTGCCCCTACTGACACGTGATCCACTTGACCGACTCATTCCCCAGAACCAGATCCAGCAATGCCTCCTTCCTCAAGAGCAAAATAATGTGGACCCTGGAAATCTGAAATAAAAGCAGAAATACCCAGTGGATCGGGCAGCAACTGTGGAGAGCAAAACAGAGTTAACATTTCAGGTTGATGACCTTTCAGCAAAACTGGGAAAATTTATAAATGTAATCAGTTTTAAGCAGATGAAATGGGGGACGGTGGGAAAAAGAACAAAAGGGAAGGTGTGTGATAGGGTGAAAGACAGCAGAGATTGAATGACGAAAGAGTTAGTCGTGCAGAGCCAAAGGGAGTGGTGGTGATGGGGCAATAAAAGAAACAAAGAAATGAAAGAAGTGCCTAGAGCAGGTGTGCTGTTGTCCGAAAGCAAAAACAAGAGAAAAAAACAAAACACGCAAAGAAAAGGAAACAAAATGGGGACAGATATTACTGTTGGAAATTGTTAAACTCAATGTTGAGTTCAAAAGGCTGTAAAGTACCTAATCGAAAGATGGGGTGCTGTTCCTTGAGCTTATGTTGAGCTTCATTGGAATACTGCAGTAAGCCGAGGACAAAAAGATCAGTATGAGAGCAAGGTGGAAAACTAAAATAACAGGCAACCAGCTTGGGGTCATGCTTGAGGACTGAACGGAGGTGCTCTGCAAAGCATCACCCAATCTGCTTACAATATAGTCTTCCTAATGTAGAGATAAAATTGTAAATTAAATTAATAGTAAATTAAAAGAAGTACATGTAAATTGCGGTTTAACTTGGAAGGAGTGTTTGGGGGCCTTGGACGGTGAGGAGAGAGGAGGTAAAAGGGCTGGTGTTGCATCTCCTGCACTTACATGGGAAGGGGAGGGGCTGTTGGAGGTGACTGATGAGTGCATCAGGGTGTTTCCAAGGAAACGGTCCATTCGGAATGCTGAAAGGGAAGGGAGGGGAAGATGTGTTTGGTGGCGGCATCACGCTGGAGGTGGTGGAAAAGGTGGAGCACCATTGAATATGGAGGCTGATGGGTGAAAGGTGAGGACGAGGGGAACCCTATCATGGTTCTGGGAGGCCGGGGAAAGGTTAAGAGCAGAAATGCTGGAAATGGAACGGACACGGTCGAGTGCCCTGTCAACCATGTTAGGGGAAACCCTTAGTTGAGGAAAAAGGAAGACATTTCAGAAATATTGGTATGAAAGGTGCCATCATCAGAACAGATGCGACGAAGACAGATAAACTGGGAGAAGCTTTTTCGTGATTAAATATAGTAGCTATTAAATAATTAATAACAAAAAAGAGAAAATATAATTGTCAATGGTTAAACACAACCCCAGGTTGTGGCAATTGCTTCTGCAAAGGCTTAGAAACAATTTATTTTATAGACTTCAGGTTGGAAAGACTTTTCCCCACAAAATAGTGAATATGTCAAACTGATTTCCAATTAAAACAGCTGTCAGCACTTTTTATAAATTATAAAGGCTGGATGAATATCTGGTTAACAATAGGATTTTGGGTTGTAATGGTAATTAATTAGAGGTAATCAGCTGCTGTGTGGAACACAATAGCCAGGAGCTGCTAGGACCATGTACATGCCAAGGAACCAATTGGTCAAGGATGTATAATATAGAATTTGTTAGGTGGTTGGTTGGGAGTTCTGGCAGGAGAACTCTCTAGAGTTTCACTAGAAGATTAAATTGTTTGGAAGTACCCATGATACCACAAATTATACACGGTCTTCAGTAAAAGCAGACTTGATGAGCCAAATAGCCAGATGTCATTCTGTCTATATTTTTAGGCTACTGTAGATTGGATTGTGTACTTAACGGTTCTCTGAGGTATCTTTTCAAAGAGGTGTAACTAACCTTATTGCTGATTTGCTGCCTTTTTTTATTCATTTCATGGAATGTGGGCGTCGCTGGCGGGCCAGCATTTGTTGTTCATCCCTTAATTGCCCTTGAGAAGGTGGTGGTGTACTGCCTTTTTGAACCGCTACAGTCCATCTGGAACAGGAATGCCCACAATGCTGTAAGGGAGGGAGTTCCAGGATTTTCTTCCAGCAACAGTGAAGCAATGGCGATATATTTCCAAGTCAGGATGATGTGTGGCTTGGAGGGGAACTTGCAGATGATGGTGTACCCACGCGTCTGCTGTCCTTGTCCTTCCAGGTGGAAGAGGTCGGGGGTTTGGAAGTTGCTGTCGAAGGAGGTGCGGTGAGTTTCTGCAATGCATCTTGTAAATGGTACACACTGCTGCCACTGTGCATTGGTGGTGGAGGGAGTGAATGTTTAAGGTGGCAGATGGGTTGCCGATGTACCAAATTGGCAGATGGGGTGCCGATTGTCCTAGATGGTGTTGAGCTTCTTGAGGGTTGTTGGAGCTGCTCTCATCCAGACAATTGGAGAGTATTCCATCACACTCCTGACTTGTACACTATAGATGGTGGACAGGCTTTGGGGAGTCAGGAAGTGGGTTACTCGCTGCAGAATTCCCAGCCTCTGACCAGCTCTTGTAGCCATAGTATATGTTTCAGTTTCTGGTCAATGGTAACACCAAGGATGTTGATAGTGGGGGATTCAGCGATGGTAATGCCATTGAATGTCAAAGGGAGATGGTTAGATTCTCTCTTGTTTGAGATGGTCATTGCCTGGCACTTGTGTGGCTGTAATGTTGCTTGCCACTTATCAGCCCAAGCCTGAATGTTGTCCAGTTCTTGCTGCATATGGACACAGACTGCTTCAGTATCTGAGGAGTTGCGAATGGTACTGAACACTGTGCAATCAACGAACATCCCCACTTCTGGCCTCATGATGGAGGGAAGGTCATTGATGAAGCAGCTGAAGATGATTGGGCCCAGGACACTACCCTGAGGAACTCCTGCAGTAATGTCCTGAGGCTGAGATGATTGGCCTCCAACAACCACAACCATCTTCCTTTGTGCTCGGTATGACTCCAACCAGTGGGGAGCATTCCCCCGATTCCCATTGATTTTAATTCGGCTAGGGCTCCTTGATGCCACACTCGGTCAAATGTTACCTTGATGTCAAGGGAAGTCACTCTCACCTCACCACTTGAGTTCAGCTCTTTTGTCCATGTTTGGACCAAGGCTGTAATGAGGTCAGGAGCCGAGTGGCTCTGGCAGAACCCAAACTGAGCATCAGTGAGCAGTTTGTTGCTGTTTAAGTGGCGCTTGATAGCACTGTCAACAACACCTTCCATCACTTTGCTGATGATCGAGAGTAGACTAATGGGGCGGTGACTGGCTGGATTAGATTTGTCCTGCTTTTTGTGGACAGGACATACATGGGCAATTTTCCACATCATCGGGTTGATGCTAGCTTTGTACCTGTACTGGAACAGCTTTGCTAGGGGCGCGACTGGTTCTGCAGCACAAGTCTTCAGTACTACAGCCGGGTGTTGTCAGGACTCATAGACTTTGCAGTATCCAGTACCTTCAGCTGTTTCTTAATATCACGTGGTGTGAATAGAATTGGCTGACGACTGGCATCTGGTGATTTTGGACACCTCAGGAGGAGGCCAAGATGAATCATCCACTCGGCACTTCTGGCTGAGGCCTAAGGCACAACAGAAGATCACTGTACCTGGAAGAAATGTTTTCAATTCTTACTGCTTCTCAGGCTGGCTCTTTCCATATTTACTACTACTATTGTCTATTACTTTCACAGAGCCTTGATCAAAGTGCAGCACTCATCACTTGAGTACTCCTGTCTACTTTGATACTATAATGGGAAGATGAGATTGGGTTATTTATTGTGCGAAATCTACTTTGCCTTTTTTTCCATGTAAACAATTAAGACATTGGTATGCTAAATGATATTCAGCGAGTTGCCCTTCTAACGCTGCATTTACATTTCTGTCACTTACAAATCAACAATGCAGCATTAACAAAAGAGGTCATTTCAGTTAGCACCTGTCATGAGTTACTTTGTGTTAAGCAACACAATGAGGTATGTGGATTCCAGTTCCTTGATGATCTCTAGAGGGTTTATTAACAGTTAAACTAGTATATACAATACAGAACAAACTATATACAGAACCTTTGTTTAGGGTGTTCCAGTGCAAAGTGACTATGGCTTCTAGTCACATCACTACTTCATGGTACTTAACACATTAGCATACTGAATTCTTAAAGGGACCTCACTCTTAAAGCGATCATACAACATCCCCTTTCTTTCCAAAGGTAAGTCTTGTACGCTACAAGTAAAAACACATAAAATTGGATAATTTCAAAATTAGTTATACAGGGATAGAGATTATAAAATTTACAAGTATAATGAGAGTGATTGTGAAATATACGAATGCAGAAGCTTAATAGTCCATATATCATTTTGGTGGTTTGACAACTCTGTCAGATCTTGTTGTGGTATAACATTCTGGGGATGTGGTTTTCACTCTTGGGTGTTCTTGCCTTGCATAAGTGTTGTAAATGTATTGCTTGTTGTCCTGTTGTTCCATCACACTCTCATCGTCAGAGTGTGTTCTTTTGAGTCTGCTGTGCACAATTGGAGTATTGCACACTTCTCTTAATTGGCTTTGGTTCCTCCTCAACACTGCTCTGTTAGATGTTTTAACCTCATACGACCTAGGCTCACTGCATACTTTGGATACGTCTGCGGGTAACCACGTTCTCATTGTGGGGTGTATGACCCTGACCTTTTGTCCTACATGTAGTAGAGGTAGTTCTGCCCCTGCATGTCGGTCATGCACCATCTTCATTCTCCCTTGTTTTTCGAGCAGTGTCTCCTGCATCTTGGAGAATTTGTACAGATGATGGCTTGGCAGAATTGTTGTCACCTATCTGCCAAATATGATCTCTGCTGGTGACAGTAAGCCCATATCCATAGGTGTAGCTCTTGAGGTGTAACAGGGAAACAGGATAAGCGATTTAACTGTGCAAACCATTCGCTCGGCAAGACCGTTAGATCTAGGGTAGTGTGGTGAAGACGTCACATGGTTTACGCCCCATTTGGCACACATATTCCTGAAAGGTCGACCCATTTACTGTGGCCCATTGTCAGAAACCATTTCTACAAGTGCACCGAACAGACTGATTATGGCGCTCAATGTGTCTGCGACAACCACGCTTGAAGTGTCTTTTACCTGTGTGACAACTGGAAATTTGGAGAAATAATCGGTGACTATGATGAAGTTGTCTCCATTCATGTTAAATAGATCAGTGGCTATTTTGAACCAAGGGACTGACGGAATCTCGCACATCCTCACTAACCTGTCGATGTCACCGTTGTTCCCTGGCCAATAAACAACATCTCGTGCCAGTCGTCTCGTTCGCTCGATACCCATATGGCCTTGGTGAAGTTGTGACAAGATGTCCTGTCTGAAAGCTTTGGGCACAATTACTTGTTTTCCTTTGAAGGTTACGCCTCTCGAGATAGCAAGTTCATCTCTATAAAGCCAAAAGCATCTGAGGGTTTCTGGCACCTCTTTTATCGTATAAGGCCATCCTTCTATGATGACTCTCCATAGTACCTTCAGTTGTGGCTATTTCTGATTGCAGTTGATCACATTTGTGCTGACCAAAATGCAGTAAATCAATTATGAGCATATCTCCCACCTCGATGTCTATGCTGTCTACTGTAGATCCAGTGGGACATCTTCATTCCTGTTCAGATTTGGCAATCTGCTCAGCGTATCCGAGGTGACCATTTTGGTACCTGGTGTGTAGCAGACGTCGAAGTCATACCCCTGTACTTTTACTAAACGTTGCTGTAGTCGAGGTGGTGCGCTTGTCAATGGCTTGTGCCAGATCAACTCCAATGGTTTGTGGTTAGTTTCCACAGTGAAACTGTCTACCGCACAGGTAGGCATGGAACTTTGTGATCCCAAACACCAGAGCAAGTGGTTCATGCTCTATGTTTGAGTAATTGGATTAGGCTGAGGATAAACTTTTGGATCCGCATACAGTCGGTTTGCCATCCCGCAGGATGCAGGCTCCTAGCCCTTTTTGTGAGGTGTAGACTTCCAGGATTGTCTTCATCCTCAGATCATAGTGCTGCAGGGTAGAGGTTCCTGCTGACAATGCTTGTTTGAGAGACTCAAACATATTCTGATGGTCCTCCTGCCATACATATGGTATGCCTTTTTTAAGAGCTCTCTCAGCGCTGATGCTTTGTCAGAAAAATTTGGAATGTCTGGTGCCAATAAGTTGAAAAATCCAAGGCATCGCTGTAGATATTTGTTGTCTTGTGGAGTAGGCGTATGCCTTACATCTTCGCCTTTTCCTGGGTCAGGATGGATTCCGCAACCTGAAAAGAGCCAAATAAATTGATCTGACTTACCTGACACTTCTTGCTGTGAAAAATGAGCCCTTTGTGATGAGATACTGCCATCAGTGAGTGAAGATTTCGATCAATGAGGTATGTGGATTCCAGTTCCTTGATGATCTCTAGAGGGTTTATTAACAGTTAAGCAATACTATATACCCGACCCGACAACAGCCAACCCGAACCCAACCCGGCTAGAGTCCTTTAATTTTTGCTTGGGTAGCCAGGCTTTACTGCAGAGTCCGGACTGCACGTTTCCTGCCTTGACGTCTTGAATGCTCATTTGAAGATTACTTCCTGGAGCAAGGCAGCACTATCCACGTCCAGCCAGACCCTGGACCCTAGGCTACCCGACCCAAGCCCGAATGTTGGACCCGGAAGAGAGACTCGATCCGACCCACACCCAAAACATGTCGTCGGGTCTGGTCGGGTTCGGGTCGGGTAGCCACGCTTTAAATGTGACTACCATGTGAAGTGAGACAGCCATGTTCTTAGGCTAATAGGAAAACAGAAAATGCAGGAACTACTCAGCAAGTCAGGCAGCATCTGTGGAGAGAGACACAGTTAACGTTTCAGGTTGATGACCTTTCATCATGTTTTTAGGCTGTTGGGAATCATTCCCATACAAGAAAATGTACTTTTGCGAAAACCATGTACTAGCGTTTTAGTGATTTCTGTACATGAATCCCTAAAGCTCTCTGCTCATCCACAGTTTCTAGCTTCTAACCATTTAGAAAATGCTGTGATTGATTTTTCTTTGATCCAAAGTGGATGACTTCATACCTCCCCACATTGGACTCCATCTGCCACAGTTGTGCCCATGCAAAGCAACAAAGGTCAAACCCAGAAACATACTGTTAACCAAACTTGCTGGATCTACGTGGGACACTGCTGCCACAACTCTCCGGACCTCTGCACTTGCCCTATCATACTCAGCAGCAGAGTACTGTGCACCTGTCTGACTAAGGTCATTACACACACATCTTGTTGATACTCAATTAAATGCAACAATGCACATCATAACTGGAACCTTCCGCTTACACACCTCCCCTGGTTTCCTGTCCTCGCAAACATCACTTCCCTACACATCCACCGACTGAGGAAAACCCACAAGCTGGCTGAAACCATCCGTGCTGCACCTCACTTATCACTCCATAATAACACGTTCAATCCATCTACTGCCCACCTTCCATCTCAGAGCCCCATATGGAGCAACCTTCCTGAGCAAGATCTACCAGAAGGCATCCTCTGGATCAAGAAATGGGAAACACGGGAAGTCACGAACAAGTTCCTTGTGACAAATCCAATCTGTCGAATGGCAGGCTTTGAACTACCATGGCAAGAGTGGTCCCTGCTAAATAGGTTCAGGACAAGCCAGGGCCCCTGCACAGCCAACCTCCACCGCTGGGGCCTTAGTACAAACTCCTTTTGCTTTTGTAGAGAGACACAAACAATGCTGCACATTACCAAGAGTGTCCCCTCTACAGACTAGGTGGCAGACTAATCACCTTAAATTCAGCAAATGCGGAGGCTATCGCTTGGCTCCGGGGATTTGCATTCACTAAATAAATAATAATTAATGTCACTTTGCAAATTTCTGCTCCCATCAATACTATTTGCTAACTTAGTATCAGTAGCAGGCTTGGATATATGGCTCTCTATTCCTTTGACTAAGTAATTTACAAATACAGTGAAAAGAAAAGGCCCAACCACAGATCCCTGCATGACACCACTAGTCAATCCTGCCAATTTGAGTGTATATCCATTATCCCTACTCTCTATCTCCTATCTTTCTAACTATTTCCTTATCCATGTCAATAGGTCAATGGCTGTAAAACTGCAGTCCATGGACCCCTGGGGATCCACAGAGACTTTCCCCTTGAAGCCTTAGCTGCGGCCACCTCTATCGGTGATGCTGCCAAGGCAGAGCTGCCACCCTCTGATTGCAGAGGCAGGCGATAGCTTTAATGGGTTGGTGGTCCCGGCAGTGGCCTCTCAATTGTCGCCACCAGTGAAACTGTCGCCGCGGTCCCACTAATCGCCTGTGCGGGCTCAGGACCGGCATTTGGTCCCAACGTCAGGACTCACAGCATGCCGATAAAATCCCGGCCCATGTAATTGGTTGGCTAAGATAGATTGGAAAACTAGATTAAAAGATGCAACCATTGATAAGCAATGGCAAACATTTAAAGAATTAATTCATAATTCACAACTTTTATACATTCCTTTATGGAATAAACCCCTATGGACAAAGTGGTCCAATGGGACTAAAAGCTGACAAATACCCTGAATCTGATGGCCTGCATCATAGGGATTTAAAAGAGGCGCTGCAGAGATAGTGGATGCATTGGTTTTGATCTTCTGCAATTCCTTAGATTCTAGAATGGTCCCTAAGGATTGGAAGGTGCCAAACATAACCTCGCTTTTTAAGGAGAGGGAGGAGGAGAGAGAAAACAGGGGCCTACAAGATAGTTAGCATGACATTAGCATGATGGGGAGGCGGTGGCATAGTGGTATTGTCACTGGACTAGTAACCCAGATCCCCAGCATATACACCCTACTAAGCCAGCGGCGCCTGAGATGGCTTGGCCATGTGAGCCGCATGGAAGATGGCAGGATCCCCAAGGACACATTGTACAGCGAGCTTGTCACTGGTACCAGACCCACCGTCCGTCCATGGCTCCGCTTTAAAGACGTCTGCAAACGCGACATGAAGTCCTGTGACATTGATCACAAGTCGTGGGAGTCAGTTGCCAGCGATCGCCAGAGCTGGCGGGCAACCATAAAGGCGGGGCTAAAGCGAGTCGAAGAGACTTAGCAGTTGGCAGGAAAAAAGACAGAAGCGCAAGGGGAGAGCCAACTGTGTAACAGCCCCGACAACCAATTTTATCTGCAGCACGTGTGGAAGAGTCTGTCACTCTAGAATTGGCCTTTATAGCCACTTCAGGCGCTGCTGCACAAACCACTGACCACCTCCAGGCGCTTACCCATTGTCTCTCGAGACAAGGAGGCCAAAGAAGGAGTAACCCAGAGACCCAGGGTATTGCTCTGGGGACTGGTTCAAATCCCACCACAGCAGAAAGTGGAATTTGAATTCAATTAATAAATCTGGAATTAAAAAGCTAGTCTAATGATGGCCATGAAACCATTGTTGATTGTTGTAAAAAACCCATCTGGTTCACTAATGCCCTTTAGGGAAGGAAATCTGCTGTCCTTACCTGGTCTGGTCTACATGTGACTCCAGACCCACGCAATGTAGTTGACTCTTACAAGCCCTCTGAAATGGCTGAGCAAGCCAGTCAGTTGTATCTAACCATTACGAAGTCAATAAAAAGGAATGAAACCGGACGGACCACCTGGTACCAGGAACGACAACGGCAAACCCAGCCCTGTCGACCCTGCAAAGTCCTCCTTACTAACATCTGGGGGCTTGTGCCAAAGTTGGGAGAGTTGTCCAACAGACTAGTCAAGCAACAGCCTGACATAGTCATACTCATGGAATCCTACCTGACAGACATTGTCCCAAACACTGCCATCACCATCCCCAGGTATGTCCTGTCCCACCGGCAGGACAGACCCAGCAGAGGTGGTGGCGCAGTGGTATACAGTCGGGAGGGAGTCGCCTGGGATTCCTCAACATCGACTCTGGACCCCATGAAGTCTCATGGCATCAGGTCAAACATGGACAAGGAAACCTCCTGCTGATTATCACCTACCGCTCTCCCTCAGCTGATGACTCAGTACTCCTCCATGTTGAACAGCACTTGGAGGAAGGGCAGAGGGTGGCAAGGGCACAGAATGTACTCTGGGTGGGGGACTTCAATGTCCATCACCAAGAGTGGCTCGGTAGCACCACTACTGACCGAGCTGGCCGAGTTCTAAAGGACATATCTGCTAGACTGGGTATGCGGCAGGTGGTGAGGGAACCAACAAGAGAGGAAAACATACTTGACCTCGTCCTCACCAATCTGCCTGCCGCAGATGCATCTGTCCATGACAGTATTGGTAGGAGTGACCACCGCACAGTCTTTGTGGAGACAAAGTCCCGCCTTCACATTGAGGATACCCTCCTTCGTGTTGTGTGGCACTATCGCCATGCTAAATGGGATAGATTTTGAACAGATCTAGAAATGCAAAACTGGGTATCCACGAGGCGCTGTGAGCCATCAGCATTAGCAGAATTGTAATCAACCACAATCTGTAAACTCATGGCCCAGTATATCCCCCACTCTACCATTACCATCAAGCCAGGAGACCAACCATGGTTCAATGAAGAGTGCAGGAGGCATGCCAGGAGTAGCACCAGTCATACCTCAAAATGAGGTGTCAACCTGGTGAAGCTACAACACAGGAATATCTGCGTGCCAAACTGCGTAAGCAGCATGCCTATTGACAGAGCTAAGCAATCCCATAACCAACGATCAGATCTAAGCTCTGCAGCCCTGCCACATCCAGCTGTGAATGGTGGTGGACAATTAAACAACTAACTGGAGAAGGTGGCTCCACAAATATCCCCATCCTCAATGATGGGGGAGCCCAGCACATCAGTGCAAAAGATAAGGCTGAAGCATTTGCAAAAATCTTCAGCCAGAAGTGCCAAGTTGATGAACCATCTCGGCCTCCTCCTGAAGTCTCCAGCATCACAGATGCCAGACTTCGGCCAATTAGATTCACTCTGCGTGATATCAAGAAACGACTGAAGGCACTGGATACTGCAATGGCTATAGGCCCTGACAATATTCCAGCAATAGTACTGAAGACCTGTGCTCCAGAACTTGCCGCGCCCCAAGCCAAGCGATTCCAGTACAGCTACAACACTGGCATCTACCCTGCAATGTGGAAAATTTCCCAGGTATGTCCTGTACACAAAAAGCAGGACATGTCCAACGCGGCCAATTACTGCCCCATCAGCCTACTTTCAATCATCAGTAAAGTGATGGAAGGTGTTATCAACAGTGCCATCAAGCGGCAATTGCTTAGCAATAACCTGCTCAGTGATGCTCAGTTTGGGTTCCGCCAGGGCCACTCAGCTCCTGACCTCATTACAGCCTTGATTCAAATATGGACAAAAGAGCTGAACTCAAGAGGTGAGGTGAGAGTGACTGCCCTTGACATCAAGGCAGCATTTGACCGAGTATGGCATCAAGGAGCCCGAGCAAAACTGAGGTCGATGGGAATCAGGGGGAAAACCCGCCGCTGGCTGGAGTCATACCTAGCGCAAAGGAAGTTGGTTGTGGTTGTTGGAGGTCAATCATCTGAGCTCCAGGACATCACTGCAGGAGTTCCTCAGGGTAGTGTCCTAGGCCCAACCATATTCAGCTGCTTCATCAATGACCTTCCTTCAATCATAAGGTCAGAAGTGGGGATGTTCATTGATGATTGCACAATGTTCAGTACCACTTGTGACTCCTCAGATACTGAAGCAGTCCGTGTAGAAATGCAGCAAGACTTGGACAATATCCAGGCTTGGGCTGATAAGTGGCAAGTAACGTTTGCGCCACACAAGTGCCAGGCAATGACCACCTCCAACAAGAGAGAATCTAACCATCTCCCCTTGATATTCAATGGCATTACCATCACTGAATTCCCCCACTATCAAGATCCTAGGGGCTACCATTGACCAGAAACTGAACTGGAGTAGCCATATAAATACCATGGCTACAAGAGCAGGTCAGAGGCTAGGAATCCTGCAGCAAGCAACTCACCTCCTGACTCCCCAAAGCCTGTCCACCATCTATAATGTACAAGTCAGGAGTGTGATGGAATACTCTCCACTTGCCTGGATGGGTGCAACTCCAACAACACTCAAGAAGCTCGACACCATCCAGGAAAAAGCAGCCCGCTTGATTGGCACCCCATCTACAAACATTCACTCCCTTAACCACCGACGCACAATGGCAGCAGTGTGTACCATCTACAAGATGCACTGCAGCAACACACCAAAGCTCCTTAGACAGCACCTTCCAAACACGCGACCTCTACCAACTAGAAGGACAAGGGCAGCAAATGCATAGGAACACCACCAAGTCACCAAGTTCCCCTCCAAGCCACACACCATCCTGACTTGGAACTATCTCGCCGTTCCTTCACTGTTGTTGGGTCAAAATCCTGGAATTCCCTTCCTAACAGCACTGTGGGTGTACCTACCCAACATGGACTGCAGCAGTTCAAGAAGGCAGCTCACCACCACCTTCTCATGGGCAATTAGGGATGGGCAATAAATGCTGGCCTGGCCAGCATTAGTAGTAGGAAGATACTAGAATCTATTATTTGGCACTTGATGACAGGGTTTACAAGAGAAGTTAAATATAGTATTAGATTAAAGGAAGAGGTTTATAATGTTGCCAAGAAGAGCAGTAAGCCTGAGGATAGGAAGGATTTTAGAATTTAACAATCAATGACCAAAAAATTGATAAATAAAGAGAAAATAGATTGACAGCAAATGAGCAAGATACCTAAAAAACAGTTTGTAAAAGCTTCTATAGGTATGTAAAAAGAAAATTAGCAAAAGTTAGCCTGGGCCCTTTAGAGGTAGAGGCAGGAGAAATTATTATGGGGAATAAGGAAGTGGCAAACATTGAATAAATACTTTGTAACAGTCTTCACAGTAGAAGACACTAAAAACCTTCAAAAATAGAGGGGAAGCAGGATCTAGTGATATTGATGAACCTAGAGATATTAGTATTCATAAAGTAATAGTATTGGAGAAATTAATGGGACTAAAAGCTGACCAATCCACAGGACCTGATGGCCTACACCATACGGATTTAAAAGAGGTGGTTATGGAGATAGTGGTTGCATTGGTTTTGATCTTCCATAATTCCCTAGATTATAGAATGGTCCCTGAGGATTGGAAGGTATAAAAAGTAACCGCGCTATTCAAGAAAGTGGGGAGAGAGAAAACGGGGGCCTGCAGGTCAGTTAGCCTGACATTAATAGTAGGGAAAATGCTAGAATCTATTATTTGGCACGAGATAACAGTGCACTTAGAAAATCATAATATGATTGGACAGAGTCAATATGGATTTATGAAAGGAAAACCCTGTTTGACAAATATGTTCCGAGTTTTTTGAGGATGTAACTAACAGGGTAGATAAGTGGATGCAGTGTATTTGGATTTTCAAAAATGTACCATACAAGGCATTATTACATAAAATTAGGGCTCATGGGACTGGGGCAATATATCAGCATGGATTGAGGATCGATTAAATGGCAGAAAACAGAGAGTAGGAATAAACGGATGATTTTCGGGTTGGCAGCCTCTCACTAGTGGGGTACCACAAGGATCAGTGCTTGGGCCCCAGCTACAATTTATATGACTTAGGGGACTGAATGTAATGTATCCACGTTTGCTGACAATACAAAATTAGGTGGGAAAGTGAGCGATGAGGAGGATGCAAAGAGGCTCCAAAGGGATTTAGGCAAGTTAATTGAATGGGCAAGAACATGACAGATGGAATAATATGTGAATAAGTGTGAAGTTATCCACTTTGGAAGGAAAAATAGAAATCAGAATATTTTTTAAATGGTGAGACTGGGAAATGTTGGTATTCAGAGGGGCCTGGGTATTCTTGTGCATTAATTACAGAAATTTTGCATGCATGTGCAGCAAGCAATCAGGAAAGAAAATGGCATGTTAGCCTTTATTATAGCAGGTACTAAAGAACAAGAATAAAGAAGTCTTACTACAATTTTATAGGGCCTTGGTGGGCACACATCTGCAGTACTGTGTACGGTTTTTCTCCCCTTACCTAAGGCAGGATATACTTGCCTTGAGTGCAACAAAGGTTAACTACACTCATTTCTGGAATGAGGGCAATTTCCTAAGAGGAGAGGTTGAGTAAACAATGCCTCTATTCTCTAGAGTTTAGAAGAATGAGAGGTAATCCCATCGAAACATATAAAATTCTTAAGGAGCTTGATAAGGTAAATGCTGGGAGGATGTTTCTCCTAGCTAGGGAGTTTAGAACTAAAGGTCACAGTCTCAAAATAAAGGGTCAGCCATTGATAACTGAGATTAGGAGAAATATTTTTAATTCAGAGGGTTGTGAATCATTGGAATTCTCTACCCCAGACATTCAGGTCATTGAATGTATATTCAAGACAGAGATTGATATATTTTTGGATACTAAGGGAATCAAGGGATATGGGAATAGTGCAGGAAGGTGAAATTGAGGTAGAAGATCAGCCATGATCTTAGTGAAGGGCAGAGCAGGTTTGAAGGGCTGAACGGCTTACTATGCTCCAATTTCTATTGTTCTTAGTTGCTTAGCGCCCGAAAACAGCATGTGGATCACGATGCACGATTAACCTGCACCTGTAAAGTCCAACGCCAACTGCGTGCAGCCTGCTCATTATATGATTTCTACACCCATCAGTAGGGGACCCATTATTGTCACTAACTTGCACTACTTAAAGTTAGCCTGCACTACTTAAAGTTAGCCTTTACCTCTTAAAGGGGAGATGTATTGTGGCTGGAGCAGGTGCTGGGCATCGTTCTGAATCTGAATCTGACCTGGGAAGGAGTGAAGAATGGCTGACCATGGGAGAGAATGGACACTCAGGTTTCTGGCACTGCACTGGAGGTTTTAGTGGAGGTTAGGGAAAGGAGGAGCCAGGAAGCCATCCAAGCACCTGATGAGAAGGAAGTGGGAGCAGTTAGCTCTAGTGGTCAATGTCCAAAGTATAGCCCCAAGGACATGGATGCAGTGCTGCAACAAGCTCAATGATCTTACAGGAGTGGCCAAGGACAGTGAATGCATTTTCAAAGCCAAATCCTACCCATCACACCACTAGCCTCAGTCACTGCTCAATTCCTCACACCCCCATCACAAACAACCAACAATCTCTACCAATCAGGTCTCATACCTCACATTCTTTATTTTTTTTTTATTTGGAGATACAGCACTGAAACAGGCCCTTCGGCCCACCGAGTCTGTGCCAACCAACAACTACCCATTTATGCTAATCCTACAGTAATCCCATATTCCCTACCACCTACCTACACTCGGGGCAATTTACAATGGCCAATTTACCTATCAACCTGCAAGTCTTTGGCTGTGGGAGGAAACCGGAGCACCCGGCGAAAACCCACGCGGTCACAGGGAGAACTTGCAAACTCCACACAGGCAGTACCCAGAATCGAACCCGGGTCCCTGGAACTGTGAGGCTGAGGTGCTAACCATTGCGCCGCCCACATATGCTTCACCTCACCTTCACATACATAACACTGTTGCAAGCCTCAAAATCACATCTCACACTTTGCACATGGTAGCAGCTATTCAACCATTGCAGCTGGATCACCCAAACAGATTGCACAACACTCACCGACACACTTCCCTCTTTTTTGCAGGAAAATGTGATGCATAACTGGAGGCAGCATAAACTAAGGGTGTGTGGTACGCCTGCACATTCTGGTGCTCATGGAGGAGACATTGCTCGTCATTGTGGGAAGGCCCATTGCAGAGGCTGTGGCAACTAGCGGGGCTGAAACTATTGATGAAGGTATCTGCAGATCTAATCCTTTTTCTCTCATCCACTTCTCCCTCATTCCAGTTTCTTCTGACTGAGAAATTGCTGATGGTGTAAGCATACACTTCTTACTATCTCCTCTTCCCTCACCACAACCCTCCTTTGTCCTTTTTACCTTTCAGATAACCAAGAACTGCTGTCAGGAGGAAGAAGACAGTGAAGATGAAGACATACTGTCACTTGATTTCATAATCAGAGCCATCAGCTAAGATACTGACATTGCGCATAATTTAGAGGATGGCATAGAGGCAGAATATGCATGTGGTGAGACACTAGTGCATGTGGTGAGACATGTGTACTGCAGCCAGGGCAAGGGGAAAGGATAGCATTGGTGTCAGCTCACTGGAGGGTGAGACCGCACACTTGTTCTGTTTCAGAGGACTCAGATGATGACTATTGGGCCAGGCTAAAGAAAAAGGCTGATGGGTGTACTGAAAAGCCTGCCAAAATACCCTATGTTCACAATTTCAAGGAGTATGGAGGAGTTCTGCATCAACTTGGCACGGGGCTTTGCGGACCACATGGAGTCCATCCTTTCCAACATGGAATGGGTGACCAACCTGATCAACACATCTGTGGAACCAACTATGATGCAGCTTCTGATGGCCAATGTTTCAGCTTCCATTGCAGCACAAGCAGCATCCATGTCTGAGTGCTGCAATGGAAGTTCATACTACTGTCATCATGGCTCTGAATACCAATGTGCAAAGGGGCTTCCAGGGCATTACAGCGCTCCTGCAATCTGTTCTCCAACCGATCTTCTCCCTAAAGACACTCTGCGGATCTGGCATCCTGCTGACAGCCCTTCTCCTTCTCTTCCTCCTCCCTCTTCTAGCGGTATGTATTTGGCCTCCACGTGCCCTCTGCTCACTCTCCCAATCAGGCTCAATGTCAAGAGGAAGCTGTACTAGGCCACTCATGTCTGGAAAGAACTGGTTTGTGCACAAGCCTTTAAGTCACCAGAAAGTACTTCAGAACCAGCCAGATCACACCCTGTAGACTATTGAAACTTCTAACAAGTATGAAAAAGCACCCAAAATGTGTAAAATTGCAGCAACAGCTAGAAGAAATAATCCAGCAACTATTAGTTAATCTAACAAATATGCAGTTTATGATCCCTTTGAATAGCACTGGTGTAGGGTCTTTCATGCTGTTGCACATGTGTTCAGCTGGATGAGGTTAAGAGAGTGCATAAGTTGGAGTGTGGAGCTCCAAAATGGCAGGGCTGGTGTCAAATCAGCATTGCACACTGATTGATATCATAATCGGCCAGTGTTGCATTCTGCTGGCAGGCATTAGGTGTGCACACGCTAACCCCTTTACCAATATGGCAACCAATGCATTCCATGTCAAAAGTGTGCACATGTGCCACAGATGCCATTTTGGACTTTGAAGGGGCCTTGTAGGGCCCAAAAATGGGCACTACCCAGCTCAATTTTGCTCCCTATATGTTTCAGTTGCATGGTTTTTGTAACTTAGGTTGTAGCATACACCACATTCCTTCACTTGTACTGTAAAAAAAAGTATATGAAAGCCTGATGAGGGAAATACATTTTCCCTTTGAGTTACATACAAACATAAGAATGTAAGAAATTCGGTCCTTGGAGCCTACTCTGCCATTCGATACAATCATGGCTGATCTTCTAACCTCAACTCCACTTTCCCACACTATCCCCACATCCCTTAATTCCCTTAGTGTCTGAAATGTTGACCGGAAACATCAAAGATTGAGCAAAGTCTAATCCATCTATTCATTTGTTCAACCTATCAGAAGTTAATTACCCTTCATTACACCTGCAGAAGGTATAATGGATTCAGAAACAAAAATCACTGTTTCTGATGTTGTCAGTTTGTACTTTAGGGTACTGGCATACAGCAATCTCAAACACAGCAAGAATCAGAATCCCTTTATCTGACAGAATGGGAGAATTCCAACTTGACCTTGGTTTGTTCAAGACTAAATTTTCAAACTCTTTGAAGCAGATATTTTCAGGGGACTGTAATAAGGTTAAACTTACAAGGAGTTACACACAATTCACAATAGTATGGAATATAGTTCTGTCTGTGAGATCTAAACCATCACTTCCTTGTTAATGAATGAAATTAAATGAACCACTTTTCTCTTGGGATCAGAAGAGACAGTGTCTGATTTTTAATTACAAGTGCATCAGATGAAACCACCCACAGTGACACCACAGTTACTCTAAAACTTGATTTAGGCACTTGCTGTTCCAGATAATGGGCTGATTGAGAACTGCACTCTCATTATTGAGGGTCATGAACGTCACGGAGTGTCATGGAGAAAGGGAACATACAGAAATGACAGAGTTTAAGGAGTGCAAGAAGGTTAGAACCATGGTTTAGCACTGCTTTAGTTTCTTCGTCCAACTCACAGTGTACCTGTGGGGGAGCGAATGGGGGTGAAGAGGGGCGTGTGGATGGGAAGTTGATGATGAAGTGAGTGGAGATGAAAACGGGTTGCAAATGAGGTGGGTGTGTGGGGATGAAGGGGGCAGGGAAGTATCTGGAAATCTCAAACTCAAGCTCCACTGCTCCTGGTGTCCATGTCCTCCAGTTCACGAATCTTAAAGCCAAGTCCACCAAAGAAAACATGATTCTAATTCTTTGTCTCATTTGTCTCAAGTGTGCGACACAGCAAACAGTCGATGGGGAGAGTGTTAGTCATCCTTTACCTTTGCGCTACTCTTTGAGTTATCGATTTGTCAGCTGATCCCATGGAACAGAGTACTGGCATAGAGATTGGGCCTTGGATCCCAGTAATCCATCATATCCCTCAACCCCCTCCCCACTTTTCCCTGTATCTCCCAATCCCATCTACCCACCTACTCCCCATATCCCACAATCCCATCTACCCGCTTTCTCCCCATATCACTGAACCCCATCTGCCCACCTTCTCCCCATATCCCTCAATCCCATCTGCCCACCTTCTCCTCATATCCCTCAACTCCATCTGCCCACCTACCTACATTCACCCAAAATCCCTCAATCCCACCTTCTCCCCATATCCTTCAATCCCATCTGCCCACCTTCTCCCCATATCACAGCCCCATCTACCCACCTTCACCCCGTATCGCAACCGAATCCACCTACCTTCTCCCCATATCCCACATCCCCATCTCCCCACCACCCCATATCCCTCCACCCCATCCACCCGCCGTTGCCCCATATCCCTCAACCCCATCCACCCACCTCAGCTGCGTCTGTCTACCTTCTCATTATATCCCTCAGCTCCACCTACCCACTTCTCCCCATCTCCCTTCCCCTTTCATGACTATCCATTTGCCTCTTTCAATTGCCATCCATTCCTCCTCAAACCTGATCCTCAGGTCCCTATCTTAATATACCAGATTGGGTTCCTCTCACCTTGCTGTTCACACTGGGGCAGGAATTAACAGTTGCGTATACTATCGGCCAGTGGTTCTGAAACTTTCTCATCTGTGGACCATTTAGGTGGGGAAAAGACCCCGTGGACCACCTAACAGTCCTACCCCACCTGCTTTGGCTTGCCATTACAAAAGAAATCATCAGAATTAGTGGGAACTTATGGAAACTATAAATATTTCACTGCTTTTTCACTACTAAATGCAATAAATGTAATGTGCATTAATTTTTATTAAATATAAGTAAATTAATTCATGCCAGAAACAAAAGTATTGACATTTTCATATGAAAAACATTAATACTACAACAGAACACATTTATTTTAAACATTCCATCTTGTTATAAAGTCATCACAGTCATCTTCTTCTGAGTATCGAATACTTACCTCCATATAAATCAAACAAAATCAGCAGTAACATAAATCTTGCTTATAAAGCTACATTGTTGTTGCTCATGCTTCTGATGACTCGCTCCGCACACGCGGAAGCTGCTCTGATTATGTGATGTCACATGAGTGGTAGGGATGAGGGTATGGCCTTTTCCCTCATATGGCTTTGCTTGTCAGTGACTTGCATTTTGGACTAGCTCACAGACCACCCGGAGGACCCTCGTGGACCACACTTTGAGAACCACTGTCTTAGAGGAGACTTGAGATTTAGCTTACAATATCTCGTCCAAATAAAGGTGTCAAGACCAATCCATGGAGTATTCTATTTGTAACTGTTCCAACTTGAAAAATGTTCCTGTTTACGGGCACCTGCTTCTCTTTTTAAGCCAGTTTATCCAGTGCTATACTTTGCCTTTTACTCTGTGACTCCTCACTTTAGCCCTGGGTTGTCCAACATGTGGCCCGCCGAAGGTTTCCATCCAGCCCGCCAATCCTCTGTGACTGAGGGATTGACAACTGACAGGGGGTTGCCCATGGCTCTGCTTTAATTGATGGTTCTCCTGCACATGTACATCAGGAGGAGGGGGTAGATGGGAATGGTGTCTGACATTTGAATACTTCAACTCTTTGGGGCTTTTCACATAATATTATGCATTTAATCCTTCTTTCATGGTTTTTTGATTTATGGACAAAGGCCCAACATAAAATACAGCAAATATAGCAGTAAAAATAACTTTTGCTTGAAAATTTGTTGGAGAATTGTGTGAATTGAGAAATGTTTGACAACATTTTTATACTCAATAGACAGTTAGAGATTGTGAACAGTGAAGCAACTAAGATTCAGGAAGATATTGGGAAATGGAGCATTTGAAACAAACTGACAGAACAAAATTAAGGGGGTAATTTTCAGTTTGGGCGCGGGCAGAAAACTGCCAGTTGCGGATCAACCGCGCATTAAACATTAGCCCCAAATGGAAAGGGAAATCAGATGAGATGTATAATGGACATCCTATTCAAAACCACTAGTTTTCTGCCCACACCCAAACTGAAAATGATCTCTATAAATATGTGGTGGCAAAAATTAGCGAAGTGCTTTCGTAAGTAATTCAATTTTTGTGTTTGCATTCTACTACAGATATCAAAATTGGGTGACATCTAACAATTTTGATAAATCTTAATGTAACAGGAATATACAGAACTCAGCATCAAAATGAGCAATAATGAGAGTTTATGGTGATTCAGCCGGTATATCACAAAGTAGTAAATTATACCACAGAGTTAAGACTTCTGGTGAGCTGCTGTAGTTACATTATGAAGTTGTCTTCAGGGAATGTTTCATGTAATACTTATTGCACAGTTATTTGAATATATTGGGCAAGTGCCAACTCATTCTGCAGCCACTCTGAGGTTCTTTTTTTAAATCTAATCATAGAGTCATAAAGAGATACAGCATTGAAGCAAGCCCTTTGGCCTGCTGAGTCTGTGCTGACCAACAACCCCCCATTTATACTAATCCTACATTAATCCCATATTCCCAACATTCTCCTACCACCCACCTAAACTAGGGGCAATTTACAATGGCCAATTTACCTATCAACCTGGAAGGAAACCGGAGCACCTGGCAGAAACCCACACAGTCACAGGGAGAACTTGCAAACTCCTCACAGACAGTACCCAGAACCGAACCCGGGTCGCTGGAGCTGTGAGGCTGTGGTGCTAACCACTGCGCCACTCTTAATCCTCCCTTAAATTGTCGCATCTAGCATTCCAGTCAATTCTGCTCTGCTCTATGGGTTTTTTTGCAGCTTTTTGTTCCCTGTTGTTCCACATGAAAGCTTTCAAAATTACTGCTCCATGATCTTTTGGCTCTGAAACTCTGTACTGTAATGGGTGCAGTAGCATTGTGTTTATGTCACTGGACTAGTAACCTAGAGGCCCTGAAAATGTTAAGTTCAAATTCCACCAGGGCAGCTGGTGAATTTAAATTCAGTTAATTAAATAAATCGGGAATAAAAAGCTAGCATTAATCATGGTGTTTACTGGATTGTTGTAAAAACCCAACTGGTTCATTAATGCCCTTTAGGGAAGGAAATCTTCCATCCTTATCTGGTCTGGTCTATATGTGACTCCAGAACCACAGCAAAGTAGTTGACTCTTAACTGCCCTCTGAAATGGCCTAGCAAGTCACTCAGTTGTATTAAAATGCAACAAAAAACCAGCAAGAATAAAACCGGACAGAAGACCTGGCATCAACCGAGGGACAGGACATGACAAAGACATACCCAGACCAGTCACTCCTGCAAAGTCCTCCATACTATCATAGTATGGGGCGGCACAGTGGTGCAGTGGTTAGCACCGCAGCCTCACAGTTCCAGCGACCCGGGTTCAATTCTGGGTACTGCCTGTGTGGAGTTTGCAAGTTCTCCCCGTGTCTGCGTGGGTTTCCTCCGGGTGCTCCGGTTTCCTTCCACATGCCAAAGACTTGCAGGTTGATAGGTAAATTGGCCATTAGCAATTGCCCCTAGTATAGGTAGGTGGTAGGGAAATATAGGGACAGGTGGGGATGTGGTGGGAATATGGAATTAGTGTAGGATTAGTGTAAATGGGTGGTTGATGGTCGGCACAGACTCGGTGGGCCGAAGGGCCTGTTTCAGTGCTGTATCTCTAAACTAAACTAAAATAAATACTATCATAGAATCATAGAAAGTTTAAGGCACAGAAAGAGGCCACTTGGCCCATCGTGTCTGTGCTTGCCAAAAACGATCCACCCATTCCAATCCCATCTTCCAGCATTTGGTCCGAAGCCTTGCAGATTACAGCGCTTGAGGTGCATATCCAGACTCCTTTTGAATGAGTTGTGGGTTTCTGCCTCAACTACCCTTTCAGGCAGTGAGTTCCAGAACCCCATCACCCGCTGGGTGAAAAATCTTTTTCTCATCTTCCCTCTAATCTTTCTACCAATCACTTTAAATCTATTTCCCCTAGTCACTGACCTCTCTGCTAAGGTAAATAGGCCCTTCACCTCCCTCTATCCAGACCCCACAAAATTTTGTACATTTCAATCAGATCTCCACTCCGCCTTCTCTTTTCCAAGGAGAACAATCCAGCCTATCCAATCTTTCCTCATAGCTGCATTTTTCCAGTTCCAGCAACATCCTCGTAAATCTCTGTACCTTCTCTATTGCAATTACATACTTTCTGTAATGAAGTGACCAGAACTGCACACAGAATTCAAGTTGTAGCCTAACCAATGATTTATACAGTTCCAGCATAACCTCACTGCTCTTATATTCTATACCTCGGCTAATAAAGGAAAGGATTCCATATGCCTCTTAACCACCTTATCGACCTGTCCTGCTACCTTCAGGGATCTGTGGAGATTCACTCCAAGGTCCCTCAATTCCTCTACACTTCCCAGTATTTTCCCACTAATCATGTATTCCCTTGCCTTGTTTGACCTCCCCAAATGCATCACCTCACACTTCTCCAGGTTGAATTCCATTTGTCACTTTTCTGCCCATCTGACCATACGATCAATATCTTCCTGCAACCTACAGCAATCCTCCTCGCAATCTACCACATGGTCAATCTTTATGTCATCTGCAAACTTCTTGATCATGTCCCCTACATTTACATCCAAATCATTAACATATACCACAAAAAGCAGGGGATCAGTACTGAGCCCTGCGGAACGCCACTGGTAAAAGCCCTCCAGTCGCAAAAACACCCATCAACAATTACCCTTTGTTTCCTGCCACTGAGACAATTTTGTATTCACCTTCCTACATTTCCCTGGATCCCGCGGGATTTTATTTTTTTAACCAGTCTCCCATGTGGGACCTTGTCAAAAGCTTTGCTAAAATCTATGTCGACTACATCAACTGCACTACCCTCATCTATCTTTCCTGTCACTTCTTCAAAAATTTGATCAAGTTCTTCCCTTAACAAATCCATGCTGACTAACCTTGATTAATCTGTGCCTTTCCAAGTGACAGTTTATCCTGTCACTCAGAATTGATTCCAATAATTTGCCCACTACTGAGGTTGGACTGACTGGCCTGTAATTATTCAGTCTACCCTTCGCTGCCTTTTTAAACAGAGGTACAACGTGAGCAGTTCTCCAATCCTCCAGCACAACACCTGTATCCAGTGAGGACTAGAAGATGATGGTCAGACCTTCTGCTATTTTCTCTCTTGCTTCTTTTAACAGCCTGGGATACATTTCATCGGAGGACTTGGAGCAAAACTGGGAGAGGTGGCTCACAGACTAGTCAAGCAACAGCCTGACATAATCATACTCACAGAATCATACCATCATTACCATCCCTGGGTATGCCCTGTTCCACTGGCAGGACAGATCAACCAGAGGTGGCAGTACAATGGTATACAGTCGGGAGGGAGTTGCCCTAGGAGTCGTCAACATTGACTCCGGACCCCATGAAGCCTCATAGCATCAGGTCAAACATGGGCAAGGAAAGCTCCTTCTGATTACTACCTACCGCCCTCATTCAGCTGATGAATCAGTATTCTTGTATGCTGAACACCACTTGGAAGAAGTTCTGAGTGTAGCAAGGACACAGAATGTACTCTGGGTGGGAACATCAATGCCCATCACCAAGAGTGGCTTGGAGGCACCACCACTGCCCAAGCTGGCCAAGTCCTGGAGGACATATCTGCCAGACTGAGCCTGCGGCAGGTGATGAGAAAACCAACAAGAGGGCAAAACCTACTTGACCTTATCCTCACCAATCTACCTGTCACAGATGCATCTGTCCATGACAGTATTGGTAGGAATGACCATTGCACAGTCCTTGTGAAGATCAAGTCCCACCTTTACACTGAGGACATCTTCCATTGTGTCCTGTGGAACCATCATTGTGCTGAAAATGACAGATCTAGTAGTTCAAAACTGGGCATCCATGAAGCACTGTGGGACATCAGCAGGAGCACAATTGCATTCCACCACAATCTGTAACCTCATGGCCAGGCATATCCCTCACTCTACCACTACCACTAATCCAACGGACCAATCCTGATTCAGAGGAGTGTAGAAGAGCATGCCAGGAGTAGCACCGTCTACCTAAAAATGAGGTGCCAGCCTGGTGAATCTACAGCAAAGAACTGTATCTAAGTTAAACAGCAGAAGCAGCATGCTAAGGAGGAGCTAAGCAATCCCACAACTAATGGCTCAGATCAAAACTCAGTATTCCTGCCACATCCAATCATGAATGGCGGTGGACAACTGACTAACTAATGGGAGGAGAAGGCTTCATGAACATCCCCATCCTCAAAAATGGCGGAGCCCAGCACGAGTGCAAAGACAAGACTGAAGCATTTGCAACCATCTTTAGCCAGAAGTGTCAAATGGATGATCCATCACAGCCTCTTCCTGAGGTCCTCATCATCACAGAAGGCAGTCTTCAGCCAATTCAATTCATTCCACGTGACATCAGGAAAAACAGAACGCATTGGATACAGCAACGGCTAACGGCCCTAACAACAGCACGGCTGTAGTGATGAAGACTTGTGCTCCAGCCTCTTAGCCAGCCTGTACTAGTGGCATCAAGGAGCCCTAGTAAAATTGAAGTCAATGGGGATCAAGGGGAAAATTTTCCACTGACTGTAGTCATACCTAGCACAAAAGAAGATGGTTGTGGTTTTGGAGGCCAATTATCTCAGCCCCGGGACATCGCTGCAGGACTTCCTCAGGGCCCTGTCCTAGTCCCAAACATCTTCAGTCGCTTCATCACTGACCTTCTCTCAATCATAAGAGGACATAAAGAGGCTACAAAGGGATATAGATAGGTTAAGCGAGTGGGCAAAGATCTGGCAAATGGAGTATAATGTGGGAAAATGTGAAATTGCCCATTTTAGCAGGAAGAATAAAAAAGTATATTATCTAAATGGTGAGAGATTGCAGAGCTCCAAGATGCAGAGGGATCGGGGTATCCTAGTGCATGAATCGCAAAAGGTTAGTATGCAGTTTCAGCAAGTAATTAGGAAAACTAATGGAATGTTATCGTTTATTGCAAGGGGAATTGAATACAAAAGTGGTGAGGTTATGCTTCAGCTATACAGGGCATTGGTGAGACCACATCTGGAGTACTGTGTACAGTATTAGTCTCCTTATTTAAGGAAGGATGTAAATGCATTGGAAGCAATTCAGAGAAGGTTTACTGGACTAATACCTGGAATGGGCAGATTGTCTTATGAGGAAAGGTTGGACAGGCTAGGCTTGCATCCGCTGGAATTTAGAAGAGTAAGAGGCAACTTGGTTGAAACATATAAGATCCTGAGTGGTCTTGACAGGGTAGATGTGGAAAGGATATTTCCCCTTGTGGGAGAATCTAGAACTAGGGGTCACGATTTAAAAATTAGGGGTCGCCCATTTAAGACAGAGATGAGGAGAAATGTTTTCCCTTCGAGGGTTGTGAGTCTTTGGAACCCTTTCTCAAAAGGCAGTCGAAGCCTGATAAGCAAGGGGGTGAAAGGTTATCAGGGTAGGTGGGAATGTGGAGTCAAGGTTACATCAGATCAGCCAAGATCTTATTGAACGGTGGAGCAGGCTTGAGGGGCCGAGTGGCCTACTCCTGCTCCTAATTCATATGTTCTTATGTATGTTCATATGTAGGTCAGAAGTGATAGTATTTGCTGATGATTGCACAGTATTCAATACCATTCGCAGCTCCTCAGATAATGAAGCAGTCCATGCTTGCATGCAGCAAGACCTGAACAACGTTCAGGCTTCAGCTGATAGTGGCAAGTAATATTCTTGCCACACAAGTGCAAAGCAATTAGACAAGACAGATCTCCCCTCAACATTCAACAGCATTAACATCATTAAATCCTCCACCATCAACATTCTGGAGTCACCACTGACCAGTAACTTAACTAGACCAGGCACATAAATACTGTGGCTACAAGACCAGGTCAGAGGGTAAGTACTCTGCGACGACTGACTCATCTCCTAACTTCCCAAAGCCTCTCCACCATCTAAACGTACTAAGTAAAGAGTGTGACAGAATACTTACCATTTGCCTGGATGAATGCAGCTCCAACAATACTCAAGAAGCTCAACGCCATCCAGGACTAAGCAACCTGCTTAACTGACACCCTATCCACCATCTTTAACATTCACTCTCTCCATCACAGATGCACTGTGGGTGCTGTGTGTACCATCTACAAGATGCACTGCAACAACTCGCCAAGGCTTCTTCGACAGCACCTCCCAAACCCGCGACCTCTACCACCTAGAAGGACAAGGAAAGCAGGCACATGGGAATACCACCACCTTGCAAGTTTCCCTCAAAGTCACATACCATTCTGACTTAGAAGTATATCGTGATTCCTTCATCACCGCTAGGTCAAAACACTAGAACTAATAGCACTGTGGGAGTGCCAACACCACACACAATGCAGCAGGTCAAGAAGACATAATCTGTGCCACAAGCAGCTGAGGTCCACCAGAACCAAGAGACCCAAAGACCATGCTAAATTTGTTCTCATTATTGTAGTGAATTCTGGGCACCAAATAGGTGCTCCATTGCAATTCACTGGTTCAAGCCCTTATTTCAACTGACTCAGATGCTGGCTGAGCATGCAGTTCAGTCAGGGGGCAAAAGTGAACTGGAAGTGGTCATAGTGGTAATGTGGATGCAGGAGTGCTTCTCCTGGCTGCACATTAAGGCAAAGTAAACATAAATTTACCTGCAAGCTTCTTTTACAGCCTCTAAGAAACTCCGGTTTGGCAACTGTAGAGTCTGTAAAAGTAGTTCCAGTATGCAGTAAAACTGAAAAAACTGTATTCACTTTCATATTTACAAATTCACCGTTGGTTTGCACGTTTACCCCTCAGGTGTAGAAACAACAGCATTTGATCATTTCAATTTCTAATTAAATATCTGATTGGATATGGGATAATCAGTTCCTTTTACAATGAGTTAATTAACTCAATCTCAGTTACTTTTGCTGTGAGTTTGTTTTATACATTCACTACTCCGTGACAAAAGAAAATCATTAAAATCACAAAATAAATGATACACCAATCGTGCATTTTTCTTTGCATTTACAATTTCAACTTCTTTATGTCAAATTATTTTCCTCAGGAGTTATCTGAAAATACTTACCTGGTGTTAAGGAGCAGTGGAACACAAACATACACCTGGAATCCAAAATCTAGATGCAATGTTAACAATCACAGCCATGTTAGTAATATTTCAGAAAATGTGCAGTGCTAACATTCTGGTTTTCAGGAAAGCACAGCGCTAACATTCTGTAGTTCAGAAAACGCACACGCTAGCAGTATTTTCAACGGTACATTTTTCCCTTGTAGGTTACAACAATTAAGTAACAATGTGATAATACTATATCATGAGAAAAATCCATAAATACTGATTTTGGGTCATTTTACTGCTTTCACTATTGGAACAATTTCTAAATAGGTTCAAAGTCTAGGGTCCGTTCGATGGGGGAAACTCTTGCAGAATACTCTGCAAAGAATTTTTACAATTTTCACAACATCAGATGAAAAGTGAATGATGGTGATGTACTTTGGGTTAATTATATACTTCCTTGTGAAATTCAACTGTGTGTCACATATTCACCACCAATCACCACTACTGTTGCTATAATGCTGGCACAAACATCAGAATTCACTACAAACAATTAAAAGCCATGAGTGCTCAGTTTTCCTATTTGAACAATGCCATCATTGGTAGGTGCCAAATACATCCCTACTGGGAGGAGGAAAATATGAAAAAGACCAAGTACTCTCATGTGTCTCCTAGGAAACAAGATATGAATAAACATCACTGAAGAAGTCTTAGGAGAAGAGTTTATGGAGTGCACATTGCCAAAGAAGAAAAAGAAAATTTTTTAAATGTATCAGTCATTCAAACTCTCTGATCATACCACAGATATAGCGATATCCTAATTAGAGAATGGCTCCTTCTCACCTGTGGCCTTGGACAGGTCTGCTGCTCTATGTGAATGTGTCTTTGTTTCCAGCCTATCCAAACTGCAGAGTTTGCTTGTTCTGTATTCAACACCATTTTCACATAGGTGCTGGTACATCCCCACCTCTCAATGCATTTTTCCATTGGAATATGAGGAGAGAAAACAGTGCTGAATCTTGGCAGTAAAATCATCAGATAATCAGCAGTCTGGCAAGAGAGAGAAAACAACACATATACACACACAAGTGCGCTGATCAGCTCTTCAAGGGATTGGAGGAGCCTCTCATATATGACTCTGCTTACACAATAATTTTCAAATCTTCTGTCAGCTCAAGAAACTGCACTTCTCTCTCTTGCTGCTATCAACGGCTGATCAACATATTTTACTGTCATTATGCCCAACAGTCTGCTTGTCTCCTGACTTGTAGAAATGTTTGTAGATAAGCAAGAATACAGATAATGGAAGGTAGATAAATCAGGTATATGTTGTCTTATTTTCAGTTTCCTTCAATACTGGAATTCAATAATGCATTCTGTGAGGTACTCACCCTCCTTTACATAAGTTACGCACCTCTAAAAGTTTTTGATTTGTTAGCACAGATAGAAAAGGCCAGTACCACAGCTCTGCCATTATTACTGGCTCAATACCTCTGGGGTAAGGAGGAGAGAGAAAAAAATATCCTGGATCCAGTCACTCCGACTAGAAAATATTCAAATAGGTAGACAAGAGCAGGCTTAGATGTGATGCCTCCATACATAGCCTACCAAAACTCATTTTGCAGGCTCATGTGAAACAAGATAGCAGAGAACTTCCAGTACCTGTGAATTCACCTCAGGGTGAAAATTGGTCATGAAAGGGAAAAATAAAAGATCCTGACCAAATTAACAAAATAGGAGCTTTGGGTATTGGATAGCCGTTTAGAAAGTTGTTAGAGAAGTAGTGCAAGAAAACAAGTATCTTTGGACACTAAACCCAAAGACTTTCTTCTGCTTTTTCTGGACACATAATAGGAAGCTCTCCAGTACTGAAGGAGCTGCAGCCTGCCATTGCAGGTAAGGGAGAAATTAAAAATGGCCATAGCTGCCAGACCACCATTGTGGAGGGGAAACCCCATGCCCCCAATGCCAAGGGGGGTCCACAGGACAACGAGAATTTTCCATTCGGACTTTGATCAATGGCCTTAATTGGCCTTTTAATTGACTTAACAAGCCGGTAAAACATAGAAAATAGGAGCAGGAGTAGGCCATTCGGCCCTTCGCATTCAAAAAAGATCATGGCTGATCATCTAATTCAGTACCCTGTTCCCGCTTTCTCCCCATATCCCTTGATCCCTTTGGCATTAAGAAATATATCTATCTCCTTCTTGAATATATTTAATGACTTGGCGTCCACTGCCTTCTGCAGTAGAGAATTCCACAGTTTCACCACCCTCTGAGTGAACAAATTTCTCCTCATCTCGGTTCTAATATCCTGGATCCAGGAATTTCTCCTCATCTCGTATCCTGAGACTGTGATCCCTGCTTCTGGACTCCCCAGCCCTCGGGAACATCCTCCCTGCATCTAGCCAGTCTGGTCTTGTTTGAATTTTATAGGTTTCTATGAGATCCCCTCTCATTCTTCTAAACTCTAGTGAATATAGGCCTAGTCGACCCAATCTCTCCTCATACATCAATCCTGCCATCCCAGGAATCAGCCTAGTAAACCGTCTTTGCACTCCCTCCATGGCAAGAACATCCTTCCTCAGATTAGGAGACCAAAACTCCACACAATACTCCAGATGTGGTCTCACCAAGGCCCTGTATAACTGCAGTAAGACATCCTTGCTCCTGTATGAGCCATTCCTCATTCAATCAGGCCTCCAGGAAACTGGCTCAGGAGTTGGGACTGTGGTGGGCACGCCAACCAGTGTTGGGAAATTCCGCGCCTGCCTGCCTGCTTCCATTCCTGCCCCCATATTGGGGCCAAAATACTACCCTTGTTGTCTGAAATATCTCTGTGGAGCTGTGAGCTTAAAGTATTCCATTAGAATCCAACCATTCTAACACTTGAAGTCAGTCCACAAAACTGGACAAAATGTCAGGTCCAAAGATTTTCAGTGTTTACTTTTTACATAAGATTCTAACTTAGAGATAACTGCAAGCTGGGTGTAGTTTATTTAATATTTAATAATAGGCTGTGCAATTATATTGATGGGTTAGTGTTCTATCTGGATGTTATAATCTTTCGTAATTTTGACTTTAAAAAAATCATTGGTCATGGTAAATTTACAACTACTTTATAACAATGGGTGTGTTTATGCTACAGAGGGGATAATATGTTTTTGTGCCAAATAATCTTAATTTTCTTTTCTGACCATCAGCAAAGAAAAAACCATTATTTTAATCATTGGTGTTGCCCTTCTATAAGCAGTTCAAAATAGTGTTACAGCCACATGGTGATCTGCGGGTGGTTCCCACTGTTCAACTCTCCACCTGATTGCAGAAAGTGTGTCTTGTTATTAGGGTTTAATCCTTTGGTGTTTTATTGATCAAATAAACAGACAGCTGTAGATTTTATTGTAAGTGTAAAAACAGAAAATTAATTGTTTATTGATCAATACACCTTACCCTGAAATTGTCACAACCGCATCCACTTGCATATTCGCTCACGCACACACAAGAGACAGATAGAGTGGGAAAAGGTGAAAGTGATTTTTACGTGGTGGGGGAGGTCACGATAAACCTGTTGAATTCTCTTGGAAATCGGGTTCTCGTGGGTTGCAGGCCTGAGGTGATTGTAGATTTCTCTCTTGGTTGAAAGTTCAGTTGAAGATGGTGGATCACTTCTAGTTCAATGCTATCTAGTGTAGATATAGGATTCTACAGCAGGGCACATGCCTTCTAATTTGCTGGAAGCAAGCTTCTTGATGTTGCATTTCTTCTTTCTCTTTCTGCCTCTGGAATGTCTCTAAGCTGCTTTTTTAAGGCAAAGCTGTGTTACTTCTCACCTCCTGGCAGGAGACGTTTTGGTCTCTTCCCCATGGTGATTGCAAAATGGCCCAAGATGGGGCTACTTCACACCTTCTTTGTATCAGAAGAAGACATTGAATTCTGGAATGTTTTAGGACGGGTGTGGGATGGGTACAATTGACACCTCTTAGCTTTGAAGATTTTCCTTTGTCCCTGTCAGACAGTTTGAATATACAAAGGCCAATCCCTTTTTTCTTCGGTGGCCATTTTGGACCATTGTTCACTTTTTAAAATAAAGGTCTATTCATTAAAAGACAAGGTCAGTTTTTAATCACTCTTCAGATTTTTAGTCTGTAATTTGTATCATTATACTTCTTGTGTGCGTGACATTAGAAATTAGCATTTATTAATAAATTTGAATAAATGCCCACCTTGTTTGCGATAAAACTTTGAGAATTCAATCTCTGGTTTCATTCAAAGTCTTTCAGTAGTTGGAAAAGAAACTGTCAAATCCTCACCATCAATTCAAGCTGATTTACAGATTACATAGTGAGAAATATTGAAAACTGCACATGCTCAGAATGTATGTATTACATGATGGATGTTTATCAAACTATACATACTCGGACAGCACAGATGTGGCTGAAATCTGTCAAGTTGCTATGAAATACAAAAAGGACTTGCATTTAATTAGCGCCTTTAACCTAGTAAAACAGGGCCTTTCACAGGAGTGGTATTGATCAAAATTTGACATTGAGCTAAAGGAGATACTTGGGGCAGCTGGCCAAAAGCTTTGTCAAAGAGGTAGGTTTTAAAGAGTGTCTTAAAGAAGGTAAGAGAGGCAGAGAGGTTTAGGGAGGGAGTTCCAGAGCTTAGGGCCAAGGCAACTGACGGTGCCAATGGTGGAGTTGTTAAAAATGGGAATGCTCAAGAGGCTATAATTGGAGGAGCGCAAATAACTCGGAGGTTGTACGGCTGGAAAGATTACAGAGATTGGAAGGAGCAAGGCACTAGATGGATTTGAAAACAGTGTTGAGAATTTTAAAATCGAGGTTTTGCTTAACCAAAAGTTAGAAGGCAGCGAGCACATTGGTGATATGTGAACGGGACTTGGTGTAATTTAGGACATGGGCAGCAGAGATTTGGATGACCTCAGATTTATGGAGGGTAGGATTTGGGAGGCCAGCCAGAATTGAGCTGCAATCTCAGATAATCTCAAATGCTTCACAGCCAATGAAGTACTTTTGAAGTGGAATCACTGTTGTTATGTAGGCGCCTGTGGCAGCCTATTTACGCATAGCAAGGTCCCACAAATCGTAATAAGATAATAACTGGATAATCCATTTTAGTGATGGTGGTTGAGGGATAAATGTTGATCAAACTGGGAGAGCTCCCTTCTTCTTCTTTGAATACTGACAACGAATTATTTACAACCACCTGAGTAGGCAGATGGCTTCAGTTTTAAAAAAGATAGAGAAAAAGAATAGAGAAAAAAAATTGTACTTATACAATGCCTTTTATTCAGTCCCAGATTGCTTCACAACCAATCTCTTCTAATGTAGGGAAATGCAGCAGTCAGATTTTCACATTAGCATCCTGCTTCCAGGTTTCCAGATCAATTAGAGTGATAGGCATGATCATGACCCAAACCTGACTGGCGAAGCTTCACTATTTAAAAGGACCCTTCAAGGGTCAGAATGAAACCATTCTACAACTGTCAAAAGAGAGACAACTGCTTGAATGATGGAATCTCAACAAGGGAAAGCAGTCCCACGGTTCTCTGGTGCATCCCTGGCTATCATTCTGCAAGCTGTAATGGACCCGCAGAGAGATTCTTTTCCCAGCAGAGAGGAGAAGACCAAGCAGGCATGGTTGGAAGTGGCAGAGAAGGTGAACAGCAGGATCTTCGTTCCTGAATGCCACAAGAGGTTCCATCAGGGCAGGAAAGGTGAGTGGCATGCCACATTCAAGGGCAATACCCCTCACTCAGACTTACCCAGCTTTCTCCTGCACAACACTCCTCAGCCCAACACACATTACAGGTGCACCCACTCCTCTCTTTCTAAGCAGCCCCCACACATTCCCATCTGACTAGCCACCACTGGCACTCACCCTCATCTTACTATCATGTCACACCCATCCCTAACAATGATCCTCCAGAAATATATCCTTCCATCCTCTCAACGCATTCCACTCTTTGTTCACTCCTTGCAGGAGAAGAGAGCACAAGGAGCACCAAGAAGAGGCATGATGGCGGACCCCAGTCATCACAACCCTGATAACTGCAGAGGGAGATACACTGGAGATAGGTGGAGTCTCAACATGCATGACCACTCTTGCTGAAGAGATGGGTATCTCAGCAACTAGGGGACAGAATTAGGTATCACACAGCCACATGGCATACATGGCAAACAACATTCACTCATGTTGACTTGATGTCAGCATGCAATGAAAAATGATGATCTCCAAAATGAGGACTGAGAACCCTCTCATCTTGTCACTTCTAATTCTTGTCTTTCATTTCTCACAAGTCTGGTGAGAGTCCCTCATGAGCCGCTATCACAGGAGATCATAAGATAATAAGATCATAAGAAATAGGAGCAGCAGTAGGCTATTCAGCCCCTCAAGCCTGCTCCACCATTCAACAAATTCATAGCTGATCAGATAACTCCTTAACTCCACTTTCATGGTGGCCCTCCATAACCCTTGACACCCTTGTTAATCTGTTAATTGTGTATCTACTGTTTGATTTTATGCTGGCAGAGGGTGTTAATTGGAGTCTTACTTGAGCACTTATAAGCAAATACTTACTGAGACTGGTGGAGGGGTTTGAGTGAGGAGCTACATCCTTGTAATCCTTTTACTCAGTATAATAAATGTAAAACTGAGTAAAGATAGGATCCAGCATTTTCCTTCCATAAACAGCTTTCTGGAGTTTAATATAGTAGCAGAGGATGGTTGGAAACTAGAATTTCTTTTTACATAAAACTAAAATCTCATGGGCTATTGTGGAAAATATGACAGAAAGCAAATGTAAATTGTCAGGGTATGATTACCCTCCGATGTTCTCGGAGTCTGAACCATATAACCAGTGGAAGAATGAAGTGGATACGTAGACAGAGGTTACATTTCTACCAAAGAAGAAACAAGGTATGAGCTAGGCGTTGTCACTTCCCACCAAAAGTAAAATCAGAAGTAAAGTGTTTTGTGAGTTGGATGCTCATCAGTTGGATACTAAGGAAGGGTTGGATCTTCTGTTGGAATTCTTGGATGAAATTTACAAGAAAGATGACCTATTGAATGCCTATGAGGCATGGTCAGACTTTGATAGATTTAGGAAAACAGATGTTTATTCAATGGAGGAATATATCATGGACTTTAACAGACTGTATAGAAGATTGAGGAAATTCAATTTGGAGATCCCTAGTTCAGTGCTAGCAGTTAATTGTTAGATTGTGCTAGTGTGTCACACATGGTCAGGCTCCTGGTTCTAACTGGGATTCAGTTCTTGGACAAAGACTCCCTGTTTGTATCAAATGCCTGCTGCCTTAAAGAAATTCCTGGAGAAACAGTCATTTCCTGCAGCCCTGGTAGAACAAACGGGGCATTCTGCAGTTACACAAAGAATGGAGGACTCAACGTTTACTAGATTTTCAAATGGTCCAGATACTGGAAACAGGCATAAGAACAATGGAAGAGTTAAAGACAGGAGGAATGAGGATGAAAGTACCTTTAGTAGATCTGACTATTACAGTAGGAGACAGAATTAGAACAGCAATCAGGTGAATAAATCCCAGGAATGTCCAATGAACAGTTAATAGGTGCTTTAGATGTGACTCAAAGTATCACTATGCAATCAACTGCCCAGGGTGGAGGGGCAGACTCCTAGAAATAATACATGGCACAGAGAATTCTGAGGCAGAAGAGGAAGATACTGATGAATCTGAATGAATTGTACTAGTCACAAGGAGTTTTAATCCTGTGATGAATGTGTTAGTTGCTGATTTGTTCAACTGTGCTTTATTGGATAGTGCTTGCACGTCGACAGTATATGGAACTGAGTGATGATAGATCCAAGGTTAAAGAGTATAAAAGTACTAACAGCTTTAGGTTTGGTGATGACAACACATTGAAGTCACTGAAGAGAGTAGCAATTCCATGTAAAATAGCTGGAGTAAGCCACTTTATCAGTACTGATGTAGTCTCTAGTGAGATCCCTTTATTGTTGAGTAACCCTTCAATGAATGAGCCACAAATGAAACTTGATATGGAGCATGATAAGGCAATTGTTTTTGAAAAGTCAGGGAATTTGCAGTTTACCCAGTCAGGGCATTATTGGTATACCCTTAACAAAACCTGATATTTCTAGTCAGAGTGTTAGAACAATATTAATGGCATCAGGTGTTAAGAATCAGAGAGATAAAAGGCAAATTGTCTTAAAGTTACACAGACAATTTGCTCACCCTTCTTGTCAGAGATTAAAAACCCTGCTAAAGGATGCAGGTGTGATTGATGAAAAGTGTACGAGGACAATAGAAGAGATTAGTGAAAAGTGTGAAATCTGTAAAAAGTATCGGAGGACATCATCACATCATATTGTCAGCCTTCCATTGACATGTGACTTTAATGAGGTAGATGCCATGGATTTAAAGGTGTGGGACAAAGACAAGAATATTTTCATTCTACATTTTATAGACCTAGCAACTAGATTTAGTCTTTCTACAATAATAAATAGCAAGGACAAAAGGATGATTATAGACAAAATTATGGAGAAATGGATAGGGACTGGACTTGGGGCACCAGCTAAGTATCTAACTGATAATGGAGGGGTATTTGCCAATGATGCATTCAGAGACATGTGTGCAAACATGAACATTATGGTTATGAATACTGCAGTTGAACGTCCTTTCAGCAGTGGGTTCTGTGAAACGAATCACGCAGCGGTTGATGAAATACTGCATAAAATCTTAACTGACCAGCCAAAGTGCAAGTTGACAACTGCCATGGCATGGGCGGGTCACTCGAAGAATTCTCTTCAGATTGCCGGAGATTATAGTCCCTTTGTCCCTAATTGGTCTATGGGCGGAATCCCAAATTGCTTTCCGTACTGTGCGACAGTCCTCCTGCTCTAGAAGGTACTACAATTACAATACATTTTTTCTGCACATTTGAATGCTTTACATGCAGGGAGACAGGCTTTCATCAAGGCTGAGGTCTCAGAAAATTCAGAGAGCTCTGAGGTATCATATAAGGCCATCTGAGGCGGAATTTAATTCAGGAGATTTATAAAAGAGAGGGTCATCGGGAATGGGAGGGCCCTGGTAAGGTAATCAGTCATGATGGTAAGATAGTAGTTATCAAGCATGGAAATCAAACTGTTAACGTTCATTCCTCTTGATTGATCAGGGTTGATTACAAAATCTCAGAAATGGAGCACCTGATAGAGGGAAATGATGCACCTTGTACCTCAAATTCTCAGGTGCTTTATGATGAAGGTCCTGAGGAACAGAATAAGCTAGATCAGGGTTGGATAGTAATGTGAGGGATCATGATGCTCAAGAGAGAGCTATCGCATCCAAAACGACAATTGCCCCAAGTAGGGACTCGGGGGACAGAGGGGTCTAATAGATAGGGGGATGCAACAATTGTGGGACGTGCAGGAAAATCTACAGGTAAGTTTAAATACTGGTTAAATGTTCATGATGATGGCCAAGAAGCCAGAGCCATGGACTGGCAGAATGGGGTCAAAGAGTGGAGGGTAAGAAAGAGCAGTGCAAGTTCTAATAGTGGGTCTGGAAGTGAGTCTTGCATAAGGAAGCAATCACATACTGGAGAAAGAGCCTCTGATAATGTGCGAGGGAGATCTTCTAGCAGTAATCCCGAAAAACATCAAAGTGCTAATAGAGGCCTTAGTTTGAGCAGATTCCACAATGAAACGAAGGTTAGAGAGCAGTCTTGGAATGGAACTAGGAACAGAAGTCCTCATGACCGTGAAGTTTTAGTGCCCGCCAATAAACTTGAGGCTAAACTAATAAGAGAAGCAAAACATGAGGAATTAGAGAGTTGGACAGAGTTTGGAGTTTAATTTGAGGTACCAGATAGGGGACAGCCAGCCTCGTCACATAGATGGATTTGTACTGAAAAAATCCTTCCTGAGTGGACTCTCTGGAAAAGTAATCTTGAAAATCTTTCTAGCTCTTTTGGCCACATATTTATGGGAGTGTAGATCTATTGACATAAAAGCTACATTTCTGCAGGGTGATACTTTTCAGCTAGAAGTGTTTCTGAAATCACCCAAAGGGGCAGCAGAAGCAGAAGAAAAACTATTGAAACCGAACAAATGCATCAATGGCTTTAATGATGCTTCCAGGGTGTGTTTTTTCTTGGTGAGATCTGTTTTGTTGAAAATTGGTTGTGTTCTACTAAAAGCAAATCCTGCAATCTTTTATTGGTATCAAAAAAGGAAACTTTCAGGCATCCTTATGATGCATGTTGATGATTTCTTATGGGGTGGTACTGCGGATTTTGAGAAATATGTTATCAATCAGATATGGGCAGAATTTAAGATTGGGAGTTAGGTTTGTGGGGCCTTTAAATATATTGGTTTAGATATTAAGCAGACTAAGTCTGGAATACCTTTAAGTCAACAATCCTATTTAGAGAGTGTAACACTGTTATGGCAGTGCTTCTATATTTTTGTTAGTTTTTTTTTGGGAACTCATATTTTATAATTATGAACATGGTTTTATTTGGGAAAACTTAAAAGGATTCCATGATGTTTTTTTCACTGGGGTCATTGGAAAGAGATCATCGGAAGGTGTTTTGAACTTGGTTTGTAAACAACCCTTACTGGAAGTCACCTGTCTTCAGATAAATACCCAACAGGGGATTTTTGACTTGGGGGAGAAGTTTACATAAAAATGACAGGTCAAGATTTATAGGGGTCAGGAGGCTTGAGTCTCGAGACATTGATTTTGGTTTCATTTTGGACAGTGTGAACTGTTTTGAAGGTAGTTGGAGAAAGCAAGCCAAGAGAGGAGTTACCATCAGCACCCTCTTCCATCTCTTTGAGAACTTCCTGAGAATCAAGTGTAAGAAATAGAGAAACTAATGCTGCATTTCTCCTGAAAAGTCTGCCAGAAACCTCTGATGCCGCATTTTGCCTGGAAAGCCTGCCAAACTGATGTTCAATGTCGCCTGAAAAGAACTGTTCTAGAAAGATCACAGTAACAGCCGTCTATACATATTTGGGACACCAAACCAAAAGAAAAAAGGACGACTGCCATCTTTCCATACCTTCTCTTTTTTTCTTCAAGAATTAGCAAGTATTTGGCCAAAGTATTTGATTTTGTCCTTTTTTTGTAACAGAACTCTAAAGAGAAAATCTCTTTTTTCTGTTAACCTGTGTGTGTGTATGTGTGTATGTGTGAGGGGCTAAGGTAAAAGGGAACTTTCATATTTCAATCTGTGTGTTAATGAGTTGCTTCATTACTGGTTTAGTCTTGTTTTATAATAAACTGATAATTTTGTTGTTTATTAAAGAAACCTGTTTGGTGTATTTTATTCTGGGATAAAAACAGAATCTATGATTCACCATATCAGTTACTGGGTACACATGTGGAGAAGTGGAACTAGAACAAACAGTGCACTCCTCCTGCCTCAGTCGTAACAACTGCCATCCCAGTTAATAGTGTTAGGTCATCACAAAGATGATGATATAACTAAAGCAGAGACTGAGCAATTGCGAAGCTTGATTGGTCAATTAAACTGGCTGTGCTCTCAGACTCAGCCTGATGCTAGTTTTGATGTGCTGGAGTTAAGCACGATAATGAAACATCCAAAAGTTGAGAATGGTTTAAGGGCAAATAAAACATTAAAAAAACTAAATCTGGAGAAATGTGTACTGAGGTTCCCATCCTTAGGTGACTCAAAGAACATGAAGCTAATAAATTTTAGTGATGCTTCACATGCTAATCTTGCTGATGGGTATTCAGGTGCAGCTGGTTTCATAATATTTGTGATGGGTGAAAATGGGAAATGTTGTCCTTTAGCTTGGGAGGCTAAGAAAATAAAACAGGTCATTAAACGCAATTTGTCTGCGGAAACACCGGGTCGGAGGAAACACTGGGTCTTGTGGAGGCAGTGGATATGGGGTTCTATTTGTCAAATACTTTGAGTGAAATTCTGAAGAAGGGACATACTGAAGATAAGATGACCATTGAATGTTATGTGGATAATAGTTCTTTGTGGGACAATGTGCACTCTACAAAAAGTGAGAGTGAGAAAAGATTACGTATTGACCTTGCTGGATTGAAACAAATTCTGGAGAGAAAGGAAATCTCCAAACTTAAATGGGTAGTGTCAGGCAAGCCCCTCACTTGCCAAGAAGGAGGAAAATTAATTTCGCTACATGAACATTGATTTTGGATTGTTGTTGGTGAAGAAAGAACTTGCTTTAAAAAAAACAATTGAAGACTTTGGCTGGAGAGAGACATTAGCAAAGGGCAAAGGGACTATTCCCTGCTCCACTTTAATCCACAATGGACTTTTGATTACCAGACATTGAAGATGGAAAGGCCAGCATTCCAGGTTAACTGCTAAGATGGCCAAATACACAAACAGACATGGTCGGACCGGTTTGGGTAACATCACTAACTGACGGCTGGAGTTTTTTTGAACTTAAACTTCCAACAAGGAATTTGAAACCAGAAAGCTGTTTTCTCCTGGACTGAGAACACCTCTCTCCTATCTGCTTTCATCTCGCTCTTACCAGCTTCAGATACCATTGAAGACGCATGAACCCCAAGAGAGAAAAGTCTCCTGCAGTGAACAAGGTTTAAGAAGAATACTGGGCCCCAACGAAAAGCAAGACTACTTACAAAAGGACTACAGTGAGCTCAAAGCACAGTAAACAAGAAAATCTTCAGAGATTGCCTCAAACCTCTCCATTTTACTTTTCTTCTGCTATTTTCTGTCCCTATTTGTATGTGTGTATCGCATGTGCATGCTTGCGTGGGCGCGTCGTATATCCGTAGGTGTTAACCATATTAGAGTTTACATTTAAGGTTTAATAAATTTCACTTTTCTTCTTTAAACCTAAGAAAGCCTGTTTATGGTCATTTCTTTACCTTATAATTGGAAGTGGTGAACAAAGATTCAGCAATGGAGGAGCTCAAAACACAGTTTGTTTAAAATTAAACCCTGTTACAATAAGACCAGATGAAGACAGTAAAAGATCCCCTAGACACCTCTCTCACCTGGTCATAACAGTAGATACAAGTCATCAGCTATCCGATTGTTTCACGAAAAGAAATGCGAGTACAAAGAAACTGTTAGGGGTGCTAGAGGAGAGGCACCTCACAACGTAATATTTTGTACCCAATATGGAATTTACTTTGATTTATTTTGAAATGTTTTTTGAGCATGTTAATAATTTGTGCATAATATGGAATTTATTTTGAAATGTTGTTTGAGTAGATTAATCCACTTTGTATTAGAAAAGAAAGAAGATAATCTGTTAATTGTGTATCAATTGTTTGATTATATGCAGGTGGAGAGTGTTAATTCGGGTTTTACTTGAGCACTTATAAGCAGAAACTTAATGACACTGGTGGAGGATATTGAGTAAGGAGCTGCATGTTTGCAATCTTTTTATTCTGTACAATAAATGTGAAACTGAGTAAAGATAGGCTCCAGCATTATCCTTCCATAACAAGCTTTGTGGAGTTTAACACTTGTAGATCAAAAATCTATCTAACTCAGCCTTGAATATATTCAATGACCCAGCCTCCACTGCTCCCTGGGGATGAGAATTCCAAAGATTAACAACCCTCAAAGAAGAAATTCTTCTTCATCCCCGTCTTAAATAGGAGACCCCTTATTTTGAATCTGTGCCTCCTAGTTTTAGATCCCCCAATGAGGGGGAACATTCTCTCAGCATCTACCCTGTCGAGCTCCCTCAGAATCTTAAATGTTTCAGTAAGATCACCTCTCTTGACGAACATGTCTGCAGAAAGCGTCTCCGGTTGCAGAAGCTTGAGCTTCGGGTTTCGGAGCTCGAGCGGCGGCTGTCGTTACTGTGGTGCATCCACGAGGTGCAGGATTACGTGGATGGCACGTTTCAGGAAGTAGTCAAGCCGGTGCCTAGGCAAGCACAGTCGGTGGGGGGAGTGTATTGGGAGCTGCCAGACGGACAAAGAAGTCAGGGCAGGTAGTGCAGGAGTCCCCAGAGGACATCCCACTTTCTAATTGGTATTCAGTTTTGAGTACCGATGGGAAAGAGGGTTCCTCAGTAGAATGCACTGAGAGTCATAACCGGAATATCATGGGTGATTCAGCTGTGCTGGGATGGAGAAAAAGGGACAAGAGGGCAATAGTGGTATGGGATTCTATGGTTAGAGGAACAGATAGGCGTTTCTGTGGTCGCAGACATGATTCCAGGAAGGTATCTTGCCTCCCTGGTGCAAGGGTCATGGATATCACAGAGTATTCTGGAGGGTGAGGGTGCACAGCTGGAGGTTATGGTCCACATTGGTACCAATGACATAGGTAGAAAGAGGGATGAGGTCCTGCAAAAAGAATGTAGGGAGCTAGGCAGCAGATTAAAAAGTAGGACCTCAAAAGGTTGTAATCTCTGGGTTTCTTCCAGTGCCATGGGCTAGTGAGTATAGGAATAGGAGGTTAGAGCAGATGAATGCCTGACTGACGATATGGTGTAGGAGGGAGGGCTTTAGTTTCCTGGATCACTAGGCCTGGATCCGGCGAAGGTGGGATCTGTATCAGTTGGACAGGTTGCACCTGGACCGGAACGGGACCAACATCCTTGCTGGGAGGATTGCTAGTGCTGTTGGGGGGAGTTTAAACTAATTTGGCAGGGGGATGGGATACAGAGTGGAAGCACAGTAGGGGATGATGTACAATCAAATATAGAAGAGAAGCTAAGCCAGTCTGGAGGGCAGGGTAAATGTAGACCTGTTAAGGCTCAAGCAAATAATGCAAGGCTGGATTGTATCTAATTTAATGCAAGGAGTCTTACTAGTAAGGCAGATGAATTGAGGGCGCTGCATAACACATGGGAATATGATATTATTACTAATCACTGAGACAGTAAGACACTGAGATGGTTGAGGGAAGGGCAGGACTGGCAGCTTAATATCCCAGGATATAGAATCTTCAGACATGATAGGGGAGGGGGTAAAAGAGGAGGTGGCATTGCACTTTTGATTAAGGAGTTGATTACTGCAGTAAGGAGGGATGATATCTTAGACGGTTCCTCTAATGAGGCCATATAGGTACAACTTAAAAACAAAAAGGGGGCAATCACTTGGCTGGGTGTGTACTACAGGCCTACAAACAGTCAAGGAGAGGTAGAGGAGCAGATATGTAGGCAAATCTCAGAGAGATGCAAAAATAATAGGGTAATTATAGTAGGGGATTTCAACTTCCCCTATATTATAGGGGATAGAATTAATGCAAAAGGCTTAAAGGGAGCAGAATTCTTCAAGTGCATTCAGGAGAGCTTTTTCAGCCAGAACATAGAGAGTCTAACAAGAGGAGGAATGGTACTGGACATAATCCTAGGGAATGAAGCCGGACAAGTGGTAGAAGTGTCAGTGGGGGAGCATTTCGGATATAGTGACCATAACTCTGTAAGATTTAAGGTAGTTATGGAAAAGGACATAGAGGGACCAGAAATAAAAGTACTGAATTGGGGGAAGGCAGATTTCAATATGATAAAACAGGATCTGGCCAAAGTGGACTGGGAGCAGCTTCTTATAGGAAAGTCTACATCAGACCAGTGGGAGTCATTCAGAAAGGAAATATTGAGGGTTCAGGTCCAACATGTTCCTGTAAAGGTGAAGAGTAGGACCAACAAGTCAAGGGAACCCTGGATGTCAAGGGATATAGAGGATTGGATATGGGAAAAAAAGGAGGTTGATGGCAGATTCAGAGCGCTGAGAACAGCGGAGGCCCTAGAGGAGTATAGAAAGTGTAGGGGGGTACTTAAAAAAAGAAATTAGGAGAGCAAAGAGGGCATGTAAAATCACTGGCATACAAGATAAAGGAAAATCCCAAGTCATTTTATACGTATGTTAAGGGCAAGAGGATAACCAGGGAAAAAGTAGGGCCCATTAAGGATCAAAGAGACAATCTGTGTGTGGAGCCAGAGGACATAGGTGAGGTTTTGAATGATTACTTTTCATCTGCGTTCTCTATGGAGAGGGACAATGTAGGTGTAGTGATCAGGGAGGGGGATTGTGATATACTTGATCAAAGTAGCATTGAAAAGGAGGAAGTATAAGCTGTTTTAGCAGGCTTAAAGGTGGATAAATCCCCAGGCCCAGGTGGGATGTATCCCAGGCTGCTATGTGAGTCAAGGGAGGAGATAGCAGGGGCTCTGACACAAATTTTCAAATCCTTTCTGGCCACAGGAGAGGTACCAGAGGACTGGAGGACAGCGAATGTGGTACCATTATTCAAGAAGGGTAGCAAGGATCAACCAGGTAATTATAGGCCTGTGAGTCTAACGTCAGTGGTAGGGAAACTATTGGAAAAAATCTGAGAGACAAGACAGTGGCGCAGTGGTTAGCACCGTAGCCTCACAGCTCCAGCGACCCAGGTTCAATTCTGGGTACTGCCTGTGCGGAGTTTGCAAGTTCTCCCTGTGTCTGCGTGGGTTTCCTCCGGGTGCTCCGGTTTCCTCCCAATACCAAAGACTTGCAGGTTGATAGGTAAATTGGCCATTATAAATTGCCCCTAGTATAGGTAGGTGGTAGGGAAATATAGGGACAGGTGGGGATGTGGCAGGAATATGGAATTAGTGTAGGATTAGTATAAATGAGTGGTTGATGGTCGGCACAGACTTGGTGGGCCGAAAGGCCTGTTTCAGTGCTGTATCTCTAAACTAAACTAAACTAAACATCCACTTGGAGAGGCATGGATTAATCAGGGATAGTCAGCATGGCTTTGTCAGGGGGAGATCATGTCTAACAAATTTGATTGAATTTTCCGAGGAAGTGACTAGATGTGTAGATGAGGGTAAAGCAGTTGATGCAGTGTACATGTACTTCAGTATGGCTTTTGAGAAGGTCCCGCATGGGAGATTAGTCAAGAAGGTAAGAGCCCATGGGATCCAGGGTAATTTGGCAAACTGGATCCAAAATTGGCTTAGTGGAAAGAGGCAGAGGGTGATGGTCGAGGGTTGTTTTTGCAAATGGAGGCCTGTGACCAGTGGGGTACCGCAGGGATCGGTGCTGGGACCCTTACTGTTTGTAGTGAATATATGAATATAGGAGGTATGATCAGTAAGTTCGCAGACGACACGAAAATTGGTGGTGTCGTAAAGAGTGAGGAGGAAAGCCTTAGATTACAAACGATATAGATGGGCTGGTAAGATGGGACAGAGCAGTGGCAGATGGAATTTAATCCTGAGAAGTGTGAGGTGATGCATTTTGGGAGGACTAACAAGGAAAGGGAATATACAATGGGTGGCAGGACCCTAGGAAGTACAGAGGGTCAGAGGGACCTTGGGGTGTTTGTCCATAGATCACTGAAGGCAGCAGCACAGGTAGATAAGTTGGTTAGGAAGGCATACGGGATACTTGCCTTTCTTAGCCGAGGCACAGAATATAAGAGCAGGGAGTTATGTTAGAGCTGTATAAAACACCACAGCTGGAGTTCAGTGTACAGTTCTGGTCGCCACATTATAGGAAGGATGTGATTGCACTGGAGAGGGTGAACAGGAGATTCACCAGGATGTTGACTAGGCTGGAGTATTTCAGTTATGAAGACAGAGTAGATGGTCTGGGGTTGTTTTCCTTGGAGCGGAGAAGGATGAGGGGGAACCTGACTACTGTATACAAAATTATGAGGAGCATTGATGGGATAAATGGGAAGAAACTTTTTCCCTTCATGGAGGGGTCAATAACCAGGGTGCATAGATTTAAGGTAAGGGGCAGGAGGTTTAGAGGGGAGTTGAAGAAAAAGAACTTCACCCAGAGGTTAGTTGGAATCTGGAACACACTGCCTGAAGGGGTGGTGGAGGCAGGAACCCTCACAACATTTAAGAAGTATTTAGATGAGCACTTGAAATGCCATAGTATACAAGGCTACGGGCCAAGTGCGGGAAAATGGGATTAGATTGTACAGGTGCTTGATGGTCGGTGCAGGCGCGTTGGGCCGAAGGACCTATTTCTGTGCTGTAAAACTCTATGACCTCTCATTCTTCTGAACTCCAATGAGTATAGGCCCAACCTGCTCAACCTTTCCTCATAAGACAACATCCTCATCCCAGGAACCTTCTCTTAACTGCTTCCAATGCAAGTACATCCGTCCTTAAGTACGGAGACCAAAACTGTGCTGAGGTGCAGTCTCACCAATGCCCTGTACAGTGGCAGCAAGACTTCCCTACTTTTATAATCTATCCCCTTTGCAATAAATGCCAACATTCCATTTGCCTTCCCAATTACCTGCTGCTCCTGCATGCAAACCTTTTGTGATTCATGTACGAGAACACTCAGATCCCTCTGTACTGCAGCATTCTGCAGTCTCTTTCCATGTAAATAATATTCGGTTTTTCTATTCTTCCTGCCATAGTGGACAATCTCAGATTTTCCCACATTAAACTCCATCTGCCAAACTTTTGCCCACTCACTTGGTTCTACCTTTTTCCTTGGCATCAGTGGTAGGGCTGCTCATAGGCGTCATCAGCCACATCCTTAGAAAATAGTCCTTGTCTCTAAGGACCCATCCCTGACTCTGCTTGGAGGTGCGAATATCTGTGGAAGACTTGGCTGGTGCAGAACTAAAGTATCATGGCAGCTTCCTGGGTATCTTGTGCATAGTAATCTTTCAATGGTTAGATACCAGCTGAACATTATGGAATGGAATCCCCTTCGATTGACGAATACTGCTGGTTGATCTGAGGGTGCCTTGATTGTCATACGTGCAATCTATGACTCCCTGTACCTGGTGAATCCAGCCTGAGCAGCAAATCCCAGGGCCCTCTCATTCAGTAACAGAAAAGTGAACATAAGAGACAGCCCAGGCAAACATGGCATCCGTCACGCAGGAGATGTACCTGTGGCAGCAGATTGTAAGGTTCTACACATGTCACCAGCAGATCCTTGGGAGGAGTGGAAGGTGAAGAAATTCAGTTCGGTGGTGACCTTTTTTTTAACCTCCCACACGTGTTGACACCCGCCCACCGTGGCAGATTCAAATTCCCCTCTGTGTTCAAATCTCTGAAATGAGGATGAACAAATGAATTTCTGATCCAGAGGTGACCACTAAGCCAAGGCTGATGTCTGATAATGTTTCATCTCAAGGACACACCTGCAACAATGCAGTAGCCCCTCAGTCCTGCACTTAATTGTCATCCTAGATTATATAGTTAAACCTCCAGAATGGTGTTTGGCACTGCAGCTTTCTGATTGAGAGGTGACAATGCTACCAGTGAGTCAAAGCTGACGTAATGACAAAGCTTTAATGACTGAATTTAAATACATTAAAAAATCAATGGGTAAATTTGATCCTGTTAGGAAATATTAATTTTTCAATTCAGATAAAAACTTTATTTTGAATATAGAAATTTCAGTTTTGGAGGGAAAAAAACAATTTTTTGCCTGAAAAGCATTTGAGTAAGATGTTTACATCACTTTTCTATGAAGAAAAGCCGAGGGTTTAGAGGATTTGTCAGCTTCCCTTTTTGGGGTCTTAAATCTGAACACCGCAAGTGTGAGGGGAGAGTTGGCTAAGATAGATCGGGAAACCAGAGTAAAATATATGATGGTGGGAAAGCAATGGCAAACAAAGAACAAAGAACAGTACAGCACAGGAACAGGCCATTCGTCCCTCCAAGCCTGCGCCGATCTTGATGCCTGCCTAAACTAAAACCTTGCGCACTTCCGGGGACCATATCTCTCTATTACCATCCTATTCATGTATTTGTCAAGATGCCTCTTAAACGTCGCTATCATACCTGTTTCCACCACCTCCCCTGGCAGCAAGTTCCAGGCACTCACCACCCTCTGTGTAAAGAACTTGCCTCGCACATCACCTCTAAACTTTGCCCCTCTCACCTTAAACCTATGTCCCCTAGTAACTGACTCTTACACCCTGGGAAAAAGCTTCTGACTATCCACTCTGTCCATGCCGCTCATAACGTTGTAAACCTCTATCATGTCGTCCCTCCACCTCCGTCGTTCCAGTGAAAACAATCCAAGTTTATCCAACCTCTCCTCATAGCTAATGCCCTCCAGACCAGGCAACATCCTGGTAAACCTCTTCTGTACCCTCTCCAAAGCCTCCACGTCCTTCTGGTTGTGTGGCGACCAGAATTGCACGCAATATTCTAAGTGTGGCCTAACTAAAGTTCTGTACAGCTGCAGCATGACTTGTCTATTTTTATACTCTATGCCCCGACCGATGAAGGCAAGCATGTCGTATGCCTTCTTGACTACCTTATCCACCTGCGTTGCCACTTTCAGTGACCTGTGGACCTGTACGCCCAGATCTCTCTGCCTGTCAATACTCCGAAGGGTTCTGCCATTTACTGTGTACTTCCCACCTGCATTAGACCTTCCAAAATGCATTGCCTCACATTTGTCCGGATTAAACTCCATCTGCCATTTCTCCGCCCAAGTCTCCAACCGATCTATATCCTGCTGTATCCTCTGACAATTCTCATCACTATCCGCAACTTCACCAACCTTTGTGTCGTCCGCAAACTTACTAATCAGACCAGCTACATTTTCCTCCAAATCATTTATATATACTACAAACAGCAAAGGTCCCAGCACTGATCCCTGCAGAACACCACTAGTCACATCCCTCCATTCAGAAAAGCACCCCTCCACTGCTATCCTCTGTCTTCTATGACAGAGCCAGTTCTGTATCACCTTTACATGGTCCATCTCCAACACTTCCCTTCCCTTCCTCGACTTCTCTGTCTCCATCTCTGGGGATAGGTTGTCTACTAGTATCCATTATAAGCCCACCAACTCCCACAGCTACCTCGACTATACTTCTTCACACCCTACCTCCTGTAAGGACTCCATTCCATTCTCCCAGTTTCTCCGTCTTCCACGCATCTGCTCTGATGATGCTACCTTCCATGACGGTGCTTCTGGTATGACCTCCTTTTTCCTCAACCGAGGATTCCCCCTTCACTGTTGTTGACAGGCCCCTCAACCGTGTCCGGCCCATTTCCCGTACCTCTGCCCTCAACCCTTCCCCTCCCTCCCAGAACCATGACAGGGTTCCCCTTGTCCTCACTTTCCACCCCATCAGCCTCCATACCCAAAGGATTATCCTCCTCCATTTCCGCCACCTCCAGCGTGATGCCACTACCAAACGCATCTTCCCCTCCCTTCCCCTGTCAGCATTCCAAAAGGATCATTCCCTCCACGACACCCTGGTCCACTCCTCTATTACCCCCAGCACCTCGTCCCCATCCCATGGCACCTTCCCCTGCAATATCAGGAGGTGTAATACCTGCCCATTTACCTCCTCTCTCCTCACTATCCCAGGCCCTAAACACTCCTTTCAGGTGAAGCAGCGATTTACTTGTACTTCTTTCAATGTAGTATACTGTATTCGCTGCTCACAATGTGGTCTCCTCTACATTGGGGAGACCAAGCGCAGACTGGGTGACCACTTTGCGGAACACCTCCACTCGGTCCGCAAGCAGGACCCTGAGCTTCCGGTTGCTTGCCATTTCAACACTCCCCCCTGCTCTCATGCTCACATCTCTGTCCTGGGATTGCTGCAGTGTTCCAGTGAACATCAACGCAAGCTCGAGGAACAGCATCTCATCTACCGATTAGGCACACTACAGCCTGCCGGACTGAACATTGAGTTCAATAATTTCAGAGCATGACAGCCCCCCATTTTACTTTCATTTTTACTTGTTTTTTCTTTTTTCTTCTTTTTTTCTTTTTTACATTTTTTACAACCCTTTTTTTTTGCATTTATTTCATTTCATCTTAGTTTGTTCAGTTTGCTTACCCACTGTTTTTTTTCATATTTGCACTTGCTGCAATTCAATATTCAGTCTGTTCACACCTATTCTGTACTAATGCTTTGTCTTTCAACACACTATTAACATATTGTTTGCCTTTGCTCCATGACCTTTTGGTCAGCTATGTGGCCTTGTCCAATCTGCACCTTCTCCTTTGTTATCTCTTGCCCCACCCCCACCTCACTTGCTTATAACCTGTGACATTTTTAATATTTGTCAGTTCCGAAGAAGGGTCACTGACCTGAAACGTTAACTCTGCTTCTCTTTCCACAGATGCTGCCAGACCTGCTGAGTGGTTCCAGCATTTCTTGTTATTATTTTAGATTTCCAGCATCCGCAGTATTTTGCTTTTATCTGTATCCATCTTGCCAGCTCACCTCTGATCCCGTGTGACTTCACCTTTTGTACCAGTCTGCCATGAGGGACCTTGTCAAAGGCTTTACTGAAGTCCATATAGACAACATCCACTGCCCTTCCTTCATCAATCACCTTCGTCACTTCCTCAAAAAACTCAATCAAATTAGTGAGACACGACCTCCCCTTCACAAAACCGTGCTGCCTCTTGCTAATAAGTTCATTTGTTTCCAAATGGAAGTAAATGCTGTCCCGAAGAATCCTCTCTAATAATTTCCCTACCACTGACGTAAGGCTCACCAGCCTATAATTACCTGGATTATCCTTGCTACCCTTCTTAAACAAAGGAACAACATTGGCTATTCTCCAGTCCTCTGGGACCTCACCTGTAGCCAATGAGGATGCAAAGATTTCTGTCAAGGCCCCAGCAATTTCTGCCCTTGCCTCCCTCAGTATTCTGGGGTAGATCCCATCAGGCCCTGGGGACTTATCTACCTTAATGCTTTGCAAGACACCCAACACCACCTCCTTTTTGATAATGAGATGACTGAGACTATCTACACTCCCTTCCCTAGGCTCATCATCCACCAAGTCCTTCTCTTTGGTGAATACTGATGCAAAGTACTCATTTAGTACCTCGCCCATTTCCTCTGGCTCCACACATAGATTCCCTTCTCTGTCCTTGAGTGGGCCAACCCTTTCCCTAGTTACCCTCTTGCTCTTTATATACGTATAAAAAGCCTTGGGATTTTCCTTAATCCTGTTTGCCAATGACTTTTCATGACCCCTTTTAGCCCTCCTGACTCCTTGCTTAAGTTCCTTCCTACTGTCTTTATAGTCTGCAAGGGATTTGTCTGTTCCTAGCCTTCCAGCCCTTAATAATGCTTCCTTTTTCTTTTTGACTAGGCTCACAATATCCCGCGTTATCCAAGGTTCCCGAAACTTGCCAAACTTATCCTTCTTCCTCACAGGAACATGCCAGTCCTGGATTCTAATCAACTGACGTTTGAAAGACTCCCACATGTCAGATGTTGATTTACCCTCAAACAGCTGCCCACAATCTAAATTGTTCAGTTCCTGCCTAATATTGTTATAATTAGCCTTCCCCCAATTTAGCACCTTCACCCGAGGACCACTCTTATCCTTATCCACAAGTACCTTAAAACTTATGGAATTATGGTCACTGTTCCCGAAATGCTCCCCTACTGAAACTTCTACCACCTGGCCGGGCTCATTCCCCAATACCAGGTCCAGTACGGCCCCATCCCTAGTTGGACTATCTACATATTGTTTCAAGAAGCCCTCTGGATGATCCTTACAAATTCTGCCCCATCCAAGCCCCTTGCATTAAGTGAGTCCCAGTCAATATAGGGGAAGTTAAAATCACCCACCACTACGACCCTGTTACCTTTACATCTTTCCAAAATCTGTCTACATATCTGCTCCTCTACATCCCGCTGGCTGTTGGGAGGCCTGTAGAAAAACCCCAACATCGTGACTGCACCCTTCCTATTCCTGAGCTCCACCCATATTGCTTCACTGCATGACCCCTCCGAGGTGTCCTCCCGCAGAACAGCTGTGATATTCTCCTTAACCAGTAATGCAACTCCCCCACCCCTTTTACATCCCCCTCTATCCTGTCTGAAGCTTCTAAATCCCGGAACATTTAGCTGCCAATCCTGTCCTTCCCTCAACCAAGTCTCTGTAATAGCAACAACATCATCGTTCCAAGTACTAATCCAAGCTCTAAGTTCATCTGCCTTACCTGTTATACTTCTCACATTGAAACAAATGCACTTCAGACCACCAGTCCCGCTGTGCTCCATAACATCTCCCTGCCTGCTCTTCCTTTAATTTAACATTTAAATGAATAATTCATAATTTACAATGAATATATATTTTAAGAAATAAAAACCCTATGAGAAAAGTGGTTCAACTGTGGTTAATCAGAGAAGTTAAATATAGTATTAAAAGGAAGAGGCATAAAATATTGCCAAATACTGGGGAGTCATACAGCCATTTACGAAACAGAAAGAGGCCATTTGACCCATCAAGTCCATGCTAGCTTTCCACAGAGCAATCCAGTCAAACCCACTTCACCACTCAATCCCCGTAGCCCTGCAAGTTTATTTTCTTCAAATGGCCATCCAATTTCCTTTCAAAATCATTGATTATCTCCGTTTCCACCACCCTTGTGGGCAGCGAGTTCCAGGTCATTCCCACCCACTGCATGAAAACATTCTTCCTCACAACCCCCCTGCATCTCTTGCCCAAAGCCTTCAATCTGTGTCCCCTAGTCCTTGTATCATTGTTCATGGGAACAGTTTTTCCTTGTCTAACTTATATATGCCTGTCATAATCTTGTACACCTCTATTCAATCGCCCCTCAATCTCCTTTGCTCTAAGGAGAACAATCCAGCCTTTCCAACCTAACCTTGTAACTAAAATCCTCCATCCCTGAAACCATTGTGGTAAATCTCCTCTGCACCCTCTCAAGGACCGTCACATCCTTCCCAAAGTGTAGTGACCAGAACTGGACACAATACTTGAAATTGGGCCAAACCAGTACTTTAAAAAGGTTCAGCATAACTTCCCTGCTTTTGTACTCAATGCCTCTATTTATGAAGCCTAAGATTCCATATGCTTTGCTAACCACTCTTTCAATATGTCATGCCACCTTCAAAGATTGATGCACATGCACCCCTAGGTCCCTCTGTTCCTGCACACTCTTTGGAACTTTGTCATTAAGTATATATTGCCTCTCCCTATTCCTTCTGCCAAAATGCATCACCTCACACTTGTCAGTATTAAATTCCATCTGCCACCTCTCTGCCCCATTCTACTGGCCTATTTATGTTTGTTGCAGGTGGTTCATTTCATCCTCACTGTTTGCCACACCTCCAAGTTTGGTATCATTGGCAAATTTTGAAATTCTACTCTGTATTCCAAGATCCAAGTCATCTATATATAGCAAAAAAGCAACAGTCCCAGCACTGACCCTTGGGGAACACCACTGTTTACCATCCTCCAATCTGATAAACAAACATTTACCACAAGTTTCTGTTTTCTGCCCTTAAGCCAATTTTTTTATCCAATTGGACACTGACCTCCTATTCCATAAGCCTCAATTTTGTTAACTAGCCTTTTATGTGGTACTTTCTCAAATGCTTTCTTAAAATCCATCTCAACAACATCCACCACATTTCCTTCATCAACCTTCTCTGTTACTTCATCAAAAAATTCATTTAGGTTAGTCAGCATGATCTCCCTTTTACAAATCTATGCTGGCTATCCTTAATTAACGCAAACTTCTCCAAGTTGATTTTTTCCTGGATTATCATTTTTAAAACCTTACCCACCACTGATGTTAAACTAACTGGCCTGTAGTTGCTAGGACTAAACTTACACCTTTTCTTGAATAAGGGTGTCACATTTGCCACTCACCAATCCTCTCGCACGTCCCCATATCCAGGGAAAATTGGAAGATTATGGAAAACCCTTCTGCTATCTCCATCCCCACTTCCTTTAGCAACTTGGTATGCCAGCCATCTGGACCAGATGACTTATCTACCCTAAGCATGCCACTACATCATATTTCCATACTGCTATTTGTGCTTGTAGCTCACCAACCTTATTTACCACACTTTGTGCGTTTACATAAAGGCATTGTAATCCTGTCTTTGTATTCCTCGTAGTCCTTCTCAGTCCGCTCGTATCGAATATGGAACTACTCCCCCAATTTTTACCCTATCCATTGCCTCTACTATCTCCGCTTCTACTGATATTTTGTCAGATTCCTCTTCCTTAGTAAACACTGACACAAAGTAATCATTAAGTATTTTAGTCTTGCCCTGCGCCTCTATGCATATACTACCCTCTTTGTCTCCAATAAGCTCCGCTCCACCTCTTATCACCCACTTAGTATTTTCCTGCCGGTAGAATATTTTTGGGTTCCTTTTTATCTTGACTGCCATTCTATTCTCATGTTTTCGCTTTGCCAGTCTTATTTTCCTCTTCGCCTTCCCTCTCAACTTATTGTATTTGGGCTGGTCCTCCACTTGAAATTTTCTTACCTTTCACCCTTGTTGGAATGTACCTAGCCTGTACCTGAAGCATCTCTTCCATAAAAGATAACCCATTGTTCTGATACAAGTTTTCCTGTCAGATTTGCTCCTCTATCTCTCTTTCACTATTTGAGGGCCTATAGAATACCCCCAGTTGCGTGATCATACCCTTTTTGCTTCTCAGCTGTAACCAAATGGATTCTGTCCGTGCCTCTTCAAGGACATCCTCCCTTTCCACTGTCTTCCCTAATTAGTACTGCCACCCACCTCCTTTTACTCTTTCTCTACCTTTTCTGAATATTTTATATCCTTGGTATATGAAGCGGCCAGTCCTCACCATTTTTAAGCCACATTTCCGTTTTTGCCGCTACATCATATTCCCATACTGCTATTTGTGCTTGTAGCTCACCCACCTTATTTACCACACTTTGTGCATTTACACAAAAGCATTGTAATCCTGTCTTTGTATTCCTCATAGACCTTCTCAGTCCACTCCTATCTAACATGGAATTACTCCCTTCTCTAGTACTGTCCAACACTCCCACATTATGCACCTTATTCCTCTTTTCTACTTCCACATGCTGGTGTCCATCCTCCTTTCAATCTATTGGGAGGGTTTTAGAATTCAGCAAAGGATGACCAAGAAATTGATAAAGAGAAAATAGAGTGAGAGTAAACTGGCAAGATACATAAAAAACATTTATAAAAGCATCTACAGGCACGTAAAAAGGAAAAGACTAACAAAAGTAAACATAGATCTCTCAGAGGTAGAAACAGGAAGAAAAATTATACTGGGGAATAAGGAAATGGCAGAGACTTTAAACAAATACTCGATGATAGAAAACATAAAAATATCCAAAATTTGTGGGAAATAAAGGTATAGTGACAATGAGGAACTTAAAGAAATTAGAATTAGTAAAGAAATAGTACTGGAGAAATAAATGAGACTAAAAGCCGACAAATCCCCTGGCCCTGATGGTTTACGTCGTAGGGTTTTAAAGAGGTGCTACAGAGTTAGTGAACGTATTGGTTTTAATCTTCCAGAATTCCCTATATTCTAGAACAGTCTCCATGGATTGAAAGGTAGCAAATATAACTGCAATGTTCAAGAAAGGAGGGAAGAGAAAACAAGGAATTATAGGCCAGTTAGCCTGACATCAGTAGTAGGGAATGTGCTAGAATCTATAATTAGTAATGTGATTACAGGGCACTTAGAAAATCATAATATGATTGAGCAGAGTCAACAAGAATTCATGAAAGAGAAATCCTGTTTGACCAATCGATTACATTTTTTTGAGGTTGGAATGAGCAGGGTAGATAAGCAGTCACCAGTAGATGCAGTATATTTCAATAAGGTGCCACAAATGTGGTTAATATACAAAATTGGGGCTCATGGGATTAGGAGTAATATGTTAGCATGGATTGAGGATTAGTTAACAGACAGAAAACAGAGCAGGAATAAACACTAAAATAAAAGCAAAATACTGCGGATGCTGGAAATCTGAAATAAAAACAAGAAATGCTGGAAATACTCAGCAGATCTGGCAGCATCTGTGGAGAGAGAAGCAGAGTTAACGCTTCAGTTCAGTGACCCTTCTTCAGAACTGGCAAATATTAGAAATGTAAAAGGTTATATGCAAGTAAAGCGGGGGTGGGGCAAGAGATAACAAAGGAGAAGGTGTAGATAGGACAAGGTCACAGAATAGCAGACCAGAAGGTCTTGGAGCAAAGGCAAATAATTTGTTAATGGTGTGTTGAAAGACAAAGCATTAGTACAGATAGGGTGTTAACGGACTGAAAATTGAACAGCCGCAAGTACAAACATGAAAAAAAACAATTGAACAAACTAAGATGAAATAAAATAAAATAAACACAAAAAATATATAAAAAAAGGAAAAAGAAAAAAATAAGTAAAAAGAAAAGTATCATGGGGGGCCCGTCATGCTCTGAAATTATTGAACTCGATGTTCAGTCCGGCAGGTTGTAGTGTGCCTAATCGGTAAATGAGATGCTGTTCCTCGAGCTTGTGTTGATGTTCACTGGGAAACTGCAGCAATCCCAGGACAGAGATGTGAGCATGAGAGCAGGGGGGGTGTTGAAATGGCTAGCGACCGGAAGCTCGGGGTCCTGTTTGCGGACCGAGTGGAGGTGTTCCGCAAAACGGTCACCCAGTCTGTGTTTGGTCTCCCCAATGTAGAGGAGACCACATTGTGAGCAGCGAATACGGTATACTACATTGAAAGAAGTACAAGTAAATCGCTGCTTCACCTGAAAGGAGTGTTTGGGGCCTGGTATAGTGAGGAGAGAGGAGGTAAATGGGCAGGTACTACACCTCCTGCGATTGCAGGGGAAGGTGCCGTGGGACGAGGTGGTGGGGGTAATGGAGGAGTGAACTAAGGTGTCACGGAGGGAACGATCCCTTCGGAATGCTGACAGGGGAAGGGAGGGGAAGATGTGTTTGGTAGTGGCATCACGCTGGAGGTGGCGGAAATGGTGGAGGATGATCCTTTGGATATGGAGGCTGATGGGGTGGAAAGTGAGGACAAGTGGAACCCTGTCGTGGTTCTGAGAGGGAGGGGAAGGGGTGAGGGTAGAGGTGCGGGAAATGGGCTGGACACGGTTGAGGGCCCTGTCAACCACAGTAGAGGGGAATCCTTGGTTGAGGAAAAAGGAGGTCATATCAGAAGCACTGTCATGGAAGGTAGCATCATCAGAGCAGATGCGTCGGAGACGGAGAAACTGAGAGAATGGAATGGAGTCCTTACAGGAGGCAGGGTGTGAAGAAGGGTAGTCAAGGTAGCTGTGGGAGTCTGTCGGCTTATAATGGATATTACACGACAGCCTATACCCAGAGATGGAGATAGAGAAGTCGAGGAAGGGAAGGGAAGTGTCGGAGATGGATGATCCTAGGAATAAACAGGTCATTTTCAGGTGGCAGAGTGTAGCTAGTGGGATAGGGCAAGGATCAGTTCTTGGGCCTCAGCTATTTACAATCTATATCAATGACTTAAATGAGGGGACCTTGTGTAATGTATCCAACTTTGCTGATGATACAAAGTTAGGTGGGAAAGTAAACTGTGAGGAGGACACACAGAGAATTAGACTGTTAACTGAGTGGGCAAGAATGTGGCAGTTGGAATAATATGTGGAGAAGTGTGAAGTTAGCCACTTTGGTAGGAACAACGGACAGCAGAATATTTTTAAATGGTAACAGACTGGGAAATTCAGAGGGACCTGGGTGTCCTTGTACAGACATTTAACATGCAAATGCAGCAAGCAACTTGGAAAAAAATGGCATGTTAGCCTTTATCTAAATAAAAAAAATTTTAAAAAGAAACTGTCAGCGCTTGCAGTCATTACTCCACTGAATCTGGCAGCAACTTCAGGAGTTTTCACGTGCGCAGAATAACACGAAAATCCTGAAGTTGCTGTCAGTGATTCTACACTCCTCCAGAGGGTACACTGTTCAGGTCCCCCAGAGTGCAATCCAAATCCCTAAGCAATCAAAGAGGTGGAAAAAAACTTCCACTTACAGTGTTAGTCTCATTGTAAAACCCTTGAGAAAAGTTACACCTTGTTGAATGAGGTGTAACTGGGTTTTCAACAACATACTAACTTCATAATTACTGCTAAACACTCTCACTGGCCTGGAAAAGCTAATTTTCTATTTGTGGAATGTCAAATTTCTCCAATCATAATCAGTTATTTTATTATTTGAAATTCTACATTAAGAGTGAAGGATACAGTGTTTTTAACTTTCTGGTTTACTGTCTGAGAATATTTCAATGTGATTGGCTGCTTACCCTGCTTAATTACATCACTGTTGTTGCACATTTGGAGATCCTCTTGACTTGGCACCAGATTTAAATAATAGTTGGGAAAGGGGAAGTTCGTGCCAGAGATCGCTATGTCTTTTTGGACTGCTTTCTTCGGATCAGAGACAAGCATCGTTGCTTCGCTGTTGACCACAAAATCTAGCCCATGTAATACTATTTTATTTTGAGCCAAACAAGATGTGATAGATAGGGGGGAAATATGTTCACATAGAGCCGCTTCAAGCAGTGCTACACAGACTTCTGTCAGCTTTCTTCAATGATATCAATGGGTTTGCTGCAGGTGATGGCCCATGGTGCTGTCTGCTCCCAGGGAATCAAACTAAGTCTGCGTAGTACCAATTCAAGTGGCACTTCATGAACAAATTTTTCCCCCATAGCATTTGGCAGAAAAAGTCCAACAAAAAGTAAGCACTACACTTACAGGAAGTGGATTACAGGAATTGCATCCTATAAGTGAGATTTTTTAGTATATTATAGATATAGATAAAACAATGAATTAATTCATTAGTCAAACCCTCTCTTATTATCTGACCCTATTAGATTGCTCATCTAATGTCCCAGCATTACACAAGACTATACAGTTGAAGTAGTAATGATAAACATAATAGTAAACAGGAAAGTACTGTCTATGAGGGGCCAAGATAGAGTAGACAGGAGGGACCTGTTTTCCCTGGCAGGGAGGACAGTTATCAGATTTAAGGTGATTGGTAGAAGGATTAGAGGGGATATGAGGAATAACTTCTTCACCCAGAGGGTGGTGGGTGTCTAGAATTCACTGCCAGGAATGTTGGTGGAGGCAGAAACCCTCAATTCGTTTAAAAGGTACCTGGACATATACCTGAAGTGCTGTAACCTGCAAGGCTATGGACCAGGTGCTGGAAAGTGGGATTAGATTGGGCGGCTAGTTTTTTCAGCTGGCACAGACACAATGGGCTGAATGGCCTCCTTCTGTGCCATAATCTTTCTATGGTTCTATGTGAGTTGGTCACAATTCCTTTTCAAAGTGCATTGGGTACTTCCTTATCAGGATCAAATTGAAATTAAAAGTGTCAGCATTTACCTACAGTACATATTGCACCTTTAGGTGGCACCGTGATAAGCTATTTCACTGTTAAATGTCACATAGAATCAAACGCAAAAGCAAGACCAGATACTGTATGTTGGTTGCAGTGAGTCTGTATAGCGTCACACCCTGGACGCCCAATGGCTTTGCGATAGACTCCTCTTTCCAACTGCATGTCTCAAAGTAGTTAAAAGTGGGTTCAAGCAAACAAATATAAGTTAAGGTTTTTGATTGAAATTTCCGCTTTTCCAACATTCGTGCAACATAATGTGCGCGCCAGAATTGTTTTAGTCATGATACCTAATTTTTCAAAATGCCAAGCAACAAATATGCATCCTTCCAGAGCCACGTGTCCCAATGTAAATACTCATGGCTGATTAAATATCTGATTAGTGTGCCACTTCCCAGTTCCGGAATTGCACAGCCAGCAAACATTAGATCACCTCTCCCCACTGCCACCCACACTCTGAACCTTTGCCTTCCTTCCTGCACCCCCATGCCCGAGCTTATACCATCCATTCACCACCTCCCCACCCCCTGCCCTGAGCCTTTTACTTCTCTTCCCACCCCACAGTGTCACCAGCCTTCCCCTTCCCTGCCCCTCTTCGTGGCTTTGTCATCTCTTCCGCTGATCACTTGTAAACCACAGAATTGTTACAATGCAGAAGGAGGCTATTCATCCCATCGTGTCCACACCAGCTCTCTGAAAGAGCAATTCACTCAGTTCCGTTCCCCGCCTTCTCCCCATAACCCTGCACATTCTTCCTTTTCAGATAACAGTCTAATTCCCTTTTGAATGCTTCATCTGAACCTGCCACCATCACACTCTCAGGCAGTGCATTCCAGACCTTTTGCTTCTCTTAGCAAATACATTAAATCCATGCCCTTTCATTCTTGATCCTTTCACAAATGGGAACAGTTTCTCTCTATCTACTTTGTCCAGACCCCTCATGATTTTGAATAACTCTATCAAATCACCTCTTAGCCTTCTCTTCAAGGAAAACAGTTCTAACTTCTCCAATCTATCTTCATAACTGAAGTTCCTTATCCCTGGAACCATTCTCGTGAATCTTTTCTGTACTTTCTCCAATGCCCTCACGTCTTTCCTAAAGTGCGGCGCGCAGAACTGGGCGCAATACTCCAGGTGAGGTCGAACTAGTATCTTATATAAGTTCAACATAACTTCCTTGCTCATGTACCCTATGCCCCTATTAATAAAGCCCAGGATACTGTATGCTTTATTAACCGCTCTCTCAACCTGTCCTACCACCTTCAATGACATATGCACATATACACCCAGGTCCCTCTGCTCTTGCACCCCCTTCAGATTTGTACCCTTTATTTTATATTGCCTCTCCATGTTCTTCTTACCAAAATGAATTGCTTCATATTTCTCTGCATTGAACTTCATCTGCCACCTCTCTGCCCATTCCACCAACTTGTCTATGTCCTTTTGAAGTTCTACACTACCCTCCTCACAGTTCACAATCCTTCCAAGTTTCGTATCATTTTGAAATTGGGCCCTGTACACCAAGGTCTAGGTCATTAATATATATCAGGAAAAGTAAGGGTCCCAACACTGACCCCTGGGGAACTCCACTACAAACCTTCCTCCAGCCTGAAAAACATCCCTTAACCACTACTCTTTGTTTCCTGTCACTTAGCCAATTCCATATCCATGTTGCTACCATCCCTTTTATTCCATGAGCTATAACGTTGCTCACAAGTCTGTTGTGCGGCACTGTATCAAACGCCTTTTGAAAGTCCATATACACCATATCAGCAGCATTGGCCTCATCAACCCTCTCTGTTACCTCCTCAAAAAACTCCAGCAAGTTAGTGAAACATGATTTTCCCTTAGGAAATCCATGCTGGCTTTCCTTAATTAGCCCGCATTTGTCCATGTTTTGTCCCAAATAATTTTTCTAGAAGTTTCCCCACCACCGAAGTTAAACTGACTGGCCTGTAGTTGCTGGGCTTATCTTTACACTCTTTTTTGAACAAGGGTGTAACGTCATTTGCAATTCTCCAGTCTTCTGGCACACCCATGAGTCTAAGAAAGACTGAAAAATTATGGCTGGTGCCTCTGCAATTTCCATCCTCACTTCCCTCAGTATCCTTGGATGCATTTCATTCAGTCCTGGTGTTTTATCCACTTTAAATACAGACAGCCTATCTAATACATCCTCTTAATTGATTTTAAACCGTTCTACTGTCTGAGTTACCTCCTCATTCATGCCTGCGTTGCATCTTCTTCCTTGGTAAAGACAGATGCAAAGTATTCATTTAATACCTCAGCAATGCCCTCTGCCTCCTTGTGTAAATCCCACTCCTCCTTTTACCACGTTTTACTATTTATATGTCTATAGAAAACTTTGGGATTCCCTTTAATGCCAGTTTCTTTTCATGATCTCTCTTTGCTTCTCTTATTTGCTTTTTCACTTCCCCTCTGGACCTTCTATATTCAGCCTGGTTTTCAACAGTATTTTCTACCTGGCATCTGTCATAAGCACACTTTTTAGAGTCATAGAGTTATACAGCACAGAAACGGGCCCTTCAGCCCATCGTGTCTGTGCCAACCATCAAGCACCTAACTATTCTAATCCCATTTTCCAGCACTTAGCCTGTAGCCTTGTATGATTTGGCATTTCAAGTGCTCATCTAGATGCTTCTTAAATCTTGTGAGGGTTCCTGCCTCTACCACCCCTTCAGGCAGTGTGTTCCAGATTCCAACCACCCTCTGGGTAAAACTTTTTTTCCTCAAATCTCCTCTAAACCTCCTGCCCGTTACCTTAAATCTATGACCCCTGGTTATTGACACCTCCGCTAAGGGAAAAAGTTTCTTCCTATCTACCCCATCTCTGCCCCTCATAATTTTGTACACCTCGATCAGGTCTCCCCTCAGCCTTCTCTGCTCTACGGAAAACAACCCTAGCCTATCCAGTCTCTCTTCATAGCTGAAATGCTCCAGCCCAGGCAACATCCCAGTGATTTTCCTCTGCAACCTCTCCAGTGCAATCACATCTTTCCTATAGTGTGGTGCCCAGAACTGTACACAGTACTCCAGCTGTGGCCTAACTAGCATTTTATACAGCTCCATCATAACCTCCCTGCTCTTATATCCTATGCCTTGGCTAATAAAGGCAAGTATCCCATATGCCTTCCTAACCACCTTATCTACCTGTGCTGCTACCTTCAGTGATCTATGGACAAGTACACCAAGGTCCCTCTGACCTTCTGTACTTACTAGGGTCGTGCCACCCATTGTATATCCCCTTGCCTTGTTAGTCCTCCCAATATGCATCACCTCACATTTCTCAGGATTAAATTCCATTTGCCACTGCTCTGCCCATCTAACCAGCCCATCTATATCGTCCTATAATCTAAAGCTTTCCTCCTCACTATTTACGACACCACCAATTTTCGTGTTATCTGTGAACTTACTGATCATACCTCCTATATTCACGTCTGAATCATTAACGTACACTACAAACAGCAAGGGTCCCAGCACCGATCCCTGCGGTACCCCACTGGTCACAGGCTTCCAATCGCATAAACAACCTTCGACCATCCCCCTCTGCCTCTTTCCACTAAGCCAATTTTGGATCCAATTTGCCAAATTACCCTGGATCCCATGGGCTCTTACCTTCTTGACTAATCTCCCATGCGGGATCTTATCAAGAGCCTTACTGAAGTCCATGTAGACTACATCAACTGCTTTATCCTCATCTACACATCTAGTCACCTCCTCGAAAAATTCAATCAAGTTTGTTAGACACGATCTCCCCCTGACAAAGCCATGCTGACTATCCCTGATTAATCCCTGCCTCTCCAAGTGGAGATTAATTCTGTCTCTCAGAGTTTTTTCCAATAGTTTCCCTACCACTGATGTTAGACTCACTGGCATGTAATTACCTGGTTTATCCCTGCCACCCTTCTTGAATAATGGTACCACATTCGCTTTCCTCCAGTGCTCTGACACCTTTCCTGTGGCCAGAGAGGATTTGAAAATTTGTGTCAGAGCCCCTGCTATCTCCTCCCTTGCCTCACATAACAGCCTGGGGTACATCTCATCTGGGCCTGGGGAATTATCCACCTTTAAGCCCGCTAAAACCACTAATACCTCCTCCCTTTCAATACTAATTTGTTTGGGTATATCACAATCCCCCTCCCTGATCACTACACCTACATCGTCCTTCTCCATAGTGAACACAGATGAAAAGTAATCTTTTAAAACCTACCTACGTCCTCCAGCTCCACACACACATTGCCACTTTGGTCACTAATGGGCCCTACTCTTTCCCTGGTTATCCTCTTACCCTTCATATACTTATAAAACACCTTGGGATTTTCCTTTATCTTTCCCACCAGTGTTTTTTCATGCTCCCTCTTCGCTCTCCTAATTACTTTTTTTCAGTACCCCCCTTCACTTTCCAGGGCCCTCTAGAAATCCAATCTACTCCTCCAAGGCCTCCGCTGTTTTCAGCCCTCTGAATCCACCATAAGCCTCCTTTTTTTTGCTTATCCAATCCTCTATATCCCTTGACATCCAGGGTTCCCTGGACTTGTTGGTCCTACCCTTCACCTTTATGGGAACATGTTGGCACTGACTCTCACTATTTCCTTTTTGAATGACTCCCACTCGTCTGATGTAGACTTTCCTACAAGTAGCTGCCCACAGTCTATTTTGGCCAGATCCTGTTTTATCATATTGAAATCAGCCTTCCCCCAATTCAGTACTTTTATTTTGAGTCCATCTTTGTCCTTTTCCATAACTAACTTAAATCTTACAGAGTTATGGTCACTAACCCCGAAATGCTCCCCCACTGACACTTCTACCACTTGTCCGGTTTCATTCCCTAGGATTAAGTCCAGTACCATCCCTTCTCTTGTAGGACTTTCTAAGTGCGAGCTCAAAAAGCTCTCCTGTATGCACTTTAAGAATTCCACTCCCTTTAAGCCTTTTGTACTAAGACTATCCCAGTTAATATTGGGGAAGTTGAAATCCCCTACTATTATTACCCTATTATTTTTATACCTCACTGAGATTTTTGGCTCAGTGTATAGATTGGGCCACGCTCAGGGAGTGAAATGGCATCAGGCCTGAAATATTCTGTGCAGGAGCACATAAGGAGCTGGCGCTGCTATTTAATGGGGTACTGCAACATTTGGGATTGGTTATTTTTGGTAGGTGATGTATGTTCATGGAAATTATAGTATGGCTTCAGATGGAGGTAGGCCCAAGCAAAAAGTGAGGTTAGCCCCCTTTCAGGTTCTACCTTACAGGTTTTACTGGAAGAAATGCAGCAAAGGACAGAAAAGATCTTCCAGAAAGCACAGCTTTTTTGTTTGCCTGGCAAGAGATCGCACAAGTTAATATCATTTCCCACACCCAGAGCTACTCAAATGAAAAATGAAATTTTCTACCTTAGTTTGCCAAAATAGGAGTTCACTGTATTCATCTGCACCAACTGCAGGGGCATGGCATGTCTGAAAAAAAGGTTTTGATGTCAACTATGCCTGACTCTTAGCTTCTTTCAGATGCCAGCCCATAATGTTAGATGGTACATCTTCCATCTGCTAAGGAAACCACCAACTGATATTGTTTACCAATAAGAAAACTGTGCTCATTAATGTAGCTTTCATCAATTTCCTGATGATGGTTGAACACTCACTGATTCATACTCATGACTCATTGGATTGCAGAATGGCAATGCATGGCAATGTCTGTATTCTACAGACTTCCAACAATTCATCATTTTGTATCTGCACGAAAAAACATCTTATAACAAGACAGTACAAAACCAGCTTTTTTTTTATTTGTTCGTGGGATGTGGGCATTGCTGGCTAGGCCAGCATTTATTATCCATCCCTAATTGCCCTTGAACTGAATGGCTTGCTAGGCCATTTCAGAGGGCATTTTTTAAGAGTCAACCGCATTGCTGTGGGTCTGGAGTCACATGTAGGCCAGACCAGGTAAGGATGGCAGATTTCCTCCCTAAAGGACATTAGTGAACCAGATGGGTTTTTACAACAAATCAACATGGTTGCATGGCACCATTCGACTGGCTTGTTTTTTTTCAATTCCAGATTTACAAATTGAATTCAAATTTCACCATCTGCCATGATGGGATTCAAAACCATGTCTCCAGAACACTAGCCTGGACCTCTGGACTACTAATCCAGCGACATTACCACTACACCACCACCTCCCCTGGGAACTTATGAATATTAGATCCTGAAGCTGGTTGGAGAAATTGACCCTCATGGGCCCAGAGTCTGTATAGAAAGTGGTATTTGGGGTTTTAACGTCCCAATTCAATTTGTAGTCAATTGATAGAGACACTCTGCTCCATTCAACCTCCCACGCAGTTGACAGACATTTTCTCCTCTTTTAACCTACCCAGTACATGTTGGAGCTCCATCCCCTTCAAACCAGTTCAAGCTGGTACTATTCTTCTGTCCTTCCCCACTGTCTCTCTTTCTCTTTCACTCCACCCCCACCCCATTCTCTTTTCTTCTCCCTCTTTCTCTTTCTCCTTCTCCCTCCTCCACCCACCACCACCCCACCTCCAAATTCAAGCCTGGAGCTCTCCTTTACATGTCAGGTTTGGGTCTGTAATAGTATTCTCACCTCTGAATCGGAAAATCACAGATTCAAGCCCCACTCTAGAAACTTGAGCATATAATGGTGATGGTGTAGGAGGGAGGGTTTTGGTTTCCTGGATAATTGGGGCTCTTTCTGGGTAGGTGGGACCTCTACAAACAGGATGGTCTTCACCTGAACCAGAGGGGTACCAATATCCTTGGGGGGAGATTTGTTAGTGCTCTTCGGGGGGGTTTAAACTAAATCAGCAGGGGAATGGGAACCTAAATTGTAGTTCCAGTGTACAGGCTGTTGAGAGTAGTGAGGTAGGGGATAAGGTTACAGGGACGCAAGAGGGCACTGGCAAGCAAGAACTTGGTTTAAAGTGTGTCTACTTCAACGCCAGGAGCATCCGGAATAAGGTGGGTGAGCTTGCAGCATGGGTTGGTACCTGGGATCCTGATGTTGTGGCCATTTCAGAGACATGGGTAGAGCAGGGGCAGGAATGGATGTTGCAGGTTCCGGGATTTAGATGTTTCAGTAAGAACAGAGAAGAGGGTAAAAGAGGGGGGGGGTGTGGCATTGTTAATCAAGGAAAGTATTACAGCGGCAGAAAGGACGTTTGAGGACTCGTCTACTGAGGTAGTATGGGCCGAGGTTAGAAACAGGAGAGGAGAGGTCACCCTGTTGGGAGTTTTCTATAGACCTCCGAATAGTTCCAGAGATGTAGAGGAAAGGATAGCGAAGATGATTCTCGACAGGAGCGAGAGTAACAGGGTAGTGGTTATGGGGGACTTTAACTTTCCAAATATTGACTGGAAATACTATAGTTCGAGTACTTTAGATGGGTCTGTTTTTGTCCAGTGTGTGCAGGAGGGTTTTCTGACACAGTATGTGGAAAGGCCAACCAGGGGCGATGCCACATTGGATTTGGTACTGGGTAATGAACCCGGCCAGGTGTTCGATTTAGATGTAGGTGAGCACTTTGGCGATAGTGATCACAATTCAGTTAGGTTTACCTTAGCGATGGGCAGGGACAGGTATATACCGCAGGGCAAGAATTATAGCTGGGGGAAAGGAAATTATGACGCGATTAGGCAAGATTTAGGATGTGTAGGATGGGGAAGGAAACTGCAGGGGATGGGCACAAACGAAATGTGGAGCTTATTCAAGGAGCAGCTAATGCGTGTCCTTGATAAGTATGTACCTGTCAGGCAGGGAGGAAGTTGTCGAGCGAGGGAGCCGTGGTTTACTCAAGAAGTTGAAGCGCTTGTCAAGAGGAAGAGGGCGGCTTATGTTAGGATGAGACGTGAAGGCTCAGTTAGGGCGCTTGAGAGTTACAAGCTAGCCAGGAAGGATCTAAAGGGAGGGCTAAGAAGAGCAAGGAGAGGACACGAGAAGTCATTGGCGGATAGGATCAAAGAAAACCCTAAGGCTTTCTATAGGTATATCAGGAATAAACGAATGATAAGAGTTAGAACAGGGCCAATCAAGGATAGTAGTGGGAAGTTGTGTGCGGAATCAGAGGAGATAGGGGAAGCGTTAAATGAATATTTTTCGTCAGTATTTACAGTAGAGAAAGAAAATGTTGCCGAGGAGATTACTGAGATACAGCCTACTAGGCTAGATGGGATTGAGATTCACAAGGAGGAGGTGTTAGCAATTTTGGAAAGAGTGAAAATAGATAAGTCCCCTGGGCCAGATGGGATTTATCCTAGGATTCTCTGGGAAGCCAGGGAGGAGATTGCAGAGCCGTTGTTGTTGATCTTTATGTCGTCATTGTCGACAGGAGTAGTGCCGGAGGACTGGAGGATAGCAAATGTTGTCCCCTTGTTCAAGAAGGGGAGTAGAGACAGCCCTGGTAATTATAGACCTGTGAGCCTTACTTCGGTTGTGGGTAAAATGTTGGAAAAGTTTATAAGAGACAGGATTTATAATCATCTTGAAAAGAATAAGTTCATTTGCGATAGTCAGCACGGTTTTGTGAAAGGTAGGTCGTGCCTCACAAACCTTATTGAGTTTTTCGAGAAGGTGACCAAACAGGTGGATGAGGGTAAAGCCGTGGATGTGGTGTATATGGATTTCAGTAAGGCGTTTGATAAGGTTCCCCACGGTAGGCTATTGCAGAAAATACGGAAGTATGGGGTTGAAGGTGATTTAGAGCTTTGGATCAGAAATTGGCTAGCTGAAAGAAGACAGAGGGTGGTGGTTGATGGCAAATGTTCATCCTGGAGTTTAGTTACTAGTGGTGTACCGCAAGGTTCTGTTTTGGGGCCACTGCTGTTTGTCATTTTTATAAACGACCTGGATGAGGGTGTAGAAGGGTGGGTTAGTAAATTTGCGGATGACACGAAGGTCGGTGGAGTTGTGGATAGTGTCGAAGGGTGTTGTAGGGTACAGAGGGACATAGATAGGCTGCAGAGCTGGGCTGAGAGATGGCAAATGGAGTTTAATGCGGAGAAGTGTGAGGTGATTCACTTTGGAAGGAGTAACAGCAATGCAGAGTACTGGGCTAATGGGAAGATTCTTGGTAGTGTAGATGAGCAGAGAGATCTTGGTATCCAGGTACATAAATCCCTGAAAGTTGCTACCCAGGTTAATAGGGCTGTTAAGAAGGCATATGGTGTGTTAGCTTTTATTAGTAGGGGGATCGAGTTTCGGAGCCACGAGGTCATGATGCAGCTGTACAAAACTCTGGTGAGGCCGCACCTTGAGTATTGCGTGCAGTTCTGGTCACCGCATTATAGGAAGGATGTGGAAGCTTTGGAAAGGGTGCAGAGGAGATTTACTAGGATGTTGCCTGGTATGGAAGGAAGGTCTTACGAGGAAAGGCTGAGGGACTTGGGGTTGTTTTCGTTAGAGAGGAGGAGGAGGAGAGGTGACTTAATAGAGACATACAAGATAATCAGAGGGTTAGATAGGGTGGATAGTGAGAGTCTTTTTCCTCGGATGAGGATGGCAAACACGAGGGGACATAGCTTTAAGTTGAGGGGTGAAAGATATAGGACAGATGTCAGAGGTAGTTTCTTTACGCAGAGAGTAGTAGGGGCATGGAACGCCCTGCCTGCAACAGTAGTAGACTCGCCAACTTTAAGGGCATTTAAGTGGTCATTGGATAGACATATGGATGTAAATGGAATAGTGTAGGTCAGATGATCGGCGCAACATCGAGGGCCGAAGGGCCTGTACTGCGCTGTAATATTCTAATTCTAATCCTAATTGTCACCTTACTGCAGTAATGAGGGAGTAGCACACTGTTGAAGACCCCATCTGTTGGCTCCAGTCCACATAAGACATATTTCAGAGTGTGAAGAACTGTAGGAGAGTTCTTCTGGTGTTCTATTCAACATTTGTCCCTCAACCAATGTCACTAAATCAAATTGTCTGGTAATTTATCTCATTGCTGTTTGTGGAACCTTGCGATGCAGAAACTGTCTGCCACATTTGCCTGCATTACAATTGTGACTTCACTTCAAAAGCACTTCATTTGCTGTGAAGCATTTTGGGGATGTCCCTGAAGCCATAAAAGATGTTTTACCCCAAAGTGTTACTTCCAGCTTCATTCCCCTTCTCCCATCCCCCAAAATCGCAAGGGGCTTTTCCATTCTTCTGCCCCAAAAGTGCTTCTCCCAACTCTTCCTGCCTCTAAAATGCTGCCTGTGTCAAATCTAGGTGTTGACATTTATAATCATTAACAAATATTTCACACAGGACAGTAGCAAGCAGTGTACTGGCAACCTAACTCATTAAAAGGAGAACACTGATGCCAGCATTGTAATTTTTGTGCTGCTTCTATTTTCATAGGTGTTCCTAAAGAATCAGCAATCAAGTACATAGATGATGAAAATCAAGCAAACTGCACCCTCAAATCCATCTACCAATGACCAGCGATCAACATTAACTTCAGAGAAATTAGAGAGTGAGAGAGCACCAGAGTAGCATAGAACATAAGAAGATGGCAGCAGAGCTGTAAGAATGTGCTGCGTGGGGGACCAGTTTGCATCTATCCTCAGCTGCTGAGGCCATGTACTGGTACACCAAAGGGTTTGCATTAAAAAATTCCTCTTTATGAACATTATCACTAATATGAATTCATTTGCATATGCAAAGTGTCCTGCCAGCTATGCCATGGAGGAGTCCACCAGTCACATCTGTGCATGGTCTTAAATGACCACAGAATTTTAGATTACCCTCTACAGACATCTCCAACAGAGTTCCCTTAACAGAGGTCCTAAGCACAGCTGTGGGATCACTATGGAATGTTCTGACTGAGGCATTGAGGACCTTAGGCTCAAGTGTACTGAAATATATGCTGTCTGGATTCACCATGCTGGACAGAACCATAAATCCGAACTGTACAGACCTTAATAAAGCCAGAAAGACTGTTGTATTTCTAATGCTTGGAAATAAATGCACAGTTAATACAGTGGCCTTGGACTGCACTCTACAAGAAGCTATTTTGGCTAATGTAAACATTTTGGACAATTGAATTAAGAGAAATCTGAGATAGGCATTCACATTCATTGCTGCCAACAGGTCTGATCCAACATTGTAGGAGTAGACATGTATGAGGGAGTTGTCTTTTAGAGTGATATCCATGCCACCCAGCCACTCTACTCCAATGTCATAAACTAAGCCACAAGGCACCGAGACCAGGAAGCCATGACGGCTTTAAACATGGTATCAGCAGTTACACAGCCATTTCTGAATAATGCACAAGGAATCATGGGTCACCTCCATCTCAAAAAATATGAACTGACATTCAGCAATAGGCTACCTCCACTCCTTCTCCCACTGGGTAGAATCTAGGAATAGCACTAGATTAGATAGCAGAGGGTGCATCATATACCTTCATCAAGGAAAAGCATAAGGAAAAGGAATGTGAGTGCCAGATGCACTGGTTGACTTTCATTTAACTGTATCCCAAAAGCTCTCCTCTGGCAGGCAATAGTAAGAGAAAAATGAATGAATGAATGGATGGGTGATTAAAGGTAAGGATCTTTCTTTGCTAATTATAGTATGGGGCTGCTCAGAAGTTTTATTAGCCATGTTCTGAGATGGTATCCTGGTTCCCCAGAAGCTCTCCATCTATTTTGCCATGTTCTTAAAATAACGAAGATGCAGAAAATTACTGTGGAATAAAAGCATTGTGGCTGTTTCCAGCATACCTTGCAATTACCTGCATGATTTGGTTTCAATGGTCATAAACCAAATGAACATTGATGGAATGGCACAACTTTCTGTTCCTGAAAACCACAGCATTGCTAGTAGATGTCTGGATGACCACCTGGGTTCCACCAATGCGAACCTACACTCTTGAGAAACAAGCCACCCAGAAAGTGTTCACTCATAATGTTGGCATTGAAAAGGTTATGGAGTCATTTGCTCCAACAAACAAGGCACCAATGACCTGATTCCTAGTATGTGCTAAATTAGCAGGTCTTAGTTGTCAATAGTAGAAATGTAGTCCCTCTGGGTAAGGGAAATGGGAAATTGTTCCGAATTCCAGCTCCTGAAAATAAATTGGAAGTGCACATCTGTAAATGTCAGGTAATGTTAGAATGAAGCTCAGATATTGTGCTATCCCTTGTCAAATATCCCGCCAATATACACGGTCGAGATTTGCACATGAAATGGCCAGTTAGATGCCAGTGCCATGGTTGTACTGGAACAGCTTGGTTGAGGAATGGGTGGCTCGTTCTGCTACACAGGTTTTCTGCAATGCAACCTACTGTCAGACAGCCTTGACTGTGCCTGGTACAGATATCACAACTGGATACAATTCTTCACCTATGGTTTCAACAACACTTTATAATGTGCCAGTACTACTTGTTGGATATATTCTATGGATCTACTTAAATTTCCCCAACTTAATTTTCCTTAGCAACTACTGCTTTACATTGTGATTTTCAATGGCTGGTAATTACTACATCTAGATCATTTTCTGATACCTTATTTAATGTACACACTTGATTTTAAAATCATTTTTGCTATTTTGAGTAGCAAATTGAATTACCTTATATCTAATTCTAAATTGTGGAAGCCCCAGTGGGAAATTGGTCCTTGGAAGACTGCACACAATATTAGTAGTTCTGACAGCTCACTGTGAATCTTTAGTGAAATAAGTGCATTCCCCACAACCAGAGCAGAAAATACAAAGTGTGTGTGTGTGGGTGGACAGACCAAACGGCCCTATAGTGTTCGAATATACATACACCCGTAGTTAGACCTCAAAAATCCCATTCCCCATAAATCCGCAGATGTCACTGTCATAATAAATCATGCACTGAAATGTATTTTGATGTATTTAGATGGGTAATTAGTTTGACCTTACATAAATATGGTTAAAATTACAAGCCGGGCAAATTGGAAATCACTGAATTTAACCTGAACGAAAACACAACGAAGAAAGGAGAATAAAAAAGGAATCAAGAAAATGTACCATGTTGCTATGGCATACCGTTTCAGTATCTGGGATGACTACTTGACCACTTAAATTTGGCTACCACAGCCATATTTAAAATAAAAACCCGTATATATTTCTTACATATTAAATATTACTGTAACGCGTAAACCCGACATTTTTTTTTAAACATTTTCAATGGTCATATTCAGCAAACCAATCAAAGGATCACGACAGTATCTCCTAATCCATGGACCCATAATCAGTTTTCAGACCGCGGTTTTCCCCGTAGTCTACTGCTCATCCCGATTCTTCCATACACGATGCGCATATACCTGCACATTACACACAGCATGTACAACAAATATGTAGCTCATGTTGGTAAGTAAACTGCAATTTAAAATTAAACTTTTGGGGATAAAACTGAGATGAACATATTTCATAGATGCTGAACTACATGAACCCACGTGGTTAATAATTTAAACGGTATCAAGCCTACCGTTTAGCGATGCTCTACATCTTTGTAGATGCTCCCAAGGTCGCTGCAGAGAGGTGGCTGGCGTGCATTTCCCCCTCCATCCAAGATCATAACGAACCAGATTTGCAATTTTCACTTGGCAATCATATACTTTTGCGACTAACGCTCATTTTACATACACAGCATACAGCAGATTTTCCGTTTATTTTTCTGGATTTTAGCTTGCGAATAGTTTGTTAACACATTCTGCGTTTTATAGGTGTGTTCTCAGAATTGCTGCGATATCATGCGGCTCGCAGAAAAAGAACGTTCAACCGGAGTTAGGCTGTCAATCAAACCATTTATTAACCAAAGTCTTGCCCAACTCATGCAACGATTGGCGATTAAAAAGTAGCGTCATTCCAATGGAACTCCTCAATGGTTACTTTTAGTGTCATTTGAATGAGTTTTCACATCGCTTTCTAAAATATAGAATACGTTGGGCTTAATGTTTGTACGCTTTAAACTTGAATGTATTGATTATTGGTGAGGCACATTTTATTTTTAAGAAGGTGTATCAGAATTCAGACCTGATGCCCCGAAAGGCACCTGTTGCTAAGTCCCCTCGCCCTGATGAAATTTCAATCATTTGAGCGTATGTAAAGGGACGTAGATTTTGGATTATATTCATATGATAGTGGTCGCCTTAATCTGTGAAACTGACTTGCAGACATACATTTTTTCAAATGAACACTACTATTAAGAAGTAATTTACATTGTATTCCGATAAAATAGCGCAACTAATTTGCAACCCATGTCCACCAAATTGTTGGCGCTTTGTGCTCTCGCATGATAATGTTTCCATTCTAGAATTGTCATGAGGAACAACATAATCTTGTAACATATCCTTTAATTGTTTTTGGTAAAAATGTAAAGGTTTTTTCTTTCTTAAAATAGCAACATTGTTGGCCTATTGAAAGGAAAGCGAGTTGCAAAGAGCTCACGTATGTATAAAATGCCTTGCAGTTGCGAATGGAAGAGTGGAAAGGCGATTTCAGTCCATTTTGCCCCGGAGCTGAAAAACGGAATGCATAGTTCACTACCTATAATCTTTCATTGGTTTTCTCAACTGTTATTTTTGAAAGGTAATTTTAATAGGTGGCACCACAAGTAAAATCTCTTCGTGATAAATGGTCTACCAACTAAAATGTTTGCAATTTAATTTAAAGCAGGCTTGTTATCCTGTCAGTACCGAGTGAATACAGCTACACATTGCTGCCACCTGCAGCCTCACGTCGTTTCATGGGCTGCTATCGTGAGATATATATCAAATTATTAGTTCTGATACAGCTGCAGCAGCGCTGACATTGTGACTCCACCAGTTAAGATATGCTACTGCAAAGTATGTGGTTTATTTAAATTTGTATGACCCCATAAATACTTTTTATAATTTAAACTTGCTTCACACCTCAAATATTGTATAAGATAACTAATGTGTTTTATCTAAGATAAAAGGTCGGAAGCATATGTTATGTTTAAAAATAAACTCTGCAGTACTAATTTATGTCTCCCTTTGACAGATACTAATGGTGAAAGCACTGATTATGTCATTAAAACGCATTCAAGATCTCAACCTCTGTTATAAAATGGGGAAATCTAATTGAAACCTTTTTTAGTCTGATATGAAACTTTGCAGGATTCAGGGTCACCTGTGGGGGAACTGTAGCCTTACACAAGAATATGACCTGCCATTGGGCCAGGGAATAGTATGAAATTTAGGACAATACATTAGACATTCTAATGGTACAAGATATTGGTACCACCAAAATGCTGTAGGGACTGTTACGACCAGGTGAGAAAGATGTCTAGGAATCCCTCTCAGCCTTCACCTGGTCTTACCGTAACAGGGTTTTTAAAAAAAAAATACTGTCTTTAGCTCGCCTTTGGTGAATCCTTGTTCACTGCTTTCCAATTATAAGGCAAAGAAACCAGCACAAACAGGCTTTCTTAGGTTTAAAGAAAAGAAGGTTGAAATGTATTAAACTTGAACTTAAATTCTAATTCAATTGACACCTATGGATACACATGTCCACGCTAGCATACATATGTGATACATACATGCAAATAGAGATAGAAAAGAGCAGAAGAAAAATAAAGTGGAAAAGTTTGAGGCAATATCTGAAGAGTTTTTGTTACGGTTCTTTGAGCTCACTGTAGAGTCCTTGATTGTCGGTAGCTCTTGCTTTTTGTTGGGGCCCAGTATTATTCTTAAACGTTGTTCGCTGTAGGAGATTTTTCTCTCTTGGGGTTCATGTATCTTCAGAGGCTTGTGAGAAAGAGATGGGAGCAGACAGGAGAGATCTTCTCAGTCCAAGAGCAAACAGTCTTTCTCAGTTCAAACTCTCAGTGGCTAGTTCAAAAGGCCCCTGGAATGGCCAGTTAGTCATGTGACCAGCTGTTCTAACCAGTCCTGGCCTCTGTGGATTGCATCACCCCAGCAGGCCCTGGAATGTGCTTCCCCACCCCCTTACTGTCCGGTGATCAACATCCTTTGTGGGTTGAATGTGTCAGGGAATGGTCCTTTGTCTACACAAGCACCGTCTGTTAATATGCAAATGTCTTTTCCAGCCACAGCTGCTCTGTTTAACAAGTCATTTCCTCGCTCCAGTAACAGATTAAAATCAATGTTCATGGCAAAATTAATGCGCCTCATTCTTGGCAGGTGGGGGCCTAGCATGACACCTCCACACCCAGCGGAATGAAATGCAATTTGAGAAAAGCGCATTTCATTAAAAGGGTCTAAAGAAAATATAAGATACAGAAACAAAAACCATGCATTTCTCTCATTCATTCCCATTCAATCATAAATCCTAAAACTTATTACAGCCTGTCTTTTCTTGGTGCCAGTGCTGCTTTAATTTCCCCTTTTTTTGGCCTCCCAATAAACTCCCCGTTTTCCCATTTTCGTCACTGCCTAGGGTGTCTTTGATGGTTAGGTTTAATTAGCCCTGAGTTGGAATTAATTTTTTTTCAGGAGGGTCAGTAGTGGGCGGGTCTATCCTGAACTCTCAGTGCTTTTCTGAGTCGTGCAAAGGCTTTTGACTTTAGGGGGATGGGTGGTTCCTTTTCTCCTGACTGTGGGGGAGGATACTTTGCTAATCTCCCCTTTGTCCAAGAGGATAACCCTAACTGCAGGTATTTGTGCAGACTCTACTGCATTCCCCTGGGCCACTTCGACTAGGTGAGGCATCACTCTCATGGTTTCTCTGCCCCCTAGAGGTCTTTCTTTGCCTCTGCAGGTTCCTTTAAATGCTGTTAGCAACTCTGGTGGGGTGCTTCTTGTGCCTGCATTTACATAGAAAGATGTGGGGTCTAGCTTTTCACATTTTTCGGGGTTGGCTGACTGAACAGTAGGGGTTTTCATCTGGGATTCCTTCCGGACTTCCATTAACTCCCTCTTGGTCACTTTTTCCCCTTCCCTGTCTAACATTTTGCTAGCCTTGTGCCTGCCTGTCCCTTTTTGTTCTCAGCAGGGGTCCCTTACAGTTCACCAACCCTCTGTTGGTGACTCCTCCTAACACCGGTACAGGACTTAGGGCTGCAGGTTTCATTGTAGATTGGGGTTTCCCCTCAACCTGGCACATGTGACAACTCCTGCAGTACTCCACCACATTTTTGTGGAGTTTTGGCCAGTCAAACTGCTGTCTTATGCGGGCTTTGGTTTTTCCTATACCAGCATGTACAGCCACAGTCGTCTCATGCGCCTTTCTTAATGTTTCTCTGTGGCACCACTAACTGGTGAACTACTGTCCACTCCTTGCCCTCAGGGCTGTGAGAAGAAGTCCATTTTCTCATCAGTATCTTATTCTTGAAATAATAGCAGTCAAGGACACCCTCTTTACTTTCAGACTGGGCAGCCTGTGCTAACTCTCACAATACTGGGTCAGCTCGCTGAGCCTCAGCTAGGGAAAATCCATTTAACTCATTCCCTGAGTTTCCTAACTTTCCAAAGTAAGTCTCAGACAGACAGACCTGGTCATCTGCCTGCAGTGCTAATTCAATCTCCTCTGGGGGAGCTGGTTCCATCATGGCCTAATCCACTACACATTCAGGGAAACTGCAGGGGTCCATCTCCTGCCACAGCCCTGTCTCTCTGACCTCCTGCGATCTTTCTTTCATTACTTGGGGGGCTACCACCTTCACCCCCGCAAGATCATTACCTAGGAGCAGGTCAATCCCGTCCACAGGCAAACTAGGGACAACCCACACAGTTACCAGTCCCAAAACTAGGTCGCACTCCAGGTGCACCCAATATACAGGTACAGGGATACACTGTCCTCCAATACCATTCACCACCATTCTTGTGTTCACTCTACTCTCTGGGGGAAAGGTCAGGCCATTTCCCAGTAAAAGGGATCGAGTGGCCCCTGTGTCGCTGAGAATTACTATGGGCTTGCTTGCCCCACTCGAGGGGTATGGAGTTACTTTCCCTCCAGACACAAAACCTCGATAACTCTCAGGAACCCTATTAAATTTTCCTGCACTTGCAGCCCTAAGATTCTTGGGTCTCATTCTTACTGCAGTTAAAGCCACAACTTGCTCTGCTGTGCTTTCCATCAGGCTCCTGTCTTCACTGAGCTGGTGTGCCCTGATTATCCCTACAGGTTTTCCCTTTAGTTTCCAGCAGTCAGCTTTTAAAAGACCTGCCTTATTACAGTAGAAGCACACAGGTCTCCGAGTCTTACCCCTGCTCACCGCACCTGTTTTTGGCTAGAGGAGGATCCCCTGTGTCTCCTGCTTTTCTTTCTCTCCCAGGACTGCTTGGGCTCCTATTACCTTCCCACCCTTTGCACCCTTTGTCCTTTTCGGATTTGTGGGGGTGACTAGGAAAGGTTCTCCCCTGGGAAACCAACATATAAATGAAAGCAAACTAATTGGCCCGAACAGCCGCTTGTCGGACTCTTTGAACCCGCTGTTCCTCTACATGGGTCTGTATTGAGTGGGAGTTTTTAAATTCTTCTAACAGAACTACATTCCTGAGATTCTCATAGCTGAGCTGTACTTTAAGAGCCCTCAACCATTGGTCAAAAGCCAGCTGCTTACATCTTTCAAACTCCAGATAGGTTTGATTAGCTTGCTTCTTGAAGGTTCTAAACTTTTGGTGATAGGCTTCGGGTACTAATTCATGTGCCCCGAGGATAGCATTTTTGGTCAGCTCATAATCTGATGAACTCTCATCTGGCAATAGGGAATAACCTTATGGGCATTTCCAGTTAGCTTGCTTTGCAGTAAAAGAGGCCAGGTCTGAGCTGGCCATTTTGGCTGTGTTGCCAGTTTCTCAAAAGACACAAAAAATGCATTTACATCTTCCTCATTGAATTTTAGAATTAATGGAGCTAGTTTTAACAATTCTGTACCCAGCCCTGAATTGTGCTCCTCCATATTGGCCATGCTTTCACTGGGGTTAGTCTGTCGCCCCCTAGTTAACTCAGACTGCCTTAGTTCTCTTTTTTTGTATTCTTTCTGGAAGGTTCTTTCTCTCTCTCTCTCTCCTGCCTCTCTCTTTCTTTCTCTTGTCTTTCCTTTTCTTCAGTTTCCTTCTGGAAGGCTCTCTCTTTATTCCGCTCCTGCCTTTTTTCTCTAATTCAAGTTTCCTCTGTTCCAATTGTAGCTTTGCTAGCAGTACCCTGTCAGGATCTACTTCTAACACTGCTTCTGCTTCCTCAGATTCAAGGGAAAAATGGTTGGCCACTAGTCTTAGGAGTTCAGACTTCCTAGCCTTGCCACATACAGTGATCCCACACTGCTCAGCCATTTTCCTCATCTCCTCCATAGACAGTGCTTTTAACTTATCACAAGTTACTTCACCCTGACTTGGGGAGCTACTAGCTTCAGTTGCAGACATGTTAGTATTCAAGCACACACAAACCACAAGAAAATCTGTATTGAAATCTTACTTTTTTTCTGACTGGGAACAATTTGGCTTCCCAGTCCCAATTTCTCTTGTTTGTCTGTGGGTCAAATCCAGATGCTAGCACCCAAATTTCTGTTATGACCAGGTGAGAAAGGTGTCTTGGGGTCCCTCTCAGCCTTCACCTGGTCTTACCGTAACAGGGTTTTATTTTTAAACACACTGTGTTTTGAGCTCCCCCTTGGTGAATCCTTGTTCACCGCTTTCCAATTATAAGGCAAAGAAACCAGTACAAACAGGTTTTCTTAGGTTTAAAGAAAAGAAAGTTGAAATTTATTAAACTTGAACTTAAACTCTAAATCAGTTGATGCCTACGGATGCACGATGCTCCCATGCTAGCATGCATATGCGATACACACATGTAAGTAGAGACAGAAAAGAGCAGGAAAAAATAAAGTGGAAAAGTTTGGGGCATTCTCTGAAGAGTTTTTGTTACGGTTCTTAGATCTCACTGTAGAATCCTTGATTGTAGGTAGATCTTGCTTTTCGTTGGGGCCCAGTATTCTTCTTAAACCTTGTTCACTGTAGGAGACTTTTCTCTTTTGGGGTTCATGTGTCTTCAGTGGATTCGGAGGCTTGTGAGAAAGAGATGGGAGCAGACAGGAGAGATCTTCTCAGTCCAAGAGCAAACAGTCTTTCTCAGTTCAAACTCTCAGTGGCAAAAGACCTCTGGAACAGTCCTGTGACCAGCTGTTCCAACTAGTCCTGACCCCTGTGGATTGCATCACCCCTGCAGACCTTGGAATGCAGTTCCTCACTCCCTCATTGTCCGGTGATCAACATCCTTTGTGGGTCGAATGTGTCAGGGAATGGTCCTTTGTCTACACAAGCACCATCTGTTAATATGCAAATGTCTTTTCCAGCCACGGCTGATCTGTTTAACAAGTCATTTCCTCGCTCCAGTAACAGTTTAAAATCGATGTTCATGACAAAATTAATGTGCCTCATTCTTGGCAGGTGGGGGCGTAGCATGACAGTACATTGGAATGGTACAATCTGAATTTAAAACCATAGTTAGGTCCCCCAATCTCAGCTATCCCAGAACTAGATTCTGCTGAGTAGATTTTGGCACTTCCCATAAGAAAGGAAAGGAAAATAGACAAATTAACTTGGTAGTGTCTTGGGAAAAGCCCATCCATACATTCTTAGGCAGACCATATCGAGAATACTGCATTCAGTTTTGAGCACCCCTCTTCTGGAAGAATATATTAGCCTTCGGGGGACTGCAGCGTAAATTCACCAGAATGATACCGGGTCGTAGAGAGTTAAATTATGAGGACATGTTGCATAATTTTGGCTTCTAATCTCTTGAGCATAGGGGTAGAGGTGTGATCTGATCAAAGTGTTTAAAATGTTATAAGTATTGTTAAAGTAGAAACAGAGACACTATTTCCTCTGTTGGGGGAATCAAGAATAAAGGGACATAATCCTAAAATTAGATCTAGGCCACTAAGAAGGTAAATCAGGATGCACTTTTCCACACAAAAGGTAGTACAACTCTGGAATTCTCTCCCCAGAAGGCTGAAGATGCTAGTAGAACTGGAGCTTGCAAGACTGAGATCCATAGATTTTTGTTAGGTAAGGTTATCAAAAAATGTGAAGCTCATGGAGGTAAATGGAGTTGAGGTACAGGTCAACCATAAGCGGGGGCGGCACAGTGGTGCAGTGGTTAGCACCGCAGCCTCACAGCTCCAGCGACCTGGGTTCAATTCTGGGTACTGCCTGTGTGGAGTTTGCAAGTTCTCCCTGTGTCTGCGTGGGTTTTCTCCGGGTGCTCCGGTTTCCTCCCACAGCCAAAAGACTTGCAGGTTGGTAGGTAAATTGGCCATTATAAATTGCCCCTAGTATAGGTAGCTGGTAGGGAACTTTAGGGACATGTGGGGATGTGGTAGGAATATGGGATTAGTGTAGGATTAGTATAAATGGGTGGTTGATGGTCGGCACAGACTCGGTGGGCCGAAGGGCCTGTTTCAGTGCTGTATCTCTAAACTAAACTAATTGATTTCACTTATGAAATTCCACAACCCCAATTCTCTATTATCCCCAAGCTTCATTGGCTTTCCATGCCTCTGCATGCCAAAGTAAAAAATAATTGCCTTACTTTTAAGTCTGGTTAGCCTCACCACACCCCAATTTTCTGATGATCTTGTGTTTCGAGGGGTCCTCAGATGCACTCTCCTTTCCAAGCTTCTCTTCACTCCTGCTATTTCTGTTTCATTTTTTGCAGCTGCTCGTTTAGTCATAATGCCCACTTGAACTCTCTAAATAGTGGTCTCTGCCTTGGGACCTCACTCCCTGAGTTCTTTTGGTTCTTTTGGTTCCCTATCCTAATCTCTTTTTTTATCTCCCTTTTCCCATGTTTTTGTGTCAGGTGGGTCTATTTTTTCCTTATTGTAAATCACTCTGCAACTCCTCCCTACATGTGAAGAGCACAATATAAGAATAAATTTATGCTGTAGAGGTGTGGAATAAATTACCATGAAAATCTGGTGAAGGCAATAACATACATAAATTTAAGAGGCTGTGACAAAAATTAAACATTTTGTTCATTATCTATCATGACAGTGACTTATTTTGAAAGTTGGTCGAATACACACATTCATCTATAGAAAACAAGCCACTTTTCCTTACTGGAATATACTTAAGTTGCACTCTTACTATTTCCTGTTAAAAATCTTTTCTATTATATCAGTATGATCAAATTTACCAAATTTTCTCTTTATTTAATCTGGACAACTAATGATTAATTTATTTTACCAATCAATTCCCTTGTCCTTGACTTGTTTTTCTATTCTTGCACTGGATCTAATTATATTCTGGTCACTGCTTTTCAAATGTTTCCTCCTTTTAGGTTACCTACTTGCTCCACTTCATTACAAAGAACCAGGTCAACAAATACTTCCTTCCTAGTTGAAATAGTAACATATCAACTGAGAAAACAGTACTGAACACATTGCAAAAAAAACCTCCAGCTTCCTCATCACAATGATTTTCCCTATCCCAATATATTTGTGGATAATTGAGATCTCCTATAATTATAACTCTAATCTTAGCATATTTTAATTTCTCCAAAAAAACATCCTAAATTTACTTTCCCCTATTTAGGAGTTTAAATATGCTATCAGCAATGGGACCAAAACCTTCCTCATCCTCAATATAATCCAGAGATTCCAATGATCAGTTTCTCAATTTAAATCATTAAAATCTAGCACTTTAATATTAATTTTAATTAATATCATTACCCTCCCTCTATTTCTTACTTTTCTGTCCCTCTTCAAAATTTTATACCCAGGATTTATATAGAATTGCCAATTCTGATGTTGTTACTGTTATAATGTCACAATTTTCAATATTCATTATAATTCTAATTCTCCAATCTTGTTTCTTATACCATACAAATTAACATACAGTGACTTCTGTTGATTCAAGAAAGTGGTTTTCTTGAAAAAAAAACTTGTAATATCCAGTAGTTTTAATCAATTATTTTTTTCTCTATTCATGGAGCATAAAGCAGAACAGTAATTCACTACTTAACCTTTTTCAATATTAATATTTTTTGTTCATGAAAACCAAATGCAGCTCTTAAAAATAGTCCATCTCACCTGCGTTAAATATATCTTCTGTCTTAAATCGTAATGAAATAATATTTCAGGAGTTTTATCATATACCCAGTTGTCACCATTTTTTGATGGGAATGTCACTTGTCTCCCCATGTGTGGATCTGAATTTAACTGAATGACAGGATTTGAAGCAGCTGATCCACAATGCAGAAACAATATTGATTTAAAATTGTTTGACAAATTAATTTATCTTTTTCCAACAAGACAAGTTTGGATAGTCCAGGAAGGTTAGATTCTCTTTCCTGCTTGTAAAAGGATGAATTTGAATAAGTGTTCCGACCTCAGTGAGATTGTTAACGTCAAAACATAAGATATTAACTCCCCAGACCAATTTAAAGAATTACACAAGATTTCACGTTTTAAGATTTTTATTATAACAACTAAACTAAAAAAATCACCATTAACTAAATAGTACTTTTAAATAGTTAATACTCCAAATTATAGAGAAAGGTATTTTCTTCATTCTTAAAACAGTTCCAAACCTCACACCACATTTACAAACATATGAACATACGAACTAGGAGCAAGAGCAGGTCACTCGGCCACTCGAGCCTGCTCCGATATTCAATAAGTTCATGGCTGAACTGATTACTCCATATTTCCACCTATCCCAGATAACCTTTCATCCTCTTGCTTATCAAGAATCTATCTACCTCTGCCTTAAAAATATTCAAATACTCTGCTTCCACCACCTTTTGAGGAAGAGAATTCCAAAGACTCACGACCCTCTGAGAGAAAACATTTCTCCTCATCTCTGTCTTACACAATCCTCCTTGAAGCAAAATCTTTGCAGATAATAGCCCCAAACTCCTCCCAGCTGCAATGGGTTGGGTCTCCCAGACCTTCTCAAATGTCCTCAGTGCTCACTTCTTCCGAGCACTTTCGACCTGGACTTCCGGGAATAAGGCAATCTCTGGTGACCCTATGGGTCTTTTCCTTCTCCGCAAACCTCAACTTTCAAATCAGGATCAAGTCTTCGCAGCCTCTCACTATATCAGTGTTCTGACAGCAGCTGTTCCCTCTCTCCTTCCTGAGGCTGCCGCTACTGGGTCCTTTGCCTTCCGGTCTTTCTTACAGCCTGCAGATTTCTCAAAGTCTGTAGAATTTATCCAGAATCAAAGAGTCAATAGTCATTTGATTTTTTTCAATAGGCAGAGCCCACCAGTCTGGCCACAGGAGAACTACACAGGCCTTCCTTTGTTTCCAGTTGTTAGCAATTACAATTCACATTTGCATTTTCAGAGCCACTGGCCGGAATTTTACGTCACCCCAGCGGGTCGGGTGGTGGTGTGGGGGTGGCGCAAAATTGAGCGGCAGGCTCCGGGAGGCCTACCTGCCCCACTTCCGCCTCCGGACAAGTCTACTGCGGTCAGGCGGGGTGAGGGGGGGAGGCGGGTGGTAAACGGCCTGCCCACCCAAGGCCAATCAAGACCCTTAAGTGGCCACTTAAGGGCCCTCGCCCACCTCCACAGGTATTATACCCGTGGCATGTGGGTGTGCTGGGGACATGAAAGGCCGCCCAGCAATAGCTGCTGGCCTTTCCGCGCCCCGGGAGGGGGGGCATGGCAGTCAGGCACAGGGTGCCCGATTGAGGGCCGCCCCACCTCCCAACCCACTCTCGGGACCCAAGACACCCCCCTCCCTCCAAACGACCACTCCAGCCTCACCAGGGAAGGACTGATCCCACTGGTGTGGCATGCCCCTACTTATCTTCCCTCCTCGATCCATGGTGACAGCTGAGCTGCTGTCCCAGCAGTGGCCACCGCTCCCGGTGGCGCCGCTGGGACTAAGAGCTGCCGGCCCACTGATTGGCCGGCAGCTCACTGAGACGGGACCTCCTCCCTCAAGCGGGTGGAAGTCCCGCCTCGGGACAATTAAAGCCCAGGATTCCGTAAAATATGGGACAGATCCCCGGGCTAGGCGGAAGCAGGTTCGCCACCGACTTTCACGTCGGAGTCTGACTCCCATCCATCCACTGTCTCCTTGTTTATGGTACATGGATTCTAGTTCCTTGAAGATCTCTAGAGGGTCTATTAACAGTTAAACTAGTATATACAATACAGAGCAAACTATATATAAAACCTTTGTTTAGGGTGTTCCAGTGCATGACTACATCCTACTACTTAACTCTTTAGCGTACTGAGTTCTTAAAGGTACATCACTGTTAAAGTGATCATACAACATCCCTTTTCTTTCCAAAGATAAGTCTCGTACGCTACAAATAAAAACACATAAAATTGGATAATACCAAAATTAGTTATACAGAGATATAGATTGTAAAATTTACAAGTATAAGGATAGGGATTGTGTAATTTATGATTGCAGAAGCTTAAAAGTCCATATATCATTTGACAACTCTTCCAGGCCTTGTTATGCGATAACCTCTGGGGATGTGGATTTCACCGTGGCTGTTCTTGGCTTGCATAGGTGTTGTCAATGTGTTGGTTGTTGTCCTGTTGTTCCGTCATACCCTTATCATTGGAACATGATCTTTTGAGTCCACTCTGTGCAATTGGAGTATTGCACACTTCTCTTAATTGGCTTCAGTTCCTCTGCAACACTGCTCCATTAGATGTTGTAACCTCATACGATCTAGGCTCACTGCATGCTTTGGATACCTCTGTGAGTAACCATATTCGCATTGTGGGGTGTATGAACCTGCCCTTTTATCCTACGTGTAGTTGAGGTAGTTCCACCCCGGCATGTCGGTCATGCACCATCTTCATTCTCCCATGTTTTTTGAGCAGTAACTCCTGCTTCTCAGAGAATTTGGACAGATGATGGCTTGGCAAAATCATTTTCATCTGTCTGCCAAACATGATCTCTGCTTGTGACGGTAATCCCATACTCACTGGTGTAGCTCTGAGGTGTAACATGGCAACAGGAAAATCTTGGTTCATTGCCCTGGTGTTCTATGATGACTCTCCACAGTGCCTTCAGTTGTGGGTCATTGTCTGTTTCTGATTGCAGTTGGTCACATTTGTGTTGACCAAAATGCAGTAAATCAATTTTGAGCACATCTTCCACCTCGATGTCCATGCTGTCTACTTGTAGATCCAGTGGGACTTCTTCATTCTTGTTCAGATACGGCAATCTGCTCAGCGTATCCGTGGTGACCATTTTATACCTGGTTTGTAGCAGACATTGAAGTCATACCCCTGTACTTTCACTAAAAGTTGCTGTAGTCGAGGTGGTGAGATTGTCAATGGTTTGTGCCAGATCATCTCCAATGGTGTGTGGTCAGTTTCCACAGTGAAACTGCTTACCAAACAGGTAGGTGTGGAACTTAGTGATCCCAAATACCAGAGCAAGTGTTTTGCACTCTATGTTTAAGCAATTGGATTGTGCTGAGGATAAACTTTTGGATCCCAATGCAATTGGTTTGCCATCCTTGAGAATGCACGCTCCTAGCCCTTATTGTGAGGCATCGACTTCCAGGATTGTCTTCTTCCTCGGATCACAGTACTGCAAGGTATAGGTTTCTATTGACAATAGTTGACTGAGAGACTCAAATATATGCCGATGGTCATCCTGCCATACATATGTTACATCTTTCTTTAAGAGCTCTCTCAGTGCTGAGCTTTGTCAGAAAAATTTGGAATGTCTGGTGCCAAGAAGTTGAAAATCCAAGGCATCTCTGTAGATCTTCCTTGTTTTGTGAATAGGCGTATGCCTTACATCTTCGACTTTGCCTGGGTCAGGACGGATTTCACAACCTGAAAAGATGGAGCCAAAGAAATTGATCTGACTTACATTCACCTGGCACTTCTTGCTGTTGAAAACGAGCCCTTCACTTCGAGCCACTGCCATCAGCGAAGATTTCGATCATGCTTTTATTTGGTTTTGCCTATGTCACGACCAGGTGAAAAAGAGGTCTAGGGTTCCCTTTCAGTCTTCACCTGGTCTTACTGTAACAGGGTTTTATTTTTAAACACACCGTGTTTTGAGTTCCCCCTTGGTGAATCCTTGTTCACCGATTTCTAATTATAAGGCAAAGAAAGGAGCACAGACAGGCTTTCTTGGGTTTAAAGAAGAAAGGTGAAATTTTATTAAACTTAAACTCAAATTCAGTTGATGCCTACGGATATACGACGTGCCCACACTAGCATGCATGCGCGATACGCACATGCAAATAGAGACAGAAAAGAGCAGAAGAAAGCGAAAGTGGAAAGGTTTGAGGCAATATCTGAAGAGTTTGATACGGTTCTTCGAGCTCACTGTAGAGTCCTTTTGTAGGTTGATCTTGCTTTTCGTTGGGACCCAGTATTCTCCTTAAACCTTGTTCACTGTAGGAGACCTTTCTCTATTGGGGTTCAGATGTCTTCAGTGGGTTTTTGGAGTTCTGTGAGAAAGAGATGGGAGCAGACAGGAGAGCCTGTGGTGAGCTAGCCAGGAGAGATCTTTTCAATCCAGCAGCCAAGATCTTTCTGTCTTCAAACACTGTTTCTCCAATTTAAAACTCTCAGTTCAAAACTCTGCAACAGCCAGTTAGTCATGTGACTAAACTAGTCTGACCATATCCGTTCTGTGTATTGGGAGCAGGGACTGGTTCCTTTGTTCCAACACTGTCTGCTAGTATGCAAAAATGTCTTTCCGGCTAGGGGCCTGGCAATTCCTTGCAGGATGCCCTCTTTTCTTCCCAGCAACAATTTGAAGTTTAATGTCCACGTGGCTAAATTAATGAGCCTCATTCTTGGTAGGTGGGGGCCTGCATGACACCCATTACCGCAATATTATTAGCAATACATATACATCCAGGCACGTTTTCTATAATTCTGTCAATATGCTGCTGACACACATCTCCACCAACAGATAAGCCAAAGGGTCGTCTCTGGAAGCAATATCTTCCAAATAGTGTTCTGAAAGTGGTGACTTCCTGAGATTCCTTAGCTAGATGTACCAACCAATATCCATGTTTAGCATCCAACTTGGAGAAGAATTTGGCTTCTGTGAACTCGGGATTCAATTCCTCTGGTGTTGGATTCTTGTGGGGGCATCCCTGTAGGGAGCAGTGTAGACCCTCAGATCTAGACATACCCTGATTGCAACATCCTTCTCTGGTACACACATAATTGAGCTGCTCCAGTCTGTGTGATGACGCACAAGATGGATGATGCCATTACGTTCCATGTCATCCAACTCACAATTAAGTTTTTCTTATACATGCACGCTGCACTTTCTGGGAGGGTCGTTTGATGGAATTGCATCCTCTCTGAGGTTCCGTACGGCATTGCCTTTGAAATCACCTATGGCGTCGAAAATGTCTAGGTACATTTGCTGTAAGTCCTGGACTGACTCGATGTGGGTGCCCTTGGTCTCTTCTGCTGTAATAGATACCTCGATGACCTCGTGGATAGTCACGATGTTGAGGTCCTTACACGCTGGTAGTCCTGCTACTGCTGGTCCGCTCATGTCTACCAGGTCAAATATTTGTGGTCTCCATGCCGACTTGCCATAACTGCATTGCATTGTTAGTGTGCCACTGCAAGGGATCGGTGGTGACCCATTGTATGCAGTTATCTTAGCAGTTGTCGGTTGTATCATTAATTTCCAACGACCCCGGTACACATCCTTCAGGATTCGGACTGGTATGATAATTGCACTAGCTTCCATGTCAATATTAGTCCTGAGTGTGTGTTTGGCAACTTTCTTTGGGCACATGATATTAATAGTAGCAAAAGCTTCCAGTTGTTTGACTTCATTTATTTATTTATTTAGAGATACAGCACTGAAACAGGCCCTTCGGCCCACCGAGTCTGTGCCGACCAATAACCACCCATTTATACTAACCCTGCAGTAATCCCATATTCCCTACCACCTACCTACACTAGGGGCAATTTACAATGGCCAATTTACCTATCAACCCGCAAGTCTTTGGCTGTGGGAGGAAACCAGAGCACCCAGCGAAAACCCACGAGGTCACAGGGAGAACTTGCAAATTCCACACAGGCAGTACCCAGAATTGAACCCGGGTCCCTGGAGCTGTGCGGCTGCGGTGCTAACCACTGCGCCACTGTGTTCAACACAATGGATCAGGTTCACAATGTGAAAAGCCTGCTCGTCTTCTGGCTAAGAATCGCTCCACTCTAAGTCTTGTCTCAGGTCTATTTCGCTGTGGACTTCAGGTATCGGCTTGCATTTATGCAGGTCTCTGGTGCTCTCCTTTCTGCTGTTACCATGTTGATGCACCTGTCATCTATTTGTGTCCTATTGTGACTTCTGGCTGCATCTTTGGAGCCAGATTTCTTGCTTAGGTGCACCGAATGTCCTTTTGCACAGCACGCCTTGCACAGATCTTGAAATGCAGCACAACTTTGCAGTGAGTGGGACAAACCGCACTTACCACACAGCTTGCGTGCTTTTTGTGACATGGTTACCATGCCAGTATTGTTTTCTGCACCTAGTGCTTGCAGATGCTGTTGTCCAACTACAATGGCTTTGTATTTCCTGCCATATTCTAGCAGCACATCAATGCTGTGACCTTTCTTTTTCCCTAAGAGGTCTTTTTGAAACACTTCAATTGGTGTTGAGACAATCATCATCTCCATTATTCGCTCCAACAGCTCAGTTTCTGAAAAATCGCATTCATTGCCCTTACTATGACATATACTGACGAATTGATCTATTGATTCTTGTTGCCTACAGGACATCAATTCCAGGCAATGAATTCTAAAATTCACTCTTACCCGAAGCTGATCATCTTGCACTTTCCATCTCTCCGTGGGATTTTTCTGGTCCTCTTCAGATAAGCCATAGGTATTGATTCTGTATAACCTCTCATTTGCAACTGCTATTAGTATTTTCACAGCCTGCTTCTCTGGTTCTGTAACCGCTTGGTCTGTGAAGCATAACTGCATTCTTTGTTTAAAAAGTTTGAATTCAGATAGGATATCAATAGCCTTCCAGTTCATGCTCGGAAATTTGATATCCATCCTTCTGCTGTTCTTTTGCTTTCTGCTCTATATTTAACTTTGTTCAGCTATGTGTGTGCCTTTAGCACTGTACTTATTATGAGTTTTCTATTTGTGGCTTAAAGCTTGTTTTAAAACTTGTTCTATTAACTTTGCACTGTTCCCTGTTAAGAAATTATTTTTTTCTAAGCTAGCTGCTTTGATGGAATGTAACAGGTGCGTGACAGTGTTCTCTGTTTTTTCTCTTTCAGCACTTGCTTGTATGTTTACATAGCTGTTCCATAGGCAGTTCAAAGGTTTTCCCCTTTGCTTTTTTTCTACAATTTACTTATCTTCTTCACGCTTGACTAGTTTGAAGATTTTTTTCAGCTTTGGCTGCGTGAATGGAAACTTTGCTGTGTTCAGGGATTTCCCCGCTTTTTTCTCAGACGACTCCTATAATGGCACCAACTTCGATCAGCCTGAGAGAGGAATTGCGTTTTCTCATTTTTTTCTCTCTCCCATGGAGCCTTTAAAAATCAATTTTTAGGCACTTTAAAGCTTTTTTTAAAAATCAGGATTCCTTGACCATCATCACAATGACTCACCTGATCACAGGAATTTATTTGCAGCCTGTCGTTCAGTGCTCTGTCTCCCACAGCTGGAGGTAAGTCTTTTCTTCTTTCCACTGTTTGGGCCAGTATTTCTTTTGACCTTTCTCTCTTTTGGCTGTCGGAAGGGTGGCTTTCACAGCTGTTTTACCCATGGTCATCAGGCTTATAACTTGTCTTTTCATCACCGCTGCCACCATGAGTTTCTTTGTGTTATCTTAAGCAACACAATGAGGTACATGGATTCCAACTCCTTGAAGATCTCTAGAGGGTTTATTAACAGTTAAACTAGTATATACAATACAGAGCAAACTATATACAGAACCTCTGTTTAGGGTGTTCTACTGCCAAGTGACTATGGCTTCTCGTCACATGACTACATCCTGGTACTTAGCTCATTGGCATACTGAGTTCTTAAAGGGACATCACTCTTAAAGTGATCATACAATAGCTTATTGCAAGGGGAATTGAATACAGCAATCTTACAACACAGCCTATCTGGAGAAAAGACATCCCAGATGCCTCCTCCATGCCTCTTCTTCCTGCCTCTGTGCAGAGCTTCACCTCACTGCAGCCTCTGCTCCATCTCCCTGCCCTGCTGCAGACCCAGAGGTTCAGAAATTACAACCCCCATACCTGTTGCAGCCTTTGTGTGGCCAGGTCACCAAAACCTGTGCCTTCCCTGTGAGGATGCAGCAACACTACTGCCAATGTGTAGAAATGCAGTAAGACTTGGACAATATCCAGGCTTGGGCTGATAAGTGGCAAGTAACATTCGCACCACACAAGTGCCAGGCAATAACCATCTTCAACAAGAGAGAATCTAACCATTTCCCCTTGACATTCAATGGCATTACCATCACTGAATCCCCCACTATCAACAACCTAGGGGTTACCATTGACCAGAAAGGGAACTGGAGTAGCCATATAAATACCGGGCGACAAGAACAGGTCAGAGGCTAGGAATCATGCGGCGAATAACTCACCTCCTGACTCCCCAAAGCCTGTCCACCACCTACAAGGCACAAGTCAGGAGTGTAGTGGAATACTCTCCACTTGCCTGGATGGGTGCAGCTCCAACAAACTCAAGAAGCTTGACACCATCCAGGACAAAGCAGCCCGCCTGATTGGCACCCCATCCATAAACATTCACTCCCTCCATCACCAACGCACAGTGGCAGCAGTGTGTACCATCTACAAAATACACTGCAGCGATGCACCAAGACTTCTTAGACAGCATCATCTAAACCTGCGATCTCTAAGATCTAGAAGTACAAGAGCAGCAGATGCATAGGAACACCACCACCTTCAAGTTCCCCTCCAAGCCACACACCATCCTGACTTGGAACTATATTGTCGTTCCTTTACTGTTGCTGGGTCAAAAATCCTGGAACTCCCTTCCTAACAGCACTGTGGGTGTACCTACCCCATATTGACTGCAGCGGTTCAAGAAGGCAGCTCAACACCACCTTCTCAAGGGCAATTAGGGATGGGCAATAAATGCTGGCCTATCCAGCGACGTTCACATCCCACGAGCAAATTTAAAAAAAATCCAGCAATCCACTACAACACTGCAGAGCATCAGGGAGGATGAGAATTTCCTGGACGATACAGGGGGTAGTGACCCGATGGGCAGTAAGAATTCAGGATAGTAGATGGGTGGCCACTGGGAAGAGTAGAAAGAGGCAGAAAGTCTTCAGGATGTATGCCACTCTCAAACCGGGATTCAGCTTTGGAAATTACAGTGAGTGGCGATACCTTGAAGAGGTGCAGTCCAGACCATGGCACCAGTGGGTAAGAGACTGCACAGAAAGGAACAGCAAAGAATATAAATGCATTTGCATAGGATATTCCATAGTTAGGGAGCATACAGGCATTTCTGTAACTGTCATCATGAGTCCCGCATGGTGTGATGCCTCCCTGGTGCCAGGGTAAAGGACATCAAAGAGAGGGTGCAGAATATTCTGCAGGGGGAAAGGAGTGAGCAAGAAGTTGTGGTACATGGTGGTTCCAATAGCACAGAGAGGGCAGGTGTTGAGGTCCTACGGACAGATTTGCAAAAGCTAGGGAGGAAGTTAATAATAGGATCAAAGGTAGTATTTCTCTGGATTACTCCCAGCGCTGCTTGCTGACGAAAGTAGAAATAGGAAGGTAGGGAGAATCAATTCATGGCTTGAGGCATGTTGCAGGAGGGAGGGCTTCAGCTTCTTGGGGCATTGTGACCAGTTCTGGGGCAGGAGCCACCTATTCAAAAGGAAGGATTGCACCTCAACTGGACAAGGGACTGATGTCCTTGCAGGGTGGTTCACGAATGTGGTTGGGGAGGGTTTAAACTAAATTGGCAGGGGGTGGGCACCAGCATATAGAAGTAGAAAAGAGGAATAAGGTGCATAAAGTGAGAGTGTTGGATAGTACCAGAGAAGGAAGTAGTAGCATATTAAATAGGAGCAGACTAGGAAGGACTATGAGGAATACAAAGACAGATTTAGAATGCATGTATGTAAAGACACAAAGTGTAGTGAATAATGTTGGTGAGTTACAAACACAAATAGCGGTGTTGGAAAATGATGTAGTGGCAATATAGAAATGTGGCTTAAAAATGGTGAGGACTAGCACTTAATATTCAAGGATACAAAGTATTCAGAACAGATAGGGAAGGGGAAATCGGAGGTGATTAGGGCAGTACAAAGAAGAACAAAGAAAATTACAGCACAGGAACAGGCCCTTCGGCCCTCCAAGCCTACGCCGATCCAGATCCTCTATCTAAACATGTCGCCTATTTTCTAAGGGTCTGTATCTCTTTACTTTCAAGCCCATTCATGTATCTGTCTAGATACATCTTAAAAGACGCTATCATGCCCGCGTCTACCACCTCCGCTGGCAACGCGTTCCAGGCACCCACCACCCTCTGCGTAAAGAACTTTCCACGCATATCCCCCCTAAACTTTTCCCCTTTCACTTTGAACTCGTGTCCCCTAGAAATTGAATCTCCCACTCTGGGAAAAAGCTTCTTGCTATCCACCCTGTCTATACCTCTCATGATTTTGTACACCTCAATCAGGTCCCCCCTCAACCTTCGTCTTTCTAATGAAAATAATCCTAATCTACTCAACCTCTCTTCATAGCTAGCGCCCTCCATACCAGGCAACATCCTGGTGAACCTCCTCTGCACCCTCTCCAAAGCATCCACATCCTTTTGGTAATGTGGCGACTAGAACTGCACGCAGTATTCCAAATGTGGCCGAACCAAAGTCCTATACAACTGTAACATGACCTGCCAACTCTTGTACTCAATACCCCGTCCGATGAAAGAAAGCATGCCGTATGCCTTCTTGACCACTCTATTGACCTGCGTTGCCACCTTCAGGGAACAATGGACCTGAACACCCAAATCTCTTTGTACATCAATTTTCCCCAGGACTTTTCCATTTACTGTATAGTTCACTCTTGAATTGGATCTTCCAAAATGGATCACCTCGCATTTGCCCTGATTGAACTCCATCTGCCATTTCTCTGCCCAACTCTCCAATCTATCTATATTCTGCTGTATTCTCTGACAGTCCCCTTCACTATCTGCTACTCCACCAATCTTAGTGTCGTCTGCAAACTTGCTAATCAGACCACCTATACTTTCCTCCAAATCATTTATGTATATCACAAACAACAGTGGTCCCAGCACGGATCCCTGTGCAACACCACACGTCTCCATTTTGAGAAACTCCCTTCCACTGCTACTCCCTGTCTCCTGTTGCCCAGCCAGTTCTTTATCCATCTAGCTAGTACACCTTGGACCCCATGCGCCTTCACTTTCTCCATCAACCTACCATGGGGAACCTTATCAAACGCCTTACTGAAGTCCATGTAGATGACATCTACAGCCCTTCCCTCATCAATCAACTTTGTCACTTCCTCAAAGAATTCTATTAAGTTGGTAAGACATGACCTTCCCTGCACAAAACCATGTTGCCTATCACTGATAAGCCCATTTTCTTCCAAATGGGAATAGATCCTATCCCTCAGTATCTTCTCCAGCAGCTTCCCTACCACTGACGTCAGGCTCACCGGTCTATAATTACCTGGATTATCCCTGCTACCCTTCTTAAACAAGGGGACCTCACCTGTGTTTAAGGATGCTGCAAAGATATCTGTTAAGGCCCCAGCTATTTCCTCTCTCGCTTCCCTCAGTAACCTGGGATAGATCCCATCCGGACCTGGGGACTTGTCCACCTTAATGCCTTTTAGAATACCCAACACTTCCTCCCTCCTTATGCCGACTTGACCCAGAGTAATCAAACATCTGTTCCTAACCTCAACATCCGTCATGTCCCTCTCCTTGGTGAATACCGATGCAAAGTACTCGTTTAGAATCTCACCCATTTTCTCTGACTCCACGCATAACTTTCCTCCTTTGTCCTTCAGTGGGCCAATCCTTTCTCTAGTTACCCTCTTGCTCCTTATATATGAATAAAAGGCTTTGGGATTTTCCTTAACCCTGTTTGCTAAAGATATTTCATGACCCCTTTTAGCCCTCTTAATTCCTCGTTTCACATTGGTCCTACATTCCCGATATTTTTTCAAAGCTTCGTCTTTCTTCAGCCGCCTAGACCTTATGTATGCTTCCTTTTTCCTCTTAGCTAGTCTCACAATTTCACCTGTCATCCATGGTTCCCTAATCTTGCCATTTCTATCCCTCATTTTCACAGGAACATGTCTCTCCTGCACGCTAATCAACCTCTCTTTAAAAGCCTCCCACATATCACATGTGGATTTACCTTCAAACAGCTGCTCCCAATCTACATTCCCCAGCTCCTGCCGAATTTTGGTATAGTTGGCCTTCCCCCAATTTAGCACTCTTCCTTTAGGACCACTCTCATCTTTGTCCATGAGTATTTTAAAGCTTACGGAATTGTGATCACTATTCCCAAAGTAGTCCCCTACTGAAACTTCAACCACCTGGCCGGGCTCATTCCCCAACACCAGGTCCAGTATGGCCCCTTCCCGAGTTGGACTATTTACATACTGCTCTAGAAAACCCTCCTGGATGCTCCTGACAAATTCTGCTCCATCTAGACCTCTAACACTAAGTGAATCCCAGTCAATGTTGGGAAAATTAAAATCTCCTATCACCACCACCCTGTTGCTCCTACATCTTTCCACAATCTCTTTACATATTTGTACCTCTATCTCATGCTCGCTGTTGGGAGGCCTGTAGTACAGCCCCAACATTGTTACCGCACCCTTCCCATTTCTGAGTTCTGCCCATATTGCCTCACTGCTCGAGTCCTCCATAGTGCCCTCCTTCAGCACAGCTGTGATATCCTCTTTGACCAGTAATGCAACTCCTCCACCCCTTTTACCTCCCTCTCTATCCCGCCTGAAGCATCGATATCCTGGGATATTTAGTTGCCAATCATGCCCTTCCCTCAACCAAGTCTCAGTAATAGCAATAACATCATACTCCCAGGTACTAATCCAAGCCCTAAGTTCATCTGCCTTACCTACTACACTTCTTGCATTAAAACAAATGCACCTCAGACCACCAGTCCCTTTGCTTTCATCATCTGCTCCCTGCCTACTCTTCCCCTTCGTCACACTGACTTCATTATCTAGTTCCTTACAGGCTTTAGTTACTACCTCCTTACTGTCAACTGACCTCCTCATTTGGTTCCCATCCCCCTGCCACATTAGTTTAAACCCTCCCCAACAGCGTTAGCAAAAGCACCCCCAAGGACATTGGTTCCAGTCAGGCCCAGGTGTAGACCGTCCAATTTGTAATAGTCCCACCTCCCCCAGAACCGGTCCCAATGTCCCAAAAATCTGAACCCCTCCTTCCTGCACCATCTCTCAAGCCACGCATTCATCCTGACTATTCTTTCATTTCTACTCTGACTAGCACATGGCACTGGTAGCAATCCTGAGATTTCTACCTCTGAGGTCCTACTTTTTAACTTGGCTCCTAACTCCCTAAACTCTGCTTGTAGGACCTCATCCTGTTTTTTACCTATATCATTGGTGCCTATGTGCACAACGACAACTGGTTCGGGAAGACATTGTAGTGTTGGAAAGAAAGGATGTCCCTGAGGGAGCAAGGACAGAATCCACTTGATTAAAATTGAGAAGCAAGTCAAGGGATGATAACTCTACTTGGGGTATTCTATAGGCCTCCGAATAGCGAGAGAGAGAGATAGAGGAATGGATCTGCAGGGAAATCACAGAGATGTGCAAGAACTATAGAGTGGTGATTTTGGGGGACTTTAATTACCCAAATATCGACTGGGATAATGTTAGAGTAAAGGGAAAGGTAGGGGTAGTCTTTCTTATGTTCATGTTCAGGAGAACCTCCTTGACCAGTTTGTTCTTGGTCGAGCTAGGAAGGAGGCATTGCTGGATCTGGTGCTGGCAAGTGAGGTGGGCAAGTGAACCAGGTGTCTGTGGGGGAACACTTGAATAACAGTGATCATCCTATCATAAGATTTAGATTAGTAATGGAGATGTGCAAGGAACAATCTAAAATAAAACTTCTAAATTGGAAGAGGGCTAATTTCAATGGGATGAAAAGGAATCTAGCCAGGGTAAAATGGAACCTAAGTTTGACAGGAAAAACTGTAACAGAACAATGAGTGATCTTTAAGGAGGAGATGTTTCATGTACAGTCTAGGTACATTCCAACAAGGGTGAAAGGTAGGGGAACAAAGGCCAGGACTCCTTGGATGATGAGGGAGGTATAGAATATGATGAAACAAAAAAAGCATGTATGATGTATGTCAGATGAATTCTTTAAGCAAGAACAGGGCCAAATACAGTAAGTTGACAGGGTAAGTAAAGAGGAAAATAAGACTGGCAAAGAGAGAATATAAGAAGAGACTGGGAGTCAACATAAAAGGGAACGCAAAAATCTTCTACCGGCATGTAAATAATAAGCAGGGAGTATGAGGCAGGATGGCTCCTATTAGGGGCAAAGAAGGTGATATATACTTAGAAGTGCAGGACAAGACTAGAATACTTAACTTTGTATGACTGTTTACTAAGGAAGAGGATGCTAATAAAATATCTGTAGAAGCTGAGATGGTAGAGATAATGGATGGGGTAAAAATTGATAGGCAAACTGTGCTGGAAAGGCTGGCTATGCTTAGAGTGGATAAGTCGCTTGGTCTGGATGGCTTGTATCCCAGGTTGCTAAAGAAAATGCTAGTGGAGATAGCAGAAGGGCTTTCCATAATCTTTCAATCTTCCCTGGATACGGGGAACGTGCCAGAGGATTGGAGAATGGCAAATGTGACATCCTTATTCAAGAAAGGGTGTAAGGACATTCCTAGTAACAACAGGCCAGTCAATTTAACATCAATGGTGGATAAGGTTTTAGAAACAATAATCAGGAAAAAAATCAACAGGCACTTGGAGAGGTTAATTAAGGAGAGCCAGCACATCTGCTTGTAAAAGACAGATCCTCCTTGACTAATCTAATTGAATTTTTGAATGAAATAACAGAGAAGGTTGATGAAGAGAATGCAATGGATGTTTTTAAGAAAGTGTTTTTAAGACAAAGAATCACATAAAAGGCTGGTTAACAAAATTGAGGATCATGGAATAGGAGGGTCAGTGTAGGCTTGGATGTTTAAAAATTGGCTTAAGGACAGAAAACAGAGTTGTAGTAAATAGTTGTTTTTCAGAATGGAGGATCAGACAGCGATGTTTCCCAAGGTTCATTGCTAGGACCACTGCTTTTTTTGATATACATAAATGACTTGTATATTGGAATACAGAGAAAAACTTGGAGGTGTGGCAAACAGTGAGGATATTACAAATTGACTGCAACTGGACATAAATAGGCTAGCAGAATGGGAAGACAAGTTTCAGATGGAACTTAATACAAAGAAGTGTGAGGTGATGCATTTTGGCAGAAGGGATAGGGAGAGGCAATATAGACTTAATGGCACAGTTCTAAAGAGTGTGCAGGGACAGAGGGACCTGGGGTCCATGTGCATAGATCCTTGAAGGTGGTTAACATATTGAGAGAGTAGTTAGCAAAGCATATGGGATCTTGGGCTTCATAAATAGAGGTATTGAATGCAAAAGCAGGGAAGTTATACTGAACCTTCATAAAGCTCTGGTTAAGCCACAAATAGAGTATTGAGTCCAGTTCTGGTCACCAGACTTGAGGAAGGATGAGAGGGACCATGAGAGAGTGCAGAGGAGATTTACCGGAATAGTTCCAGGAGTGAGGGATTTTAGCTACAAGGTTAGGTTGGAGAAGATGGGATTGTTCTCCTTGCAGCAAAAGAGATGGAGGAAGGATTTGACAGAGGTGTACAAGATTATGGCAGGTTTAGATAAGGTAGGCAAAGAAAATCCATTTCCCATTAGCTGATGGTACAAGGACTAGGGGACACGGATTTAAGGTTCTGGGCAAGAGATGCAGGGGGGATGTGAGGAAGAACTTTTTTATGCAGCAAGTGCTAATGACCTGGAACTCATTGCCTACAAGGGTGGTGAAAGTGAAGACCATTAATGATTTCAAAAGGAATTTGAATGGGTACTTGAGGGAAATAAACTTGCAGGGTTAAGGGGATAGAGCAGGGGAGTGGGACTGACTGGATTGCTCCACAGAGAACCGGCACAGACTCGTTGGTCCGAATGACCTCCTTGCGTGCCGTAATGATTGTATAAATCTATAACCTCCAAAAACACACCACAGTACTTCTGCAAACTTTGCAATCACAGAAGTTAGTCTAAATTACCTGATCTGCAAGTTAGATGCCTGTCCCTTTAAATAGCAGTAGTAAGGGTTCCTCTTGCACTTGAACACATGTTCTTTTGTGAATGGATAGCGCATGTGTTCTGTGGACTTGCATGGTCCAAGCTTCAAACACATGCATCAAATCAGCCGGAACAGCTGTTTGATATCATAATCTGCCCAGTTGGGATGCGTCCAGTGCACACACGCACATCTGTGTTAGTGCCCTTCCCAGCATGGGGCACCACAGCCTGCGCCATTATGAGGACCTCTGGCTTCCGTAGCACCGGCTTGAGTGGCACTGCAGAGCCAAATTTTTAGCCCCTTTACTCTTACACTCTCATCCCTTCGTAATAGGGGCTAACATCGCTTTCCTATTTGCTTGCTGAATCCTGTGAGCTTTCTGTGACTTGTGTACAAGTACACCCAGGTCCTTCTGAATACTAACATTTCCTGGTGTCTCGCCATCTAAAAAATATTTTGTTTTTCTATTTTTTCCTATCAAAGTGGATAACTTCATATTTCTCCACATTATATTAATAAAAGAAAAAATACAGAAATGCAAAAGATAGCAGAGATCCTGGCAAATGGGAAAGAGACAAAGGGCAGGATTTTATCCTGTCCTTGGAAATGGGAATGGAGGCGGGGGGGGGGTGGGGGGGTGGGGGGCAGGCAAACAAAATGATAAGGTGTGGTGTTCCTGACGTTACCCAGGCCCCCCGCCATTTTGTTCAGCATGGGGAAGGCTGAAGACCGCCTTCTCGCCTCAAGCCAATTGAGTCCCTTAAGTGGCCAATGGCCAACCGCTAGGTGGAGACGCTGCCAGATAAAGCTGACGGCCACTTAGCAGCGTTGGGGGATGTCCCTCCTTTGAGGGCAATTCAGGGATCGCTGAGGGTCCCCCCCCCAGCGGTGATGTGCCACCCCCTGGGAAGAACCCCTCCCACCACACCCTCACTAATACTCCTCCTACTCCGTCGCCAGAATGGCCCTGGCAACCCCAACCATGGGCCAACCTGTCCTGGGGCCTCTGATGTCCTCGGTACTGCAGGGCCTCCTGCATTACTGGCAGTAGCCACTGCTCCTGGTACTGCAGAGCTGCCAGCCTTCTGACTGGCTGGCAGCTCTGGAGGCAGGAGCTTGTCCCTTAAAGGGACGGTGTCCCCAACGGCGGGCAACCCGCTTTCTGGCCCACTCGCGGGACCCCTGTCACCGGAAAAAGATCCGGCCCAAAGAAAAACAAAGGATGACAAAATATAGCGTAAGATTTGCAAATAAGGAGTATAAAAAGCAACTTGCAAGAGATATCAAAATGAATCCAAAAAGTGTTTATAATTATATTAGGAAGAAGCGGGTGGTCAGGAGCAATGAGGTCCCCTTGAGAACTGATAATGGTGGTTTTCCCTATGAAAATAAGGAAATGGTTGAATTGTGTCAGTATTTACAGTAGAAGAGGTCAGTACATAGAAATCCCAAGGAAAGTACTACTGAATCAGAAATAGGGACTCACAAAATTTAACATAAGTAAAATAATTGTAATGAAGAAAATAATGGCACTAAAGAGTAACAAATTCCCAGGACCAGATGGTTTTCATCCCAGCATTTTAAAGGAAGTAGGTGAGAACATTGTATTACGATCAGGTGAGAAAGGTGTCTAGGAGTCTGTTACTATCTTCACCTGGTCTTATTGTACAGGGTTTAATTTTAAACACACTGTGTTTTGAGCTCCCCCTTTGTGAATCCTTGTTCACAACTTTTCAATTATACGGCAAAGAAATGAGCACAACTAAGCTTTCTTTGGTTTAAAGAAGAAAGATGACATTTACTAAACCTTGAACTTAAACTCTAATCCAGTTAACGCCTGAAGATATAGGACGCAGTGATGCTAGTGTGCACACGCCATACACACATGCAAAATAGGGTCAGAAAAGAGCAAAAGAAAAGTAGAACAGTTTGAGGCAATATCTTGTTACGGTGCTTCGAGCTCACTGTAGTCCTTTTTTAAGTAGTCTTGCCTTACATTGGGACGCAGTAGTCTTCTTAAAACCTTGTTCACATAGGAAACTTTTTTTCTCTTGAGTTTCACGTGTTCTCACAAAATTCAGTTCCGTGGGAAGGAGATGGAAGCAGGCAGGAGAGAGGTCTTCTTGCTTCAGTTCCAGGAGAAATCTTTACTCCATGAGCACGCGGCTTTGTCTAGTTTGTTGCAAGTTCAAATTCAAAAAAACTCCAACCAGCTAGTCATGTGACTAAAACTGGCTTGACCACTTCTTCTGTGTATTAGGGAAGCAACGACTGGGTCCCTTTTGTTCCAACACTGCTAGTTACTGTACAAAAATGTCTTTCCAGTCAGGGGCTTGCAATTTTAAGTTTTAATGTTCATGTGGTGAAATAATGGGTGCCTCAGTCTTAGTAGGTGGGGGGGCTTGCCTGACAATTGTAAATGCTCTAACTATAATCTTATAAAGCTCTCTTGAATTGGGAACTGTTCCTTTAGATTAGAAAATTGTGCTATTTAAGAAAGGTGAGAAAGGAAAACTGGTGAACTTTAGATCCGTTAGCCTAACATCTATTGTTAGGAAATTGCAGGAGTCTATAATTAGGATAGGGTGACTGAGTACCTTTAAATTTTTCAACTGATCAAAGAAAGCCAGCATGAATTTGTAAAGTGTCAATTATGCCTGACAAACCTGATCAAATTTTTTGAAGAGGTGACTAAAGTACTGGACAGGGGAATGTTTATGCGTGTTATTTATATGGACTTCTAGAAGGCATTTAATTAAGTCCCACGTGAGAGACTGCTAGTTGAAGGTGGTGCCCAGGAATTGAATGCAAATTATTGACCTGGTTAGGAAATTGGCTGAGCAGCAGGAGACAGAGTAGGGATAATGGGCAGGTACTCTAATTGGCAGGATGTGACTAGTGGTGTCCCCCAAGGATCTGTATTGGTGTTAATTGTATATCCATTGTGTTTAATTATCTGCAGGTGGAGGGCATTAATTGGGTTTTCACTTGAACACATATAAAGAGACACTTACTGAAACTGTGGTGTGTTTGAGTTAAGAGGTGCATGCTTGTAATGTTTTATTCTGTAAATAAATTAGACTGAGTAAAGATTGGCTCCAGTACTATCCTTCATCAACTGGTTTTCTGAAATATAACATGATAGCAGGGGATAGTTGCCTAAAAATGAAGGTTGGAAACTAAGAAACAAAATCAGGCAGAGGACTACAATTTTATTTGCCATTGTGAGAAATGGCAGAGAGCAAATGTAAATTGTTGGGGTTTGATTACCCCACCCCCCTCATAACCAATGCTCTTGGAGTCTGAACCATATGACCAGTAGAGGAATGAAGTGAGTATGTGGACACGGGTTATGTCCCTACCAAAGAGGAAACAAGTCGCTTCCTATCAGATGTAAAATCAGAAATAAAGGCTGGGATTTTACGGGACCCCTAAGGCGGGATCAGAGGTGGGGGGGCACAGAGTATCATGACGGGTAGCGGGGGCTGGGGTGGTGAGGAGGACGGCCTGTCGCCTCCCCGTTACTGAGCAATCTTCCCAGGGGCAGAATAGGCCGACAGCCTTCCTGCCCAAAGGGCAATTGAGGTCCTTAAGTGGCCTATTAACGGTCAATTAAAGGCCTCTTCCTGCCACTGCTGGGAAGCCTTGGGAAATGAGGCGCCCTCGCTGCAGGTTTGGGGGGGTCCCTCCATGGGCAACTTGTGGCCCACACAGGCACCCCACTCTGAACAGCTTTTCCTCTGGGACCCCCCCACCCCCACCCCCCCAACTAGGGAAGTTCCAGACTGGCCCCGGACTGACCCCACCTCACATGCCTCTGTTGTGGAGTTCCACTGCTGGGTCCAAGGCCTCTGTGGTACCAGCAGTGACCACCGCTCCCAGTATCGCTGTTGATAGTGCAGAGCTGCCAGCCCTCTGACTGGCCGGCAGCTCTTGGAGGCGGGATCCCCGTCCCTTTAAAGCGCATCCTAAAACTTTGATTCAAAAAGACCGGAGGATCGCACCGGGGGCATGAAATGGCACAGGCAGGGTTGCCCCCACCTTTTCTGCCTGTGCCCAGAGCCCCGCCTCTAGCACAAAATCCAGCCCAAAGTATTTTGTGAACTGAATGCCCATCAGTTGGATACTGATAAAGGTTTGGATATTCTATGACAGTTCTTAGATGAAATGTATAAGAAAGATGATCTATTAAATGCCTATGAGGCATGGTCAGACTTTGATAGACTTTGGAAAACAGATGGTTATTCAGCCGAGGAATATATCATGGACTTTAACAGACTGTATAAAAGATTCAGGAAATTCAATTTAGAGATCCCTGGTTTAATGCTACCATTTTTAATTTCTGGATTGTGCTTAGGTGTCACATATAGAGAGACTCCTGGTTCTAACTAGTGCTCCATTCTCAGATACAGACTCCCTGTTGGATCAGCTGTCTGCTGTCTTGAAAAAAGTCTTGGAGAAACAGTCATTTCCTGCAGCTGTGGTGGAACAAATAGAACATTCCACAGTGACAGAAAGAATAGAGGACTCAATGATTGCTGGATTTCAAATCGGTCCAGATACTGGACGCAGGCATCAGTACAATGGAACAGTTACAGACAAGCGGAAGCAGGATGAAAGTACCTTTAACAGATCTGGCTATTACAGCAGAAGACAGAATTGGAACAGCAATAATAGGCAAATGAATCCCAGGAATGCCCAAGGAACAGGTGCTTCAGGTGCAACTCAAAGTATAATTATGCAATGAACTTCCCAAAGTGGGGAGGCACAGTCCTCGAAATAGCACAGGACACAGAGAATTCTGAGGCAGAGGATGAAGATAATGGTGAATCCGAATGAATTGTACCAGTTACAAGGAGTTTTAGTACTGTGAGGGATGTGTTAGTTGTGGACTTATTCAACTGTGCTGTGCTTGCACTTTGACAGTACTTGGAGCAGATTGGTTAAAATGGCATCTAGATTCACTCAGCAGTGAAGATCGATGCAAGGTTAAGGAATATAAAAGTACTACTTGCTTTAGGTTTGGTAATGACAACACATTGAGGTCATGAAAGAGAGTTGTAATTCCATGTACAATAGCTGGAGTAAACTGTGTTATCAGTACTGATGTAATTGCTAGTAAGATACCTTTGCTGTTGAATAAAACTTTTATGAAAAAGACACAAATAAAACTTGACATGGAGCATAATAAGGCAATTGTTTTTGGAAAGTCAGTGGATCTGCAGTTTACCCTTTCAGGATATTATTGTATCCCCTTAGCAAAATCTGATGTTTCTCATCAGAGTGTTAGACAAGTATTAATGGCATCAGGTGATAAGAATCAGAGAGAAAAAAAGCAAATTGTCTTAAAGTTACATCGACAGTTTGCTCACTCTACCTGTCAAAGATAAGAAACCTGCTAAAGGATGCAGTTATGGTTGATGAAAAATATACAAAGCTAATAGAAGAAAGGGAAGTTGAAGAGGAATGTATGACTGGAAAAGAGAGAACATGAGAATAGAATGGCAGTCAACATAAAAGGGAACCCAAAGACCTTCTACTGGCATATAAATAGTAAGTGAGTAGTAAGAGGAGGAGTGGGGCCTTTTAGGTTCAGAGAGGTGTCACAAGAGTTTTGTTTTTTTAAATGAATGCTGAGAGTTCTGTAGACTGAGAAAAAGGATTTTTTCTGAGAACATTGAATGTTGAACTTTGGGGCACAGACTGCAAGCCAATTTGTATCCAAACATCTCAGCAGAGGAAAATTTATGACTATCTTGTGAAAAGGTAGTTTCACTTTTGGGTTCAGTTTCTGCTAGAGACGTGGCAGGAAGACAACCCAGAAACTTTTTCTCTTGAAAAATAACTCCTGTATCAAGTGAAATTCTAATTTCTTCATGAAGTTAAAAGAACTTTGAAGGAGTTGCAAATCTAATGTAGGGGAGCTAAAACCCTTGTTGTTGTTTATGCCTGAAGAGAGAGAAAAGACCCAAGAAAGAGGAGTTCCTATACTCTGTGGAGGAACACTGCTTTGCAGGGAGAAAGCCCCTGCATTTTAAAGGTAATGGATTTTGACTGCCTCCAGTCTCAAGAATCCCTGCCGCAAGAGTGATTCCTGTTACTCCTGTGTTGTTTTTGGGAGATCCTGAAATCTCAAGAAAGTTTCTACTGTTAGATTGCTACTTTAAAATTTAAGTAGACCTATTGTTACACCATAAGCTAAAAGATCTGTGTGACACCTGCTGCAGATGAATTGCCTTGAATGCCTACCCATCACAGACTGTTTATCAAACACGTCCGGAGAGATGTAGAGTATCAACTCTGGGACACTTCACCAATCTGGAAATATTCTACCAGAAGTTACAACCCAGTTATTTTATTCCTAAGAAACCGTTGTAAAGTCAATACATCCGTTTTCCCCGGTTAACCGTTTTGTTTTTAAATGTATGTGTGTGCATGAGAGTTAGGACGAGTAAGAAGTTATAAAATCTTTTCATACATATAGATTTATCTTCTGTCTTCACTATAGATGATACAAAAAACATTCCAGTAATAGCTGTAAGATGGAAGGAAGAGAGGAACTTGGTGAAATTACAATCACCAAGGAAGTGGTACTGACCAAACTAATGGAGCTGCGGGCTGACAAGTCCATGGGTCCTGATGAGGTTCATCCTAGGGTATTAAAAGAGGTGACTAATGAGGTAGTAGATGCATTGGTGTTAATTTTTCAAAATTCGCTAGATTCTGGAAAAGTTCCATCAGATTGGAAAGTTGCAAATATAACCCCTCTATTCAGGGAGGGGAGCGTTGGGGGAGGCAGAAAACGGGTAACTATAGGCCAGTTAGCTTAGCACCTGTCGTGGGGAAGGTGTTAGAGTCGATCATTAAGGAGGTTATAGCTGGGTACTTAGAAAAACTCAAGGTAATTGGGAATAGTCAGAATGATTTTGTGAAAGGGAAATCATGTTTAACCAATTTATTGGAGGTCTTTGAAGGAGTAACATGTGCTGTGGAGCCCGTTGATGTACTGTACTTGGATTTCCAGAAGGCATTTGACAAGATGCCACATAAAAGGTTATTGCGCAAAGTAGGAGCTCATGGTGTAGGGGGTAACATATTAGCATGGATAGAAGATTGGCTGGCTGGCCGAAAACGGATAGTATGCATGAATGGGTCCTTTTCTGATTGGCAAGAAGTGACGAGTGGAGTCCCGCAGGGGTCCGTGCTGGGGCCTCAATTTTTTACAATTGATATCAATGACTTAGATGAGGGAAGCGATGGCAAGGTAGCTAAGTTTGCAAATGACACAAAGATGGGTAGGAAAGTATGTTGTGAAGAGGATATAAGGAGAATGCAGACCGATATAGATAGGCTGAGTGAGTGGGCAAAAATCTGGCAGATGGAGTATAATGTAGGAAAATGTAAAGTTGTTCACTTTGGCAGGAAGAATAAAAAAGCAGAGTATTTCTTAAACAGGGAATGACTGCAGAATTCTGAGGTGCAGAGGGATCTAGGTGTTCTAGTGCAGTAGTCACAAAAGGTTAGTATGCAGGTACAGCAAGTAATAAAGAAGGCTAATGGAATGTTATCCTTTATTACGAGAGGAATTGAAAATAAAAGGAAAGAGGTTATGCTTCAGTTATACAGGGCATTGGTGAGACCACATCTCGAAAACTGTGTGCCATTTTGGTCTCCTTATTTAAGGAAGGATGTGAATGCGCTGGAAGCAGTTCATAGGAAGTTTACTGTAGACTGATACCTGGGTTGTCTTATGAGGAAAGGTTGGACAGACTGGGCTTGTTTTCACTGGAGTTTAGAAGAGTGAGGGGAAACTTGATTGAGGTATATAAGATCCTGAACGGTCTTGACTGGGTGAATGAGAAGGGGATGTTTCCTCTTGAGGGTGAGCCCAGAACTAGGGGGCACTGTTTGAAAATTAGGGGTCGCCCTTTTAGGACAGAGACGAGGAGAATTTTTTTCTCTCAGAGGGTTGTGCAATTTTGGAATTCTCTGCCTCCAAAGGTGGTGGAGGCAGGGTCATTGAACATTTTTAAGGCGGAGGTAGATAGATTCTTGTTAGGCAAGGAAATCAAAGATTATCGGGGGTAGATGAGAGTGTGGAATTCAAGACAGAAACAGATCAGCCATGTGATTTTATTAAACAGATCTTATTAAATGGCGGAGCAGGCTCGACGGGTTGAATGGTCTACTTCTGCTCCTAATTCGTATGGTATCTCATTATCATTTTAAAACTTGGTTTCTTAATAAATAGTTAATTTTGTTGTTGTGTAAAGAAACCTGGTTTTGGGTGCTTTATTCTGGGGGATAAATAAAGTGTCAATTAAATATAGTGTTAATTAATAAAGTGCTAATTCTGGTAGGTGGGAAACTTTACTAATATGCTGTGACCTGTGGAGTAGTGGGACTAAATTAGCAGTGCATTACTCCCGCCTTAGTCGTAACAGCGGGAAATATATGCTCAGAGGTGCAGGTCAAGTATAATATACTTAATGAGTACTTTGTATCAGTGTTCACTAAGGAACTGGAGGCTGGCAAAATATCAGCAGAAGCAGAGAAAGTGGAGACAATGGATAGGATAAAAATTGAGAAGGGGGAGGTACTAAAAAGTCTGTCTATGCTTAGGGTAGATAAGTCACCTGGTCCAGATGGCTTGCATCCCAGGTTGCTAAAGGAAATGGGGTTGGAGATAGCGGAAGAGCTTGCCATAATCTTCCAATCTTCCCTGGATATGGGGGAGGTGTCAGAGAATTGGAGAGTGGCAAATATGACACTCTTATTCAAGAAAGGATGTAAGGATAGTCGTAACAACTACAGGCCAGTTAGTTTAACATCACTGGTGGGTGGGGTTTTAGAAACAATTATCAGGGAAAGTATCAACAGATACTTAGAGAGGGTCAAGTTAATTAAAGATAGACAGCATGGATTTATAAAAGGCAGATCATGCTTGACTAATCTAATTGAATTTTTTGATGAGGTAACAGAGAAGGTTGATGAAGGGAATGTGGTGGATGTTGTTTATATGGATTTTAAGAAAGCATTTGATAAGGTACCACATAAAAGGCTGGTTAACAAAATTGAAGCTCATGGATAGGAGGGTCAGTGTCCAACTGGATTTAAAAAAAATTGGCTTATGGAGAGAAACCAGTGAGTTGTAGTAAATGTTTGTGTTTCAGACTGGAGGATGGTAGACAATGATTTTCCCAAAGGTCAGTGCTGGGACCACTGCTTTATTTGCTATATATAAGTGACTTGGATCTTGGAATACAGAGTAGGATCTCAAAATTTGCTGACAAATTGGAGGTGAGGCAAACAGTGAGGATGATATGAATCACCTAAAATAGGTCATAAATAGGCTAGCAGAAAGGGCAGAAAGGTGGCAGACAGAATTTAATACTGACGAGTGTGAGGTGATGCATTTTGTAAGAAGGAATATGGAGAGGCAATTTATAACTAATGTGTCATGCAGGCCCCACCTGCCAAGAATGAGGCACATTAATTTTGCCACAAGGACATTAAACTTCAAATTGTTACTGGAAAGAAAAGAGGGCCTATTACAAGGAATTGCCAGGCCCCTAGCTGGAAAGACATTTTTGCATACTAGCAGACAGTGTTGGAACAAAGGAACTAGTCCCTGCTCCCAATACACAGAACGGACGTGGTCAGACCAGTTTAGTCACATGACTAACTGGCTGTTGCAGAGTTTTAAACTGGGAGTTTAAAATTGGAGGAACAGTGTTTGAAGACAGAAAGCTCCTGGCTCCTGGATTGAGAACATCTCTCTGCTGTCTGCTCCCATCTCTTTCTCACCAGCTTCAGAATCCATTGAAGACAGATGAACCTCAAGAAAGAAAAGTCTCCTACTGTGAACAAGGTTTAAGAAGAATACTCGGCCCCAATGAAAAGCAAGAACTATCTACAAAAGGACTCTACAGTGAGCTCGAAGAACCGTAATACAGAAACTCTTCAGATATTGCCTCAAACCTCTCCACTTTATTTTTGTTCTGCTCTTTTCTGTATTTATTTGCATGTGTATTGCATATGCATGCTAGCATGGCCACGTCGTGTATCCATAGGCGTCAACTGAATTAGAGTTTAAGTTTTAATACATTTCAATCTTTCTTCTTTAAACCTAAGAAAGCCTGTTTGTGCTCATTTTTTTGCCATATAATTGGAAAGCAGTGAACAAGGATTCACCAAGTGGGAGCTCAAAACACAGTGCGTTTAAAATTAAACCCTGTTACAATAAGACCAGGTGAAGGCCGAGAGGGACCCCGAGACACCTTTCTCACTTGGTCATAACAAATGGCACAGTTCTAAAGAGTCTGCAGGAACAGAGTGACCTAGGGGTGCATGTGCATAGATCTTTGAAGATGGCAGGACATATTGAGAGAGTGGTTAGTAAAGCATACGGGATCTTGGGCTTCATAAATAGAGGCATTGAGTACAAAAGCAGGGAAGTTATGCTGAACCGTTATAAAGTTCTGATTCAGCATCAAATAGAGTATTGCGTCCAGTTCTGGTCACCACACTTTTGGAAGGATGTGAGGGTCCTTCAGAGGGTGCAGAGGAGATTTACCAGAATGGTTCCAGGGATGGGGGATTTTAGTTTCAAGGTTAGGTTGGAAAAGCTGGGTGTGTTCTCCTTAGAACAAAGGAGATTGAGAGGGGATTTAATAGAAGTGTACAAGATTATGACAGGTTTAGATAAGTTAGACAAGGAAAAACTGTTCTCATTAATAAATTATACAAGGATTAGGGGACACAGATTGAAAGTTTTGGGCAAAAGATGCAGGGGGATTATGAGGAAGCACATTTTTATGCAGTGGGCGGTAATGACCTGGAACCCACTGCCCACAAGGGTGGTGGAAGCGGAGACAATCAATGACTTCAAGAGGAAGTTGGATGGCCATCTGAGAGAAATAGACTTGCAGGACTATGGGGTTCGTGTCGGACAGTGGGACTGACTGCATAGCTCCATGGAGATTCAGCATGGACTCAATGGGCCGAATGGCTTCCTTCTGTGCCTTAAATGACTCTATGGTATGGATTTTACCTTAGGCGGACGGGAATTCACCACCGACGTAAAAGTCGGTGGTGAACCCGCTTCCCCCAACCCTGGGATTCGACCGTATTTTACAGGTCCCCAGGTTTTAATTGTCCCGAGGCGGGATTTCCACCCGCTTGAGGCAGGTGGTCCCGCCTCAGTGAGCTGCCAGCCAATCAGTGGGCTGGCAGCTCATAGTCCCAGCAGCACCACCAGGAGCGGTGGCCACTGCTGGGACTGCAGCCCAGCTGAACAGATGGATCCATGGGTGAAGGTAAGTTGGGCATGCCTCACCAGAGAGATCGATCCTTCACTGGTGAGGCTGGAGTGGTCGTTTGGGAGGGGGGGGGGCATCTTGGGTCCCGGGGTGGGTTGGGAGGCAGGGGCAGCCCTCAATCGGGCACCCTGTGCCCAACTACCATAGCCCCCACTGGGGCGAGGAAAGGCCGGCAGCTATCGCTGGGTGGCCTTTCATGTCCCCAGCACGCCCGCATGTCATTAAGTGGCCACTTAAGGGCCTTGATTGGTCTCGGGCGGATGGGACGTTTCCCACCACCACCACCCCACCCCCACCTGACCACCATAAAGTTGACCGGCGGCGGGAGGGGGCGGGTAGGCCTCCCAGAGCCTCCCGCTTAATTTTAAGCTGTCCCCACGCCACCATCTGACCCGCTGGGGCGGCATAAAATTCAGCCCCATGCCTTTATTAGTGAGAAGTGTGAAATCTGTAAAATGTATCGGAGAACGTGGTCACGTGCTATTGTAAGCCTTCCATTAGCACGTGACATTAAAGAGGTAGCTGCCACGGATCTAAAGGTATAGGACAAAGACAGAAATATTTTCATTCCACATTTTATAGACCTGGCAACCCTATTTAGTTTTTCTGCAATAATACAAAGTAAGGACAAAAGGGTGATTATAGACAAAATTATGGAGAAATGGATAGGGACCAGATTTGGGGCACCAGCTAAGTTTCTGACTGATAATGGAGGGAAATTTGCCAATGATGAGTTCAGAGACATGTGTGAAAACATGAACATTATGGTCATGAATACTGCAGCTGAAAGTCCTTTCAACAATGAACTCTGTGAAAAGAATCATGTGGTGATTGATGAAATGCTGCATAAAATCTTGGCTGATCAATCAGACTGTAAACTGGCAACTGCCCAGGCATGGGCAGTTTATGCAAAGAATTCGCTTCAGATGGTTGGAGGATACAGTCCTTATCAATTGGACTTTGGCGAAATCCCAAATTGCCTTCTGTATTGTACAATAGTGCTCCTGCTCTAGAAGGTTAGTTACATTTTTTCTGCACATTGGAATGCTTTACATTTACTGAGGTCTTGGAGAAAATCTGCAGAGCTTTGAGATATCGCATAAGACCATCCAAGACAATTTAATTCAGAAGATTGGGGGTATTATAAAAGAGAGGATCATAGGAAATGGAAAGGCCCTGATGAGTTAATAGGTCATGATGGTAAGACAGTAGTTAACAAACATGGTCATCAAACTGTTGAGATTCATTCCTCACAATTAATTGGAATTAATTATAAAATTGCAGACTCTGAGCAGCTGATAGAAGTAGATAAGGCATTTTGTACCTCAAATGCTCATGTGTTTTGTGATAAAGGTCCTGAGGAACAGATTACAGTAGATCAAGGGCTGGGTTATGAGTGACCATGATGCACAGGACAGAGCTATCGCATCCAAAGGAAAATTGCCCAGAGTGGGTACTTGGGTGACATATATTCCAGAGGGGTCTAATGAATGGAGGGATGTGACAATTGTGGGATGTGCAGGAAAAGTTGCTGGCAAGTTTAAATATTGGTTGAATGTTCAGGATGATGACCAAGAAGCAAGGTCCATGGATTGGCAGAATGGAGTGAAAGGGTAGAGAATAAGAAAGTGCAGTGCAATTTCTAATAGTGGGCCCGGAATTAACTCTTGCATCAGAAAATGATCATGTGCCAGAGAAAGAGGCTCCGATAGTGCTAGAGGGAGATCGCACAGCAATAGTCCCGACAGAAATCAAAGGACAAGTAGAGGTTGTAGCTTGAATAGATTACACAATGAAAGAAAGGCTACAGAACAGTCTCTGAACAGAACTAAAGACTGTGAAGTTTTGGTGGCTGCCAATAAACTTGATGATACACCAATGAGAGAGGCAAAACAAAATGATTTAGATAGTTGGAGAATAAGGAATTTATTCTGAGGTACCAGATAAGGGGCAACCAGCCTTGTCACATAGACGGATGTGTACTGAAAAAGTCCTTGCAGATGGGACTTTTATGACTAAAGCAAGGCTAGTTGCTAGGAGTTTTGAAGAGCAACTGGATGATATAGATGTTAGAGTGGACTCTCTCACAGCTGGAAAAGTAATCTTGAAAATCTTTTTACCTTTTTTGGCCACATATTCATGGAGTACAAATCAATTGGCATAAAAGCCGTCTTTCTGCATGTAAATGTTTACATTTCAGAGATGTGTTTCTGAAATTGTCCGAAGAGGCAGCAGATGCAGAGGGAAACTATGGAAACTAAACAAATGCATCTATGGCCTGAATTTGAGAAATGTGGTATTTATAAGATTAGAGTAGAATTTAAGATTGGGAGTCAGGCCTCTGGGGCTTTTAAATATATTGGTTTAGATATTAAGCAGAGTAGGTCTGAAATAACTTTAAATCAACAATCCTATCTGGAGAGTGTTACTCCCATTCCAGTTAATTGTGCAAGGACATCACAGAAAGATAATGCTATATCTAAAGAAACAGAGCAATTGCGAAGTTTGGTTGGTCAGTTGAACTGCTTGTGCATGCAGACCAGACCAGAAGCTAGTTTTGATGTGTTGGAGTTACTACGATGAAACACTCTAAATTCGAGAATGTTTAAAGGACAAATGAGGCATTGAAAAAATTAAATCTGGAGAAATACTTACTTAAGTTCCCATCTTTAGGTGACCCAAAGAAACCAGTCATTTTTAGTGAAGATTCACATACAAATCTTCCTGATGGGTATTCATGTGCAGCTGGTTTCATAATATTTCTGATGGGTAGAAATGGGAAATGCTGTCCTTTAGCTTAGGAAGCCAAGAAAATAAAGAGTTGTTAAAAGTATTTTAGCTGCTGACACACTGGCTCTAGCATACCCCTTGAAGGTTATGTTGATAAGAGTTCCTTGTAGGATAATATACACTCTACAAAAACTGTGCGTGAGAAAAAACCTTGCTGGCTTGAAACAAATGCTGGAGAGAAAGGAAATCTCTAAAATTAAATGGGTTGATACAAGTCATCAGCTGTCTGATTGTTTTACAAAAAGAAATGCTTGTACAAAGAAATTTTTGAGGATTCTCGAGGAGAGGAATCTTGCAATGTAATGCTTTGTACAGAATATAGGAGTTTTTTTGGTTTTGTTTTGAAATTTTGTTTGTGCATATTAACTCTAAGTTTTACTTAAAGAGAAAATAGGGAATCTGTTAATTGTATATTAATTGTGCTTAATTACATGCAGGTGAAGGGCATTAATTGGGGTTTCACTTGAGCACTTTAGGGCGGCACAGTGGCGCAGTGGTTAGCACCACAGCCTCACTGCTCCAGGGACCCGGGTTCGATTCCGGGTACTGCCTGTGCGAAGTTTGCAAGTTCTCCCTGTGTCTGCGTGGGTTTTCTCCGGGTGCTCCGGTTTCCTCCCACAAGCCAAAAGACTTGCAGGTTGATAGGTAAATTGGCCATTATAAATTGTCACTAGTATAGGTAGGTGGTAGGGAAATATAGGGACAGGTGGGGATGTTTGGTAGGAATATGGGATTAGTGTAGGATTAGTATAAATGGGTGGTTGATGGTCGGCACAGACTCGGTGGGCCGAAGGGCCTGTTTCAGTGCTGTATCTCTAATCTAATCACATATAAAAAGGTACTTAGTGAAACTGTGGTGCCGTTAAGTTAGGAGTTATACGCTTGTAATATTGCACTCTGTAAATAAATGATAGACTGAGTAAAGATTGGCTCCAGTACTCTCCTTCACCAATTTGCTTTCTTGAATATAACATTGGGGCCTCAACTATTCACTGTATTTATTCATGAATTAGATGATGGGATAGAAAGCCACATGTCCAAATTTGCCCATGACACAAAGATAGGTGGCATTGTAAGCAGTGTAGATGGAAGTATAAAATTTCAAAGAGATATTGATAGATCAAAAGAATGGGCAAAACTGTGGCAAATGAATTTCAATGTAGGCAAATGTGAGGTCATCCACTTTGGACCTGAAAAGGATAAGACAGGGTACTTTCTAAATGGTGTAAAGTTAGAAACAGTGGAGGTCCAAAGAGACTTGGGGGTCCAGTTATATAGATCATAAAAATGTCATGAATAGATACATAAAATAATCAAAAAAGCTAATGAAATGTTGAATTTATATCTAAAGGACTAGAATACAAGGGGCTAGAAGTCATCCTGCAGCTATACAAAGCCTTGGTTCAAGCACACTTGGAGTGCTGTGAGAAGCTCTGGAACCACACCTTAGGGAGGATATATTGGCTTTGGTGGGAGTGCAGTATAGGTTTACCAGAATGATACCTGGATCCAAAGGTTAAATTACGAGGAGCGATTACATAAACTAGGGTATTCCCTGGAATTTCAAAGGTTAAGGGGTGATTTGATCAAAAGTTTCATGATATTAAGGGGAACAGATCAGGTAGATTGAATGAAACTATTTCCATTGGTTGGGGAGTCTAGGACTAGGAGGCATAGTCTAAAAATTAGAGCCAGACCTTTCAGAAGTGAAATTAGGAATCACTTTTACAAACAAAGAGTGGCAGAAGTTTGGAAGTCTCTTCTGCAAATCTCTTCTGCAAACAGTAAGTGATGCTAGATCAGTTGTAAATTTTAAACTGAGATTGATGGATTTTTGTGGCCTGACGGTGTTAAGGGATATGGGGCAAAGGTGGGTATATGGAGTTAAGTCACAGATCAACCACAATCTCGTTCAATGGCAGAACAGGTTCGAGGGGCTAAATGGCCTACTCCTGTTCCTATGTTCCTATATTCCAGTTGCCACATTCTTGCCCAATCATTTAACCTGTCTAAATCCTTTGCAACCTCCTTGCATTCTCCTGACAGCTTACTTTCCTATCTAACTTTGTATCATCAGCAAACTTGGATATATTATACTCGCACCTCATCAAAGTCTTTGATATAAATTGTAATAGCTGAGACCCAAGACTGGGTGCACCCATTAGTTACAGCCTGCCACCTAGGAATGACTTGTTTATTCCTACTCTATGTTTTCTGTCAGTTAACAAATCCTCAATCCATGCTAATATATTATCCTCAATCCCATGTGCCCTAATTTTGTGTAAAAACCTCATGTGTGGCACTTTATTGAATGCTTTTTGACTATGCAAATATACTACATCCACTGGTTTCCCCCTTATCCGCCCTGCTAGTTACAATCTCAAAAAAACTCTAATAGATTTGTCAAGCACGATTTCCCTTTCATTAGTCTGTATTGGCTCTGCCCAATCATATTATGATTTTCTAAGTGTCCTGTTAACACAATCCCAACAATAAATTCTTGCATTTTCTCTACTACTGATGTCAGGCTACCTTGCCTGTAGTTCCCTGTTTTCTCTCTCCCTCCAACTCACAGGGACTGTTCTAAAATCTGTGGAATCCTGGAAGATAATAACCAATGTATCCACTACCTCAGTAACTGCCTCTTTTAATTTGTCGGCTTTTAGCCACATTAATATCTCCAGAGTTATTTCTTTACTAATAATAATTTCCTTAAGTTCCTCATTCTCAATAGACCCTTGGTTCCCCACTATTTTTGAATGTTTTTTGTGTCTTCTACTGTGGAGAGATACAAAGTATTATCTCTGCCATTTTCTTATTTACCATTATAATTTCTCCTGTCTCTGCTTCTAAGGCACCCATGTTTACTTTCACTAATCTCTTCCTTTTACATAGCATATATATCATATACGCCTTCCACAACCAGTAGCCACCGCATGATATGGTTAATAATACTATGGTTTTGCATAAATGTGAGCTTCTCTTAGTTTGATTAGACTTGTCTTCAGATTATTATATTAGTGGTGCCTTAGCTGAGGGGGCTCTTGTAGAGCCAAATGCCACCCTTATTGGTCTAATTAAAAAACAGGCAGCTGCTGTAATTCTGATGCTACATACTATTGTGACTGGTGGGCACTGCAAGGATTGAAGTGTATTGTGGAGCTAGTAATACTAGTTTATACGTTACCTTTTAATGGTTAATTTCTTTATTATTTGGGTCCATCTAAAGAAACGTGCACTTTTTATGGGTTTTATAAGAAATGCCATACAACTGGAATCAGTTCTTGGGTTTGCAGTAGCTGCACTCTGGTAGGAACAGTGTTAGGGTAGGAAAAAGTGGGCAGGCAAGGGCTATTTCCATCCACAATCACAGAACAGGTTCCCAAAACACCAGTGTTCACATCAAATACAGGATAATAATCAGGAATGAGAAGAACCCTAGTTAATTTTGCCCCTTCTAGCATCTCTGCTGCTCTCTAGCTGAGATAAATTGTATAAACAAGGAATCCTACACCCAGTATTCTTCCACTCACTTGAAAGGAGTAAACAGTGCTTTTCTTTATTGGCCAAGATATAGAATACAAAAGCAGGGATGTAATGCTGGAACTGTATAAAACTCTGGTTAGGCCACAGCTGGAGTACTGCGTACAATTCTGGTCACCACGTTACAGGAAGGACATAATTGCTCCGGAGAGAGTACAGAGGAGATTTATACAAATGTTTAGTTTAGTTTAGAGATACAGCACTGAAACAGGCCCTTCGGCCCACCGAGTCCGCGCCGACCATCAACCACCCATTTATACTAATCCTACACTAATCCCATATTCCTAACACATCCCCACCTGTTCCTATATTTCCCTACCACCTATCTATACTAGGGGCAATTTATAATGGCCAATTTAGCTACCAACCTGCAAGTCTTTTGGCTTGTGGGAGGAAACCGGAGCACCCGGAGAAAACCCACGCAGACACAGGGAGAACTTGCAAACTCCACACAGGCAGTACCCAGAATTGAACCCAGGTCGCTGGAGCTGTGAGGCTGCGGTGCTAACCACTGCGCCAATGTTGCCAGGGCATGAAAGTTGCATCTATGAGGAAAGATTGGATTGGCGCAGGTTGTTTTCCTTAGAACAGAGGAGGCTGAAGGGTGACTTAATTAAGGTGTACAAAATTATGAGGGGCCTAGATAGAGTAGACAGGAAGGACCTGTTTCCCCTAGCGGAGAGGTCAATTACCGGGGGCACAGTTTTAAGGTAATGGGTAGAAGGATTAGAGGGGACATGAGGAAAACTTTTTCACCCAGAGAGTGGTGGGTGTCTGGAATTCACTGCCAGGAATGGTGGTGGAGGCAGAAACCCTCAAATTATTAAAAAGGTACCTGGACATGCACCTGAAGTGCTGTAACCTGCAAGGCTAAGGACCAGGTGCTGGAAGGTGGGATTAGATTGGACGGCTGGTTTTTTTAGCCGGTGCAGACATGATGGGCTGAATGTCCCCTCTAATCCTTCTGTGCCGTGACTTTTCTATGGTTCTAATATTTCTGCAATTGGCTACCTCAACTTGCTCAGATGGGAAGTCAGGAGTGTGATGGACTACTTTCCACTTGCCTGGATGAGTGCAGCTCAAACAACTCAAGACATTTGATACCATCCAAGACAAAGCACAACGCTTGATCAGCACCCCATCCACGACCTGAAACATTCACTCCCTCCACCAGTGGTGCAATGCGGCTGCAGTGTATGCCATGTACAAGATGCACTACAGCACCTTCCAAACCTGTGACTACCATCTAGAAGCAGACACCTGGCAACACCACCACCTGCAAGTTCCCCTTCAAGCCATGCACCATCCTGACTTGGAACTATATCATCGCTCCTTCACTGTCGCAGAGTCAAAATCCTGGAACTCCCTCCGTAACAGTACTGTGGGTGTACCTACACCAGATGGACTGCAGTGGTTCATAGACAAGTTGATGGAGTGGGCAGACAGGTGGCAGATGAAGTTCAATGCAGAGAAATGTGAAGTGATTCATTTTGGTCGGAAGAACATGGAGAGACAATATAAAACAAAGGGTACAACTCTAAAGGGAGTGCAGGAGCAGAGGGACCTGGGTATATATGTGCAAAAGTCATTAAAGGTGGCAGGACAGGTTGAGAGAACGGTTAATAAAGCGTACGTTATCCTGAGCTTTATTAACAAGGGCATAGTACAAGAGCAAGGAAGTTATGTTGAATTTATATAAGACACTAGTTCGGCCTCAGCTGGATTATTGCATCCAGTTCTGGGCGCCACACTTTAGGAAAGATGTGAGGGCATTGGAGAGAGTACAGAAAAGATTCATGAGAATGGTTCCAGGGATGAGGAACTTCAGTTATGAAGATAGATTGGAGAAGTTAGGACTGTTTTCCTTGGAGAAGAGAAGGCTGAGGGGTGATTTGATAGCGCTGTTATGACCAGGTGAGAAAGGTCTAGGGGTTCCCTTTCAGCCTCCACCTGGTCTTACTGTAACAGGGTTTAATTTTAAACACACCCCTTGGTGAATCTTTGTTCACCGCTTTCCAATTATAAGGCAAAGAAACCAGCACAAACAGGCTTTCTTAGCATTAAAGAAGAAAAGTTGAAATTTATTAAACTTAAACTCCAATTTGGTTGACGCCTACGGTTACATGACGTGCCCACGCTAGCATGCATACGCGATATGCACGGGCAAACAGAGACAGAAAAGAGCAAAAGAAAAATAAAGTGGAAAAGTTTGAGGCAACATCTGAAGGGTTTTTGTTATGGTTTTTCGAGCTCACTGTAGAGTCTTTGGTTGTAGGTAGATCTTGCTTTTCGTTGGGGCCCAGTATTCTTCTTAAACCTTGTTCGCTGTAAGAGACTTTTCTCTCTTGGGGTTCATGTGTCTTTAGTGGGTTCAGAGGCTTGTAATAAAGAGATGGGAGCAGACAGGAGAGTCTTCTCAATCCAGGAGCAAACAGACAATCTCAGTTCTGGAGAACCGTTTGTACAATTCAGAAAACCCCAGGTTGCCAAGCAAGTTATTCCTGTGACTAACTGGTCTGACTATGTCTTGGATTGTATCACCTTAGCACTCTCTGGAATGCTCCTCATTCATACAATATCTGATAAGCAAGGTCCATTGTGGAATAAAAACAAGAAATGTTGGAAATACTCAGCAGGTCTGGCAGCATCTGTGGAGAGAGAAGCAGAGTTAACGTTTCAGGTCAGTTAACCTTCAGAACTGGCAAATATTAGAAATGTAAAAGATTATAAGCAAGTAAAGCGGGGGTGGGGCAAGAGGTAACAAAGGAGGTGGTGTAGATAGGACAAGGTCACAGAATAGCTGACCAGAAGGTCATGGAGCAAAGGCAAACAATATGTTAATAGTGTGTTGAAAGACAAAGCATTAGTACAGAAAGGGTGTTAACGGACTGAAAATTGAACAGCCACAAGTACAAACATGAAAAAAACAGTGGGTAAGCAAACTGAACAAATTAAGATGAAATAAAATAAAATAAACACACAAAAAAAAATTTAAAAAGGGAAGAAGAAAAAAATAACTAAAAATAAAAGGAAAACGGGGGGGCCCGTCATGCTCTGAAATTATTGAACTCAATGATCAGTCCGGCAGTCTGTAGTGTGTCTAATCACTAAATGAGATGCTGTTCCTTGAGTTTGCGTTGATGTTCACTGGAACACTGCAGCAATCGCAGGACAGAGATGTGAGCATGAGAGCAGGGGGGAGTGTTGAAATGGCAAGCAACCGGAAGCTCGGGATCCTGTTTGTGGACTGAGCGGAGGTGTTAACTCTGCTTCTCTCCCCACAGATGCTGCCAGACCTGCTGAGTATTTCCAGCATTTCTTGTTTTTATTTCAGATTTCCAGCATCCGCAGGATTTTGCTTTTATTTTAAGGTCCATTGTAGGTTGAATGTGTCAGGAAATGGTCCTTTGTCATTCGAATCACCGTCTCTTAATATGCAAATGATTTTTCCAGCTACGGCTGATCTGTTTAATAAGACCTTTCTTCACTCCCGTAACAGGTTAAAATCAATGTTCATGACAAAATTAATGTGCCTCATTCTTGGCAGGTGGGGCCTTACATGACAGAGGTATTCAAAATCATGAGGGGTCTGGACAGAGCAGATAGGAAAAAACTATTCCCTCTCGTGAAATGATTGAGAACGAGAGGGAACAGATTTAAAGTAATTGGTGAGGGAAGTAAAAGTGACATAATGAAAAAATTTTCATGCAGCGAGTAGTTAAGGCCTGACAGTGTGGTGGAGGCAGATTCAACTGAAGCAGTCAAAAAGGAATTAGAGTGTATGGGAGAAGGAAGGGGAAATGGCACTAAGTGAATTGCTCTTTCGGAGAGCCGGTGCGGACATGATGGGCTGAATGGACTCCTTCTGCACTGTAACAATTCTGTGACTCTGATTCTTTGATTCAAGAAGATAGCTCACTCTACAGCATGGCAACCCAACCTGAACCAGACGGGACCCGACAACATGTGTCGCTCTTCCGGCTCCGGCATTCGGGCTCGGCTTGGGTTGGGCCGGATCAGACACAGTGACAGCCAGGACGTCAAGGCTTAAAACGCTCCGCACTAGTCTGCAGTGAGCGATTCCATCCAAGGTACAGCACAACCTCTTCAATAAAGTTGATTATATTCTGGTGGTCGGGTCGGGCGCGGGAGAAAATGAAAGAACTCGGGCCGGTTGTGGCTCTGTCGGGCTCAGGTTGGGTTTCATTTGCTGACCCCAGCAGGCCTTTAGCTCACTCCTAACTTCTCAAAGGTAATTAGGCATGGGCAACAAATGCTGCCCTTGCCAGTGACACCCACAGCCCATGAAGGAATAAAAAACAGTATTGTCAGAAAATGTAACTGAAGTACTTACGTTCAGATAATAAGTATCTAAAGTACTTGCATTGTTTAATAAATAACAGACAAACATTGAAACAAACGGCTAATTTCCATATTAGGAGGTATCACATGACGCCTTTAACCAATGAGCCGCAGCGGAGCGCTCGAGATGGGAATTCAAATGTGCGGCGATGAGGGAGGCTCGAGCTGTCGCGGTAGCGATCGGAAAGTAATGGTAATATGCGGGCGGTTTGATCATTGACCGGCTTGACAGCTTAATTCAAGTTGGAAAATCATGGAAAGTCGGATTATCACACCTGGCCCTTATAGGGCTACGAAACTTGTAAGTTATTTCACGTAGTTAGTGGTTCGTTTGTTTGCAGGAAGGAAGTTTTGAAACTCTGCCGAATACAAGGAGCTGGTGCTCTCCTGGAAGTGGAATGGGGGTGAGGGAGGACTGGGCTGGGGCTTAAAAGGGGGCGAACGGAGTCGGGTGGGGAACAAAAGGGGGAGCAAAGGGGGTAGCGGGTGGTGTTGGGAACGAGGGGGCAGCGGGGGGAGGGGGTGGTGTTGGGAACGGGGGGGGGGGCAGCGGGGGGAAGGGGGTGGTGTTGGGAACGGGGGGGGGGGGAAGGGGGTGGTGTTGGGAACGGGGGGGGGGGGAAGGGGGTGGTGTTGGGAACGGGGGGGGGAAGGGGGTGGTGTTGGGAACGGGGGGGGGGAAGGGGGTGGTGTTGGGAACGGGGGGGGGGGAAGGGGGTGGTGTTGGGAACGGGGGGGGGGAAGGGGGTGGTGTTGGGAACGGGGGGGGGAAGGGGGTGGTGTTGGGAACGGGGGGGGGGAAGGGGGTGGTGTTGGGAACGGGGGGGGGGAAGGGGGTGGTGTTGGGAACGGGGGGGGGGGAAGGGGGTGGTGTTGGGAACGGGGGGGGGGGGAAGGGGGTGGTGTTGGGAACGGGGGGGGGGGGGAAGGGGGTGGTGTTGGGAACGGGGGGGGGGAAGGGGGTGGTGTTGGGAACGGGGGGGGGGAAGGGGGTGGTGTTGGGAACGGGGGGGGGGAAGGGGGTGGTGTTGGGAACGGGGGGGGGGGGAAGGGGGTGGTGTTGGGAACGGGGGGGGGGGGAAGGGGGTGGTGTTGGGAACGGGGGGGGGGGGAAGGGGGTGGTGTTGGGAACGGGGGGGGGAAGGGGGTGGTGTTGGGAACGGGGGGGGGAAGGGGGTGGTGTTGGGAACGGGGGGGGGAAGGGGGTGGTGTTGGGAACGGGGGGGGGAAGGGGGTGGTGTTGGGAACGGGGGGGGAAGGGGGTGGTGTTGGGAACGGGGGGGGAAGGGGGTGGTGTTGGGAACGGGGGGGGAAGGGGGTGGTGTTGGGAACGGGGGGGGAAGGGGGTGGTGTTGGGAACGGGAGGGGCAGCGGGGGGAAGGGGGTGGTGTTGGGAACGGGAGGGGCAGCGGGGGGAAGGGGGTGGTGTTGGGAACGGGAGGGGCAGCGGGGGGAAGGGGGTGGTGTTGGGAACGGGGGGGGAAGGGGGTGGTGTTGGGAACGGGGGGGGAAGGGGGTGGTGTTGGGAACAGGGGGGTAGCGGGGGGGAAGGGGGTGGTGTTGGGAACAGCGGGGGGAAGGGGGTGGTGTTGGGAACAGCGGGGGGGTAGCGGGGGGAAGGGGGTGGTGTTGGGAACAGCGGGGGGAAGGGGGTGGTGTTGGGAACGGGGGGGGCAGCGGGTGGAAGGGGGTGGTGTTGGGAACGGGGGGGCAGCGGGTGGAAGGGGGTGGTGTTGGGAACGGGGGGGGCAGCGGGTGGAAGGGGGTGGTGTTGGGAACGGGGGGGCAGCGGGTGGAAGGGGGTGGTGTTGGGAACGGGGGGGCAGCGGGTGGAAGGGGGTGGTGTTGGGAACGGGGGGGGCAGCGGGTGGAAGGGGGTGGTGTTGGGAACGGGGGGTGCAGCGGGTGGAAGGGGGTGGTGTTGGGAACGGGGGGGGCAGCGGGGGGAGGGGGGTGGTGTTGGGAACGGGGGGGGCAGCGGGGGGGAGGGGGTGGTGTTGGGAACGGGGGGGCAGCGGGGGGGAGGGGGTGGTGTTGGGAACGGGGGGGGAAGGGGGTGGTGTTGGGAACGGGGGGGTAGTGGGGGGAAGGGGGTGGTGTTGGGAACGGGGGGGGCAGCGGGTGGAAGGGGGTGGTGTTGGGAACGGGGGGGGCAGCGGGTGGAAGGGGGTGGTGTTGGGAACGGGGGGGGCAGCGGGTGGAAGGGGGTGGTGTTGGGAACGGGGGGGCAGCGGGTGGAAGTGGGTGGTGTTGGGAACGGGGGGGCAGCGGGGGGAGGGGGTTGTGTTGGGAACAGGGGGGGCAGTGGGGGGAGGGGGTTGGGGACGGGCAGCAGAGAAGGGGGCAGCAGAGTTGGGAGATGGTGGCAGTGTGTGCAGTAGAGTGGGGGTGGGGAGGTGAATAGAATGGGAGGTAGGGGTGTGTGGGGTTGTGGATGGAATGGGGTTAGAAGGGTAAGTGTGATTGGAGGTGGGAGTGGGGTATGTGTGGAATGGGGATAGATGGGGCGAATGGAATAGAGGGTGTGTGTGTGTGTTAAGATAAGACAGAAGGGTTTTTGATGGGATGAAGTTTACAGATAGTGGAGGAAATTGCAGCTCACCCTTAACTTGATATTGGGCAAGCATCTGACAAGACCGAGGTGATGGAGATGCCTGCAGATGATGTTGCCAACAGGCAATATATAGATGAGGAAGAAGAGAAGGTCAAGGATAGATTGGGGATTATGGATGTAATGGAGTAGAAAGAGAGACAATTGCTCTAGCTGTAATTGGCTTGGAATACATGGAAAGAAGCTGGGTAATCTCACTCACCTGGAAAGATGTTATAGAGGATTGTGTGGCAGAGAGGTTAGATGAGGAATAATACATCACAGTCACAGAGAATGTAATTTCTGACTTTGAGTAGGGCTACTTTGGCTCTTTCATAGGGATGGACACCTGATTGGAGAGATTCGAACAGAGTTTCGAGCAAGATGGTCACAGATTTGGGGGCATTGTAGATGGTGGGGCAATGGTTTGTAAGTATGGAGAAGTTGAGGGTAGGTTTTTGAATAAGGATGTGTGGCAAAGGGTGGGGGGGGGGGAACAGCATATGAGGGGAGCGAATCATTTGCTATGTCTGCTAGCATGGAGGTCAAGCAGGCAAAAATGATTGGTCATCAGTTTAGTGAGAATGGGGGTCAAAGTAGCAAGAAGTGGTTTCAGAGACACGATGAGCTTGGAGAGGATACAAGGAGAATTAGGCAAGAAAGCTGGGGCATTGGATGAATGACTAGGGAGATTTGGCTTGGTAGGGAAGGAGAGAAGCAGCAGAGGCTGGTGAAGGCTAGCAATCATGATCTCCAAAAATATGCTTTTAAAAATGTTATTGTACTACATGTCAGGGAGGAAATTTCAAAGCTTTTCTTCTAGATGAAGAACAGGAGAAGGCCAAGGATAGATGCAAATGTGGAGGTGGGGGGGAGGGGAAATATCCTGTTGCTCTTGAAAGTGTCCTGGCTGAAATATTAAGCAACAAAATTGCTATTAACTGAATAGCACTGGTTGTTTTAAATACTTCTGACTCAGTAGGAAATCTAGGAATGAACAAGCACAGGTAGGTGGAAAAGTTCCTCACGAACAATCAACAAACGGCTACAAGTAAACGACTAGTAAGCAGGAGACAGGAAATCAAATAAACTCTCAGAATATTTTTTTCAAAATGCTTCTAGCTGAAGTAATCTTTTCACTGACTCAGAATATTTTGCGAAAACTAAAGTTTTGAAGATGAACACATTTTGGAATGACAGTTCACAAAAGAGTTAAAATGTAGTGAACTTATTAATAGAATTTTTTTTTCTATTTTTGGAATCTTTGGCGCAAAGTTTTGTTCCAATGACCCTCTCCTCTTGGAACCATAAGAGGTTGAGTTTTCATTCTCCTGATAGGCCTTATGAACTATTTCTCTCTTCAAATTGTAGCCTCAAGTTCTTGTGCAGTCTTAACTCCATATGCTGTACATGTGATTGATCCCAACTTTACTTTCTAAAAATTTTATATAATGCCATATAGTTTTCCTTTATTTGCTTCTGCTTCTTTGTGAACCTTTTCTCTTCGACCATTTCTTACTCAGACCTTCATCATAGATGGGTATTTGGGCCCATTACCTGCCAGATTTTTTTTTTGTTTCTGTTTTTATGTTGCATAATTTCAGTGTTCCTTAAATTTGTTTATTATTAACTCAGACAGCCTATCTGACATCCAGTTCTGGATGCACAGAAATTTCCTAAAACTAAATATCGGAAAGACTGAAGCCATCGTTTTCGGTCCCCGCTCCAACCTCCATTCCCTAGCTACTGACTCCATCCAAGGACTCCATCCTGGCAACAGTCTTAGATTAAGCCAGTCTGTTCGCAACCTTGTTGTCACATTTGACACTGAAATGAGCTTCCGATCTGATGGTCACACCATCACTTAAGGCCATCTATTTCCATCTCCATAACACTGCCTGACTTCACCCCGCCTCACCTCATCAGCTGCTGAAATCCTCATTCATGCCTTCAGTGCCTCTGGACAATTGCAGTGCACTCCTGGATGGTCATCCCAAACTCTGCTGCCCGTGTCTTAACTTGCACCTGTTCCCCTATCACCCCTGTGCTTGCTGACCTACATTGCCTCCCAGTCAAGCAATGTCTTGATTTTAAAATTCTCATCCTTGTGTTCAAATTTCTCCATGGCTTTGCCCCCTCCCTATCTCTGTAATCTCTTCCAATCCCACAATCCGCCGAGATATCTGCGCACCTCTAATTCTGGCCTCTTGAGAATCCCCAATTTTAATCGCTCCACCGTTGGTGGCTGCGCCTTCAGTTGCCGAGGCCCCAAGCTCTGAAATTCCCTCCCAGCCCCTCTGCCTCTCCACTTCATTTTCCTCCTTTTAAGACACTCCTTAAAACCTACCTCTTTGACCAAACTTTGGTCATCTGACCTAATATCTCCTTGTGTGACCTAGTATCATATTGTTTTATTATCTTAAAGGTGCGATATAAATATAAGTTGTTGTACTATTTGCTCTCTACTTCAATTTTCATTTTTGCTGTTAGCTATTACATTGGGCGGCACTGTGGCGCACTGGTTAGCACCGCAGCCTCACAGCTCCAGCGACCTGGGTTCAGTTCTGGGTATTGCCTGTGCGGAGTTTGCAAGTTCTCCCTGTGACCGCGTGGGTTTTCGCTGGGTGCACCGGTTTCCTCCCACAGCCAAAGACTTGCAGGTTGATAGGTAAATTGGCCATTATAAGTTGCCCCTAATATAGGTAGGTGGTAGGGGAATTGAGGGAAGGTGGGGATGTGGTAGGAATATGGGATTAATGTAGGATTAGTATAAATGGGTGGTTGATGGTCGGCACAGACTCGGTGGGCTGAAGGGCCTGTTTCAGTGCTGTATCTCTAAATAAATAAATGGTATAAACTTCTGTTATAAAACATTGCATCTTCTTACACACTGTGAGCACTGCCATGTGAGATGGCAGTTTTTTTTTTAAAAACTTGATAATAGCAACATACAATTATTGAAGTCGGTTCAGGCTGGGAACAAGCAATAATGATTGACGGCTCATGCATCCTTGGAGCCAAAACATGTGTGGTAATGCAACAGCTGAGCATGAGAGCCAGGCTGCATATCTATGTGCACCACCACTGCACCTTTCTTCTCTTTCATTTTGAACTGGATAGCAAGAAGGTAAACAATAACAACAGAAACTTGCATTTATATAGTGCCTTTAACATAGCAAAACATCCCAAGAAGCGTTATCAAACAAAATTTGCCATTGAGCTACAATGGGATATTGAGACTAAAAGTTTAGTCAGAGGTAGGTTTAAAGGCAGAGAGGGAGGTTTTGGGGAGTGAATTCCAGGACTTATAGCCTTGGCAGATGTGCATACAGCCACCGATAGTAGAGCGATTCAAAGAAGGGAATACACAAGAGGCCAGAATTGGAGGAGCATTGTGATCTTGGCGGGCTGGAGAAGGTACAGACATAGGATTGGGTGAGGCAATGGAAGGACTTGAAAACAAGGATGAGAACTTTTAAAATTGAGGTGTTGCCAGTCTGGGAGTCAAAGTAGGTCAGCAAGCACAGAGATGAACGGAACTTGCAAGTTAAGATACGGGCAGCACAGTTTTGGATGAGCTCAAGTTTACGGAGAGTGAAGGATGGAAGGTCAGTGTTGGAATAGTCAAATCTAAGTAACAGAGGTATGGAAAGGCATGTTTGTAAAGAGCAGAACAAGATTAAGTGTGTCCAGTGTCTAGCTAGCAGTAAATCTATCCAACTTTGAATTCCCATTGAAAATATTGGTTAATGATTTCAATGAATGTGGACTACCCCCACCCCCCACTCCACCCACCCCTGGCCCAAACCAAGAGCTTGTGAATTCCCAAGAGTTATGGACCTCTGTTTGAAAACCATTGTGTTGCTCTGTAGTAATCCAGAAACAATATAAATTAAGACCACTGTCTGCAATCTGCTGAGTACCTTGACTGCATGTTGGCTCTAAGTTGTGACTGTCATTGCTTTCAAAGGGGTCACTCCAGACACTTTTCATGAAATGGCCTGGCAGGGAGGAGGTGACCTTTTTCTGCATTTAATTTTTTTATGAAATTACTTATGAGATAGAAGTACTTCTTGCTCCTTGGCTTTCCTTTTTATTGTACTTATTCTGAGATGTTATAAGTGTCCTGCAATAAATAGGTGGCCTTTTTGTAATGCCTTGGACTAAATTCTAAAATTGCTTCTTTCCTGTTGTCAAATGTTCCAGAACTGTATTGAAAGAGGCTTCTTCATACTTTTTTTTTGCTCCAGTGGAATGAATTGACCAAGCTTTTTAGGGCAGGAATGCCACTGAGAAAACATCGATTGCACTTGAAAAAATACAGCAACTGTTTCACTGCTTCTGAGGCAGTGGACTGGCTACATGAATTGCTGAGAAATAATAGTAATTTTGGGCCAGAAGTGACTAGACAACAAACTCTACAACTGTTGAGGAAGTTTTTGAAGAATCGTGTAATTGAGGATATAAAAGGAAAATGGGGAGCAGAGAACCTAGATGATAATAGTCAGCTATACAGGTAAGAAAAAAAGGGGGGAGGAACTTCCATTTATATATTGCTTTATTGGGATATCACAAAATGCTTTACAAACAATGAATTACTTTGTAATGTGCAGTCGTTATTGATATGTAGGCAAATGCAACGGATATTTTGCATACAGCAAAATCCCACATATATTGAGATGAATGTTTAGTTAATCTGGTGATGGGTACATTTTGTGGTTTAATTTTTATGTTTGGATAAAGTAGGATAAATATACTTAATATAGTAGCAATGCTAGAATTGTTTTTTTTCCTGTGATTAAAAGCAGTGCTTCAGGTCCTTTTTTCTTATGCCAATAGTGATTTACGGTAGCAAAAGTTATCAAGTCTTCTTTGAAAATTTACTTTTACAGCCACAATTTTTGTGTTTTTGATCACTGTCAGTCAATCTAGGGTTCATATCTTTATTCCTCCTGCTGCGCCACCTGCCCCTACCCCTGCCCCCCACCCCAATAGGCACAAGAGGGACGTCTTCTGTTAGTTTTCAAACATAAAGTTGTAAAACTACTGATGGTCGCTAAGTTATGGCTTCACAGTGGGGGGAAAAAAAACTTCTCAAGAAAGTCAATTAAACAGAAAACTAGCTGATCCCCATGCATTCTGTTTTGAGTCCTTAGGATTGGTTTGGAAGCTGAAATCCAAGAAGCCCAAGTACATAGGACAGCATCACAGTTGGTTGCAAGACTTTACCTCACACCCTTCTCAACCCTTCCACTGCCTCTGAATTGTCACACTGCTTGTCTGACACCCTGTAGTGCAAGAGCCGAAATTTCCTACAATTAAATATTGAGATGACTGAAGGCATTGTCTTCGATCGCTGCCAAAGATTCCATTCCCTAGCCACCAACTCCATCTCCCCGGCCACTGAGGCTGAGCAAGATTGTTTGCATCTGCTTTCAACCTGGGCTGAGCTACCGACCCCATATCCTCTCCATCACAAAGACTTCCGAATTGCACTTCCGTAGCATTGCCTGTCTCTTCTCATGACTTGGCTCATCTGCCGCTGAAACCTTCGTTCATGCCTTTGTTACTTCTAGACTTGATTGTTCCAATGCTATTCTGGCCAGCCTACCACCTTGCATCCTCCATAAACCTGAGCTCATCCAAAACTGCTTCTGATATTTAACTGGCTTCAAATTCTGTTCACTTGTCACACCTGTCCTCTCTGACCTACATTTGGACCCTGTTCAGCAACACCTCAGATTTAAAATTCTTGTTTTCACATTTATCCACAGCCTCTCTCCTCCCTATCTCTGTAACCTCCTCTAGCCCTACATCCCTTCAAGATCTCTGCACTCCTACAAATCTGGCCTCTTGTACATCCCTGATTTTCTTCATTCCACTTTTGGTGGTTGTGTCTTCAGCTGCCAAGGCCTAAAGCTCCCGAATTCCACCCCTCTAAACCCCACTGCCTCTCTACCTCTTTCAAAATGCTTGTTCAAACCTATCATAATATTTCTGTGGCTCGGTGTCAAGTCAAATCTATTCTAATGTGAAAAGAGTATTAAAAGGAACCTAAAAATGTAAGCGATTTATTGGGGCTCAAGGGCAATATAATACTGCATTGTGGAATTCAAATATTATAACTGCACTTATCATTTTGTGTCTCACCTTTTTATAACTCTTATCCTCCTTCCCAAAATAGCATGATCCATTTTAATACATAACTTCTGTCTCATATTTTAAAATGTTTGTTGAAGTCATGGGTGGGGCTTTGTCGTGATAATTAAATTACCTTTAAAGTTATCAGGATACCTAAATGTGCATGCATGAATGAGTTATAAATATTTCACTATTATTAGTTGCACTTGAGTGGTCAAGGTCAATTTTTGAATTTTTTTTAAGTAAAGTAAGGTTAAATGGTGGTGAATAATCAAACTAATGTGGAGGAAGGGGATGGAAGAGAATGGAAAGGTAGGGAAGGGTGTGGAGTGATTGAAGAAATTGGAGTAGGATGGAGAAAAGGGAGGGGATAACCATGGAGCAGGAAAAGGAAAATGGGGAGGGAACAAAAGAAGAGGATGGGGAAAAGGATAGGTTGAGAGGGAGGGGGGGATAACACAGGTGGAGGTGGTATTCAGTGTGTTACATCTGTGTTTGGGAAAACCTCAGAGGGGGAGAAGGAAGAGCACTGAGGAAGGGAAGTGAGATTAAAGCATGAAACAGTTAGCCAGTGGTGGGGTTGGGGTGTGGTACACAGTAGTGTTGTGGTTGGGAAATTCAACTCATCGAGCAGAGGTTTTTAAGTGTGGTCCATGAGGGTACTCCAGATAGTCCATGGGCTGGTCTAAAATGCAAATCACTGACACATAACACCATGGCCGAGGCCATACAAGACAACAGGCTGGAACCCTTATCCCCACCACTTGCGTGATGTCACACAACCAGACCAGCTTCCGCATGCGCGGCACAAGTTGTCTAATTGCAAGCAACAATAATGTAGCTTTATAAGCCAGATTTATGTTACTGTTGAATTTTGTTTGATTTAATACATATGTAAGATGAGTATTAATATAGATGTAAGAAGATTTTATAACAATGTTTCAAATAAACTTGTTCTCTTTTAATGTTTATAATATGAAAATGTCTATTTTGTTTCTGGCATGGATTAATTTACTTGATTTTTAAAAAAAATTAATGACATAAATTTATTACATTTTAGTAGTGAAAAAGCAGTGGAATATTTATAGTTCCATAAGCGTATATGCTATAGCCAGTTGGGTAGTGTGATGTCGCCTAGTGAGGAATCCAGCTTGTTCACTCTTATGGCCTCACCAGAAACGTTTGCCGGATATTTACCTGCACATACGGTCCAAGTATTCTGGACTTGCTGATGTAGCTCTGAAGCACCTGCTACATTCCCAACAACATATAACTGCAAGATTGGATTTTCAACACTTGTGGGGCTGCAAACAAAGAGGAGGAACCCACTGAACATGGAGCCCTCCAGCTCAGAACCAGACATCACCACCATCTCATTGGTGTCTCATCAAAAACTGCCATTCTTCCCATCAAGTCTGAATTTTTTTTTTTGTAATGGCAAATGAAAGCTGGTGGGGTAGAATCAGTAGGTGGTGCATGGGGGTCTTTTACCCTGCCTAAGTGGTCTGTGGATGAAAAAAGTTTGAGAACCACTGTTTTAGACAGAGGGATTGTTTGTTAAAGGAGAAAGGAAGCTGGTTAGAGGTAGCATCACGGCAAACTGCAGCCAGTTGAATGGAGAAAGAGACTCTGAGCCAGTAGGTGGCATGGAACAGGAAGATACAGCCAGCAATGAACAAATGAGAATCTGAGCCAGCAGTGCAGAAGTGATGGTGAATGCAATGCGCAATCTTCTTTTTCAGAGAAGTCTATTTCAGAAGGAGAGGAACAAGTTTTTTTTTTTTGTTTTTTTGCTGCTCGTTATGTTGTGATATCACTTTAACTGCTTGAGTATAGTATGCATCATCACAAGTGATATCAACTAAGATGTGATATAGCAGTTGGAGTAGTGTTAGTCTACAGTCAGCACGTGTATTACAGATCTCTCTCTTGTAAGTCTGTTACTTGCCATAAAGAACCCTTCATTCAACTTGTCATTCAGCCTAAGATTGTTTGGTATGTTATTACTGAGGAAGCAATAATAAAATATGGTGGCAGTGGTGTTTCTTTTTAAAAGACCACAATATGATGGCAGCAGACCACATCAGAGTAGCAATAGTGCAGAGAGACACATTGCGGGACAGCGATTTCAAGCAAGACATTGGGAATGATAATTTTTCTCGTGGTAATCCATTAAGGTTTGGGCAACACTGCACATTGTCAGAGGCAGCGGCATGGCACTGTCAGATTCAACAACCATCTGTAGAAATCGGTGATCATGGAAGAGCATGAGTACAGGAAGGGGGCTGCTTGTTTGGACGGTGGTCGACAGAAAAGGCAGGAATTGGGCTTGTGAAAAGCGAACATTTAGTTCAAGCCGGGCTGAGGTACGGCACCACCATTGTGCATCAAGATCTTCTGGCCAGAAGTGCTTTGTGGGTGGAATCTCTCCAATCGCTGGCTGAAATCGCAGGCACAGCAGACTTACAATTTTTTTTTCCCTTCAGGGAAAGTTTTAAAAATGAAAGGAAGCCATTAAAGGGGAAAGCTCCTGCAAAGATTTCTTGCAGACAAGAAATTTAACACCATGACCATCAAATACCCGTCAATGAACTGGAAAGTTCAAGATCTCCTCCACGCGTTCCAACTATTCAAGCAGCATATGGAGTTACGCTTTTTGGATCTTGCTGCTACAGAGCTTGACAAGCAAGCGATCAAGATAAAAATTGCAATTGGTAACAAAGGGCTCCATCATATCAACACCACTGGACTCTCCAAAGCAGACCAGAAGGACCCAGTGAAACTTTGGACTACGTTGGAAGACCAGCTGAAGGTCAAGGTTATTTTTAGGATCCATCGTCTGGAACTGATGGCATACAGACAGATAGCGTTCCAAAGAGACGATCAATCAGTTTGTTAGCAAATGCCGCGAGAAAAGTTTTCTTTTTCGGGTGCACAATTATCTGAAGGGATACGAAGCCATAGCTGCAAGCAGGCAGTGCATATAAACGCTTGGAGCAGCAATAATAGACGAGGTAACCAAGACACCTTGACAGGGCAAGGAGTGTGGCAAGTGCGGTCTGATATACCAGCTAAGAAATTGTCCAGGAATACCTGCAAGAAGTATGATTTAAAAGGGGTACTGGGCAAGACTATACAGAAAGTCAGGCAATGGAGAAATAGCCAGGAACCCTAGTGGGAAAAACAAATAGATTTGCCAAATGCCAGTTCAAACGCAAGCATGTCCATGAAATAGACAAGGGCCCTTATGACAAAGAAAGCACTGAAGGCCAACAAGCCTTCCGCACAATAACAGTTGCATGCCAGATGGATGTAGTTACACAGCAGGAAGTATTCACTACAATTGATCTCCTATGCCCAGAAGAATGGCAAGCACAAGCTGGGATTTAAAGGCCAATACAGGGACACATGCAAACATTCTGCCACTGAACGCTGAAGAATATGTACCTGGCAAGATGGAATCCACAAGATCAGCAGTGTGCCAAGGATGCACAATCAAGATAGATGTGACCCTATTGAGTACATTCAGGATTGGCAACTAAGGTATCCAGACAGATTTGATACTGTCACGCACACCAGAATTGTGATGATACAACAATCATGAACAAAATTGGAAGAGTTTAAAAAAAAACTGGCCATGTCCTTTTGTTTTAAAAACAGTGAATTTTTTTTAAAAAGTGTCTCCTGACTATGCAACAGCCTGCTGACTTCATCGGAGGGCTCCAAGCTGCGCACATGCACAAACTGTCTCCTGCGTGCTGAGATGCTGCGCATGCGAGGCCTACATCTTGCCTTGCCAGGACTAACTGGCGCAGGAAAACGCTCTCGCCCCTCAGCCACTCACTCCAAGCCACTCGCTCGCTTTCCCCCCCAAGACGCTAGCTCTAGGCCACGGGTGGCTTCCCTCCTCTCGGCTACGCGCTTCTCCCGAAGAAGCAACGTGGGCCGCAAGGGGTGACAGGGCGATGGAGGAGGGAAGTGGCCTGCGGCCTAGAGCTAGCATCTGGGGGGGGGGGGGGGGGGGGGGGGGAGAGAGGGGTTGGGGAAGCAGGGACTGAGTGCCCAGAGTGGGGGCTGGGGCGGGGGAAACTGAACAGCCAGAGAGTGGGATGACACTGAAACCTCTCAGAATTATGGAAGGTGTGCAGCACTGTCAGAGGTGCTGTCCTTCCGATGAGACTTTAAACAGTGCAACGTTCTCTGAGTAGCAAACACGTCCATTGTGTGCTGCCATGGGTTGAAGTTGTTTTTCTGCGATAAATTGAGCAGCGCCTGACAACACTATTGCGTTGAGAACACATGCACATTCAAGTCCCAAGAATGTAACCAAGAAAGGTGACCGTTCGTGTTCTCTCTCGCTCGTGTTCTGTCTCTCGCGCTCGTTCTCGTTCGCGCTCTCGTCCCCTCTTCCCCGCCCCCCCCCCCCCCCCCCCCCCTCGTGCCTTCGCGCTCTTGTTCTCTCTGTTTTTGATTCACATTAATTTTTTTTTACTAACTTACTACTTCCTTCTGTGGCTATCATATTGGATTGCTTACTTTTCCAGTTTAAAAGTGGGTTTCTATTGCTTTTTTCGCTGGTGTGAATATTCACTTGGGTCATGTAGTAACATTTAGGTCGTTTGTTATTTCCAAAGTGTCACGTAACATTATGCTAATGTAACACCTACATTAGAATTCAGAGATCACACGTGGTTTTTAATATATTATTGACGAAAACCATTGACCAGTGATTAGTGTAGTGGTTGCCATTGATGTGAATTGTTGGCCACAAATTATGGTTCACTTCAATTGAGGTATTATGACTAGTTTATACATGTGTATACTCTATTTTTTAGTTCCCATAGAAAAAAGGATTTTTGGATGTATTCTTGATGTATCTTTTAAGTGTGCGTTGCATTAAAGTAACTTGTTTTAGTTAATATGACTTTTGAGCAAAATAGTGCTTAGTGTATCTTTGAACAGATTTCCTACTACATCCCCACTGAAAGTTGTTCCTAGTCGTCGTCCATTTTACAAAACAAATGCCGCAGGAATAAATACCAAGGCAAAAGGCGACTTTTGTGAAATCCCCAAGGAGAATGAAATTCGACAATTGCAGGTATTGTATTGGCCTTCTTGATCTATAAATTAATGAATAGACTTAGACTGTACTTCATTGCTTGATTATTTCCATTTCCACAAATTTGTTCTTTTGAGCAAGTACAACTGGTTGCTTTGTCGCAATGAGATTTTAAACTACATATTCTTGCCACTGGATGTTGCTAATGCTCTTTGTAATGTGGTGCTCCAGTGTGTTTACAAATGCACTAATGAAAGGGTACAGCCACCAATAATCTTCACCTATTTGTTTTGGGATTTTCTAGGCCTGCATATGCCATCTCTGAATTTTCAATGTAGCTTAGACCCCGTGTTTAGGACAGTATCACTTTATTCTAGGTAGTTTTACTTGATTCTACATAAGTGTGTTGATGGTTGTAAACAATCATACAACTGTTCAATTGATCTCATATTTGACCAAACAAGTGTCAAAACTAAGGGTATTGGTGTACTCGCCATGTTAACAAGCTTACAATGTGGACCCAGTCACTTCTTTCTCTCCTAATACAACAGTGAATACAATTCAGAACTGCTTTCTTGACAAGTGCTTATGGGTTATGAAAAGTGTTACATAAATGCAAGTCTTTGGCTGGAATTTTATGTGGCAGCAAAGGCCCATCCACCAGCTTAAAAGTCAGGGGCAAGCCTGCCTCCCAACCGGGCTGGGAAGCCATGCAGTGATTTTACGTGGCTCAGGCCCTTAATTGGCCTTGGTTGGTGCTTCTGCCCCTCTGATGCAGGAAGTCCCGCCTCCAACAGCTGCCAGCCAATCAGTAGGCCAGCAACTCTTTGGCCCCAGCAGTGGCCACTGCTGGGATTACACCCAGCCAGAAGAGAACCATGAACGTTGGCCTCCATAAAGGTGAGTGGGGATTCTAGCCCCGCTGAGGACAAATGGCTGGGCGCCCACCAGGTAGCTGCCTCAGGTGCTGAAGTTCCCAGCCATAATTATCCACTTCAGGGCCTCAATTGTCCTGGGGTGAGGGGGGGTCGTTTACAACCTCCCCCCCCCCCCCCCCCCCCACCCCACCCTTTGCTGGTCAAATTGCAGCGAAGCAGAAGGCGACAGGAACAGCACTCACCGCCTCCCACTCATTTTTTTTTTTTTAGTCTGCTTCCAGCCCGTTCCTGGTGGGGAAGGGACGTAAAATTTCCACCTCTCTTTCAAGGGGTCAGTGGTTGTTTATCAGTTATTACTGCTTCACCTAATTTCCTGTTTGCCCACCTTGCACTAGACTGGATGCCATGCCCTTTATCTGCATTCAGCCTGTCGAGCCTGCTTCGTCATGAATCCATGCATAATTCTATTATGGACTTATCCAGTCTTCCCATCTGTGGATATCTCAAAGAAACTTTTTGCACTGCTCCCACAACCACCAACCTCTCCTCAAACAGATTTTTGAGGTGGTGGTGGTAGTTCTATTTCAGATAGCCAGACAGTGAAGGATAGAACTGGAGCCTAATCTTTACACACTTTTTATAAGCTTTTATTCAGACGCACATTACAAGCATGCATATTTAAAAACCAACAGCCACAGTTCAGTGCTATTATAATATTTTTTATATATAATCTGTCCAGTTAATGCCCACCATCTGAATACAATTAAACATCCAATATACAATTAACAATAGTAGGGGAAGAGAGGGAGCAAATCTTGCTTGAAAGTGGATTTGTCTCCTTGGTTGGCTCATTCAGTGGACCAGATGTTTTGGGGTCAGTGGGGTTTCACATTCATGAAATCCATTTCCATGCTTAATGATCTCCAAACCAAGCTAAAAGCCATCTAGCTAGTTTCTGATGACCAGAAATTGGAGCTTTACTATCTTCCCTTATAAATTTCAGTTTCTCCAACTCCATATCCTTTCTCTGCAGCCTGAGTCCAGAAGGCTGTGTTGCCTGCCCAGTGCCAGGGTTCAGGACATCTGCTCAGGGTTGGGGAGGAGTGGGAGGGGAAGAATCAGTGGTCGTGGTCCACGTAGGTACCAGTGACATAGATAGGACTAGGAAAGAAGTTCTGCATAGGGTGTATAAGGAGCTAGGCACAAAATTAGAAACCAGAACCTCAAAAGTAATAATCTCTGGTGTTAATCATGTGCTAATTGGCAAGATTAACAAGATTAGAGAGATGAATGCATGGCTCAAAGACTGGGGTGGGAGAAATGGGTTCCATTTTATGGGGCACTGGCACCAATACTGGTGAAAGTGGAGGCTGTACCGTTAGGACGGACTTCATCTGAACTGTGCTGGGACCAGTGTTTTCGCAAGTCGTATAACTAGGAAAGTAGAGATGGCTTTAAACTAAATAGAGGGGGGGAAGGATCATTTAGGGGAAGATTGAGTAAATTAAAGGAAAATGACAAGGCAATAGATCAAGGTAGCAATAAAAGTAAAGATGATCAGAGTATGGCCGGAAGGGACAGTGATTGCAAGCTTGATTGTGCCAGCAGATAAGGCTAGAGATTACATAAAACGTTTTTTTTTAATGAATTAAGCATCTGAATGCCTGCAACATTTGCAATAAAAACAGCTGAATTGTCAGCCCAAATAGAAATTCATATGCATGACCTGATAGTCATGACAGACATGGCTACAAGGAAACCAAAGTTGGGACCTGAGTATCCAAGGGTATGTGGCATTCAGGAAGGACAGGAAGCTTGAAAAGGTGGTGGGGTTGCTCTGTTAATGTGAGAGATCACATTAGTTCTAAAGATCAATACATAGAATCAGTTTAGGTGGAACTAAGGAACAGCAAGGGGCAGAAAATATTGGTGGGAGTTATTTATAGGTTACCAAACAGCAGTGATAATGTAAATCGCAGTATAAATCAGGAAAATAGAGGTATATGTAACCAGGGTAATATAGTAATCATGGGGGATTTCAATCTACATATAGACTAGGTAAACTTTATTTGTACTAATGTTATGGAGGATGAATTCTTGGAATGGTTTTTCAGAATAGTATGTTGAGGAACCAATTAGGGAATGTGCTATTTTAGATCTAGTCTTGTGCAATGAAAAAGGGCTAATTAATAATCTTCTTGTAAAGGAGCCTGTAGGAAACAGCCACCATAATATGATAGAATTTTAAGTTAAGTTTGAAAGTGATATCATTCAATCAGAAACTAGGGTCTTAAATCTAAGCAAAGGAAACTGAAGGTATGAGGGGCAAATTGGCTGTGGTGGATTGGTAAACTGTATTAAAAGGTAGGATGGTAGACAGGCAATGGCTAGTATTTAAAGAACTAATACATAGTTTACAACAAAAATATGTTCCTTTAATGCACAAAAATCCAGCAAGGAAAATGTTCTAACCGTGGCTAACGAAAGAAATCGAGGATTGTATTAGAGCAAAGGAAGAGGCATATAAAGTTGCCCAAAAAAATAGTAAGCCTGAGGATTGGGAGCATTTCAGAATTCTGCAAAGGAGGACCAAGAAAAGATTAAGAAAGGGAAAATAGAATATGAATAAAGTAATGAGAAACATAAAAACTGAGTGTAAAAGCTTCTATAGGTATATAAAAAGGAAAAGATTAGCAAAGACATATGTGGGTCCATTACAAATGGAGTCAGGAGAATTTTATAGTGGGGAATGAGGAAATGGCAGAGAAACTAAAATACTTTGTGTCTGTCGTCTTTTTTTAAAAAAACTTTCCAGAAATAATGGAGAATCAAGGGTCTAGTGTAAACTAGGAACTGCGAGATATTTAATATTTCGTTTTTTAAAAAAGTATTAGAGAAATTAGGGGGCTTAAAGTAGATAAATCCCCTGGTCCTGATGATCAACACCCCAGAGTGTTGAAAGAGGTGGCTGCAGAGATAGATGTGCTGGTGGTCATCTTTCTAAATTCTATAGACTCTGGAATGGTTCTTGCAGATTGAAAGGTAGCAAATGTAACCCCACTATTTAAGAAAGGAGGGAGAGAGTAAACAGAAACTACAGACCTGTTAGCCTAACATCAGTTGTAGGGAAATTGTGAGAATTTATAATAAAGGATGTGATAACAGAACACTTAGAAAATAATGGTAGAATTGGCAGAGTCAACCTGGATTTATGAAAGGGAAATCATGTTTAGCAAACCTGTTGGAGTTTTTTGAGGATTTAACTAGCAGAATAGATAAGACAGAACTGGTGGATGTGGTATATTTAGATTTTCAGAAATCTTTTGGATAAGGTCCCACACAAGAGGTTAGTAAACAAGATTAGAGCACATGGGATTGAGGGGAATATACTGGCATGGATTGAGAGCTGGTTAATGGACAGAAAGCAGCAAGTAGGAATAAATGGGTCATTTTCAGATTGGCAGGCTGTGACTAATAGGGGTACCACAAGGATCAGTGCTTGGGTCCCAGCTATTCACAATCTATATCAGTGATTTGGATGTGGGGATTAAATGTAATAATTCCAAGTTTGTAGATGACACAACTATGACATACAACTGGATGTGTAAGTTGTGAGGATGCAAAGACTCTTCAAGGGGATTTGGAGAGGCCAAGCGAGTGGGCAAAAACTTGGCAAATGGAATACAATGTGGAGAAATGTGAAGTTATCCACTTTGGTAGGAAAACGTGTAATGCCAGTGTGCTTTGTGGAATGATTTTCTTTAATCCACTGGCTAGAGATCTGAATTTATATTTTTTTTAAAGACGAGCTGCCAGCAAAGTCATCCTTTCAGCTTAAGATGATCGCCACCTAATTTGCAACACTGTATCCTGCACTGCAATGCTTGTGAGGAGAGAGACTAAATGTCTGCTAATTTCCCAGGAAGTTTAAAGGAACTACCTGTTCTCTCAGTAAGAAGAGAAATACTGCACACTGCTATGTTTGAATGACTGAGTGACTGTCATCTGACAAGCCCCTCCCCATCTGTGGTTGTAAGCTGTTTCTTTTCTGTGCAGCAGAGGAGAAGCAACTGGACTCTGACATGAGCAGACACTAAGTGGGGGGTCCTCTGACTCTCTCCATTCCAGTTTGAAAGCTTTAAAATCCTACTGTTGCCTGGTCACCTTTTGCATACTCTGGCTACAATCAGAAATCCCGTTGGAGGAAATCATCCACATCGCTATCTCCAAGAGACTCACCAAACCAGTCATCTACCTTATCAAACTAAAAGCCTCAGGACCACTGAATTCAGCTAGAAGCCAGCCGAATCACCAAACTTCACAGACTGTATATCTTACTTTATGGACTCTAACTCAACCAATGTACCTTTCTCCACTCTACCCCATTTGTGTGTGTAGACCTCTAGAGTGTGTGTGTGTGTGTGAAAGTTGGCATGTTTATTATTTTAATTCGATTTAGGTACAATAAAGTTAACCTCTTTCTTTGTTAATTCTAGAAAACCTGTCCAATTGGTGTTTGTTATGATCATAGCAAGTAAGTAATCAAACACCTACTGATTGGCCAGTACATCCACTTTAAGAAACCTGTTGTCAATCAAGGAGAAGGAAAAGAGGGCAGCCCTATGGGTCCTCCTCACTTGACCGTAACAACAGAAATAGAGTATTTCTCAAATGGTGAAAGGCTGGGAAGTGTTGAATTTCAAAGGAACTTGGGAGTTCTTGTTCATGAGTCACTGAAAGCTAACATGCAGGTACAGTAAGCAATTAAGGCAAATGGTATGTTGGCCTTCATTACAAGAGGATTTGAATATAGGAATAAAGATGTCTTGCTGCAATTCTATAGAGTCATAGAGTTATACAGCACAGAAACAGGCCCTTCGGCCCATCGTGTCTGTGCCGGCCATTAAGCACCTATCCTAATCCCATTTTCCAGCACTTGGCCTGTAGTCTTGAATGCTATGGTGTTTCAAGTGCTCGTCTAACTACTTAAATGTTGTGAGCCTTGGTGAGACCACATCTGGAGTATTATGTGCAGTTTTGGTCTCCTTACCTAAGAAAGGATATACTTGCCATGGAAGGAGTGCAACAAAAGTTCACCAGACTAATTCCTGGGATGGAGGGATTGTCCTATGAGGAAAAATTAAACAGAGTTTAGAAGAATGAAAGGTGATCTCATTCAAACATGCAAACTTCTTACAGAGTGCTACAGGGTTGGCACAGGAAGGTTATTTCCCCTGGCTGGGGACTCTAGAACCAGGGGACGCAGTCTCAGAATAAGGGGCAGGCCATTTAGGACTGAGATGAGGAGGAACTTCTTCACTGAGGGTGGTGAATCCTTGGCATTTTCTGCCCCAGAGGGCTGTGGAGGCTCAGTCATTGAGTATATTCAAGACTGAAATTGATAGATTTCTACATTTTTACATATTAAAAACATCAAGGGTTGCACAGGAAAACGGTGTTGAAGTAGATGATCAGCCATGACCTCATTGAATGGTAGAGCAGGCTCGAAGGGCTGAATGACCTACTCCTGCTCCTATTTCTTATGTTCTTTCCAACAGTTACTGATCTGGGTCTCTTATTAGTGTCAATTGATTTTGAGTCAACTACCTTCTCTGGAAATCTGTTTCTGATATCCATTATCCTATGTAGGCTTGGTACAGATTAATGTGTCACTAACTACAGTGTCATCAGCGATGCTCTAACTTTCAAGGTACTGTGTGCCCCAAATTATACCGATAATGGCATATTAGTTCAATTGGTGTGTGACTTCGGGAGAACTATAGTATGTGGGCTTCTAATTGTCAGGAAATATAGCTGGTCAAGCTTGAGACTCATTTAAATTTACTCTACTTTTTGGCTCCATAGTATTGGATGTATTCTTCAATGATGTATTGAATGGCATTGTAAAGGATGATCTGAGCATCTGGTGCATCAAGAGGAGGGATCTTATTGTCGATCAATAAACTCATGCCATTTCAAACACTCAGTGAACATTCAGAACACTCTGGTCACGTATAGTACAGCTAAATGCAGAATAAATTACACAATACTGCTGAAAGATGGTATTTGTTCACACAGTGGCTTCTTAGGGAAATTGTTAATTAGTATAGAGTTAAGTCTTGTGTTGTAGGCCAATGCTGATTTAGGAAGTGGATTAGACTATCCAGGCTCATTTAACATAGGATCCTTATAAAACCCTCGCAGCTAACAGATGTTTGACCCATCAGTTTGGGTTGAATTTGAACATAAATCTCGGAGGTGCTGACAGACTCCTTTTGGAGATCTAGTGTGCTGCACGTCCCATTTTAAACAGTAGACTAACCAGACGGATTATAGTAAATTACCTCAAGGTGCAGCATTATGGCTTTGCACAGTTTAGGAAGAATCATAAAACTGATATGTTGCACTTGTTCCAATTGTTATGTCAGGCAAACCCCCACCCCCCCCCACCTGCCAAGACTGAGGCACACAGATTTCACCACATGAACATTAAAACTTAAAATTGCCAGTCCCTGACTGGAAAGACATTTGCATAGTAACTGATAGTGTTTCAACACTACGGGGCTCCAGTCATTGCTTCCCCAATACACAGAAGAAGTGGTCAGACCAGATTTGGTCACATAACTGACTGACTGTTGGAGGTTTTGAATTTGAACTTCCAACAGAGGATTTGAACTGAGAATGCCATGTGCTTCTGGGACTGAAGCAGAACCCTCTCCAGTCCTGCCTGCCTTCTCATCTCTCAGGGAACTGAATCTTGTGAAGACACGTGAACCTCATAGTGAGAAAAGTCTCCCACAGTGAACAAGATTTAAGAATGCTGGCCCCAACGAAAAACAAGACTACTTACAAAAGGACTAAAGTGGGCTCGAAGCACAGTAAACAAAAAAACTCTTCTGATACTGCCTCAAACCCCTCTCTACTATATTTTCCTCTCCTCCTTTCTGTCCCTATTTGCATGTGTGCATCGCATATGCATGCTAGTGTGGGCGCGTCATATATCCATGAGCATGAACCGTATTAGAGTTTAATAAAGTTCATGTTTCTCCTTTAAACCTTAGAAAACCTGGTTTCTTTGCCTTTATAATTGGAAAGCTGTGAACAAGGATTCACAAAAAGGGGGGAGCTCAAAACACACTGTTTAAAAATAAAACCCTGTTACAACACCAGGTGAAGATAGTAACAGACCCCTAGACACCTTTTGCATGGGACAGGAGGGTGGACACCTGCCTCATCAGCCTGGACCAGGGAAATGACAGGATATCGCACACCTACATGATGGACGTGCTTTCCAGATTGGGGTCTGAGGAGGGAATCTGCAATTGGATCAAACTGCTCTACACAAAAATCAGTAGCGCAGTCTCAGTCAATGGTGAGAATCAGAAAGTTTCCCGATCCAATCTGGAGTCAGACAGGGCTGTCCTCCCTTCCCTGTCTTGTTTGTTTGCTGTATTGAACCCTTTGCTGAGTCTATTAGGAAGGATGCGAGCATAAGAGGGGTGACGATCCCAGGCAGTGGAGGCACTCGGGTTAAAACCTCCCTGTACATGGATGACATCGCCGTTTTCTGTTCGGACCCGCTGTCTGTGCGCAAACTGATGAGCATCTGCGACCAGTTCGAACTAGCCTCGGGAGCCAAAGTTAACCACAGCAAGAGCGAGGCCATGTTCTTTGGGAACTGGGCTGACCGATTCTTTGTCCCCTTCACCGTCAGGTCAGACTACCTGAAGGTGCTGGGGATATGATTCGGAAAGGCCGGGGCATACACCAAAACCTGGAAGGAGCGAGTAGCCAGAGTACAACATAAACTGAGCATGTGGGAGCAGCGATCTCTCTCCATTATGGGTAAGAACCTGGTCATCAGGTGCGAGGTGCTCACATTGTTGCTGTACGTGGTGCAGGTCTGGCGCATACCCAACTTCTGCGCTGTGCTGGTCACCCAAACCATTTTCCGCTTCATCTGGGGATCTAAAATGGACCTGGTCCGAAGGGACACGATGTTCAAACCTCTGGATAAGGGCAGAAAAAATTTACCCAACATCGCCCTCATCCTGATGACTACTTTCGTGTGCGGCTGCATCAAGCTGTGTGTAGACCTCCAGTACACAAACTCCAAGTGTCACTACGTGCTGGGGTTCTATCTGTCCCCGGTGTTGCGAAGGATGGGCCTTGACACATTGCCGCGGAACGCTCCATCCAGTTGGACCATGCCATACCACGTATCCTTCGTGGAAAAGTTTCTGTGGAAAAACACCTTTTGACCACCAATCCATCAGGCAGTGGTCTGCACGGAATGTCCTCAAGGCCCTACGGGAAAAGCAGATGGTGGATCCTGTCGGATGGTTCCCCGAGTAGACAGGCAAAGTCATTTGGCGGAATGCCTTATCACCAGAACTTTCAAACAAGCACCAAGATGTAGCTTGGCTGGTGGTAAGAGCCCTCCCCGTCAGATCCTTCCTGCACGCCTGAAGTCTCCCCCTCCGCACAATGCCCTCGAGGTGGCTGTGGTGGGGAAGAGATGGTTGCCCACCTCCTTATGGAATGTGTCTTTGCAAAGCAGGTGTGGAAAGAGATGCAGTGGCTTTTGTCGAGGTTCATTCCAAGTAGCTCTAACACAGGAGTCTGTGCTCTACGGGCTGTTCCCAGGGACGCACACCGAGATAAACATCAACTGCTGCTGCAGGACTATCAATTCGGTGAAAGACGCCCTTTAGTCTGCCCGAAACTTGCTGGTCTTCCAGCGCAAAAAGAGTTGTCCACGACTGAATGTTGCAGACTGGCACATTCCAAGGTCTAGGACTACGTGTTGAGGGATGCACTAAAGCTTGGGGAAAGACTACTGTGTAAGGTCCCCCCACCAAGCTGAACTGAGGGGCTGGATCCATGGAAAACCCCTCAAACTGTATCCGGAAAATTTTTGTTTGCTGTAAAATGTATATGGCATGAGAAATGAAATGGAAGGGTTGTGAGGCAACTCACTCCTGTATTGAAGGAAACTGATCTCCTTTGCACTCTTTGTATTTTTTGACTTGGTGCTTGTCGGAACTGTTTTGTAATGTATTTTTTACAGATTTTTATGAATAAAGTATATTTTGGAAATAAAAAAAAACCTTTTGCACCTGGTAGTAACAGTTTATTCATGGCGGTGCCTGGGATTTTGATGAATGCTAACTTTGGCACTTCATTGAAAGGGGCAAAGGATGCTTTCATTTTTCTTTCCTTGTCTTCAGTAACTGCAAAGTCCCGGTGTAGATTCAGATTGTGAGATTGACATGTTCACCTTGGCCTGGATCTCCATCTATGTATTCTATGTATAAAATATAAGACGTACTATGGGGTGGATTTGTGGTAAAGTAGGAAAGCTGAAAGGATAGTGGCTCTGTGATCTTCCCAACCTTCTCATTGATCACCGTGGAGCAGAATCAGCTCGTGGCAGGTGTGAGTCTTTGCCAAAGCTCCTCACCATAAGGATCTCTCTTTAGACTTGGGTAAGTGGACTAGGTCTTTGGAAGGAAAACATCTGCAGTTCCATTTTCAGGTAATCAAAAATTTTGTGGCCATTGGTGACTTGGTTTGGAGACCCTAAGCCTGATAGATTTCGTGAATGTCAGATCCCTGGCTGACTCCCAAAAAATGGTCCCATCTATATGGTTCCTTGGTTAGTTCAAGTAGACCAATGCACTTTTGTATGTGCGTTCATGCTTGCCAAATGCCAGTCCATTTTTCCATCAGATCAACGGTGTGCATTTTGTAAGTTTATTTTGGAAATCACTGTTATGGCATTAAGTAAGGTGTGGGAAATTGTTTCAATATCAAATAAATGTTCATGCCTCCTAGTACTTGCTTACCTGGGACTAGAATTCAATTCTCCATTTGCCCAATACCTCTGTGCTATCTAAAGTGGCTAGTTGGTATCCGTTGCATGTTTTCTTCCTGCTACTACTCTTGAGTATAGCAAGCCAGTTTTCTTCTATTTTACTTGGGTTTAGATAAGTAGACAAACAATGGACTTTATTTTTATTGTGCTAACTTTTCTTTGTTTTTTAAAAGTTGGTTCATAACTTTGGATGAAACTCTAAATAGTTTTTCATTTCATATCGAATTTTTATAATTCTTACAAGGTGAATACAGAGGAAACGGATAAAGAGATGCCAGGGGTCACATCTGAAGGGCAATCAATACATGTCAGACAAGTTACTCAAACTGACATTGAAGAAGCTTGGAGAGAAATTGTGCTTAACCAGTAAGTCATATAAAATAGCAAAGACTGGCAGTCTATTACAAAAGAGGTGGATGGCTATAAACTTCCCAAATGGGATTATTCACACTGATTACTGAGCAACATTACAGCAAGACCTTTTTGGGTAGTAAAATTATTTATTTCCTATTATCCACTTTATTTTAAACTATAAATGTGCATGGTTGTCCTCTGTTCCTTGCTGGCTTTTTCTCCATATCCCTTCCAGATTTGCCGCCATCTAACTGTTCATCAATCATCTACTTTGGAACTTTTATACTCTGAAGCTTTATGTAAACGATGATTGCTCTCCCATTTCCAAACTTTTTTAAAGATGTACAGGCAAGTCCTACCCAAGCTTATACCTCTTCCCCCTTCCTGTTGCAACTGGCTCTTCCCTCCTTAAGTAAGAAAAGTATTTAAAATATTTTTCATCTGGAATCAGCTGATTCCAGCTGGTGAAGTTTCAGCATCTTCCCCATCTTGACTGAAGCTGATGCAATTTATGTTCTCACCAGAATATTTTTCTTTTGTTAAAAAATCCTTGCACATATCTGCATTAGAATTCAAAAGTTTGCAACTTTCGTCACTGAATTATTGGTTTTGTTAATGTACTTGCCAATTCTTTGGAATCAAGTCTGTAGTTCAATCTGAAAGGTATTCCAACTCTAATTCATCAAACTTTACGAAAGAAGTGTTCTTTGATTTCTGTGCTTGCTCTTAAAGTTTTTTTTTATTGCTTTGTCTCTTTTTTTTCTCTCCAAATAAATAAGGGCATATTGGCATATTTAAGGTAGGTAATACTTTTCCAGCGTTGTCGGACAATGGGCAATGCAAAATCTGTGACTTGCTTACTTGTACCTTGATGCAATTCTCCAATCCAATGCTTGAGTAAGCACCAGGATTAGACTTTTACAGTCTAACTGGGCTTTGCCCAGTTGTCAAATTGGCATTTGATAAACTTAGTGAATATCACCATTCTTAATAGTCTTCAAAGTAATTATTGTATCAATAACATGGAGAGCCTTGGTTGTTAAAACATATATCATAGTGATCAATGCTGCTAAAACAAGAAGTATTAAAGTGGAGTAAACACTCTTATCAACATTCAATTTGTGCCTAGTTTTATATTGGGAATTGAGGATAAGTAATTGGATCTGAAAGACCTGACCACAGGCACTGCCCTTAAATTGTCCGCATTTAGTTCCCAAGTACAAAAGTGGGCTATTAATATTTGATTCATATTTTACATTGTACTTGTGTATCTAGTGTCCATTTTTGTGATCTTTTTTGTAATAGTAGGGCTGTTAGAGAAAATTTTGAATATTGAAACTTTTAGTAGATGGGAAAATTCCACAAGTTAGCAGGATGGGTGCTTGATATGGTCACTTTTTAAAATTTGTTGAGAATATCTTTAGTAATTTTGAACAGTTATCGGCAAATTAAAATTAGAATATTATCAAGCCAGCAAATGTACTGCAAGCAAATCTAACTTTCTTCTCACTTTATCAGTGAAGACTATAAACTAATCAACCTGTTCTTATATTTTGACAGAAATGGCTTGTAATAGTTCCTGAGTATCTATTATTTTGTATTGTTGTGTGGTGTGTTTTGTTCCAGCCTTCAGAAAATCTTAGGCCTAGCTTCATTAGATGATGTCCTGGATTTCTCCCAAGTCATCCCTCAGCACATTTTATATAATGTGTGTAATGTCAGTAAACATGGAGTTGTAATATTACAAGACAAAACAGGTGAGACTACTTTCCTTTTCATGTTTCTAATGGCATACACTATTTCCTAATAGAAAATGAGGCAGGCTACTCATTCCATGACCTAATGTCTTTTGTTTGCCCTTTATGTGGGACCCGCCTATTCAGCATTGATTTATTACTGGTCACTAGTGGATGTAGTGTTTTGACTACTCTTTGAATTTGGAATATTATCCACAACATTTTTCTAATTATCACACACACAATTTTTCAAAAAAAATTTAAATTCTAACTTTCTTGGCTCTGAATATGGCTTTGGTAGGGATATGGAGGAGATTTACTAGAATGATTCCGGAGATGAGAGATTATAGTTGCGTGGATAGACTGATGAAACTGGTGTTGCTCTCCCTCGAGCAGTGAAGGCTGAGAGGAGATTTGATGGTGTTTAAAATCATAGAATAAATAAAGAGAAAACTGGTGGTATACCACCATTACTTTTCACATAAGATAGGAGGGGGAAACAAATTTTGTAAATTACCAAATTTAATTTTAGTAGTTTTAACCTGCTGAATTACAGTGGATGATGGAAGTTAATACAATGATGTAAGCTTTCTAAAGTGCCAACACTTTCTTAGTATATGAATAGAATTTGTTCCTCAAATACTTTTTCTTTCTTTGCAGAGGACCTGCCTCATTGGGTGCTGTCTGCTATGAAGTGTCTAGCTAACTGTAAGTTAGCAATTTACAATAAAATAAAGGGCTAATGGATTCAAATGATCAAAATTGGCACAACATTGAACTTTCTAGCAATATATGTTTGTACACTTTACTTTCCATTCTGACCTGCTTCAGAGTAGGGTAGAGAAAGAAGAGGGGAAGGTGGTTGGAGTGCGAAAAGGGTGCATAGAAGAAATGGGGAGGGAATGCATAGCAAGAGCTAGGGAGGGAGTGCATAGGGTAAAGGAAATGGTGGAAAAAAGGGGTGTAGTCAGTGTATCAAGGAAAGGTTTGTGCAGAAGGAGGGAAAATGTTAGTGCAGAGGTAGGGGGAGTCGGTGTGTAGTGGAACAAGGACATTGATGCAGAGATATTTGGGGAGCAGATATAAAGAGGTGCAATGGGAAGGGGAGAAGGTGTATAGGGGAATGGATGTGTCTGTATAGGGATGGGGAGTGCATGTATCAAGTGAGGGTGGGAAGAAGGAAAGCGACAACATCGTACATGCAGGGTCAGATGGTCTGTGGACCAGGAGGGAGGAGGAGAATGCAGCAAGAGGGAAGAGCATAGAGAAAAGATGTGGGAAGGGGAAAGGGTTGTGTGGAGAGATGTAGAGTGCAGAGGAGAGTAAAGGTGTGTGTGAAGAAGGAGGAGAGGGAAAGAGGATCTATGGAGGGTGATGGAGAAAAGAGGGAATGTTAAAGGTGATGGGATGGCAGAGGAGGTGTGTGGATGGGGAAATTGTGGAAAGGGAAAAGGGATGTAGAGAGTGTAATAAGGGAGGTCCACCTTTCTATGGGTACTTTAAGAACACTTTTTTTTTCTGGCAGGGAACTGGGATTAGGGAAGAATAATCTGGAACCCCACCCCCATCCACCCTTTCACAGAGTCTCTTCACTGAACTTCCTGAACATCAATGTGCCCCCAGCTTGGCAAAACTATGCAAATAGGGTAGGGCCAGGTGTGGACACATCTCAACGTCTGCACAGGGTAGATCACCCCACAAATATTCCCCACCAATAATCTAACTCCAGTTGACCATTTTTACAAACCATCATCTTGCTGTGCATCCTCAGCATTAAAAATAATGAAGAATAATAGTTAACTGCATGGGTAAAGTAACCCATATAAAATATAACCATCACTCACTTACATTTTCACAGAATAATGGGCAGATTTGCAAAATTTGATCCCAAAGCACAAATTTTTTTTTTTTTAAAGTTCCAGAATGCATTTTCATAAAAATGGAATTGACTTATGATCACTTTAGATCAGTGTTAGCTCCGATATGGCATAAACACCTCTATTGTTGTGAAACAGTGAATTTGCTAATTTACCTGAAGCAAGGCCACAGGGAATCTTCTAGTAATATATTCACTTTTTCTGTATGTTTTCCATTATAAATTTGAGCATGGTGTGGACAGTATGTCAAAAACTACTGTTACATCTCCTCTGTGTTGTAAGAGCTGCACTGAAGCGTCAGCATAGATTATATGTTCAAAATCCCGTAGTGAGGCTTAAACCCACAACTTGCTGATTCGGTGAAAAAAAACACCAATGGGATATCCTGAAGTTGTGAAATTCATATCAAAAAAATTGAGTTCTTTTATTTCTGTTACATCGATTTGACTTTTTAAAAAATTTAACTTAACTTGTAAATTGCATTTCCATTTCGTTTCTTGTAGGTTCTCTGAGATTGGTTTAACTTCATTTTACCACCCACTGTATTTCTGTTCATATTTGACTTTTTTTTATTCAGGGCCCCGTAACAATGACTTGAGCCAGCCAACTTATCCTGGTTTTGAGCGCGATGTATTTAAAACTGTTGCAGATTACTTTCTAAATGTTCCTGAGCCATTACTTACATTTGAACATTATGAACTCTTTGTGAACATACTGGGTAGGTACATAAAAGCAAGAATAACCAAAACTGTAAAATGGAATTTAACAACCAGAGTTGTGCCACTAGCAATGCCTCCTTATGAAAGGCTTATTGTACTTAATGCTTCTTTTGACCTGTGATTTTACAAATGCTTTTGAGATGGTTAGTTACAACACTTCAAATAAATTATACTCCTTTGTTAATTGTTGCTGTATGTATTTTTCTGTCTGCATTGTGTTTTCTGTTACTAACACATTTTGCAATGAGTTATGTATTTGTGGTCTTTGCTGAGCTCGTTACTAATGTTTACTGTTTATTTGCACTCTGTGTACCTAAAATCTGTTTTGGTTTTCTGCTAGTTTTATGTGGTTACATCATGGTCTCAAACAGACTGCAAGGAAAGCGCAAGAATTTGGATGAACTCCACTGTCCACAGCCAGCAAAATCGCAGCATTTGAATAGCCATATAAACTCGTTCAAATCAACAGAGTGCCTGTTACTAAGCTTAATTCGCAAAGACATTTCAGAAGAAAGCAACCCTTTGTTTGAACCAGAACAGCAACAGAAGGAAATGGAATGTACATCTGAGCAAAAACTAAATCGGAGTGAGCATAACCTTCAAAAAGGATGTGCTAGACGTATAAACCAGTATGCGAAAAGCTACAGGAAAACTGATGTCAAAGAGGAGCTAATAGGAGGCAGCTGTCAAAATCTGACTAATTTAAACAATGGTCACATACAGCACTGTTCAACCAAGTCTAGGTGCTACTCAATAGGAAATATTGTGAATCTTTCAAGTGGCAATAAATTACACAAACCATTGTGCCACACTGACCTAAATGTGGCAAGACATCAAGATGGTAATGAACAGTCCCATAATCAGGCCAGCCAATCCCTTGCTAAGAGTAGATCAAAAGCAGAGTCCATGTCAAATCTCTACTTGGAAAGTGGCAGAAAACAAATTTCTAAGTGTAGCTCAGCATGGACCTTGACTGAATACAGTAAAGAACCTTGGACTAATTATGCATATCAAGAATTGCTCAACGGAGAGTCAACCAGTGCAGCCAACCAAAAGTCAGTTCATGGTCAGGACCAGAAAAATCGAAATTTACAGTCGCAAAGATTGCACCATTTTTCGAAAATGAACTGCCATGAGTTAAATACAGCCAGTAACTGTAAAATATTCAAAGATATAGGCAGCCAGTTTAATATAAATGCTCCAGTCGCTGAAGTCACTCTGAAACCTGATTTTTCAGCTCAGCTAGGATTAAGAAGACCAAGCGCATTCAGTTTAGCTACTACAGTGGACAGTGAAAATCCAGCTACAGCTGGGGCACTTGTGTCCCAATCTTACAAATGTGCTGTGGATGGATCTGAAAACCCCTCTTCAACTGGTTGCCGCTCAACATTTATAGGATGTTTAAATGGCACACAAAGTAAGATAAATGCTGAATATTGCATGCATTGCTTAGTGCTTTTGTCTGAGCTTGTGTATTTTTGTCCACGTGTATTTGGAAAATTCCATTTAAATATAGCTAAATTTGTAAAATTTAATGGGATAGTATGTTTTAATATAAATAGAACCATGAGTGCAATCACTATTGGTGTACTTTATAAAATAATTGGATTGTAAAGACTATAAGCTGGGATCACTGGTGGCTTTCTGTTAGCTGTCAGCAGCTTGATGGTGACAACTATGATGGACTACAACTTACAGTCTGTCACTGTACTTCACTTGGACTAGGTAGAGGGAGAGTTAATGTTTGTGGGTTAGGAGTATACCAATACAATTATTGTTCATATGTTGTCTTCTCTAGTATTTGCTCTATTTTAAGAAAATCTAAATTGTGAACACTGAAATGTTCAAATTTAAATTTGGAAGGAATTGGCTACTTGTACTTTAATTTATGTAAAAAAACAATTTGTATAAGTATGCATTAAATGAAGCTTGAGGAAAAATGTAGTAAAACCTGATTTGTACTCTTCTACAGGTTTACTACAACCTCAGCTGGAGCAGGTTGCCATAGAAGCCCTTCAGATATGTTGTCTCTTCTTGCCTCCGCCCAATCGTAGAAAACTGCAGCTACTTATGCGCATGATATCTCGCATCAGCCAAAATGTTGATATGCCACAACTTCATGAAGCCATGGGAACAAGAATGTTGGTATGTGGCGACCTGGTATGGTGAACTATGACATGTCTTGGTAGCAGGCTGAGGTTGTATGAATTCTGATATTCGCTTCAAATGTAGGCCAGGTGGTAAAATGTGATTTTTGTATTCCATGATGGGAATGGCAAACGTCTGGTCTTGACATCAAGCACTTACCGATCAGACATAGCCAACTAACTGCAGAGTAAAGTTCCTTCTGCAGACCCCTGATGATGTGCCTCACACTGCCCATAGAAATAGTAGCCCTTATTGCACCATTGTACTGAGTTCCACTTCCCACATAAACTATTTTTGTGGCCTTGAAGTGAAATGACCAATTTAGTGCCACATTTGAGTCCAATCTGTATCGTTGGTATGCTTGGAACTGGAATAAAGTTGTTAAAACTCATTTCATGTAAGGCTCTTGGAGATAACTAATGGGCAGAAAACAATTCATTAGAATCATAGAAAGTTTAAGGCACAGAAAGAGGCCACTTGGCCCATCGTGTCTGTGCCGGCCAGAAAATGATCCACCTATTCTAATCCCACCTTCCAACATTTGGTCCGTAGCCCTGCAGCTTAAGGCACTTGAGGTGCATATCCAGACTCCTTTTGGATGAGTTGAGGGTCTCTGCCTCAACTACCCAGACCATCACCACCCTCTAGGTGAAAAGGATTTTCCTCATCTCCCCTCTAATTTTTCTACCAATCACTTTAAATCTATGCCCCCTCGTCACTGACCTCTCTGCTCAGGTGAATAGATCCTTCACCTCCACTCTATCCAGGCTCCTCAAAATGTTGTACATTTCAATCAGATCTCCCCTCAGCCTTCTCTGTTCCAAGGAAAACAACCCCAGCCTATCCAATCTTTCCTCATAGCTGCATTTTTCCAGTCCTGGCAACATCCTTGTAAATTTCCTCTGTATCCTCTCTAGTGCAATTACATCCTTTCTGTAATGAGGTGATCAGAACTGCACACAATACTCAAGTTGTAGCCTAACCAATGAGTTATACAGTTCCAGCATAACCTCCCTACTCTTGTATTCTGTACCTCGGCTAATAAAGGAAAGGATTCCATATGTCGCCTTAACCACCTTATCGACCTGTCCTGCTACCTTCAGGGAGCTGTGGGTATTCACTCAAGGTCCCTTACTTCCTCTACACTTCTCAGTATTTTCCCATCAATCATGTATTCCTTTGCCTTGTTTGACCTTCCTAAATGCATCACCTCACACTTCTCCAGGTTGAATTCCATTTGCCATCTGACCAGACCATCAATATCTTCCTGCAGCTATCCTCCTCGCTATCTACCATACGGCCAATCTTTGTATCGTCCGCAAACTACTTTATCATGCCCCCTACATTTACGTCCAAACCGTTAATATATACCACAAAAAGCAGTGAACCCAGTACTGAGCCCTGCGGAACGCCACTGGAAACAGCCTTCCAGTCGCTAAAGCAGCTGTCAATAATTACCCTTTTTTTCCTGCCACTGAGTCAATTTTGTATCCACCTTGCTGCAGTTCCCTGGATCCCATGGGATTTTATTTTTTTAACCAGTCTGCCATGGGGGACCTTGTCAAAAGTCTTGCTAAGATCCATGTCGACCACATCAACTGCACTACCCTCAGCTATCTTCCTTGTTATCTCTTCAAAAATTTGATCAAGTTGGTCAAACAAGATCTTCCCTTAACAAATCCATGCTGACTATCCATGATTAACCTGTGCATTTCTAAGTGACAGTTTATCCTGTCTCTCAGAATGGATTCCAATAATTTGCCCACTACTGAGGTTAGACTGACTGGCCTGTAATTATTCGGTCTATCCTTCGCTCCCTTTTTAAACAGAGATACAATGTTAGCAGTTCTCTAATCCTCCGGTACCACATCTGTATCCAGTGAGGATGGAAAATGAGGGTGTGACCCTCTGCTATTTCCTCTCTTGCTTCTTTTAACAGCCTTTACATTTCATCTGATCCTAGTGATTTATCAACTTTCAAGGATGCTAATCCTATTAATACTTCCTCTCTCCCTCTGTTTATCACATCCAAAACTTCACACTCTTCCTCCTTAACTACAATATCTGCATCATCCCCCTCCTTTGTGAAGACTGACGCAAAGTATTCATTAAGAGCCATACCAATATCTTCCGCTCCTATACATAGGTTACCTTTTTGGTCTTTTATGGGCCCTACTCTCTCCTTAGTTATCCTATTACTCTTAATGTATTGATAAAACATATTTGGGTTCACCTTGATTTTGCTTGCCAATATTCTTTCATGCCCTCTCTTTGCTTTCCTAATTTCCTTTTTGATTTCATCCCTCCACTTTCTATACTCCTCTCGGCTTTCTGTAGTATTGAGTTCTCGGTGTCGAACATAAGCTTTCCTTTGCTGCCTTGGCTTGTAGGCTCCTTGACATCCATAGGGCTCTAGATTTGGTCGCCTCACCCTTTTTCCTTGTGGGAACATGTTTACTCTGAACCCCTTGAATCTCCCCTTTGAATGCCTCCCACTGTTCTGACACTGATATACTGCATTGATGAGTACAAGCACAGAAATCTCCAGCCTATGTGTTTTATGATCACATTTTATTATTTTATTTTTGTCTTGAGCATGGCATAATCTTTAAAGATGTGATCACCATCAGACTTCGTGTGTTTAAAGAGCAAGTTGCCTAAACTCCTCTTCACTAGAGAAAGGACTGACACAAAACACAAATATTGTGTATATTTTTTAAAAAGAATCAAAATTATAGACACTGGTGGGGTATTATGTTCTTATTGAAGGTATAACATCCCCAATAGCTCAGCTGATTAAGGCAATGAGGAGGAAAACCATACACGTAACTGACAGGGAGGATACCAGATCTGATCCCAGTCTGTACTGAGTTAAACTTGGAAACATAGAAAATAGGAGGAGGAGTAGGCCATTTGGCCCTTCAGGCCTTCTCCGCCATTCAAAAAGGATCATGACTGATCGTCTAATTCAGTACCCTGTTCCCACTTTTTCTCCATATCCCTTGATCCCTTTGGCATTAAGAAATATATCTATCTCCTTCTTGAATATATTTAAGTTAGCTGATCACATGCAGTTTGACAGTAGGTGTGCTACAATTGGCTGCTGGGGCCGCTGGGCCCAGTTTGGGAATACGCTCTCCTGATTGCAAGTCAGTGATTCCAGTTGGGAGTGACCACAGAATCTGGCTCGGATGTCCTACTATCCTTAATGTGTCATAATTAACTACTTATTTTATTCAATTGTTTATTTTCAGGTATAAACCACCAATTCCTGTACTGTTTTAAACCTTGGGAATAGAATAGACCATAACCACGTACCAGATACTCACCAAACAGCTAGCTTCTTCCCCTGTAATAGAGTAATAACCAAATCCTACAGGCTGAAAAAGTTAGAAAAAACAAAGGGGCACCTCCTTCCCCTCATCACCCAACTCCCTCAACTCATCGAACTCCCAGCACTCTGTTAAAGTTGCACTGAGATGCCTGTATTTACATGATCTGAAACTAAAGCGATTAGCTGAGCCCAGGTACAGAAGAAGCAGTTCAAGCTAGTTTCCTTAATTAACTAACTACAGCTGTTCCCCAGTGGATAGCATGTATATCCCTGTTTAGGCCCCTGGATGAAATTTAGAATTTACACAGTAACTTTCAGTTAAATGCAAACAAAATTAGATTTTTAGAAAGCAATTTAAGATTCCCTCAGCTCACTGACCTCCCAGCACTCTGTTCAAGTTGCACTTAGTCTAGTAAACCTTCTCTGAACCGCTTCCAACACATTTACATCCTTCCTTGAATAAGGCGACCAGTACTGTACACAGTACTCCAGATATGGTCTCGCCATTGCCCTGAAGCATAACCTCCCTACTTTTGTATTCAATTCCCCTCGCAATAAACAATAACATTCTATTAGCTTTCCTAATTACTTGCTGTACCTGTATACTAACCTTTTGCGATTCATGCACTAGGACACCCAGATCCCTCTGCATCTCAGAGCTCTGCAACTCTCACCATTTAGATAATATGCTTTTTTTATTCTTCCTGCCAAAATGGACAATTTCACATTTGTCCACATTATACTCTATTTGCCAGATCTTTGCCCATTCACTTAACCTATCTATATCCCTTTGTAGCCGCCTCATGTGCTGTTCGCAACTTACTTTCCTACCTATCTTTGTGTCATCAGCAAACTGAGTTAAACTGACTCGCCTGTAGTTGCTGGGCATATCTTTAGACTCTTTTTTTGAACAAGGGTGTAATGTTAACAATTCTCCAATCCTCTGGCACCACCCCGAGTCTAAGAAAGACTGAAAAATTATGGCCAGTGTCTCCGCAATTTTCACCCTCACTTCCCTCTATCCTCAGATGCATCTCATCCGGCCCTGGTGCTTTATCCAGTTTAAGTACAGATAGCCTATCTAATACGTCCTTCCTATCGATTTTAAACCCTTCTATTGTCTTAATTACCTCCTCTTTCACCATTTCCTGGGTTGCATCATCTTTGATTTTTTTTTCCTCAAGTCTCTTCATAAAAATGAAGAATGCCACAGCTGGGAGTGGAACACTTTTACTTTGTCATGTAACGGAAAAATCAGCCAGAACTTATGCTCAAATTACTATCCAGTCCCAATGTCCCCTGCTTGGAACTTTGTGTGTGGACATCAGATGAGAACTAGATTAGGGCTGAGTGTAAGGCCTACCCACCATTACCACCATCAAGGTCAAATAGTCTGCTGACACTCATCATATAGGTATAGTTGTGAAGAATGGCCATTTGAGTGACGTACAGTTGATCTGTCGCTCTATACCAAGTTTCGCCCTTTGTGGGGGGGTAGAAAAACTGTTGGGTGAAAAGGAGAAAATAGTGAAAGATGAGAATTAGCATGTTATTCCTTGATTGCACACCTTGGTTTACTTAACAGGTGGTTCAAACTTTTTCACGTTGTATACTACGCTGTGAAAAAGAAGTTGACCTTGACGAATTACTAGGCACACGACTTGTTTCCTTCATGTTGGACCACCATCAAGAGATTCTGCAGGTACCAACCTATTTGCAGAATGCTGTTAACGATCACATCAATCATCTTCAAAAATTCCAGGTATGTTACACTTCTGTTAATCATTTTGAAAGGATGTGTTTTAACTACATGCAACACAGCAGTAATATGAATCTCAGTTAAACATACTTTTAGCACTTTGAATTCTGTGTATTAATTTATGCTTATTGGTTTTCAGATTACATATCCATGCACAGACATAAATGCTGCAGTGCCAATGTATACATTCTGCCAACAGATAAGCACCAAAGAATTTGAAGAGCAAAAGGTTTCTGTGTCTCAGGTTGCCATAGCTGAGTTGTTGGAAAATATTGTAGAGGACAAGAAATTGTCAGTTAAAGACAGGAGGAAAAAGCTTAAACAAGTAAGCAAAGGAAGTACCTTTTTAGGTGGTGTGTTTTTTTTTTGGATGGGCAGGGATAATTGCTCAAATAATCCAAAAGTCAATTTGAGAAGTGGCTAAGTAAATGACCTGTACCAGCCTTTTGCAGAAAAGGGCACAGTTCCTTCGACTCAGTAGGCCTTGAAATGTTACTTGAATTTTGTTCTGTTGCACAAATGTTTCAAATCATTTCTCTAAGGGAGTTCTAAATTCAAATTTACCCAGTCTTGGCTCGAAGGCTATTTAAAATTAATTAAAATTATGCTTACAGAACCACTGAGAAAATTTGATTCTGTAACATCTTATTTCCTGGTGTTGTGTAATCTACCTTATTTGCATGTGTGTAGATTCCACTGGTCACAAAAAACTTGTGCAAATCTATGTATCTGAAAATCATGACTTCAGTGGGCTGAGTTGTCCATAAGCATTAGCTAGAGAATGATGGTGCGCTGCAACTCTATAATAGATTATTCTTGCATTCACCGAATGAATGTCTGTCAATTTGCACAGTTCCTTGACATGCAGTCTTTCAGGAAATTTTTTGTTCTATTGTAAGGATATGGGCTCAGAAACTAGCCATTTGGCCCAACTTGGATTTATTAGTGGCTATCTTATATTTATGGCCTCTAGTTTTGGATACCCCCCACGTGTGGAAACATTTTCTCCACATCTACCCTATCAAACCCTTTCATTATAAGAACATAAAAAATAGGAGCAGGGGTAGACCATATGGCCCCTCAAGCCTGTTCTGCTTCAATGCAATCAAGGATGATCTTCTGCCTCAGCTCCACATTCCCGCTTGGTCCCCATATCCCTTGATTCTCGGAGACCAAAAATCTGTCGATCTCAGCCTTAAATATACTCAACGATGGAATATCCACAACCCTCTGCAGTAGACAATTCCAAAGATTCACAACCCACTGAGTGAAGATATTTCTTCCCATCTCAGTCCTAAATGTTCTATCCCTTATCCTGAGACATTGCCTCCATGTTCTAGATTCCTCAGCCAGGGGAAACAACTTCCCAGTGTCTACTCTGTCAAGCCCCTTCAGATTCTTTTATGTTTCAAAGAAATCACCTCTCATTCAACTAAACTCCAATTTACTCCAGCCCCTCATCATCGGACAACGCTCTTATCCCAGGAGCCAATCAAGTGAACCTTTTGCTGTACTGCCTCCAATGCAAGTATATCCTTCTTGAAGTATGGAGACCAGAACTGCACACAGTCTCCAGGTTGTTAAATTCCTGAAAGCATGTTGTGGAAAGATAATGCTGGAGTCTGTCTTTACTCACTTTCACTTTTATTTTACTGATTAAAAGGATTACAAACATGTAGCTCCTCACTCAAAACCCTCCACCAGTCTCAGTAAGAGTCTCCTTACAATGCTTAATTAAGACCCCAGTTAACATCCTCCACCTGCATATAAATAAACAATTGATACACAATTAACACAGGGGTGGTGTCACCAAAGCTCTATGCAATTGTAGCAAAACTTCCTTATTCTTGTAGCCCAGTCCTTTGCAATATGGGCCAACATGACATTTGCCTTCCTAATTGCTTGCTATACCTGCATGCTAACTTTGTGTTCTTTGTATGAGTCCACCCAAGTCTCTCTCAACATCAACATTTAGAATTATCATACTTTTAAAAAAAAAATTCTCCTTATCAAAAGACCTGTCATCAGGTCACCCCTCAGTCTTCTCTTTTTAAGACAAAAGAGCCCCAGCCTGTTCAGCTTTATTTTATTCTTTCATGGGATGTAAATATCACTGTTGCACATCCCTAATTGCCCCTGAAAAGGAAGTGGTGAGCTGCCTTCTTGAACCGCTGCAGTCCATCTGGTGTAGGTATACGGATGTTAGGAAGGGAGTTCCAGGTTTTTGGCCCAGTGACCATGAAGGAAGTCAGGATGGTGAGTGATTTGGAGTAGAACTTGCAGGTGGTGGTGTTCCCATGCATCAGCTGCCCTTGTCCTTCTAGGTAGTAGAGGTCACAGATTTGGAAGGTGCTGTCGAAGGAGCCTTGGTGAGTTACTGTAGTGCATGGCGTATATAGTACACACTGTACATACTGGTGGAGGAAGTGAATCTTTAAGGTGATAGATGGGGTGCTGATCAAGTGGACTGCTTTGTCCTGGATAGTGTCTAGCTTCTTGAGTGTTGTTGGAGCTGTGCTCATCCAGGCAAGTGGAGAGTATTCCATCACACTCCTGACTTGTGCCTCATAGATAGTGGACAGGCTTTGGGGTGTCGGGGTCAGTTACTCTCAGCAGAATTCCCAACTTCTGACCTGCTCTTCTCGCCATAGTATTTATGTGACTGGTCTGGTTCAGTTTCTTGTCAATGGTAACAGCCAGGATGTTGATGCTGGGGCATTCAGCGATGGTAATGCTGTTGAATGTCAAGGGGAGATGGTCATTGCCTGGCACTTGTATGATGCAAATGTTACTTGCTACTTATCAGCCCAAGCCTGAATGTTGTCCAGGTCTTGCTACATGCAGGCACAGACTGCTTCATTATCTGAGGAGTTAAGAATGGAACTGAACACTGTGCAGTCATCCGCGAATACCTCCCTTCTGACCTTGTGATGGAGGCAAACTAAATTTCCTGTATGGCAAAGTATGCATTTACAAGAGCAGGCCAGAGGCTGGGAATTATGTGGTGAGTAACTCACCACCTGACTCCCTAAAGCCTGTCCACCATTTTCAAAGCACAAGTTGGGAGTGTGATGAAATACTCTCCACTTGCCTGGATGAGTGCAGCTCCAGCAATACTCTAGAATCTTCATCATCCAGGACAAAGCAGCCCGCTTGATTGGTGACTCATCAACCACCTCAAACATTTTCTCCCTCCATCACAGGCACACAGTAGCAAACTTGTGTGCCATTTACAAATGCACTGCAACAACTTTCCAAGGCTCCTTCAACCTACCAAACCTGTGACCTCTACCACCTAGAAGGACGAGAACAATAGGTGCATGGGAACACCACCAGCTGCAAGTTCCCCTCCAAGCCACACACCACCCTGACTTGGAAATATATTGCCATTCCTTCACTGTCGCTAGGTCAAAATCCTGCGACTCCCTCCCTAACAGCACTATGGGTGTACCCCATATCACAAGGACTACAGCCCTTCTCGAGCAATTGGGGATGGGCAATAAATACTGGCCTTGCCAGTAATGCCCCTATCCTATGAATAACTTTATTTTTTATTAGTTGTTCCACTCGTTCTTTATTTTTAACGGTCACTTAAGTTCTATAACTATATCCCTGACACTTGACCCCACCGCCCTTGCAAGCTACTGTCCCATCTGCAACCTCCCTTTCCTATCAAGTCCTTGAATATGTTGTCACCTTTCAAATCTGTTCCCATCTTTCCCAGAACTCCACATTTGAATCCCTCCCATCAAGTTCCTGCCCCTGCCACAGCTCTTATCAAAGTCACAAATGACATCTATGACTGTGACAAAGATAAACATTCCCTCCTTGTCCTTTTCAATCTGTCTGCAGCCTTTGACCTGGTTGACCACACCATCCTTCTCCAACACCTCTCCACTGTCGTCCAGCTGGGTGGGACTGCTCTCACCTGGTTCCATTCTTGTGTATCTAATCCTAGCCAGAGAATCACTTGAGTGTCTTCTCTTCCTGCTGCTGCGCTGTTACCTCTAGTGTCCCCTTAAGGATCTATCCTTGACCTCCTCCTGTTTCTCCTCTACGTGCTGCTCCTCCGCAACATGATTCCAAAACACATCAGGTTCCACATGTATGCTGATGACACCCAGCACTACCTCACCACCATTTCTCTTGACTCCTCCACTGTTTCGGAATTATCAGACTGTTTTATACGACATCGAGTACTGGGTGTGCAGAAATTTCCTCTGATTAAATATTGGGAAGACTGAAGTCATTGTTTTCGGTCCCTGCTCCAAACCCGTTCCCTAGCCACCAACTCCATCCCTCACTCTGGCAGAAGTCTGACATTAAGCCAGTCTGTTCGCAAACTTGTCACATTGACCCTGTGGTGAGCTTCCGACCTCACATTCGTGCCATCACTAAGACCACTATTTCCACCTCCGTAACTTCATGCCTGTCTCAGCTCATCTGCTGCTGAAACACTCATTCATGGGGGAGTCTAGCACATCAGTGCAAAAGACCAGGCTGAAGCATTTGCACCATCTTGAGCCAGAAATGTCGAGTGGATGATCCATCTCTGTATCCTTCTGAAGTCCCCAGCATCACCGATGCACGGCTTCAGCCAATCCGATTCACTCGACTTGATGTCAAGAAATAGCCGAAGGCATTGGATACTGCAAAGACTAGGGCCTTGACAGCATTCCGGCAATAGTCCTGAAGACTTGTGCTCCATGTCTAGCTGTGCCCCTAGCCACGCTGTTCCAGTACAGCTACAATGCTGGCATCTACCTGGCAGTGTGGAAAATTGCCCAGGTATGTCCTGTCCACAAAAAGCAGGACAAATTGAACCTGGCCTATTACTGCTCTATCTGTCTACTCTCATTTGTCAGCAAGGTGGTGGAAGAGGTTGTCGACAGTGCTATTAAGTGGCAGTTGCTCACTGACTCTCACTAACCTGCTCGCTGACTCTCAGTTTGGGTTCCACCAGGGCTCCTGACCTCATTACAGCCTTGGTCCAAACATTGACAAAAGAGCTGAACTCCAGAGGTGAGGTGAGAGTGACTGCCTTTGACATCAAAGCAGCATTTGACTGAGCATGGCATCAAGGAGCTCTAGCAAAACTGGAGTCAATGGTAATCGGGGGGGAGTGGGGAAAGCTCTCCGTTGGTTGGAGTCATACCTAGCACAAAGGAAGATGGTTGTGATTGTTGGAGGTCAATCATCTCAGTCCCAGGACATCATGCAGGAGTTCCTCAGGATAGTGTCCTAGGCCCAGCCATCTTCAGCTGCTTCATCAATGACCTTCCCTCCATCATAAGGTCAGAAGTGCGGGTGTTCTCTGCACTATATTCAACACCATTTGTGACTCCTCAGATACTAAAGCAGTCCGTGTAGAAATGTAGCAAGACCTGCACAACATCCAGGCTTGGCGAGTAAGTGGCAAGTAACATTTGCTCCACACAAGTGCCAGGGAATTACCATCTCAAACAAGAGAGAATCTAACCCATCTCCCCTTGATGTTCAATGGCATTACCATTGCTGAATCCCCCACTATCAACATGTTCAGGAATACCATTGACCAGAAACTGAACTGGACCAGCCACATAAATGCTGGTCAGAGGCTGTGGCAAGTAACTTGCCCCCTGTCTCCCCAGTGCCTGTCCACCATTTACAAGGCACAAGTCAGGAGTGTGATGGAATACTCTCCACTTGACTGGATGGGTGCAGCTCAAACAACACAAGAAGTCGACACTCACAAGGACAAAGCAGTCTGCTTGATTGACACCAATCCACCAGCTTCACATTCGCTCCCTTCACCACCGATGCACAGTGGCAGCAGTATGTACCATCTACGAGATGTACTACAGCAATTCACCAAGGCTGCTTCGACAGCACCTTCCATACCCGTGACCTCAACCACCTCGAAGGACAAGAGCAGCAGATGCATGCGAACACCACCACCTGCAAGTTCCCCTCCAAGCCGCACACCATCCTGACTTGGAACTATATTGCCATTCCTTCACTGTTGCTGGGTCAAAATCCTGGAACTCCCTTCCGAACGGCACTGTTGGTGTACCTACAGCCCAAGAACTGCAACGGTTCAAGAAGACAGCTCACCACCACCTCCTCAAGGGCAATTGGGAATGGGCAATAAATGCTGGCATAGCCAGCGACGCCCACATCCCACAAATGAATAAAGAACAAAAATCATGCCTTCATTACCTCTAGACTTGACTATTCCAATGCAGTCCTGGCTGATCTCCCACATTCTACTCTCCATAAACTTGAGGTCATCCAAACCTCTGCTGCCCGTGTCTTAACTCACACCAAGTCCCATTCCCCTATCACCCCTGTGCTTGCTGACCTACATTGGCTCCCGGTCAAGCAATGTCTTGATTTTTAAATTCTCATCCTTGTTTACAAAAGCCTCCATGCCCTCACACCCCTCTATTTCTGTAAACTCCTCCAGCCCACAACCCTCCAAGATATCTGCACTTGTCTAAATCTGACTTCTTCTGCATCCATGATTTTAATCGCCCCATTATTGGTAGCCGCGCCTTCAGTTGCCTAGGCCCCAAACTCTAGAACACCCTTCCTACACCTCTCTGTCTCTCCACCATGCTTTCCTTCTTTAAGACACTCCTTAAAATCTGTCTAATATCTCCTTTTGTGACTTGGTGTTGTATTTTGTTTTATAAAGCTCCTATGAAGATAATAAATCTTAAGTTAAGGCAACAGCTATTGAGGAGAATAAAATGATCTTAAAAGGTACATTTTATATCTAACATTAAATCCACCTGTAACTGCAACTCTCAGAAACTATGAGCTTATCTTAAAACCGACTGCCGAAGGGTCATGGGCAGCGGTAGATATTAAAATCTGATTGGTGCAGACGTTATCCAATCCTGTCATCTGATCTATCTGATAGGTTCTAACACCCTCTGACCTTCCAAACCATTTTGATTTGTTCATATTGACAGTTTCCAATCCCAGTGAAATTATATAATATTTCATAGGAAATATAACAAGCTGACAGGACTCTGTGTCCAGTTCTGGGTGCCACACTTTAGGAAAGATATGAAGGCATTGGGGAAAGTGCAGAAAAGGGTCACAAGAATGGTTCCAGTGATGATGAACTTCCGTTACATGAATAGATTTGGCGAAGTTCCCACTTGTGAAACGATCGAGAATGAGAGGGCACAGATTTAAAGTATTTGGTAAGAAAAATAAAAGTGACACGAGGAAAACCTTTTTCACGCAGAGCGTGGTTAAGGTCTGGAATGCACTGCCTGTGAGTGTGGTAGAGGCAGGTTCAATTGAAGCATTCAAAAGGGAATTCAACTGTTATATGAAAAGGAAGAATATGCAGGGTTACTTGGAGAAGGTGGGGGAATGGAACTGAGTAAATTGCTCTTTCAGAGAGCTGGTGCAGACACGATGGGCCGAATGGCGGCCTCCTGCACTGTAACGATTCTGTGAAGTGCCATGGGACGTTTTATTATGTTAAAGGTGCTATATAAATATAAGTTGTCGTCATTGTCAAAAGGGCCATCTTCTCTTCTTTGGCCTCCTTGTCTCGCGAGACAATGGGTAAGCGCCTGGAGGTGGTCAGTGGTTTGTGAAGCAGCGCCTGGAGTGGCTATAAAGGCCAATTCTAGAGTGACAGATTCTTCCACAGGTGCTACAGAAAAAATTGGTTGTCGGGGCTGTTACACAGTTGGCTCTCCTTGCGTTTCTGTCTTTTTTCCTGCTAACTGCTAAGTTTCTTCAACTCGCCACTCTTTTAGCCCTGTCTTTATGGCTGTCAGCCAGCTCTGGCAATCACTGGCAACTGACTCCCACGACTTGTGATCAATGTCACAGGACTTCATGTCGCGTTTGCTGACGTCTTTAAAGTGGAGACATGGACGGCCGGTGGGTCTGATACCAGTGACGAGCTCGCTGTACAATGTGTCCTTGGGGATCCTGCCATCTTCCATGCGGCTCACATGGCCAAGCCATCTCAAGCGCTGCTGGCTCAGTAGGGTGTATACGCTGGGGATGTTGGCCGCCTTGAGGACTTCTGCATTGGAGATACGGTCCTGCCACCTGATGCCAAGGATGCTCCGGAGGCAGCAAAGATGGAATGAATTGAGACGTTGCTCTTGGCTGACATACGTTGTCCAAGCCTCGCTGCCGTAGAGCAAGGTACTGAGGACACAGGCTTGATACACTCGGACTTTTGTGTTCCGTGTCAGTGAGCCATTTTCCCACACTCTCTTCGCCAGTCTGGACATAGCAGCAGATGCCTTTCCCATGCTCTTGTTGATTTCTGCATCGAGAGACAAGTTACTGGTGTAGTTGAGCCTAGGTAGGTGAACTCTTGAACCACTTCCAGTGTGTGGTCGCCGATATTGATGGATGGAGCATTTCTGACGTCCTGTCCCATGATGCTCGTTTTCTTGAGGCTGATGGTTAGGCCAAATTCATTGCAGGCAGCCACAATCCTGTCGATGAGTCTTTGCAAACACTCTTCTGTGTGGGATGTTAATGCGGCATCGTCAGCAAAGAGGAGTTTCCTGATGAGGACCTTCTGTACTTTGGTCTTCGCTCTTAGACGGGCAAGGTTGAACAACCTGCCATCTGATCTTGTGTGGAGGAAAATTCCTTCTTAAGACTTGAATGCGTGTGAGAGCAGCAGGGAGAAGAAGGTCCCAAACAGTGTAGGTGCAAGAACACAGCCCTGTTTCACACCACTCAGGATAGGAAAGGGCCATATTGGGATACTTATTACATGAACCTGAAAATGTGCAAATTTCCTCAATGTCTAAAGAGTAACATCCTCTCAGGTCTGAACTAATTACTGTGTGTAATATGCAAAAGTATTGATTTCAAAAAGTTTGCAGTTACCTTTACTAGTATTTGTAAAATGGTTGGCCAACCATTTTGCAATCTACCCAAATTTCTTTTCCACTGTCTGAAATAGATGGAAATCAGGCGGGCTATAAAATCAGCAGACAACCTTCTGCTGCCTGTTTATCTCTGCCACCCCGCCAACAGGAAGAGTTAACAATGAACCCATGTACAGAATAGAATTGGGGCTTGTACACTGCAGAGTTGGGAATAGTCACCTGACCACATTGAACACGAATTAGTGCATTTGGGTGCATTCCCAGATGTGAATACAGCAGTGTCATATTTATATATGAAACTAGAACTTCCAATGTTAAATTATCTACCTTTAGGAAGAATCTTTTTCAAATACTTTAACTAGATATAACTCTTAGAATTGGTAGAGATTTCTATTAACGCATTTTCTCTTTTTTAAAAAAAAAATGATTTTCTTTCAGTTCCAAAAAGAATATCCAGAAATCTATCAAAACCGCTTCCCCACAACTGACAGCGAGGCCAAGCTCTTCCAGGATAAACCCAAGATCAAGCCACCAATGCTGATTACAATGAAGAAACCACTTAAAAGCTTTCAGAAAATGCAGAGCCTGAGATACTGAATAAAGCAAATAAGATCAGGTTTTTAAAGCTATTTGCACAAATCTTCTTCAAGTAACTTCCATGGTCTGCCTATATGAAGTGAAACTTTATAGAAGGGGTACGAATCATTTCCGTAGGAGTGAGGGACAAAAACAGAAGCATGGATATGCAGAACAGATCAATCAATATCTGTAAATAGATGTCAAATCAGTATTTGGGTGAACCCCTTTTTCTGAAAACCTCTCTTCCCTTTACAGGTGCTAGCCTATTGAGTATTTCCATCTATTTCAGATTTCCAGTGGTTGCAGACTTTCCTCTTTTGTTATAGAGTAGATTTCAAGTACTGTACACATTAAATATTACACCAATGAATTAATCTATTACATAGATGTATCTTTTGTCTTGCAGGCAATAATTATGGATCTGTTTTAAGTCTCGTTGGGCCTGCTGAGTTGTTAAATAATCCTTGTGTAAAAGTGCCTTTGTAATGCATTGAATTGTTAATGTATGATGCACATGTTTTCAAATTGTGACTGACAAGACCGAACATAGTAACATACTACCAAAGTAATAGAATGATTGACTTCTTATGCCATAACTATACGTGATAAGTCGGTAGCATCAAATGTTGAAATGTTTCTGCTTTTAAAAAAAAAAAAATTAACCAACTTGATAGATTTAGAAACTTACACTAATGCCTCTTAATTGTTCTTGCGTAGTTTACTAGCTAATTCTAGTTTTGCTTATTAGAAGAGATTTAAGGAATTATTCAAACTTGTTCTCATATACTATATGAACCCCCTTCTCTAGTATGCTTTATCCTGTTGGTCTACTGCTCAAAAAGCATTTCTTAAAACTAAGTGGAGGCTGATTTTCATTTTCACATGCAAGTTTGCTGAGTGGTTCAACATTTAACGTCTGTCTGAAACTCAAGTACAGATAGTACTCAATTATTTGATTTAAGCTCATTTGTATAATTATTCATAACCTCAGTTACAAGCTTAGAAAAGATGAGAGTGGACACAAGAAACAAAAAAATAGAATTGTATGTAAATGAAATAATCCATGGGGAAAATTAAAGGAAATTGAGAAATAGGTCAAAATGAGAAGAAATTTAAACTTGATGCTGATTTGAGTCTTCAGACAAGTGCTTGAGCAGCTCCGCAACCAACCCTCCTTTGGCTGCAATAGACAAGATGGTGTTACTCCAAGGAGATGTTGCCTTCTGTGCTCCTGCAAGGTACCATACCCTAGTTCAGCATTGTGGTATGCTGCAATGGTTGCAACCAATTGCTGGCTGTTTGAAAGAACTGTCCAATTTAGTCCCATACCTAGCTGTTTCCCCATAACCCTGCAAATTAGTCCTCTTCAAATAAGTGTCCAATTGTCTTTCAAAAGTTGTTATGGAAACTGATTCCACCATCCTTTTGGGTAGTGTATTCCAGATCTTAACTCTTTTGTGTGGAAAAAAATCTCCTCATTTCCCCTCTACTTTTGCCAATTATTTTAAATCTGTGATTTTTGGTTACTGACCCATTTGTCAGAAGGGACTGTTTTTCACTATTTGCTCGATTAAAACCTCTCTAGTTTGAATGGCTTTATCAGATCTCCCATTACCTTGTACTGCACTAAGGTGAACAATTCCAGCTTCCCCAATCTCTCCACCTAACTGAACTTCCTCATTCCTAGTATAATTCTGGTAAACTTCCTCTGTACACTCTCTCCATTGCTTTGATATCCTCCCTGTGTGATGCCCAGAATTGTATGCAATATTTCAGTGGAGGTCTAACCAGAGATTTGTGAAAGTTTAGCATGACTTCCTTATTTTTGCCTTTAATTACACAGCATTTATTTACAAAGCCATGTCGTCTTAAACTGTTAACCACCTGATTAACTTGTCCTGCCACCTTCAAAAGTTTGTGAATATGCACCCACCGTTCCCTCTGCTCTTAACCATCCCCTCTCAACATAGTACCATTTAGATTATACTGCCTTTCCATGTTGTTTCTCCTAAAGTGTATCACTTCACATTTTTCTGTATTAAATTGCATCTGCCATATGTTTGTCCATTTCACCAGTTTGTCTATGTCTTCCTGAAGTCTCTGACTATCCTGCTCATTATTTACATTGTTGCCAGTCTTGTATCATCCACAAACTTTGAAATTGTACTCTGTCTGCATAAATTCAGGTTGTTTGTATATAATGAGAAAAGCATTGGTCCCAATACCAACATCTGGGTGACTGCATTGCATACTTCTCTTCGGTCAGAAAAACATCGCTTTGCCACTTCTCTCTGTCTCCTATCCCTTTGCCAATTTAGTTCCCAAGGTGCCACCACTGTTTAATACTAAGTGCTTCTGTTTTCCAAATACGTCTTGTCTTGTGTGGTGCCTTTTGAAATTCATATATAAACCATCTGCAACCCCAACTTCATCAACCCTCTGTTAGCTTTATTTATTGTAAATAAATCTTTCCACTAAATTCTTTTCTCTGATAATTGAGAGAAAATATATAATAAACCACGTATTATTCTCACAGGAACTCAAAAGGTGGTGTCACACTGACTTATTCCCTAATAAGTGATTTGCAGGTAGCTTTGTCAATAAAACCAGCTACCTCCCAGCCAAGAATGAATTCTTCCCAGATAACTAATGCTGGGCACAAATTAATAGCCTACTGATAAAAGGTGTTCATTAGAATCTCTAAACTAGTTTTTTGATTGGTTACAGTACTCCAGTTTATATGCTTCATCTGAATCTTAATCTATATTTCCCCATTCTCCTGCTCTGAAATTAACACATTAAGAATTTAAATGTAACTTATTGATGGCTTTTCAACCAATTACACGGAGATCCTCCTGTAGCAGCATAGTAAGAAATCCCAAAATGTGATTCAACTTTTCTTAGTCTATGGGGTGTACTGTCTGCAAGGTCCATCAGTTGATTGTGGTGGTTTGTAAGAGGTCCAAGGGAAAACTGATGAAGCATGTGACAACACTGTATATCACTCAAGTAAGGCAAGATTGATCTACAAGCACAAAAATCAGAATTTACAGCATACATCTCTTGACTTGAGGGCATTTAAAGAAATCTGCCAAAAGAAACATCCAACAAACCTCCCAAAGTTGCTTGTTAAAGCCACATGCTTCTTGAAAGGTTAGGTAACCTATCTAAATGGTAATCTTTTGTTTGGTTACCAGGCATGTGTTGTTCAAACCAAGGCACAGTAGCATTCCATAACCTGGTAATTTTCACTATTACAGAAACCTTGGAATATTAAGATTACACAAGAGCATGGTACAGTCCCAAATGGTCATATTCAAATTAGTGAGCTAATTTTATACAGTGGGCAAATTGATGAATGTCAATTACACAGCCACTTGAGCCCAGCAATTCCTATTGTGGAGAACCTCCAACAGCTAACTAATCTTCCAAAAGAGGCGACTGGCATTTTCTCAGTAATGTATTTACTGCCAGAGGATTGTTGGGGCAGCACTTTCCTGCTACTGTCACTCCACACTGATGTTGTCACATTTCCCCGGGTTAACTTAATTTTAGTATTGTTGGGCTTCTAGTACTATTGTAATCTTGAATCTTTGTAGGGAGAGGGGATTGGCATGGGACCTACATTGAGCACCTGTGCATCTTTTGTAGAAGTTCCCAAGATCTGCCTGCTTAAAAAGGACCTACTGTTTCATAGAACTTCTGTCATTTGCTTAGCATCCGAAGTAGATAGGTCTTCCTCCTATAAAGAAGCTTTCTTCAAAGATGAAATTATCCTCCATGAACACTTCCTACCTTCCAGAATAATTTGGGATTCTGGTATATGTATGTGTGCACTTATGCATATAGACATGCTATTTTCAGTCTCAATTGTAATATATCAATAAATAGTTCTTTAGAAATGAGATGATCATGATTGACCTTATTCTTTGAGTACTGTGTACCTTGGAAGAAAATTATTCCCTTTTTTTAATAATTATTGGCTGTCTGATGTACTAATGGTGTAAGGGTACCCTTGTGTGATCTGGGCAAAAGGCCTGTGGACTGCATATAAAATGCATCTCCACAGTTGTCCCTTTGGCTATCTATGGCATATAGAGTTAAGAATAAGGATTACTGTACCTGATTGTGAAGAGTCAACTTTTGGTCACTAGTGGCTACACTTATTGTGACGTTGAATAAACTGGAATTACTGCTTGATTGCATTTAAGCATTTTATATATTCTAGCTTGCTGTGAAATATATATTCTGTATATAGCATGTAAAGAACAGCATGTTCAGGCAAACATGCCTTTTGAATGTCTTGAGTCCTTATCAGGAGGGCTTAGAAAATGCGTTTCCTATTATTTATATATTTAATTATGTTTTAAATCCATTGCTGTATATTAAATTTAGCACTCTTCCATTATAGATCCCTAGATTAAACTCCAATCACCTATATCTGTTTTCCAGTATTAGGTGCAAACACTGGTATAATCTTTTTAATTTAAAATTAATTCTACGCTAGAAGTTTTCATAAGCATAGCACTGTTGTAAAGCAAATGCAAGATATCTTTGTATAATTTAGCAATGATTGCTTATTAAATCATGGTAGTATGCTTTATGTGTCAGGGAACATGCATACTCTTTCACAGATTAGTTGTGAGCAGCATATTTTCCTTGTACAGATTGTTGAACCCAAGGTGCCAAAGAAATCTAACCTGAGAGAGCAATTTCAATAAAATCTGCTTGATTAAAACTTTTGTCTAGTTAAATGTAATTGTTTTGCCTCCATTGTACTGCTTTTCAATTAAGTATTTAAAACAATTGTATGCAACATATGTAATATGTAAACATTTTATTTTTATTTCATCTTACAAAAGCATAGTGATCAAGACCACTTTTACAGGAACTGAATAAGTAAAATTTTATTTTGTGGGATTCTGGAATTTTTAGCAGTGTTTTGCGGATCACATTCCATGATTCTGTCCATTTATAACATATAGTGATTATAAATAGTAGTGGTTTACAGTGGTTGAACATTACTTTTTTATTACATAGGGATTACAGGATTTATACCAGTAGTTTATTCCTGACATTTTGTCCAGTTTTTCTGTGAAAACTAAAATCACTGGCTCTGGTGATAATCTATGAGCAGTCTTGAGAATGTAGGTAATGTTTCTAAGCTAATTGCGTACTTGCTGAGTTGAATGAAGGGATACTTATGGCTCTGCCTGTGCCACTGATGTCCAGTGGGTCAGACATTGACAGAGAGATGTTGGGAACTCCTGGCATTATGTGCAGTCTTCTGTGAAAAGAGAGGGCAATGTGCCGCGAAGGGATGTATAGCTGGTGCATATATTGGATGTGGTGGGATGTGTATGTATGTTTAGTCATAGACATTTATGGCACAGATGGAGTCCATTCAGCCCATCGAGTCCATGCCAGTCAGTCCCATCCCCTGCTCTATCTCCGTAGACCTGCAAGTTTTATTTCCCTCAAGTGCTCATCCAATTTCCTTTTGAAACTATTGATCATCTCAGCTGCCACCACCCTAGCAGGCAGCAAGTTCCAAGTCATTATTACTCGCTGATGAGAGCTTTTCCTCGCATGCCTCCTGCACCTTTTGCCCAAAACCTTAAGTCTGTCCCCTAGTCCTTGTACCATCAGCTAATGGGAACAGCTTTTTTGTCGACCCTTGTCGAAACTTGTCATATTCTTCTACACCTCTATCAAATCTCCCCTCGATCTCCTTTGTTCCAAGGAAAATAGCACCAGCTTCTCTAACTTAACCTTGTAGCTAAAAATCCCTCACCCCTGAAATCATTTTGGTAAATCTCCTCTACACCCTCTCAAGGACCCTCTCATCCTTCCTAAAGTGCGGTGACCAGAACTGGATGCAATACTCCAGTTGTGGCCAAAGCAGAGCTTTATAAAGGATCAGGTTTAGGGGAGATGGTGGCGTAGTGGTAATGTCACTGAACTAGTAATCCAGAGGCCCAGGCTAATGCTCTGGGGACAAAGAACAAAGAAAATTACAGCACAGGAACAGGCCCTTCGGCCCTCCAAGCCTGCGCCGATCCAGATCCTCTATCTAAACCTGTCGCCTATTTTCTAAGGGTCTGTATCTCTTTGCTTCCTGCCCATTCATGTATCTGCCTAGATATATCTTAAAAGACGCTATCGTGCCCGCGTCTACCACCTCCGCTGGCAACCCGTTCCAGGCACCCATCACCCTCTGCGTAAAGAACTTTCCACGCATATCCCCCCTAAACTTTTCCCCTCTCACTTTGAACTCGTGACCCCGAGTAATTGAATCACCCACTCTGGGGGAAAAAGCTTCTTGCTATCCACCCTGTCTATACCCCTCATGATTTTGTACACCTCAATCAGGTCCCCCCTTAACCTCTGTCTTTCTAATGAAAATAATCCTAATCTACTCAACCTCTCTTCATATCTAGCGCCCTCCATACCAGGCAACATCCTGGTGAACCTCCTCTGCACCCTCTCCAAAGCATCTACATCCTTTTGGTAATGTGGTGACCAGAACTGCACGCAGTATTCCAAATGTGGCCGAACCAAAGTCTTAAACAACTGTAACATGACCTGCCAACTCTTGAACTCAATACCCCGTCCGATGAAGGAAAGCATGCCGTATGCCTTCTTGACCACTCTATTGACCTGCGTTGCCACCTTCAGGGAACAATGGACCTGAACACCCAAATCTCTTTGTACATCAATTTTCCCCAGGACTTTTCCATTTACTGTATAGTTCACTCTTGAATTGGATCTTCCAAAATGGATCACCTCGCATTTGCCCTGATTGAACTCCATCTGCCATTTCTCTGCCCAACTCTCCAATCTATCTATATTCTGCTGTATTCTCTGACAGTCCCCTTCACTATCTGCTACTCCACCAATCTTAGTGTCGTCTGCAAACTTGCTAATCAGACCACCTATACTTTCCTCCAAATCATTTATGTATATCACAAACAACAGTGGTCCCAGCACGGATCACTGTGCAACACCACACGTCTCCATTTTGAGAAACTCCCTTCCACTGCTACTCTCTGTCTCCTGTTGCCCAGCCAGTTCTTTATCCATCTAGCTAGTACACCCTGGACCCCATGCGACTTCACTTTCTCCATCAACCTACCATGGGGAACCTTATCAAACGCCTTAATGAAGTCCATGTATATGACATCAACAGCCCTTCCCTCATCAATCAACTTTGTCACTTCCTCAAAGAATTCTATTAAGTTGGTAAGACATGACCTTCCCTGCACAAAACCATGTTGCCTATCACTGATAAGCCCATTTTCTTCCAAATGGGAATAGATCCTATCCCTCAGTATCTTCTCCAGCAGCTTCCCTACCACTAACGTCAGGCTCACCGGTCTATAATTACCTGGATTATCCCTGCTACCCTTCTTAAACAAGGGGACCTCACCCGTGTTTAAGGATGCTGCAAAGATATCTGTTAAGGCCCCAGCTATTTCCTCTCTCGCTTCCCTCAGTAACCTGGGATAGATCCCATCCGGACCTGGGGACTTGTCCACCTTAATGCCTTTTAGAATACCCAACACTTCCTCCCTCCTTATGCCGACTTGACCTAGAGTAATCAAACATCTATCCCTAACCTCAACATCCGTCATGTCCCACTCCTCGGTGAATACCGATGCAAAGTATTCGTTTAGAATCTCACCCATTTTCTCTGACTCCACGCATAATTTTCCTCCTTTGTCCTTCAGTGGGTCAATCCTTTCTCTAGTTACCCTCTTTCTCCTTATATATGAATAAAAGGCTTTGGGATTTTCCTTAACCCTGTTTGCTGAAGATATTTCATGACCCCTTTTAGCCCTCTTAATTCCTCTTTTCAGATTGGTCCTACATTCCCGATATTCTTCCAAAGCTTCGTCTTTCTTCAGCCACCTGGACCTTATGTATGCTTCCTTTTTCCTCTTAGCTAGTCTCACAATTTCACCTGTCATCCATGGTTCCCTAATCTCGCCATTTCTATCCCTCATTTTCACAGGAACATGTCTCTCCTGCACGCTAATCAACCTCTCTTTAAAAGCCTCCCACATATCAAATGTGGATTTATCTTCAAACAGCTGCTCCCAATCTACATTCCCCCGCTCCTGCCGAATTTTGGTATAGTTGGCCTTCCCCCAATTTAGCACTCTTCCTTTAGGACCACTCTCGTCTTTGTCCATGAGTATTTTAAAGCTTACGGAATTGTGATCACTATTCCCAAAGTAGTCCCCGACTGAAACTTCAACCACCTGGCCGGGCTCATTCCCCAACACCAGGTCCAGTATGGCCCCTTCCCGAGTTGGACTATTTACATACTGCTCTAGAAAACCCTCCTGGATGCTCCTGACAAATTCTGCTCCATCTAGACCTCTAACACTAAGTGAATCCCAGTCAATGTTGGGAAAATTAAAATCTCCTATCACCACCACCCTGTTGCTCCTACATCTTTCCATAATCTCTTTACATATTTGTACCTCTATCTCATGCTCGCTGTTGGGAGGCCTGTAGTACAGCCCCAACATTGTTACCGCACCCTTCCCATTTCTGAGTTCTGCCCATATTGCCTCACTGCTCGAGTCCTCCATAGTGCCCTCCTTCAGCACAGCTGTGATATCCTCTTTGACCAGTAATGCAACTCCTCCACCCCTTTTACCTCCCTCTCTATCCTGCCTGAAGCATCGATATCCTGGGATATTTAGTTGCCAATCGTGCCCTTCCCTCAACCAAGTCTCAGTAATAGCAATAACATCATACTCCCAGGTACTAATTCAAGCCCTAAGTTCATCTGCCTTACCTACTACACTTCTTGCATTAAAACAAATGCACCTCAGACCAGCAGTCCCTTTGCGTTCATCATCTGCTCCCTGCCTACTCTTCCCCTTCGTCACGCTGACTTCATTATCTAGTTCCTTACAGGCTTTAGTTACTACCTCCTTACTGTCCACTGACCTCATTTGGTTCCCATCCCCCTGCCACATTAGTTTAAACCCTCCCCAACAGCGTTAGCAAAAGCACCCCCAAGGACATTGGTTCCAGTCCGGCCCAGGTGTAGACCGTCCAATTTGTAATAGTCCCACCTCCCCCAGAACCGGTCCCAATGTCCCAAAAATCTGAACCCCTCCTTCCTGCACCATCTCTCAAGCCACGCATTCATCCTGACTATTCTTTCATTTCTACTCTGACTAGCACGTGGCACTGGTAGCAATCCTGAGATTACTACCTCTGAGGTCCTACTTTTTAATTTGGCTCCTAACTCCCTAGATTCTGCTTGTAGGACCTCATCCTGTTTTTTACCTATATCATTGGTGTCTATGTGCACAACGAAAACTGGCTGTTCACCCTCCCCCTTCAGAATGTTCTGCAGCCGATCTGAGACATCCCTGACCCGTGCACCTGGGAGGCAACATACCATTGGTTCATATCCCACCAGGGCAGCTGGTGGAAGTTGAATTCAATTAACTATTTAAAAATATGGAATTGAAAGCTTTACGGTGCCATTACTGAAATTGGCTATTAATGATTGTCATAAAAACCCATCTGATTCACTAATATCCTTTAGGGAAGGAAATCTGCTGTCTTTGCCTGGTCTGGCCTACATGTGACTGCAGACCTACAGCAATGTGGTTGGTCTCTTAACTGCCCTCTGAAATGGCCTCAGTTGTCAAGGGCAAATGCAAAAAATGCTGGCCTTGACAGCATTGCCCACATCCCATGAAATAATTTTTTTAAAAGCATAACTTCCCTGCTTTTGTACTTGATACCTCTATTTATGAAGCTCAAGATCCCATATGCTTTGCTAACCACTTTCTCAATATGTCCTGCTACCTTCAAAGATCTATGCACATGAACCCCTTGCACACTCTTTAGAACTATGCCATTGAGTCTATATTGCATCTCCCTATCCCATCTGCCAAAATGCATCACCTCACATTTCTCTATTAAATTCCATCTGCCACATGTCTGCCCATTCTGCTGGCCTATCGATGTCCTGTTGCAGTTGATTGGTGGTATCCCCATTGTTTGCCACCCCTCCAAATTTGGTATCATCAGCAAATTTTGAAATTTTACTCTCTTCTCCAATATCCAAGTCATTTATACCCATCAAAAAAGTGGTAGTCCTAGCACCGAACCTTGGGGAACACCACTGTCTACCATCCTCCAGTCTGAAAAATCAACTATTTACTATGTCCCTCTGTTTTCTGTCCTTAAGCCAATTTCTTTTAATTGCAGTTGCCACTGCCCCTCCTATTCCATGAGTCTCAATTTTGGTAACCAACCTATTAACCAATCAACCTGTTGAGTGTACTGAGGTGCTCTTGTGATGTGACAACTGGCTTTCAGCAACAAGTGGCTGATCCTGAAGAAAGTTTTAAATCCTTTGACCATAGATCATTGGGACAGAACAATGGCTATGATGAAGCAGAAAGCATAACTCCCTCAACTAATTATTCCAGTGGAACTGTAGGGGAGCTTAAATCAATTACCACCGCTATCTCTCCTGTAGTGTGCAAAGAAAGACAATTGTACTGTTATGATCCCTGTGGAGTCCACCAATAATTGAAAAGAATCTAATCCACCGACTGACCCCAATTTAGAAAACCAAAAACCAAACAGAAAAGATTTCACTTTTATAAATTTTACTTCAACACTCAAACAAACATAAATTACCATGAACTAACACTGTGTGTGTTTATATATAAAAATCAAATGCAACAAAGGTAGACCTTGCAAAACCTTTGGCATTTCTATCAGCGAGGTAGCTTTGAACAGTCCCAAACTCCTTCAAGTCTTTGAATGTTTCAAGTAGATCTCCCGATCCCTTCTCCCTAAGATGAAAGCACAATTTCTATTCAATAGCAGTTTCTCTACAATCCAAGCCCCACCAATATCGTCTCTGCCAAAACTGTGCACCCTTCCAGAACTTCTGTGTTTTACTGAACAGTCTTGGTGATGTATCTTCCAAGGATTGACTACCAGAAAACAGGTTTTAATTCTAAGAGCTTGTCCTTTTAAAACCAACAGCTCCCAACTTTTTTCTAGTTCAGCAGTGCTGGGAGACTCTCTTAAAGTCAACAACACCCAGCTCTGTCGCTGGCTTCAACATCTGTAGAGTTTTCTTGAAACTGAAAATGAAAATTAACCTCCCAGTCACATGCCCTTGGTTTAAAAAAAAATAACTGTTTGTCTTCAATTACAGATCTCTTTGTCTAACCTAGGTTTAACTTCCAACCCGGAAACCCCCAATCCCAAAGCAGAGACGGTCTCAAAAAACACAAACACAGTACTTCGTCAAACACTTTATTAAAATCCATATAGACAACATCCATTGCATTCCCTTTCTCTGTTACTTCATCAAAAATTTCAATTAGATTAGTCAAGCGTGAACTGCCTTTTACAAATCCATAGTGGCATTCCTTAATTAATTCAAACCTCTCCAGTGATTTTTCCCCTGCTTATTGGGAATTTTATGCTCTCTCCATGGTGACTTTGGAAGTAGGGAGAGCATGTAATCAGGCAGGATGGTGGCGGGGGGGATCCTGCCATCTTCCTGCCTCCACTCAAATTAAGTCTGGGGTAGGAAGGTATGTAGACGGTCTTCCTGCCCCATCACCAATTAAAGCCCTTAAGTGGGTAATTAATTCCAGTATTAGCCCAGAGGCAGGTGGGCCTGTTGCCGCATGGGGAGCAAGCCAAGCAAACCCATATGGGTTGCTTGCCAGCCCTGGGGTGGGGGTCCCTCACTAAAAGGAACAGTGCCTGATTGAGGGACCAGGCATTGGGAAGGGGGGCCCGCTGAGAGCCGCCCTCTGCCCTTCATGCCAATACCCTCCACCAACACTCTCTGACCCCATGGCCCCCACTCCTGAAAACCCTCTCGCCCTGACTCATCTGTGGCCTGGGTCCAGCGCCTCCGATGATTCCAGTGCTGCAGTGCTGTTGCTCAGTAAAAGAGCTGCCGGCCTCTAATTGGCCGGCAGCTCTCAGCAGGCAGGACTTCCATCGCCGGGGTCTTTAATCACAAGGAAGGGCTGCTGCTGTCTACTTAAGGGCCTAATTGGCACGTAATGCGATGGGCAATCCCTGGAGGAGGCAACGCAGGGCTCTCGCTGGCGCTTTAACCAGTGGCCGACCCCTCATTGCCCAGATAAAATCCCAGCCATTGTTTCTAAAACCTTACCAACCACTGATGTTAAACTAACCAGGCTGTAGTTACTGAAAATGTCCTTACATCCTTTCTTGAATAAACGTGTCACATTCGCCACTTTCCAAATCCTCTGGCACCTCCCCCATATGTAGGGAAGATTTGAAAATAATGGCAAGCCCTTCCACTATCTCCACTTCCACTTCCTTTAGCAACCAGTGATGCAAGCCATCCAGACCAGGCGACTTATCCACTCTAAGTATAGCCAGCCTTTCCAGTACATCCCGCCTATCAATTTTCAGCCCACCCATTACCTCTACTATCTCCACTTCGACTGATATTTTTATCAGCATCCTCTTCCTTAGTAAACACTGATACAAAGTACTCATTAAATATTCTAGCCTTGTCCTGGACATCTAAGCATATATCACCCTCTTTGCTCCTAATAGAACCCACCCAGCCTCTCACTACCTGCTTATTGTACATGCCGTTAGAACATTTTTGAGTTCCATTTTATGTTAACTGCCATTCCATTCATATATTCTCTACTTGCCAGTCTTAATTTCCTCTTCACTTGCCCTCTCAACTTATTGTATTTGGCCTGGTTCTTGCTTGAAGAATTCACCTCACATGCATCATAACCCCTCTTTTTATGTTTCATCATTTTTTTTCTATTTCCCTCATCATCCAAGGTGGCCTGTCTTTCCCTCATGTTGCACTGTATCTATCCTGTACCTAAAACATCTCCTTAAAGATCACTCATTGTTCAGTTACTGCTTTTCCTTTCAATTATTGGTCCCATTTTACTCTGGCTAGATCCCCTCTCATCCCATCGATGTTTAGTCCTCTTCCAATTTAAAAGTTCTATTTTAGATTGTTCCTTGTTCTTCTCCATTACTAATCTAAACCTTATGATACGATGATCACTCTTACCCTAGTGTTCTCCCAAAGATATTTGGTCCACTTGATCCACCTCATTCCCCAGCACTGGATCCATCAATGCCTCCGTCCAAGTTGGACCAAGAGCATACTGGACAAGGAAGTTCTCCTGAACACATTTCAGAAATTCCTCCCCCTCCTTACCCTTTACTGTAACACTATCCCAATCAATATTTGGGTAAAGTTCCCCAGTATCAAGCTCTATTATTCTTGCACATCTCTGTGACTTCACTGCAGATTTGCTCCTCTATCTCTCTAACTATTTGGAAGCCTATAGAATGCCCCCAAGAGCGTGATCATACCCTTTTTGTTTCACCATTCTAACCAAATGGATTCTGTCCTTCCCCCTCAAGGACATTCTCTTTCCAACACTACAATATCTTCCCTAATCAATACTGCCACCCCACCTCCCTTTTTTCCTTCCCTATCTTTTCCAAACACTTTGTATCCTTGAATATTAAGTGCCCAGTCCTCACCATTTTTAAGCCATGTTTCTGTTATTGCCACTACATCATATTCCCACACCGTTATTTGTGCTTGTAGCTCACCAACTTTATTGATTGTACTTTGTGCATTCACATACATGCATTCTAAACCTGTCTTTGTATTCCTCATAATCCTTCTTAGTCTGCTATCTAATTTGGTATCACTTTCTTCTCTAGTACTATCCAACACTCACACTTTATTCTTTTTTACTTCTGTATACTGGTGCCTGTCCCCATTCCAATTTACTTTAAATCCTCCCAAACACACTAGTGAACCTCCCCGCAAGGACATTGGTCCCAGTCCTGTTGAGGTGTAACCTGTCCCTTTTGAATAGGTGTCTCCTGTCCCAGAGATGTAGTCCCAATGCCCCAAGAATCTGAAGCCCCCCCTCTTGCACTATGCCTCAAACCACACATTGATCCTCCCTAGCTTCCTATTTCTAGTCTCGTAGCAGTTTGATACAACTGAGTGGCTTGCTATGCCATTTAAGAGTCAACCACAATGCTGTGGGTCTGGAGTCAGATGTAGGCCAGACCAGGTAAGGATGGCAGATTTCCTTCCTTAAAGGACGTTAGTGAAACAGATGGGTTTTTACAACAATCAACAATGGTTTCATGGTCACCATTAGGCTAACTTTTAATTCCACCATCTGCCACGGTGGGATTCAAACCCATGTCCCCAGAGCATTAGCCGCAGGATTGTTCGTCCAGTGACATTACCACTACGCCACCGCCTCCCCTCATAAATCACACAATGCCCACTGGCTTCTCCTAACTCTCCATTAAAATTTGATCTAGGGGCCAGTAAAATTGCTGGAGACCTAGAAAGCTATCAACAAGAAGTGGAATGGGTTCCTCTGGGACAGAGGGACTTCCTGGAGGGCTGCTTGAATCTGCAAGTGATGTCATGGAGATCAAAACATATGTGACTTCCTGAACCCCTCCCCCAGCATTTCAAGCAAGTGATCTTCCCATTGTGTATAGCAGAAATCCCTAAGTGTAAAATTCTCTGGGGGCATGAAGCTGGTTCCTGGGAAAGGGCCCTCCTTTATGGAGGGGCCCCTGGCGACAATGGCTTCCCGAAGACTATAGAGTTCCGAAGAAGGGTCACTGACCCGAAACATTAACTCTGCTTCTCTTTCCACAGATGCTGCCAGACCTGCTGAGTGATTCCAGCATTTCTTGTTTTTGTTTCAGATTTCCAGCATCCGCAGTATTTTGCTTTTATTAAGCTGGTATATTTGTCTGCTGTAATTTCAAGCCAGTCAATTGCCAGGAGAGATGCAATCCCAGGGATTTAGGTCTAGCCATTCTGGCCAATTGCTGGATAATGAATGGGGGCAACAAGGAAGGCAATGCAGAGCACCAAAATTTTGCTTTTATGGATGACTTTTGTAATAAAAGAAGGTTTTATTTTGCTCCATCAATTACTCCAGTTCAGCTGTTTCGCTTGGGATTAATTGCACCAGATAAGAGGATGGGATAGATGATCCTGGAGTATACAATGTTTAGGTTAAATGGTTGTGAGTAGTTTGGTGGCAGTTAATATGAAGCATGTGGGTGAGCCTGTTAGTTAAAAGGCAGTCTGTTACATGGTATTAATAAAAATCCCAATTGCTTTGTTATTATTAACTGAACAATGGTAACAATTTACAAAATTACTGTATTATTTATCTATGTTTGAAAGACTGAGTAGTCCAGCCTAAAGTTGACCATTTCTAATGCCTACATCAACTTACTGCTTAATGTACTCAGGAGGCATTTCTGAAAGTTGTATAAGGGACACCTTCTCAATCAACAATCGCAAAATACCACAGATGCTGGAAATCTGTAATTAAAACAGAAAATGCAAAAATACACATCAGGTCTGACAGCATCTATGGAGAGAGAAGCAGAGTTAATGGCTGGAATTTTATGAAAGAACAGGATGTTCCACCGCTGAGACCAAAAGCCAGACCCAAGTCCATGCAGTCGAGCATCTGGACCCTGGCTGGCAGCCAATTAAGAGGCCACCAGCAAGGTTGCTGTCCAGTTGAGGACACTGAGGTGCCTTCGATCACAAGGTGTCTTTTATTTACCGTGCCGGGGCCAGGCAGGTAGGCCCCGGCGATCAGGAGTGGTGCATCTCTAGCAGTGGCATCGGAGACGCCGGGGCAGCCATTGTCGCCAGGGGCCCCTCCATAAAGGAGGGCCCTTTCCCAGAAACCTGCTTCGTGACAGTCTCCCCACGTGGCGGCGACCTTCTCCCAATGCTGGTAAAATGCCAGCGGGGACAGGAAGTGGCCCTTAATTAGCCACTTAATTTGTTTAATTGGCTGCCTGCCTCCAGTCAGCAAGCAGCCACACCACTGAGATTCCTGCCACTGGTAATGTCCCATGGGCTCCACTCCGAATGCCTTCCACCGCCATTTTACCAGTCCTCCCACCACCCAGCCCACCTCCAAAGGGCTGGCAAAATCCAGCCCAATGCTTCAGGTCGGGTTACAGACCTGAAACGTTAACTCTGTTACCTTCTCTCTCAGTTTACTATCCATGTATTAAATAGGGTGCTAACATGGATGAAGAAAGAAAGAACTTGCATTTTTCAGGATGTCCCAAAGTGCTTAAAATCAATAAATTACTTTCATTTTTCAATGTAGTCACTGTTATGTAGGCAAATGCAGCAACAATTGAGATTAATAAGCAGTTAATCTGTTTTTATGATGGTGTTGATTGAGGGAGGTATGATGGCCAGGAAACTGAGCTCACTTCTTGCTCTTAAAATAGTGCATGCAAAGTTGGGGCCTTAATATTTCATCCAAAAGGCAGTATCCCCGACAATGCAGTGATACTCCCATATTATCCTGAGGTGTCAATCTGGACTACATGCTTAAATCTGGTGTGGCTTTGAATCCACAGGTTCCTGACTTGTACATCAGAAAGTCACCAACTGAGCCAAGCTGACCCTTCAATTTGCTGTATGTGTAGACTTTTTGTTATCTTGGCATGATGGATCAGTTTTAATCTGGATCTAGAACTATGTTGAGGATTGGTTTTGTTCCTTTAATTGGGAGTAAATTTGACAAGAGTCAGTCTTCAAAACCTGAACAAGGACCAATTTAAAAAGAATCTATTGCCTCTTTTATAAATGGGAAAAAAAACCTTTCTGTGCCGTTTTTAAATCAGTCACTTTGCATCATTACTGTTGTTTCCCTGAAGTTTCATTGTTGCTAGAGGGCTGACATTGGCAATATGTGCCAAGAGGAGAGATGTTAATGCTGAAAAATAGAACAGTCCTTTTCAGAGATCCAGCCAAGTGACCTTTTCTCATCATTGATTTTGCTTGTTTTTTTAAATGTTTGGTCTGCTTCACTGCATTTTTGTACCACATGCTATCACTCACTGAGGGCCACCTCTGAAATTTCATCTCTATAATTAGCTGCTAGGAAGTACACAAAGTAGTACTTTGGTAACTGACCACCTTTTGTTTCAATACCTCCTCTAGGGAGGAGTGGCTGCCTCCTGCTTCAAAAAGTATGTAGCTGAATTCTGAAACTCAGCAATGCAGTTTTCTAAGTGAATCAAGGACATCAACTCTAAGTATTGTGGCACTGAATTGCCTTGGAAGATTCATTTTTTTATCTTAAACTTTTATGGGCTTGTTGGACCTATAGTTTCTAAGCATTGTGCTATTTATAAGATACATAATTTATTGTCTGCCAAATTGCTGCAATTCTTTTAATACCTTCTGGCTTTTCTGTACTTTGTACATGATATGTTTCTCTAACTATTAGCTTGTGAGATGTGAAAGTTGAGGTTCATTAACTATTTAAGGAATCATGAAGATGAGCAAGCTGCAGTAATAGAAAGTAGACAAGTTATTGCTTGATTGTAAGTAACAACATAAATAAGCAAATAATAAAATGCCTTAAGAAATTTCTAAACTACCATCTTCCTCATCTTTGCCAAAATGCTTTCGTGGCTATAGCATATTACCATAAAAAAATTGCAGTATCAGTCTAAGAAATGTAAAAAATGAATCATTGCTGACACAGATTTTGAGATTTTGATCTGTTTAGGAGTACTGACTTCACAATTGTGGGAACTTACTTTGCGTTACTCTAATCTGATTGTCATAAAACAAGGAATAGGTCTTTCAAGAAAATTCACAGAGCTTCTTGTAAATAGCAAAATAAAACTTGCGGATTTGCAAGTTGAAAGCAGCTATTGTTTTCTAAGACTCCGTGATTGGCCAAATATTTGTATAAACCTCTTAAGTTTGTAATGCGATTGAGCATTGTTCTATATAATTCTTGTGAAATGCAAAAAACCACACTTGGTTTGTGAGAAGTGGAGTCGTCATTAACTGAATTACTCCAATGGCAAATCGGTAAGTTAGGATTTCTCAGTAGCAATTATTTTCAATTTGCATTATACTAAAATAAACTTTTTAATGGGACGAGCTTCAAAATATATTTAGTTGATTGTAGTACAATAATTCAATAACTAAGACATTTAAAATGCATCAAAACATGTAAATTTTACAGAATCGAACATCCAAGCGGTGGGTATAGGAAGTTGTTTGAAACAGTAAAGGAAACTGCTCAACCGCTGCCAGCCTGTGTTACAGGTTTGTTATTTATTATTTAATGTTGATTTTAGGAATCAAATTTGCAACTTTAAAGTGAAGTTGAAGCATCTGCTGTGCTATTTGTGCTTTAGTAGTTTCTATCGCAGCTGATTTGCATTTTCTTTACAATCAGCCTCATTAACATTCATCAGTAATGCACAAAGAAACTTCATATTATCAGTGATTTCTAGAAAAACATATCTGCTTTCTAATAATGGTGTGGATTTCATCTAACAGAAGACCAATGTCATTTTCTAAATGTTTTCTTCAACTATTTCTGTAGAAATGTATTTTATCTTGTTTAAAAAAGGGGAGAGCGATAAATCCAGCAACTACAGATCAGTCAGCCTGAAGGCAGGATGGGTATACTTTTAGAGACATTAATCCAGGATAATATTAATTGGCACTTGGAAAAATATGGGTTAATAAATGAAAGCCAACATGGAATTGTTAAAGGCAGATCATGTTTAACACAACTTAAGTACTGTGTGCAGTTCTGGTCACCTCATTACAGAAAGGATGTAATTGCACTAGAGAGGGTACAGAGGAAATTTACGAGGATGTTGCCAGGACTGGAAAAATGCAGCTATGAGGAAAGGCTGGGGCTGTTCTCCTTGGAACAGAGAAGGATGAGGGGTGATCTAATTGAAATGTACAAAATTTTGAGGAGCCTGGATAGAGTGGATGGGAGGAATCTAATCACCTTAGCAGAGAGGTCAGTTACAAGGGGGCATAGATTTAAAGTGATTGGTAGAAAAATTAGAGGGGAGATGAGGAAAATCTTTTTCAGCCAGAGGGTGGTAGCGGTCTGGAACTTACTGCCTGAAAGGGTAGTTGAGGTAGAGACCCTCAACTCATTCAAAAGCAGTCTGGATATGCACCTCAAATGCTGTAATCTGCAGGGCTATGGACCAAATGCTGGAAGGTGGAATTAGAATAGGTGGATCGTTTTTCGTCTGGCACAGACACGATGGGCCAAGTGGCCTCTTTCTGTGCCTTAACCTTTCTATGATTCTATGATTGAGTTCTTTGAGGAAGTAACGAAGAAGATTGATGAGGATAATGAAGTTTTGTGTGTCACATAATGGACTTGTTACAAAAATTGAAGTCTGTGGGACTAAAGGGGCAATAGCTGCATATATACAAAATTGGCCAAGGGACAGAAAACAAAGGGCAGTGGTGAACAGTTGCATTTAAGACTAGAGGGAAGTATATGGCGGTATCCTCCAGGGGTCAGTATTAGGACCACTGCTGTTTTGGATATATATTAATGATCTGGACTGCAGTATACAGGGCATAATTTCAAGGTTTGCAGATGGCACAAAACTCGGAAACTTAATAAACAGTGAGGAGGATTGTAACAGATTTCAGGCTGCCATAAACTGGTGAAATGGACAGACACGTGGCAAATGAACTTTACTACAGAGAAGTGTGAAGTCATTTATTTTGGTGAGAAGAATGAGGAGAGGCAATATGAGCTAAATATTACAATTTTAAAGGGGATGCAGGAACAGAGCGAGACCTATGGATCTACCTACACAAATCTTTGAAGTCAGCAGGACAAGTTGAGAAGCTTATTGGAATCCTGGTTTTATAAATAACTGGCTAGGTTACAAAAAAAAGGATAATAACTTTTTAAAAAACACTGTTTAGGCTCCAACTGGAATATTGTGGTCAATTCTGTGAACCACACCTTAGGAAGATGGTCAAGGCTTTGGAGAAGGTGCAGAAGAGATTTACTAAATGGTACCAGGGATGAAAGACTTCAGTTATGTGGAGGGACTACAGTTGTTCTCCTTCGAACAGGGAAAGTTAAGAGGAGATTTGACAGAGGTGTTCAAAATCATGAAGACTTTGATGGAATAAATAAGGAGAAACTGTGGAGCAGAAGCATCAGCGACCAGAGGACACAGATTTAACATAATTAGCAAAAGAACCAGAGGTGACACGAGGAGAATCTTTTTTTACGCAGTGAGTTGTTATGATCTGGAATACACTTTTTGAAAGAGGGTGAAAACAGATTCAATAGTAACTTTCAAAAGGGAATTAGATAAATACTTAAAGGGGAAAAATTTGTAGGGCTACGGGGAAAGAGCAAGAGAGTGGGATGTATTGGGTAGCTCTTTCAAAGAGCAAACAGAAGAACAATAAGCCTTTCTTGAAGTGGCAGTGGCACTTCTATGTTGTAAGGCCTTCTATGTTGTGTCATTCTATGATTCTGTGAAAATAGTGATCACTCTACTAATTTTGTTTATTATTAACAAGCATTATATGCCAAATCATATGCATATCTAATCACAATTATTTCATATAGTTTACTGAAAAGGGTCACATGAAGATGTAGGGCTAGAAATTCGAATGCAACCGAAAACGGGCCCAAAGGGAGAAGTGTGCACACAGCGTGTATCTGTTCACGATGCAAGAATCGTGTAAGATTGGTACTGCCAGTTCATTATAATGACTCAATGGTACAGGCAATGCTACCTGCATTACTCATTAGCTGCAAGCCTGTTTGTGGGGGCAAAAAGTCGGAATTCTTTGATGCCACTTCAAGGCAACCAGCGCTTCTTAAATGAGTCGCGCACTCTGGCTGCAAACGACACTTGTAAAGAGAGAAATGGCTGCAAAACCTGCAGATTGGGGTACCAGGTTCTCCGATGCTGCATTGGAGGCCCATGTCCAGATGGTGGACAGGAGGAGGGAGATCCTGTTCTCTCCAGGGGACAAAAGGATACTTCTTCCACAGCCAGTGGGAAGAGGTCACAGAGGATGTCAGTGCCAGGAGGTTAATTTCCAGAACATGGTTGCAATGCTCAGAGAATTCAATGACCTCACTAGAGTTATCAAGGTAGGAATCCTCCTCTCTATGCTCACACCTCCAGCCTCACTACTCACAATACCCACACCACCACCGCACCCAACCCTTTTCAGGTTCTTGTAATCACTGCACCACACTTCACTCCACCTTTTTCTGCTCACACTCCTCACTATTAGAGCCCTCATTTCCTCACATCTCACAATGCATACCAACTATTTAACCATGACAGGCACATTCTCTAGACACCTCATTAGATTGTCACTAATACCTTCACTTCTTTCTTGCCAGGAGGCTGCAATCGAAGGAAGCCAAGTCCACCTGTGCTCACTTTCTCCAATCAAAGAAAAAGTGCTGGCCATCACAGGCAAGGGGAGAATCATGGCCATGGCAAGTGGCAATGCTGGAGGAGATGTCATGCAGTGTTGCTTCACACCCTATCCTCAATCCCCTTCTTATTTCTATCTCACCCTATCAGTCTGCATGCCAAACTGCAATTGTTTTTACGAGCCACTTCTTTCTCTGCTCTCCCTTCACACTAAAATCTAACCCTTGTCCCTCTCTTTCATTTCAGGAGCTGAAAATGTGGAGATGCCACTGCCACTTCAAGAAAAGAAAGCCAGCCTTCCTAAAGTCGCAGTGTCACACAATCAGAATCTAGCAAGCATAAGCTCAGATACTGGTACAATGCATAATTTAGAGGCTCAGCTAGGGGATGTATTTTTCTGTGGTGAATCACCAGGCAGAAGTGTGCTGGAGCTAAGCCGGGAGACAGGATGCCACAGGTACCAACTCGTTGGAGGGTGACCGCCTATTAGGGGTTTCAGATGCAGACTATAAGGGCCCAGGCTTTTAAAGAAAGCTGGTGGGCATACACTGGGAAATGTTAGGTGCACTGGGCAGCCTGCCAGTGAGCTTACACACAATGGCTCAGACCATCAAGGAGTTCAGCTCCAAATTGTGTCAAGGCATCGCATGGGGACCATTTTGTCCAACATGGACTGAGCAGTCATCTCCAAGGACACAATATAAATTCTATTAAAAAACAAAAACTCAGCAAGTAAGATCCATCCATGGCTTACTAAGGAGATTAAGGATAGCAATAGATTAAAAGAAGAGGCTTATAATGAGGCAAAGAATAGTTCTAAGCCTGAGGATTTTAGAAACCAGCAAAGGACCACCAAAAAGTTGATAAAAAGGGGAAAAAAATAGAGTACGAGAGTAAACTAGGCAGAAATATAAAAATGGATTGTAAGAGCTTTTACAAGTATATAAAAGGCGGAGAGTAGCTAAAGTAATGTTGGGCCCTTAGAGGCAGAGACAGGAGAAACTATCCTGGGGAATAAGGAAATGGCAGAGACATTGACAAATATTTTTTTGTCTGTCTTCACAGTAGAGACACAAACTACATACCAAGAATAGAAGTTAATCAAGGGATTAAAAAGAGTAAGGAACATATGACCATTAATATCAACAGAAAAAGGATATTGGAGAAACTGAAGGGACTAAAATCCAACAAATCCCCAAGACCCAATGGTGTACATCCTACAAGAGTTGCAGAGATAGTGGATGCACTGGTTATGATTTTCCAAAATTCCCTCAATTCTAGAATAGTCCCAGAGGATTGGAAGTTAGCAAATGTACCACTACTATTCAAGAGAGGAGGGAGAGAGAAAACAGGGAAATATAGACCAGTTAGCCTGATATCAGTCGTCAGGGAAAATGCTGAAATCTATTATTAAGGACGTCTTAACAATGCACTTAGAAAATCATAGTATGATCAGACAAAGTCAACATGGTTTTATGAAAGGGAAATTGTGTTTGACAAACTTATTAGAGCTTTTTGGGGATGTAACTAATAGGGTAGGTAAAGGGGAACCAGGAGATGTAGTATACATGGATTTCCAAAAGGCATTTGATAGGTGCCACATAAAAAGTTAATACACAAGGTAAGATTCATGGAGTTGGGGTAATATATTAGCACAGATAGATGATTGGTTAATTGACAGGAAACAGAAAGTATGGATAAACGGGGCATTTTCAAGTTGGCAGGCTGTGACTAGTGAAGTGTCACAAGGATCAGTGCTGGAGTCTCAGCCATTTGCAATTGATATAAATGACTTAGATAGAGAGACCAAGAGTAATGTATCTAAGTTTGCTGACAATACAGAGTTAGATGGGAATGTAAGTTGTGAGGAGGACACAACAAGGCTGTAAAGGCTAGCCCTGGTGGAACCCAAACTGAGCATCGGTGAGCAGGTTATTGCCATTATCTTATTGAATAGCGGGGCAGCCTTGAGGGGCCGAATGGCCTACTCCTGTTCCTATTTCTTATGTTCTTATTTAAATGCCGTTTGATAGCACTGTCGAAGACACCTTACATCATTTTGCTGATGATTGAGAGGGATTGGGCCAAATAATTATAGGCCGGTCAGTCTGACCTTGGTGGTGGGTAAATTGTTAGAATCAATTCTGAGAGACAGGATAAACTGCCACTTAGAAAGGCACGGATCAATTAGGGATAGTCAGCATGGATTTGTTAAGGGAAGGCCATGTCTTACAAACTTGATTGAATTCTTTGAGGAAGTAACAGGGAGGATTGATGAGGGTAGTGCAGTGGATGTGGTCTACATGGATTTTAGTAAGGCATTTGACAAGGTCCCACATGGCAGACTGGTCAGAAAAATGAAAGCTCATGGGATACAGGGGAATGTGGCAAGTTGGATCCAAAATTGGCTCAGTGAGAGAAAACAAAGGGTAGTCGTTGGATGTTTTTGCCTATGGAAAGCAGTTTGCAGTGGTGTTCCACAGAGCTCAGTGCTGAATCCCTTGCTGTTTGTGGTTTATATTAATGATCTGGACTTAAATGTGGGAGGCATGATTGGGAAGTTTGCTGATGACCCAAAAATTGGCCATGTAGTTGATGGTGAAGAGGATGGCTGTAGACTCCAGAATGATATCAATGGTTTGGTTGAATGCACGGAAAAGTGGCAAATGAAATTCAATCCAGAGAAGTGTGAGGTAATGCATTTGGGGAGGGCAAACAAAGCAAGGGAATACACAATAAACGGGAGGATATTGAGAGGGGTAGAGGAAGTGAGAGACCTTGGGGTGTAAGTCCACAGGTCCCTGAAGGTGGCAGGACAGGTAGATAGAGTGAAGAAGGCATATGGAATGCTTTCCTTTATTGGCCAAGGTCCAGAATACAAATAAAAGCAAAATACTGCGGATGCTGGAAATCTGAAACAAAAACAAGAAATGCTGGATTCACTCAGCAGGTCTGGCAGCATCTGTGGAAAGAGAAGCAGAGTTAACGTTTCGGGTCAGTGACCCTTCTTCGGAACTGCCTGAAACAAAAACAAGAAATGCTGGATTCACTCAGCAGGTCTGGCAGCATCTGTGGAAAGAGAAGCAGAGTTAACGTTTCGGGTCAGTGACCCTTCTTCGGAACTGTTCCGAAGAAGGGTCACTGACCCGAAACGTTAACTCTGCTTCTCTTTCCACAGATGCTGCCAGACCTGCTGAGTGAATCCAGCATTTCTTGTTTTTGTTCCAGAATACAAAAGCAGGGATGTAATGCTGGAACTATATAAAATGCTGGTTAGGCTACAGCTGGAGTATTGCACAGTTCTGGTCATCACATTGCAGGAAGAACATAATTGCTCTGGAGAGAGTACAGAGGAGATACACAAGAATGTTGCCAAGGCTTGAAAATTGCAGCTATGAGGAAAGATTGGATCGACTAGGGTTATTTTCCTTAGAACAGTGGAGGCTGAGGGGTAACTTAATTGAGGTGTACAAAATTATGAGGGGCCTAGATAGAGTAGACAGGAAGGACCTGTTTCCCCTGGTGGAGAGGTCAATTACCAGGGGCACAGATTTATGGTGATGGGTAGAAGGATTAGAGGGGACATGAGGAAAACATTTTCACCCGGAGGGTGGTGGGTATCTGGAATTCACTGCCAGGAATGGTGGTGTAGGCAGAAACCCTCAAATCATTTAAAAGCTACCTGGACATGCACCTGAACTGCTGTAACCTGCAAGTCTAGGTGGGATTAAATTGGGCAGCTGTTTTTTATGGCCAGCGCAGACACAATGCACTGAATGGCCTCTTCTATACTGTAATTGTTCTATGGTTCTATGATGGGGTGGTAATTGGCCAGATCGGATTGTCCTTTTTGTGGATAAGACATAGCTGGGCAATTTTCCACATTGTCAGGTAGATGCCAGTGTACCCGTACAAGGAACACAGAAAGTTAGCAAACAGGTACAGCAAGTAATTAGGAAGGCAAATGGCATGTTGCCTTTATTGCAAGGGGATTGGAGTACAAGAATAAGGACGTCTTACTACAATTGTACAGGGCTTTGGTGAGTCCACACCTGGAGTATTGTATGCAGTTTTGGTCTCTGCATTTAAGGAAGGATATATTTGCATTGGAGGCAGCACAGCGAAGGATCACTAGATTAGTTCCTGAGATGGGAGGGTTGTCCGATGATGGGAGGCTGAGTAACTTGGATCTATACTCTCTGAAGTTTAGGAGAATGGGAGGTGATCTAATTGAAACATACAGGATTCTGAAGGGGCTTGACAGGGTAGACAATGAGAAGTTGTTTTTGAATATATTTAAGGCTGTGATGGACAGATTTTTAGTCCCTCGGGAAATCAAGGGATAAGGGGAGCGGCCAGGAAAGTGGAGTTGAGGTTGAAGATCAACCATGATTATATTGTTTGGCAGAGCAGGCTCGAAGGGCCATATGGTCTACTCCTGCTCCTATTTCCTATGTTCTTACATTCTTATGTTCTCATAATAGTGGATGGTGAGCTGCCTTCTTGAACCGCTGCAGTCCATGTGGGGTAGGTACACCCACAGTGCTGTTAGGAAGGGAGTTCCAGGATTTTGTCCCAGCAACAGTGAAGGAACAGCAATATAGTTTGAAGTCAGGATGGTGTGCACCTTGGAGGGAACTTGCAGGTGGTGGTGTTCCCAAGCATTTGCTGCCCTGTCCTTCTAGGTGGTAGAGGTCGCAGGTGGTACACACCTGCAGGTGGTGAAGGGAGTGAATGTTGAAGGCAGTGGATGGGGTGCCAATCAAGCGGGCTGCTTTGTCCTGGATGGTGCTGAGCTTCTTGAGTGTTGTTGGAGTTGCATCCTTCCAGGTAAGTGGAGAATATTCCATCACACTCCTGACTTGTGTCTTGTAAATGGTGGACAGGTATTGGGGAGGCAGGGGGTGAGTTACTTGCAGCAGAATTCCCAGCTACTGACCTGCTCCTGTAGCCACAGTATTTATGTGGCTGGTCCAGTTCATTTTCTGGTCAATGGTAAGCCCCAGGATGTTGATAGTGGGGGATTTAGCAATGGTAATGCCATTGAATATCAAGGGGAGATGATTAGATTCTCTCTTGTCTGAGATGGTCATTGCCAGGCACTTGTGTGGCACGAATGTTACTTGCCACTTATCAGCCCAAGACTGGATGTTGTCCAGGTCTTGCTGCATCTGGACATGGGCTGCTTCAGAATCTAAGGAGTCGCGAATGGTGCTGAACATTGTGCAATCATCAGTGAACATCCCACTTCTGACCTTATAATGGCGGGAAGGTCGATGAAGCAGCTGAAGATGATTGAGCCTAGGACACTACCCTGAGGAGCTCCTGCAGTGATGTCCTACAGCTGAGATGATTGACCTCTAGAAACCATAACCATTTTCCTTTGTGCTAGGTATGACTCCAACCAGTGGAATGTTTTCCCCCAATTCCCATTGACTCCAGTTTTGATAGGGCTCCTTGATGCCATACTTGGTCAAATGCTGCATTGATGTCAAGGGCAGTCACTCTCACCTCACCTCTTGAGTTCAGCTCTTTTGTCCATGTTTGGACCAAGGCTGTAATGAGGTCAGGAGCTCTGATGGAACCCAAACTGAGTGTCAGTGAGCAGGTTATTGCTGAGCAAGTGCCACTTGATAGCACTGTCGACGACCCCTTCCACCATTTTGCTGATGATCGAGAGCCGACTGATAGGGCAGTAATTGGCTGGATTGAATTTGTCCATTTTGTGGACAGGACATACCAGGGCAATTTTCAACATTGCTGGGTAGATGCCAGTGTTGTAGATGTACTGGAACAGCTTGGCTATGGGTGCAGCTAGTTCTGAAGCACAAGTCTTCAATACTATTGTCGGAATGTTGTCAGGGCCCACAGCCTTTGCAGAATCCAGTGCCTTCAGCTGTTTTTTGATATCACGTAGAGTGAATTGGATTGGCTGGAGACTGGCATCTGTGATGCAGGGGGCCTCAGAAGGAGGCCGAGATGGATCATCCACTCACACTTCTGGCTGAAGATGGATGCAAATGCTTCAGCCTTGTCTTTTGCACTGATGTGCTGGACTCATTGATGATGGGGATATTTGCGGAGCTTCCTCCTCCTGCTAGTTGTTTAATTGTCCACCACCATTCATGACTGGATGTGGCAGGACTGCAGAGCTTAGATCTGATCCGTTGGCTGTGGGATCACTTAGCCCTATCAATCGCATGTTGCTTCCTCTGTTTGGCGTGCAAGTAGTCCTGTGTTGTAGCTTCATCAAGCTGACACCTCATGTTTAAGTATGCCAGGTGCTGCTCCTGGCATGCTCCCCTGCACTCTTCATTGTACCAGGGTTGGTCCTCCGGATTGATGGTAATGGTAGAGTGGGGGATATGCCGGGCCATGAGGTTACAGATTGTGGTTGAATACAGTTCTGCTGCTGCTGATGGCCTACAGTGCCTCATGGATGCCCAGTTTTGCATTGCTAGATCTATTCAAAATGTATCCCATTTAGCATGGTGGTAGTGCCACACAACACGATGGTGGGTATCCTCAATGTGAAGTCGGGGCTTCATCTCCACAAAGACTGTGCGGTGGTCACTCCTACCAATACTATCATGGACAGATGCATCTGCGACAGGTGGATTGGTGAGGTTCAGGTCAAGGTCAAGTAGGTTTTTCCCTCTTGTTGGTTCCCTCACCACTTGCTGCAGACCCAGTCTGGCAGCTATGTCCTTTAAGACTCGGCCAGCTTGGTCAGTAATAGTGCTACCTAGCCACTCTTGGTGATGGACATTGAAGTCCCCCACCCAGAGTACATTCTGTGCCCTTGCTACCCTCAATGCTTCTTCCAATTTGTGTTCAACATGGAGAAGCATTGATTTATCAGCTGAGGAGGGGCAGTAAGTGGTAATCAGCAGAAGGTTTCCTTGCCCATGTTTGACCTGATGCCATGAGACTTCATGGGTTCTGGAGTCAATGTTGAGGACTCCCAGAGCAACTCCCTCCCAACTGTAAACCACTCTGCCGCCTCCTCTGGTGGGTCTCTCCTGCTGGTGGGACGGGACATAGCCAGGGGTGGTGATGGCGGTGGCTGGGACATTGCCTGTAAGGTGTGATTCCATGAGTATGATTATGTCAGGCTGTTGTTTGACTAGTCCCTGGGACAGCTTTCCCAATTTTGGCACAAACCCCCAGGAGGACTTTGGAGGACTGGGTTTGCCATTTTCGTTTCCAGTGCCGAAGTTGTTGCCAGGTGGTCCGTCTTGTTTCATTCCTTTTCTTAGACCTTGTAGTGGTTTGATACAACTGAGTGACTTGCTAGGCTACTTCATAGGGCATTTAAAAGTCAACCACATTGCTGTGGGTCTGGAGTCACACGTAGGCCAGACCAGGTAAGGATGGCAGATTTCCTTCCCTAAAAAACATTAGTGAACCAGATGGATTTTTACAACAATCAGCAAATTCATGGTCATTATTAGACTAGATTTTAATTCCAGATTTATTAATTGAATTTAAATTTCGAACCAGCACATTAGCCTGGGCCTCTGGGCTCCTAGTCCAGTGACATTACCACTACACCACCCCCTCCCCCTCCCCCTCCCCCCTCAATAGCCAAATGTGACAGTCAATTGGAACACAGAAAAGGTACCACAATGCTGCTTTTAGTTGGAGGGATATATGTTGGCCAAGACCCTGACAGAATTCTTGTATGCAATTTACTACATTCACTTACCTAGGCAGACAGAAATATAGTTTAATATTGTGTGCAAAAGACAGCATATTTCAACACTGCAACACACCTTTGCACTGTTCACCTTAGGTTATGTGCTAAGGATGGGAATAAGGGTTGAAAACCTTTCCTTCTGGTTCATACGTGGAGTGCTATCACTGAGTCAAGCTAGCACTTTAAATGCAACTTTTGTATATCTGCTTAGTGGTAAAGCAACTAGTCTAATAAAACCACGTAGACATTACCTGTTGATTAATTCACACCAGTTCTTCTTACCATCTAGGTGTGATTCCTTCATGGTTAAAGGGTAGCCTACTACGATGTGGTCCTGGGTTATTTGAGGTAGGCTCAGAGCCATTCTATCATCTATTTGACGGACAAGCTCTCCTTCACAAATTTGATTTCAAGAATGGAGAAGTCACCTATTACAGACGGTATTGTACAACTTATGCAATTCATATTTTCTGATATTAAATACCTGCCCAAACGGATTTTGAGAAAGAATTATCCCACTGTAGATATTAGCAAATTTGTAGAAAGGACATGAGACTATCAAATATCGCAAAACATGAGAGCCATTTTGGAATAAACATAAAAACATTTCATTATGACGTGTTCTTTTAGAACAAAGTTACTTTATTTCCTTCTAGATGGCATCATGTGCAAAATTACCTTCATTCTTAACCAAATTATGGAAAACCACGCCCTTCATAATTTTTCTGAAGACATTTTTTGGGTTTAGATTAGATTAGATTAGAGATACAGCACTGAAACAGGCCCTTCGGCCCACCGAGTCTGTGCCGAACATCAACCACCCATTTATACTAATCCTGCACTAATCCCATATTCCTACCAAACATCCCCACCTGTCCCTATATTCCCATACCACCTACCTATACTAGTGACAATTTATAATGGCCAATTTACCTATCAACCTGCAAGTCTTTTGGCTTGTGGGAGGAAACCGGAGCACCTGGAGAAAACCCACGCAGACACAGGGAGAACGTGCAAACTCCACACAGGCAGTACCCGGAATCGAACCCGGGTCCCTGGAGCTGTGAGGCTGCGGTGCTAACCACTGCGCCACTGTGCCGCCCAAATGATTAGCATTCTCTGCTGTGCTGGCTGACTTCAACTTGGAAATATTTGGGGTGATACCACAGGGCAAGGAGAGGAGGAAAAAATTAATCTTGGTTCCCCAGCTCCTGACTGTTTATCTAGTGAGCCCCTTCTGGAAAGCGAATGTATAAAGAGAATGGGATTGATGGGATTGAGCTCAGTTGAGGCTCTCCATGATCAAGTCTGGGGAATGACTTGAGTGAGGTAACAGGGCTGCTGCCATCCATGGAATCATACTGGAGCAAGAATCAGCACCTTTAGGAAAGAATCTAGGGAAGTGTTTTTAATGGTTGCACCAGTAGCACTGGCTGTAGCCAAACCCCTATCTGTACCAGATAGTCATGAGTTCAGTCACAGATCCATCTCTTACTTCAATGTACCTGCCAAATTTTTTGAACGTTTAGGCAGTCCTCTTCTTCACCTCATGGACCTTCCATAGTTGTGTACCATCTTGGGAGAAGAGAAGGAATCCTAACATTATCAACTTGCTTTGAGGGAATTTTGCCTCGAAAAGCATCCTTGGCATTCCTGCATTATAGCTAAAATTGTAACCCAATCTAACTAATATACTGAAATCTTTCAAGGACAAAAAATGGCTCAAAGCACTAGGAGTAGTAGTCTGACATTGATGGTTGATAATTCTTTGTACTTTTTTCTCTGCTCACTCCATAATAGGGCCCTTGTTGTGTATGATCATATTTACTTCCGGTTTTGACTGAAATTAGTTCACAGGTGTTGATGTCTTGCCCTTTCGCAAAGCCTCCTTCCTCCTCTCTTTATAGTTTCCACTACCTGCCTTGCCTAAACTGCTGCAGTGGCAGTGCAGCATTTATCATTGACTCAAATCATCTTACTCCTCTGGCGCTTCCTGGCACACCCTACCCTGTTCCATCCTTCTCCTCTCTCCTTTAAAGTCATTCTTGTTTACTGCCTTCCAAGGTCCATTTTGAATTCCCACCCAAAATATCTTCCCTAGACCTTGGTGTACAGGGTACAATTTCAAAGTTTGCAGATGATATGAAACTTGGAAGCATTGTGAACTGTGAGGAGGATAGTGTAGAACTTCAAAAGGACAAAGACAAGTTGGTGGAATGGGTAGACAGGTGGCAGATCAAGTTCAATGCAGAGAAATGAGAAGTGATTCATTTTGGTTGGAAGAATATGGAGAGACAAAATAGAATAAAGGGTACAATTCTAAAGTTGGTGCAGGAGCAGAGGGACCTGGGTGTATATGTGCATAAGTCATTGAAGGTGGCAGGACAGGTTGAGAGAGCGGTTAATAAAGCATACAGTATCCTGGGCTTTATTAATAGGGGCACAGAGTACAAGAGCAAGGAAGTTATGTTGAACTTGTATAAGGCAGTAGTTCGGCCTCAGTTGGAAGGAGTATTGCATCCAATTCTGGGCGTCGCACTTTAGGAAAGACGTGAGGGCATTGGAGAGAATACAGAAAAGATTCACAAGAATGGTTCCAGGGATGAGGAATTTCAGTTATGAAGATAGATTGGAGAAGTTAGAACTGTTTTCCTTGGAGAAGAGAAGGCTGAGAGGTGATTTGATAGAGGTATTCAAAATCATGAAGGGTCTGGACAGAGTAGATAGAGAGAAACTGTTCCCACTCGTGAAAGAATTGAGAACAAGAGGGCACAGATTTAAAGTATTTGGTAAGAGAAGCAAAAGTGACATGAGGAAAAACTTTTTCATGCAGTGAGTGGTTAAAGTCTGGAATGCACTGCCTGAGAACGTGGTGGAAGCAGGTTCAATTGAAGCGTTCAAAAGGGAATTAGACAGTTATATGGAAAGGAAGAATGTGCAGGGTTATGAGGAGAGGCAGGGGAATGGAACTGAGGGAGTTGCTCTTTCAGAGAGCTGGTGTGGACACGATGGGCCAAATGGCCTCCTTCTGCACTGTAACAATTCTGTGATTCTGTAATATTTTCTTACTTCAGTCTCTTTACTAAGCGACTCTTCATCCTGGATGATTTAAAGGTTAATCTCAATTTATTTCCCTCTCTCCTCCAAGTTCACTTCCCTCCTATCCTTCTTAAACTCATTGCTCGGTCTTAATTCTGCCACTCAAAACCCCTTCAATTATGTCATCATCCATGGCCTCTCCCATTAAAGGCCTGCTACCCGACCCGAACCCAACGGGACCTGACAACATGTGTCGGGTTCGGGTCGGGTCAAGTTGCACTTCCGGTTCCGGCATTCGGGCTCGGGTCAGGCCGGGTCGGACATACTCTTATCACAGGTAAGTGGCTCCAATGTTAATTTAATTTTTTGACCAGAAAGGTGGTTTTGTTATAGTTATCTTAAGCTTGTGCAGATCAGCAACAAAGTGAAAAACGGAAGGTAAGTTCACTGATGGTCGGGTTGGATCGGGTCGGGCCCGAGAAAAAATGGAAGGACTCAGGCCGGGTCGGGCTCGGGTCGGATGTGGTTCTGTCGGGCTCAGGTCGGGTTTTTTTTGCAGACCCAAGAAGATCTTTATCTCCCATGATCTTGACAACAAGATCATCCTTGACTACTTGCTTGTATCCCTCACCACCCAAATCCTCCGACCCTCTTTCATCTCCTCTTCCTACTGTATCCATCCCTGGGAAAATAAAATCTCCTCCAAGTTGTTTACATCTGCACTCTAAATTCCAAACTGCCAAGCATGTAGCCATCCATTTTCCATAATATCTCTGCAGCTATTAACAACACCCTCAATTCTGCCTTCGATGGCATCAGAAAAACCTTCATTGTCAACCAGTTCTGTTGTTCTCCGTGGTACAGTGCCCAGCTTCATTCTTTCAATTCCAGGGAGCACAATCTTGAGTGCGCCAGGAGCACAACTGGTTTAACTATCCCCAGCTCCAGATCTGATCAGACCACCTTAAGATTTGCCAGCCTTTATTCCCCTCTCCCATGCTCTTTCCAAACTCAGCATGACCATGTGATTCCAGTTCTATTCCCTGGATCCTAATTCCACTAGACTTCTATCAACCCATCTTCCCTTTTTGGCCCCCATGTTAGCTGACATTGTAAATGGATCCATCACCTCAGGCATAACTCTGCTCCCTTTCAAAATTGCTGACATCTTCTTCTGAAAAAACCCACCCTTCACCTCCTGTGTCCTTGCAAACTACCACACCATCTCCACCATCCCTTTCCTCTTGTCATTGATTATGTTATTGTCTCCCAGTGTGATGCACGTTTATCACACAGCTCCCTATCTGAATCCCTTCAATCAGCTTTTTGATACTCCCATAGTACTAAAATGACTCTAATCAAAGTCACAAAGACATTGCCTGTGATTATAACCATGGTGCATTATCCCTCCTCATCCTTTTAACTTCTCTACAGCCTTCAACGCAGTCAACCACATTAACCTCTTCCAACACTTTTTCATTTATTCAGCTCAGTGGATCTGTCCTTGCTTGTATGAATTAGGTTGCAATACGTACATCTCTAGCAATGGCTTCTTTCCAATCCTGCATCATCACCTTGGCAATCCCCCTATGATGTATCCTATGCTTTCATCTCTTCCTCATTACATCACGTCCCTTGATGGCATTATCTGCAAACAATGGATCAGCTTCCATGTGTATGCTGATGATATATTTATCCACAGATTTCCATTGTTTCTATTGTTTGACATCCAGTCTTGGATGAGCCACAACATCCTCCAGCTAAACATCAGATAGACTGAAGTTATCGTCCTTGGCCACTGTCACAAACTTCACATTAAATCATAGAATCATAGGAATTTACAGCACACGAAGAAACCATTCGGCCTATCACACCTTTGCTGGCTCTTTGAAAGAGCAGACATGCTTAGTCCCACATCCCCACTTTTTGTCTGTAACCCTGTAAGTTCCTCATCCTTAAATACCAATTTCCTTTTGGAATTATTTATGAAATCAACTTCCACCACCTTTTCAGGTAGAGCTTTCCCAATCCTGATAACTCTGAGTGAAATCTTGGGCAGAACCACATTGTTTGCAACCTCAGCATTCCATTTAGCCCCAAGTTGAGCTTTCAACTCCAAATCCTCTTTGACAAAGACAATCTATTTCCACCTCTGTCACATTTCCTGCCTCCTCAGCTCATCTTGTCTAAAGCCCTCAACCATGCCTTTTCCATTAAACTTAATTACTTCAAAGCTCTCCTGGCCTGCTTCCCATTCTCTATCTTTCATAAATTTCAGTGTATTCAAACTCTACTACCCACATTCTATCCCACACCAAGTCCTGCTCGCCTATCACTCCTGTCTTCGCTGACCTGCACTGCCTCCTGGACACTCTGTGCTTCAAATTTTACGTTCTCAGGTTTGTGTTTAAATCTTTCCATGGCCTCACTTCTCTATATTTCTGTAACCTCCTCCAGTGCTACAACCAATGTTTCTGCTAAGGGGCGCGTGTGTGCGCAAAAAAATTTAAAGGTACTGTGCATTGAAAAAACTGGCCACGCACAACACCAGAATTTTAAAAGGAACATTGACAACCCAATCTCCCACTGAATGTTCCATTCCGTTGACTCGAGGCTCTTGTGCACCAGCCCTCATCCCAGCATGGGTGATATCAGCCAACTGGGTCACACTTTCTGGAAATTCCTCGCTAACACCCTTTGTCTCTGCATCTCCATCTCTTTTAAGACTCTCCTTAAATCCCACCTCTGACCAAGCTTTTGTTGATGCCATAAATATTTTGTTCTTTGCCTTTTTTCCCCTTATACCTCCATGAAGTGCCTTTAAATGTTTTTCTGTGTTAAAAGTTCGATATAAATGCAGACTTTTGTCCATTGTTAGTGATTGTGTACAGACACTTATTGCATTCATGTGGCATTCTTCTGTCTGTTGTTTTAATACAGTTGTGAATCAATTTAAAACAAATGAGTTAACATCTGTATTAGACTAGTAGTCAAGATTATCATACATGTTAAGCATTTGTTCAGTAATATCATTAAAGATAATTTCCAGACTATTCTGCTTTTACCAATTACATAATTTGATTGCAATTAACAGAGACTTTTTTTATTTCTTTGTAGGTTTGTTCAAACTGATGCCTACGTAAGGGCCATGACTGAGAAACGAATTGTGATCACTGAATTTGGCACTTTTGGTTACCCTGACCCATGCAAGAACATCTTCTCCAGGTTATGAAAATATTTTTGTTACTATTTAAATGAGAATAAGGACTTGATAGGGTGGCTACTGGGAAGATGTTTCCTCTTGTGGGGAGATTAGAACTAGGGAACACAGTTTCGAAATAAGAGGTCTCCCTTTTAAGACGGTGAGGAGCTGTTTCTTCTCTCAGAAGGTTGTGAATCTTTGGAATTCTCTACCCCAGAAGGCTTTGAATGCTCAATCGTTAAGTATATTCAAGACTGAGATTTATAGATTTTTGAACTTCAAGGGAATCAATGGATATGGTGATTGGGCAGCAAAGTGGAATTGAGGTTGAATATCAGCTATGATCTTATTGAATGGCGGAGCATGCTCTCAGGGCTGTATGGCCTACTCCTGCTCCTATTTCTTATGTTCCCATGTTCTTATGAACTATGGAATGAGATAAGGGACGTTGGTCCACCAAGCTTCTTCCGTTTAGGGGATTCTATTCTTAGCCTGTGATTTTTCTCCCCAAGTCGCATGCCCAGCTATCTTGTTCTTGATGGAATCTTATACCACTCTGTATGCTCCAGGACTAAAATCTGACTAAATGCTGTCTGTTTAAACAATATTTTGAATCTGTGACCAATGTGATACATCTCAGTACAGTATTACTAATGCATTTATATCACATAGGATATATTTTTCACTCTTCACATTTTATGCCAACATGTTATAGTAATTATTAGAACTGTTTTGCCTTTCAAAAATTTTCTTGTAAGGGATATTAACCATCAAGGTTTACAGCATAGGATACATCCATTGCATTGGGATTTTGCTAGAACAATCCAAAACTAACAGCTCTGTACTGCTCTTTTGATTGTGACGTAGGTTCTCTAGCTCTCCTTATTTTGAAATTACTTCTGGTGTCTTTCCTCTGAAGTCCATCTCTGTATCGCTGCTCACTGCTGGTTACATTCAAACTTGTTGCATGAAGAACATTGTGACACCTCCAAAAACTTGCCTTCTAGTATCCACATTTTCCTACAATACAACAGTGGCTCCACTTCAAAAGTATTTAATTAGCTCGAAAGTGCTTTGGGAAGTCCTGAAAAGTGCTATATAAATGAAAGACTTGCTTTTGTCTTTTTTCTTTTTTATCATCTAATACTCTATTTTTGGTCCCGGTTACAATTCTCCCAACACTTTTAATCTGTGTTCAAAGCAAAAAGGTTGTTTCCATAAGGAGACTAAGTCGTATATGAAACCAAACCAATATCCTTATGCGTGCCATGACTGAATATGCCATAGGACCAAGAATTGCTCCTTGTTTATGATATAATGCACCACAGAAACCGCAACAAATGTCCAAAGTTTCTTGTTGTCTAATATGAAAGGCGAAAAAAAAGGCAGACAGAATGATGCTTATTTACAAGTAAGATAGATAAACAGAAGCTGAAAGATACAGTAAATAAAATTTTGGAAGTAGTGAAATACTTAACTTACACAATGCACAAACTGTTTCAAAAGAAGAGACTGAAATCTTCACTATCATTTTCAGTAGCTTTCAACTAAATCTCTGAGCAAAACGACACCACAGAGCCCCTCTTAGTCACCTCATAGAGACATAGAAGTTACAACAGGAAGTCAAGCTTCTCCCTTCCTAACTAATCACCACTGGCTGATTGTTCCCCACTTTTTGCATGTAATTGTTGCCAAGGGGTGAAGTCCAGGTTCCCAGTCCATTTTTTTCCTGTCAGCCCTTGTTCCCAACACCCTGGTACCACCAGGTTAAACCTGGCACTACGCCATGGGATACTGTGGCCTGTTGATGGGAGAGGGCCATGAAGTGATTGCTTTTCTCTCCATTTCATCCCCAGCACTTATTATTGAAGGTTTTGGTCTCACCTGAGACCTTCAGTGGGAGATTTCCTGTAGACGTTAGGTCTCTTCTGCATCTTTAATATGACTCCCACCTCTTTTGATGCTGCAGTGGCCTACCTACCAGGGTTTTCCTCAGGGTCATCAGCGGCCTTCCAGTTGCTGGTATTCCTATCACCTGTATTCTTTATGAAAGACTGACGGAGAAACATTTTTATGAGACAAGGATCACCATAAACCGACAAACTGGCTTATTTCACCTTGAATGGATGACTGAACAAAGAACTGTTTTCCAGGGACATAAATATATTAATGACCATTCCATTCACTACAAAACAACAAGCCAGACACATTCTCAGACTTGCAAACTGAGATTAAAAATTCTATTACAGTACTTCCTATTTCCCACAAAATATTTTATATTGTAGGTTCATTCTCAGCTGTTCTTGCTGACAGGGCAGACCAGTATTCTCTGTAAGCACCCAGAGTACCGCCCTTGCAGTAGGACATTTCTGAGATAAATAGAGCTTAATCCAGAATTTTCTAACTGTGGTGTTTTTCTTTGATGTAATTGTTTTTGAACTTTTTATTTCTCCTTATTTCAGGTTTTTCTCCTATTTTGAAGGTATAGAAATCACTGATAATGCTCTAGTAAATGTCTATCCCATTGGAGAAGATTACTATGCCTGCACTGAAACCAACTACATCACAAAGATCAACCCAGAAACACTGGAAACAATACAAAAGGTTATTAAGTTCTGTATATATTGCATTGTTCTGATTGGTTGGTCCAAATAACCATTGTGTTAATAATGAAAGCAGTATGCATGAAATTCTGTTGTTGTACAGGTTTTGCCAAATATAGTACTGAAAATGAATTGAAAAATCATCACATAGTTTGAAAATGGAATGGTTTTACTTCATAGAATAGCGTTCATCTTAAGTATTTCCATCAGCTGAAGAGATAAGTTTGCCAATGATTTTTGTTTCCTTACTGTGTAAAATGAGTAAAATGACTTATTTTACCTTTGAAACCTGGGTTCAAATCCAGCTGAGGTGGATAGGATGAAAAACTTCTATTTCACCTGTTTATGAGGGCCATATGTGAAATTTCTTGTCCAAGCCTAAAGCAGTTACTAATTTGCATTGATTCACAGTTGTCATGCAGGCCCCCACCTGCCAAGAATGAGGGACATTAATTTCGCCACATGGTCATTAAATTTTAAAATTTTGCTGGGAAGAAAAGAAGGTCTTTTACAAGGGGTTGCTAAGCCCCTGGCTAGAAAGACATATTTTGCATACTAGCAGACAGTGCTGGAACAATGGAACTAGTCCCTGCTCCAATATAATCCAGAATGGATTTTTGATTACCAGACATTGGAGGTGGAGGAGGTCGCATTCCAGGTTGACTGCTGAGATGGCTGAATACACAAACGGACATGGTCACACACCCCAGTCACATGACTAATCTGCTGGGCAACCTGAGTTTTTTGAATTTGAACTTGCCATGGAGGGTTTGAAGGCAGAAAGCTAATTGCTCATGGATCAAAAAACCTCTCGTGGCTGACTCGCCGCAGCCTCTCCTCGTCTCATTCTCACCAGCATTGGAATTGATTGAAGACACAGGAACGCCAAGAGAGAACAGTGAACAAAGTTTAGGAAGAATACTGGGCCCCAACGAAAAGCAAGAATTACCTACAAGCAAGAATTACCTACAAAACGACTCTACAGTGAGCTCAAAGCACAGTAACAAGAAACTCTTCAGATATTGCCTCAAACCTCTCCACTTTATATTTCTTCTCTTTTCTGTCTCTATCTGCATGTGCGTATCGTGCATGCATGCTAGCGTGGGGCACGGCGTGTATCCATAGGCGTTAACTGAATTAGAGTTTAACTTTTAATAAATTTCACCTTTTTTCTTTAAACCTAAGAAAGCCCGTTTGTGCTCATTTCTTTGCCTTATAATTGGAAAACGGTGAACTAGCAATCATCAAGGGGGAGCTCAAAACACAGTGTTTAAAATTAAACCCTGTTACAGTAAGACCAGGTGAAGGCTGAAAAGGACCCCTAGACACCTTTCTCACTTGGTCGAAACAGAAATTTGGGGGCTCGTCCAGGATTTTACCCACAGACAAACAAGAGACATTGGAAGTGGGAAGCCAAATTGTTCCCAATCAAAAAAGAGCAAGATTAATACAGATTTTCTTGTGGTTGTGTGTGATTGAGTACTAACATGTCTGCAACTGAAGCTAGTAGCTCTCCAAGCCAGGGTGAAGTAACCTGGGATAAGTTAAAAGCACTGTCTATGGAGGAGTTGAGGAAAATGGCTGAGCAGTGTGGGATCACTGTACGTGGCAAGGCTAAGCAGTCTGAACTCCTAAGGCTAGTGGCCAACCATTTTTCCCTTGAATCTGAAGAAGCAGAAGCAGTGTTAGAAGCAGACCCAGATGGGGCACTGTTAGCAAAGTTACAACTGGAATAAAGGAAACTTGAATTCGAGAAAAAGAGAGAGGGGGGCAGGAGAGGGAGAAAGAGAGAAGCCTCTAAAAGGAATGTGAAGAGAAAGACAGGAGAAGGAACGAGAGAGAGAGGGGAGAGAGAAAGAAAGAATATTCCAGAATGAATCTGAAGAAAGAGAGCTGTTTAACAAGGGGCGACAGAGTGACCCCAGTGAAAGCATGGCCAATATGGAGGAGCATAATTCAGGGCTGGGTACAAAATTGTTAAAACTCTCTAAACTAATTCCAAAATTCAATGAGGGAGATGTGGAAGCATTTTTTGTGTATTTTGAGAAACTGGCAAGGCAGCTAAAATGGCCAGCTGAGACCTGGTTTCTTTTGCTACAAAGCAAGCTAACTGGAAAAGCCCATGAGGTTTATTCCCTGTTGCCAGATGAGAGTTCATCAAATTATGAACTGAGCAAAAATTCTATCCTTGGGGCATAGGAATTAGTACCTAAAGCCTACCGCCAAAAGTTTAGAACCCTCAAAAAGCAAGCTAATCAAACTTATCTGGAGTTTGAAAGAAGTAAGCAGCTGGCTTTTGACCAGTGGCTGAGGGCTCTGAAAATACAGCTCAGCTATGAGATTCTCAGGGAAGCAGTTCTGTTAGGAGAATTTAAAAACTCTCACTCTCAATAAAGACCCATGTAGAGGAGCAGCGGGTTTAGAGAGCCCAGCAAGTGGCCGTTTTGGCCGATGAGTTTGCTTTAAATTACAAGTCAGTTTCCCAGGGGAGAACCTTTCCTAATCACCCCCACAAATCCGAAAAGGATTGAAGCCCAGGCAGTCCTGGGACAGAACGGAAAACAGGAGACATAGGGGGCTCTCCTCCAGCCAAAAAGGAAAGTGCTGTGAGAAAGAGTGAGACCCAGAGACGTGTGTGCTTCCATTGTAATAAAGCGAGGCATTTAAAAGCTGATTGTTGGAAATGAAAGGGAAAACCTGTAGGGTTAATCAGGGCACACACACTCAGTGAAGATGGGGACCTGTTGGAAAGCACAGCAGAGCAAACTGTGGCTTTAACTGAAGTAAGAGTGCAACCCAGGAAGCTTACTACAGCCGGTGCAGGAAAATTTAATAGGACTTCTGAAGGTTATTAGTGTTTTGTGTTTGATGGGAAAGTAACCCCATACCCCTCGAATGGGTCAAGCAAGCTCATAGTGATTCTCAGGGTCACAGGGGCCACTAGGATCTCTTTTATTGGGAAAAGGCCTGACCTTTCCCCCAGAGAGTGCAGTGAACACCAAAATGGTGGTGAATGGTATTGGAGGGCAGTGTATGCCTGTACCTGTACACCAGGTGCACCTGGAGTGCGACCTAGTTTCAGGACCAGTGACCATAGGGATTGTCCCTCGTTTGCCTGTGGACGGGGTTGACCTGCTCCTAGGTAATGATCTGGCATGAGTGAAGGTGGTAGCCCCCCAGTAGTGAAAAAATGGCTGCAGGAGGTCAGAGAGACAGGGCAGTGGCAGGAGACAGACCTCTGCAGAGTCCCTGAATGTGTAGTGGATGACGGCATGATCAAACCAGCTCCCCAGAGGAGACTGCATTGGCATTGCAGGCAGAGACCATAAGGTCTGCCTGGCCAAGACTTTCTTTGAAAAGTTAGGCGACCCAGGGAATGAGTTAAATAGATTTTTCCTTGGTGAGGCTCAGCGAGCTGACCCAGTATTGTGCGAGTTAGCACAGGTGGCCCAGTCTGAAAGTGAAGCAGAGGGAGTCCCTGATTGCTACTATTTAAAGAATGAGGTACTGATGATGAAATGGAGTTCTCTTCACAGACCTGACAGCAAGGTGTGGACAGTAGTTCACCAGTTAGTGGTGCCGCAGAGGTACCAAGGAGAAATATTTAAAAGGGAACCACCCATCCCCTGAAATCAAAAGCCTTTGCATGACTCAGCAAAGCACTGAAAGAGAGTTCAGGATAGACCTGCCCACTATTAACTCTCCTGAAAAAAAATTACCTCAGCAGGAACCAAACCCTAAGCAGTCATGTCAATGGACAAACTGAAGAAAAGCTTCCCCAAAGAACCACATGGTGACTTGGATGCCAAAAAGGGGAAATTAAATTATGAATGAATGGTAATGAATGAGAGAAATGCATGTTTTTTCTTTCTGTATCTTATATTTCTCTCAAACCTTTTAATGATATGGGCTGTTTTTTTCCCAAATCACGTTTCATTCACCTGGGTGTGGAGGTGTCATGCAGGGCCCCACCTGTCAAGAATGAGGGACATTAATTTTGCCACATGGGCATTACATTTTAAAATTGTTGCTGGGAAGAAAAGAAGGTCTATTACAAGGGGTTGCCAAGCCTCTGGTTGGAAGGACATTTTTTGCATACTTGACAGTGTTGGAACAAAGGAACCAGTCCCTGCTCCAATTTAATCCACAATGGACTTTTGATTACCAGACATTGAGGGTGGAGGAGCTCGCAATACAGGTTGACTGCTGAGATGGCCAAATACACAAACGGATGTGGTCACACACACCAGTCACATGACTAACCTGCTGGGCAACCTGAGTTTTTTTTAATTTGAACTTGCCAGAGTGTTTGAAGGCAGAAAGCTGTTTGCTCCTGGACTGAAAAGACCTCTCATGGCTGGCTCACCACAGCCTCTCCTGTCTGCTCAGTTCATTCTCACCAGCTTTGGAATTCATTGAAGACACAGGAACCCCAAGAGAGAAAACTCTCCTACAGTGAATAAGGTTTAAGAAGAATACTGGGCCCCAACGAAAAGCAAGAGTTACCTACAAGCAAGAACTACCTACAAAAGGACTCTGCAGTGAACTTGAAGCACAGTAACAAGAAACTCTTCAGATATTGCCTCAAACCTCCACTTTATTTCTCTTCTCTTTTCTGTTTCTATTTGCATGTGCGTATTGCGTATGCATGCCAGCGTGGGGCACGGCATGTATCTGTAGGCGTTTAACCAAGTTAGAGTTTAAGTTTAAATAAATTTCACTTTCCTTCTTTAAACCTAAGAAAGCCTGTTTGTACTCATTTCTTTGCCTTATAATTGGGAAGCAGTGAATGAGGATTCACTAAAGGGGAGCTCAAAACATGGTGTGTTTAAAACAAAACCCTGTTACAGTAAGACCAGACGAAGGCTGAAAAGGACCCCTAGACACCTTTCGCACCTGGTTGTAACACAGTACAAAGCATGAACAGCATGATTCATAGTATTTCTACATTGTTCTTTGTGGCACTGTGTTGCTACCTTCTTAATGAGAACACTAACATTATGCATCCATTATTCACTTTGGAAGAAATGAATTGTTATCCGCATTAGATTCATAGGGCTGGATCTTACCTTAGGCAGACTTGAATTCGCCACCGACGTAAAAGTCGGTGGCGAACCCGCTTCTGCCTAGCCCGGGGATCCGTCCCGCATTTTACGGGTCTCCTGTCTTTAATTGTCCCGAAGCGGGACTTCCACCCGCTTGAAGGAGGAAGCCCCGCCTCAGTGGGCTGCCAATCAGCGGGCCGGCAGCTCTTAGTCCCAGCAGCATCACTGGGAGCGGTGGCCACTGCTGGGACTGCAGGCCATCGGACGACATGGAACCAGGAAGGAAGGTAAGTTGGGCATGCACCAGGGAGATTGATCATGCCCTGCTGAGGCTAGGGTAGTCGTTTGGGGGGAGGGGGAGGCGTCTTGGGTCCGGGAGGGTGGGTTGGGAGGTGGGAGCCCTCAATCGGGCACCCTGTGCCCGACTGCCATGGCCCCCCCCCAATCCCCCCGGCGCTCAGTAAGGCCGGCAGCTATCACTGGGCGGCCTTTCACGTCCCCAGCACACCCGCTTGCCATGGGTAAAATACCCGTGGAGGAGAGCAAGGGCCCTTAAGTGGCCTTTAGGTGGCCACTTAAGGGCCTTGATTGGCCTCAGTTGGGCGGGCCATTCCCCCTCCCCCCCCCAACCCCCCCCCCGTCTGACCACCGTAAAGTTGACTGGAGGCAGGAATGGGGCAGGAAGGCCTCCCGGAGCCTCCCGCTCAATTTTATGCCACTCCCAACTGCCCCTACGCCATCATGTGACCCGCTGGGGTGGCGTAAAATTCAGCCCATCGAGTCCGTGCTGGCTTTCCGCCGATGCCGTTGAAGAACCAGTCATTTTTAACTGAACAGACTTGCAGCAAAAGCCATCTCGGGTCCTATTTCACTCAAGGAAAACATATAAGGACCTAAGTTCAACACTGTTGCATCTGTAAAACAGGCACAGTAATTTCCAATTTAGTACAACAGGGGCCTGTGCCCGTTCTGCGTGGGCATTTGAGCCAATATTAAATTGGTTCCACATTTTTTTAGGCAGGCCTGGCAGTCGTCTGAAATAAGTGCAAAACTGAAATGAGGGTCCTGCACTCATTTCAGCTCCAACGGGAATATTTGGATGATCATCTGTCTAATCAGCAGTTCTTAAAGAGATCACTGTAGGCCGCTCAAATAAAGACCCTAAAACATCAGAAATATTGGGCCAGATTTTTAAAGATCTGCTGTGAGCGGGAGTGGCTGCATATGAAATTTGAAGATCTCGTTCTCTGAGGTTGGCAAGGGGTCCCACTGCCCCTGCAACACAAAGCTATTTTTAAAGGGATGCCGGGAGGGAGGGAACGGCAAGCCCGCATGCCTCCAATAAAGTGCCTGTTGAGCTCATTGTGAGCTCATTAAAAGGCTTGTCATCAGCAGTTTGGAATTTTCATTGGAAGGGAATGGGAAAATGCCATGTCTGGACTGTGGCAGGGTTTAGAAGACGTGAACATTGTGAAGGGCCATGAGGGCTATGGGATGGGCTGATTAACATAATGCAGAGGCCCAAAATAAATCTCAGCTGCTCCAAAAGTGCCACTGAGTAGCCATTGAATCTAGAAGACTTGCTTTTCTCAGTACTGAGTGACAAGAATCCAGAGAATAATGTTAGCCCACAAATATCACTTGGGCACCTGGGGTCAGCAGGGGAAGGCCTGGTCTACGTACAAAGCCCAGCTGATGGAGGTCAGATGGGAACAGGCTACTCTGACATTGGACAGAGCAGCCCTGATGAGCTTCAGCAGATCCAACCTCCTGGACAGGAGGAGGACAGAGGAACACGGTGGGGGGCTGCAAGGGAAAGAAGACGCTCCCAAGACATCTGGGCTACTCCCCAAGTGCCAACTATCTGCAAATGACAATGCAGCAGTGCTGTAGGAGGCTACACCCATCCAGGCAGATGATCTCAGACCTTTGTGTTCTGATCCACAATGACCTGAGGCCTCGCAGCCCCCATGGTAGTCCCTTACGTGCAGCCGTCAAGGTCACCATCGTCCTGAATTTCTATACAATTGGCTTGTTCCAGGGATCAGCTGCAGACCTAGGTGGCATCTCGCACTCAGCAGCTCATCAAGCCATTAGGTAGGTCACGGATGCCATATTCCGGAGGACGGGGGAGAACATCCACTTTGACACAGATGGGCCAGCGCAAGCACAGGGGGATTTGGGCTTCGCTGCCATTGATGGATTCTCTCAGGTCCAGAGGGTCATCGATTACACCCACATCGCCATCAAGGCACTGACAGTCCTGCTGGTCAGATCCCTGAACAGAAAGGGCTACCACTCATTGAATGTCCAACTGTCTATGATCACAGGAAGTGAATCTTGCGGTGATCTGCGCCTGGTTCCTGGGCAGCTGTCATCACTTCTTTATCCTGCTAGAGTCCCAGGTGCCGCACCTCTTCAGGCCCACATCTTCAGGCCCACATCCAGACTCCATGGATGGCTGCTGGGGAATAAGGGTTATCCCATAAAGCAGTGGCTCCTGATGCCTGTCTGAAACCCAGACATAGATGGAGACAGGCTGCAATCAAAGCCATCTCCTAACACGGACCTGCATTGAACAGACCTTTGGCCTCTTGAAGGTACGCTTCTGTTTCCTTGACATTTTGGGTGGTGCCCTCCAGTACGAGCCCGCCAGAGTGTCGCGTATTGTGGTCATCTGCTGGACGTTGCACAACAAGACACTGCAAAGAGGCCTGGAGATGGATGAAGAGGAGGAGCTGGAACACCACTCCATCTTGAGGAGGACTGGGAGGAGGAAGAGGAAGAGGAGGAAGGGATAGCTCCAGAGGTGGCCGACGGCCAAGCAGTGGAGGACACCTGTGAACGCCGTCCTGGACCTTAGGATAAACTGCAGGCTGGCATAGCAACAAGGGCCATGCTCATTCAGCAGTGTTTCACCTGATCTCCCCTAACCCTTTGCGACTGATGACCCCTAAACTCACTTTCCAGCATACAGAACTGTTTCTCCGCTATGGCCTGAAATGCAAGGTCGTATTAGCAGCCGTGAGGATGGAGATGGAGGGTTCCTCCGCCAACATTGTGCAACATCAAAAGGTATGGGCTCATAACATTCCCAGGGCTCCACGTTTCCCCACCACTAGCCCCACAATGCTACATGCTCCTTCTGAGATGAGACATCAACAATATACCTGTCACAGTGATGACATAAAGAAGTTATATTGTGATGCAAATGAAATAACAGACAGATGTAGACAATAGCACCCAGGTGACCCATTAAATGCATTCAATGACATGGCGCTGTGGCTGAGGATGAGGTGGAGGCAGCCTGCTCCCTACTCACTGCTTCCGGCTGAGATGCCTTTGGCTTCCATCCCCGTCTTCGAAGTGCCCTTGGGGGCTCCTCCACAGGCTGCTGTACTTATGTCATTGCAGGGACAGCCTCTGTCACAGGGCCCTGGCAAACGAATGGTTCCTGTCGGAGGGCAAAAGGAGCCAAAGGGTGATGCCGATACCCCCTGAGGTGTGGCCCCTTCATCTGCCACTATGACTGTCTCGGCTATTTCCTGGGGCCCTTGGATGCTAGATGAGGCCACCGACTGGGATGCCGCTGGCATCCACTCTGAGCACCTCTGTGCCATCTGCGACACTGGGCTGTCAATACTACAGAGAGTTTCACTCTTTCTGTGCCTATCAGTGCGCTGTTCCTGCACCCACTCAGTGTGGTGCTGCATTTGGCTCTCCAAGAGGTTGCCCAATCTGTCAATGGAGGAGCTCATGCATTTGAATCCCTGGGCCATGATAGAGCACATGCGCTCCATGGACTCCTCCATTATCTGCTTCTGGCTCTTCAAGTACTTAGGGAACTCTGACAAATGGGAACTTATCTGCCTCTGGTTCTCGAGGAAGATCCTCTTGTTTGTGATATCCGAGGCCCAGCACCTGGGCCCAGCGAAGCATCGCTTTGTCTGTCGTCCATCCTCTGAGGGGACTACCCACAGGTGACTCTGCCTTACTCTCCTCCTCCTGCTCACGCGTGATGAGGTCCCCTTTCTATGCTAATTTGTGGCCCAACTGAGGTGAGTGTCTCGGCACTGGTGGAAGATGCCGAGGTACGATGTGATGGTGCAAGTTCCGTGGGCTCAACCCTGCCGAGAATGGCACCACCAGGCAGGTCCACTTTGCTCCCGCTCTGCAACTGGCCCTATAGGAGACACAAGAAAATGGAAATAACAAATGGTTCTATTCAACAAGTGCCCCAGCACAACGATCACCTCAGATGACAACGGTTTAAGATCCATTGCACACATTAGGCAGGAGCCTCCTCCATGCCCTTCACTTCAAGATAGAACTATCTGCTGTTCATAGCCTCCCATCTCACTATCCCCCACTGAATGTCTCGAGGGCACCCTGGCGATCCACAGCGCCGCCTCCTCCAATGCTGTCAGAGTGTGGAACTGGGCCACTCCACCTCCTGTTCTGACCATCTCCCATGTATTATGGGCTGTCTTCTGCAGGATGAGAAGAGAATCATTCATCAATAGGCTGCCCCCCCTCATCTCTTCCAGCATGACATACACATGGGTAGATGTTCCCCTAAGTGTCGCCCCACATGTGTTGTGCTCGCTCACTTACTCCGACAATGTGAGGGAGAACTATGGACATTTTGTGAGGTCAGCTTGCTTGCATTCTGGTGCTTAGAGAGTTGGTGTCCATTGAACCAGTTGCCGCTGGTCACTCGCCTTACCAGAATTCAAGAGGTCATTGAACCTTTTTCTACAGTGGACCCAGGTCCTTCTGGTGGGTCCCTGGCTGCTGACCTCTGTGGCCACCTCCATCTAAGGCCTCTTGGTCTCGCTGGGTGGATTTCTCCTTCCTGACACCAGGAAGAACAGCCCTCTCCTCTGTGAGACTGCATCAGTGCGACCCTCCAGGGAGGCATCAGAGAAACGAGGTGCTGCCCAGGGACACATGTCCATACCCACACAGGTCCTCTGATCTCCCTGGTGCTGCATTACTAAAGACAATGGCAAGCCCAATTTTAAAATTACCCTCACAAATGTGTTCCCACCTCCAGGACACTTCTGGTGGCTCTAATTGGTGGCGGACTTGCTCGCAGGCCAATTAACTACTTTGAATTTGAAAACAGTGTCACATCACTGACGTTGACGCGACGTGGGGTTGGGACTCGGAAATGTTCTATTGGTTGGATTTCAGACCCTGTAACAAAAGCTTCAGCCATTATTTTTTGTGGAATTGGAATATAACGGCATGCTTTTATCTTTGCTGTGACTGTTTTCCCTTTTTCATCAGTCTGTCTATTTCAAAGAAATCAGAATAATAGTCAATGCATGTGTTATAGTTTCTTCCATTCATTTCATGTAGATGACACTTATTTTCACTCAGGGCTTTTCTGATACTTGATGACTAATAAATGATTCCTCTTGTTGTATGACTTGAAACTGCTTGTATAGATCAATTTGAAGGTGCACATCGGCTTTTCTTCAGCTATACAGGGCATTGGTGGGACCACATCTGGGCGTACTGTGTACAGTACTAGTCTCCTTATTTAAGGAAGGATGTAAATGCACTGGAGGTAATACAGAGAAGGTTTACTAGACTAATACCTGGGATGGACTGGCTGTCTTACGAGGAAAGATTGGACAAGCTAGGCTTGTATCCGCTGGAATTTAGAAGAGTAAGAGGCAACTTGATTGAAACATATAAGATCCTGAGGGGTCTTGACAGGGTGGATATGGAAAGAATGTTTCCCCTTGTGGGAGAATCTCAAACTAGAGTTCACTGTTTAAAATAAGGGGTCACCCATTTAAGTCAGAGATGAGGAGAATTTTTTTCTCTCAGAGGGTCGTGAGTCTTTGGAATTCTCTTCCTCAAAAGGCGGTGGAAGCAGAGTCTTTGAATATTTTTAAGGCAGAGGTAGATAGATTCTTGATAAGCAAGAGGGTGGAAGGTTATCGGGGGTAAGTGGAAATGTGGAGTAATCAGTTCAGTCATGAACATATTGAATGGCGGAGCAGGCTCGAGGGGCCGAGTGGCCTACTCCTGCTCCTAATTCATATGTTCGTATGTTCTAACCTCATTTACTGTGCGAACATCCTAATAAATGTGCAGTACATCTTGTTTTGTGAGCTTTGATTCACCTTCATTGTCATGATATTCTCTTGATTCAATGTCACAATTTGCATAGACAGAATGTCTCTAGTCTCTAGAATTTACTTGACACTATTTGGAGCTCAGTGCTGTACTTATTCTAGTGATTTTTTATCATTCACTCTTCTATTCCATAATGGTTTCATTTATTTTTTGCTGAACAGTGATGTCTTAGAATCCTGAAGTTCTCAGTCACTTGAGTCATCAAACCATCTTAAATAGTCATTCCCATGTAGAATTGTAGCATCATAATTAACTGAAATGTGACTTGCTTGTTGGTTGGAACAGGAACAGGAACAGGAGTCGGCCATTCAGCCCCTCAAACCTGTTCTGCCATTCTATTAGATCATGACTGATCTGTACCTCAACTACTTTGATCCACATCCCTTTTGATAGCCTTACCTAATAAAAAATCTGCCAATCAGCATCCACAGCCTTTTTGGAAAGAGAGTTCAGATTTCCAGTACTGGTTGTGTGAAAAAGAGCTTTCTGATTTCACCCCTGAATGACATGGCTCTAATTTCAAATTTGTATCCATTATTCTGGATTCTCCTATCAGAAGAATGTGTTTCTCTGTATCTACCTAATTGAAATCTTTTTTAATGAGAAGACACAAAGAGGCTGCAAAGAGATGTAGATAGGTTAAATCAATGGGCAATAAGATGGCAAATGGAGTATAATGTGGGGAAATGTGAGATTTTTCATTTTGATAGGAAGAATACAAAAGCAGAATATTTTTAAATGTGAGAAACTTTTAAATATTGATGTTCAAAAAGATTTGGGTATCCTCGTACAAGAAATATAGGAAGTTAACATGCAGGTACAGCAAGCATTTAAGAAGGCAAATGGAATGTAGGCCTTCATTGCAAGGAGGCTGGAGCACAAAAGTAAGGAAGTCTTGCTACAATTGTATAGCCTTTGGTGAGATCACACCTGCAGTGCTGTGCACAGTTTTGGTCTCTTTATCTAAGGAAGGATATACTTGCCTTGGAGGCAGTGCATTGAAGGTTCAGTATTTTGGTTCTTGGTCAGAGGGTTGTCCTACGATGAGAGGTTGTGTAGATTAGGCCTATACTATCTTGAGTTTCGAAGAATGAAAAGCGATCTCATTGAAATTTATTAGATTCTGAGGGGGCTTGATAGGGTAGATACTGATAGGCTATTTCCCCTGGCTGGAGAGTTCTAGAATTAGGGAGCATAGTCTCAGGGTACCCCAGGACATGCGCGATGCCAACATCATCACCCTCTATAAAAACAAAGGTGACCGCGGTGACTGCAACAACTACCGTGGAATCTCCCTGCTCAGCATAGTGGGGAAAGTCTTTGCTCGAGTCGCTCTGAACAGGCTCCAGAAGCTGGCCGAGCGCGTCTACCCTGAGGCACAGTGTGGCTTTCGTGCAGAGAGATCGACTATTGACATGCTGTTCTCCCTTCGTCAGATACAGGAGAAATGCCGTGAACAACAGATGCCCCTCTACATTGCTTTCATTGATCTCACCAAAGCCTTTGACCTCGTCAGCAGACGTGGTCTCTTCAGACTACTAGAAAAGATCGGATGTCCACCAAAGCTACTAAGTATCATCACCTCATTCCATGACAATATGAAAGGCACAATTCAACATGGTGGCTCCTCATCAGAGCCCTTTCCTATCCTGAGTGGTGTGAAACAGGGCTGTGTTCTCGCACCCACACTTTTTGGGATTTTCTTCTCCCTGCTGCTTTCACATGCGTTCAAATCCTCTGAAGAAGGAATTTTCCTCCACACAAGATCAGGGGGCAGGTTGTTCAACCTTGCCCGTCTAAGAGCGAAGTCCAAAGTACGGAAAGTCCTCATCAGAGAACTCCTCTTTGCTGACGATGCTGCTTTAACATCTCACACTGAAGAATGCCTGCAGAGTCTCATCGACAGGTTTGCGTCTGCCTGCAATGAATTTGGCCTAACCATCAGCCTCAAGAAAACGAACATCATGGGGCAGGATGTCAGAAATGCTCCATCCATCAATATTGGCGACCACGCTCTGGAAGTGGTTCAAGAGTTCACCTACCTAGGCTCAACTATCACCAGTAACCTGTCTCTAGATGCAGAAATCAACAAGCGCATGGGTAAGGCTTCCACTGCTATGTTCAGACTGGCCAAGAGAGTGTGGGAAAATGGCGCACTGACACGGAACACAAAAGTCCGAGTGTATCAGGCCTGTGTCCTCAGTACCTTGCTCTACGGCAGCGAGGCCTGGACAACGTATGCCAGCCAAGAGCGACGTCTCAATTCATTCCATCTTCGCTGCCTTCGGAGAATACTTGGCATCAGGTGGCAGGACTATATCTCCAACACAGAAGTCCTTGAAGCGGCCAACATCCCCAGCTTATACACACTACTGAGTCAGCGGCGCTTGAGATGGCTTGGCCATGTGAGCCGCATGGAAGATGGCAGGATCCCCAAAGACACATTGTACAGCGAGCTCGCCACTGGTATCAGACCCACCGGCCGTCCATGTCTCCGTTATAAAGACGTCTGCAAACGCGACATGAAATCGTGTGACATTGATCACAAGTCGTGGGAGTCAGTTGCCAGCATTCGCCAGAGCTGGCGGGCAGCCATAAAGACAGGGCTAAATTGTGGCGAGTCGAAGAGACTTAGTAGTTGGCAGGAAAAAAGACAGAGGCGCAAGGGGAGAGCCAACTGTGCAACAGCCCCAACAAACAAATTTCTCTGCAGCACCTGTGGAAGAGCCTGTTACTCCAGAATTGGCCTTTATAGCCACTCCAGGCGCTGCTTCACAAACCACTGACCACCTCCAGGCGCGTATCCATTGTCTCTCGAGATAAGGAGGCCCAAAAGAAAAGAGTCTCAGGGTGAGATTTGAATCCATAGCATTCTGACTCGAGGGCGATACTGCTATCACTGAGTCATGGCTAATGTTACCTCACAGAAGGAATGTAGTTTAACAACTTGGGGAAGACTGGGGGTGGAGAGGAGGGAGGTGGTGGAGGTCAAAGGCCACAACTGTTACATCATGATTAGCTCCCGCAAGACATCCACTAATAAGGCTTATGATATAAAATGGAAAAAAGTTTTGCAATGGTGTTCTACAAAGTTAGTTACTCCTGTCCTGTCCCATATGATCACCTGCATATTTTGGAGCACCTTTAACATTTGTTCAGCATTAGGTTAAATCCTAGCTCTATTTGAGGCTGCATTATAGCTACTTCAGTCTTTCATGACTAACTTTTATTTAGATTTTTGAAGATCATCAATTTTATTTTATTCAATCAAGTAAAATTGTTGTCAGTTAGACTTCAATTCCATGGAAAGCCGCTCTTCTTTACTTGGTTACGGCTAGCAGAGTTTGTGAATTACAAGTCCTTGTAACCTCGATATATTGAATTTGGCATTGTTACAGGGTGCTCTTTGGGACCTGCCTAGAGTTTTATCTGAGGTCACTTTCCTGTTTCGTTTGTGAAATATTGTCTCATCATTTTATCTGTTACTGTACAAATCAGTGCTAGAATGTTCTTTGTACTATGTAAATGCAGTATGGCCTGGATTTGTGTGCTAGCCAAAAGAGTGAACTCAATGGCAACTGATGATGTCAATAATTTCCTTGCCTTACCAGCTGAAGTCAGAACGAAACTATTGATAGACCTTGCTAGCTGCTCATCTAGTAAGCGAGTCTTAAAGAGCTGTGAGGTGAAAGAAGGCCTATAAAGTGAGAGTTGAAGTCTCTTTGGAGCAATAAAGAGCTGCTGCAAAGATGGATTATGATTCAGCACTCCATGAGGCTGAGGCTGTGTTTGTTCCTAAGGGTGCTTAATTATGCAAAGACAATCAATGGTTGATTTTCCTGTGGCTAAAGTCTGTCACTAATGGTAAAAAGTATTTAGTGCCAATGGTTGACAAGCTTCCAACAGACCTTGAAGTCTAAAACAAACATTATACAGAATTTGCGTCTGACCCAACAGGCAGTCATTAAGACACATCTGCATGGAGATTGGGTAAGTAGTGGAATGTGCTGCACAGATTAAAGGCCCTAATGAATGTGAGGAAGTGGACTCTGCGCTGCACCACCTATCTAAAGGTAGGGGAACCAGTATGGATGTTATCCATGTCAGATTTCTAAAAGCTACCTAGACAAGGGGATGGAATGGCAATGGTCTTAGAGAACAGTGGCAGTAATCACCTTAGCGTTGCCCTTCTGAGCTGGTGAATAGGATTGTTTGAGATATTATACTTACAGTATCCTGTGTACAATTGTGATCGCTAGCCACATGATGGGGAACCCTAGGAAGCCTGAAAACTCGTGATTTGTTCTTAAGATGATTTTTCAAGTGATTATAGCATACGTAACAGATGCATTGAGAATAGTGGAGCAATTGGAAAGGAACAGAGAGGACTTTGGTCTTTTAAGGAATGTGTAGGACAGATTATGGCTTTATATACGATTGCAGAGTGCTGTAAATCTCAGGTGAAATCCATTTACACTGCTTTTATGACCTTTCATAAGGCTTTCAGCTATGTGACTCATGTAGCCCTCATGATGAATCTGAAAGCTACAGAACCGGGCCAAATCTTGAATTTTAACCAGTATGTCTGCTCCAGCTCCATGTAGACGGGAGACTTATTGTAGTTATCTCTCTCCAAAGAGAAAAACATTTTTCAGTGTTGAAATCTTATTCGATATCTTCGTCAATGATGTGATGGATGGTGTTACAAGGAGTGATGTAGCACTCCTTTTTCACAGTTGTTTCTTTGCTGGCAGGATTAACTAGGGATCTAATGCACTTTACTCAATATCTTAAGCATTGGGCTAACCAGTGGAATATAGTATTGGGTGCCTAGCAAGCAAGATATAATTGCTTTACATGGTTAAAAAGGGTATCTTCGTGGCATTGATTGGAAGATATCATTGGTGATTTATATCATTAGCTGGGGGTCCTGGTGGATTTGAGGATCAGCCAAAACAAAGTCATGGAATTATGTTGAGAGAGCAAAAGGCACTTGGTCTTTGCCAATTTTCTTTAGTGACAGCAAAATCCAATGGCAAAACAGTTTTCCTTCATGGTTCAGAAGGGTTTCCTCTGGCTCAGGTGCTAGATCCAAGCTGTGAAATGGATCTGTGGCAAATAAAAGGGAATGTTTTCAAATTTTCTTTGGGGGGAATTACATTAAAGGTGCTATATAAATGCAAGTTGTTGTTGTTGGTGTACAGCCGATGTGCTCCGGCCGAAACTCACAGATTGCCTCGGAGGGAGAATCAACCTTATGCTGGGAAACCTTCTTTACAAATGTGGCTCACAAGAGGACCTGGATGAAGTAGTTGGGAATGAGCAAATCTGGTATATATAATTCGACATCTAGAATATCAAGGTGGCTGACATGACACAAACTGCTCTGGGTGGCTCCTTCAACCATGCTAAAAGCAAATGCCCATTGTACAGCTGATTGGGAATCATTTATATTTGAGATGACAGCTAATGGAAGGCATTATCTGAAAGCCAGGTATGAGAATGTGCTCATATATCCAGGGCTCAATGATCGGGTGCAGAAAGGGAAAAAGCTGAAGCTCAACACCATTCAAGGGGATGTGTGTACGTTCATGCTGTGGCCAGGAGGATGCTGGCAGCATGCTCATGCATTTCATGCTGAAGTACGTTACTCACCATGTCAATTGTGAGGTGTCCTGGTACATGTTGTATACCTAATGTGGGGTCAAATACATTTGCTGCTTTGTTTTAAAATCATTGCAACAGTTTTGAAATCGCAAAATTGATACAAAACCAAAAAAATGCTGCAAACATTGATTATGTCTATAAATGTTTCAGGTGAGACCCTTCATTTGCAGTTTTTTATTTTTATTTTTATTGTACAGTTAATTGTGACCTTAATTTTTCATCATCCATACTTTTAGTGCTGAAGAGCATAGGTAAACCTCAGAATAAGGAGAAAAATATCTTACAAAATTTATCGAGTTGGAGAGGGTACAGGCGAACTTAAGAGCTCATTATACATTAAGATATTATAATTTGTACAACCAACTGATTCAAATTTTATTATGCATTTCATAATGTAATTTTATTTTGATGCAGGTGGATCTTTGTAACTATTGCGTAATCAATGGTGCAACTGCTCACCCTCACATTGAACGTGATGGAACAGTCTACAATATCGGCAATTGCTTTGGGAAGAGATTTTCTTTTGCTTACAATATTATCAAAATACCTCCAGTGCAGCCAGGTACACATAAATATATCTATATTTAGACCTATTTCAGCCATAGAGATCAATCAAAATCTTACAGTGGAGAGGGTTGGTGATGGAGCAGATGCGCATGATTGACTCATCATTGTTGCATTCATTGCACTGAAGTTTTACAGAAGTAGTTGAAAATCGTGATGAATGCTTAAACAGATCAATCTGTAAGTATTTGTTTCTGATATTCAAAGGGTACAGTATCTTTTAGACTGTTTATATAGCTAGGACAAACAAGTGCCTCATTATACAGATGGCCACAACTGCTTTAAATAAAAGCAAATAGTTAATCAAAAACTTTATAATAAACTCTTCTTCAGTTCTATATTAATTCCCATTCCTAAAGTAATGCGCCTCCATTGGACTGGTGACCCATTACTGGCAAATGCTGCCTGCAGTTGCAGATGTGTATTTCTTCAATGCTAGAAAGTTTAGCTGACATTTTTGAAAGTATTCTCGCTTTTCCTCAGCGAAAGCTCCGCTGCGACTAAAAAGGCAAATGTTAAAACCCAGTACAACAATGTTTAATTTCCAGGTTCTTGATGTCAAGGTTTTTGTCTCTCCAAAGCTAAGTGGTTTTCTGCTAGATAACTAGTTGCTGTTTTTATGGGTTCTGAAATGTACTGGCTACACATGGTTGCCAATCAGAAATGTACCTTCTCTTTAAGGAACAAATGCAGTGAGGCTTACCCATAATAAAAAGGCAGTATTCCATTTACCTTATTTTATTCACAATTTGCAAACTGATTTGAAGCTTCAGTGACGAAAATGAGTTTGTCTCTGTAACGAATTCCTTTCCCTAACCACCAACTCCATCCCTCTCCCTGGCAACTGTCTGATGCGCAACCAAACTGTTCGTAAACTTGGAGTCACATTTGATGATTCTTCTGTGGCCCAACATTCAACTGCTTATTATTACAGATAGACAAGACACTTTGAAGAAAACAGAAGTGGTTGTGCAGTTTCCCTGTAGTGACAGATTCAAGCCGTCCTATGTACACAGGTTTGTATTGCTTATTTTTTACAAAGGAGCAATTTTTAATGTTTTATTTAATAATCATTGAAGCTTTTGGAAAACAGAAGTACCAACACTGTACTTACTAACAAGTTACAGCTAATCCAGTAAAATTATATTATAACCAAAATTTTGAAAGAGTGTAGCTTTATCAACAGTGTTACAACCAAGTGAGGATGGGGTCTCAGGCTCCTCTTTCGCCCCTTCTCTGGTTTGACCACAACAGGGTTTATCTTTTAAACCAGTGGTTTAACTTATCAACTCAGTGAGCACTTGCTCCTGTTACTCCAATTACAATTGAAAATGAACCAACCACTCAGGTTTTCTTGAGTTTAAACAAGAAGGATGTAAGTTTAGTAAACTTATCACTTTAAACCGGTTAAAATTACTAAAGTATGTGATGCATCCACACTCACATGCATACGAGAGGCACACACAAACATAAATAGATACAGAGGGGAATAAAGAGTTGGGAGGTTAAAGTATAGTCTGGAATAAATGGAATTCAAATACTGAGTTTTAGTGTCCTTAGTTGAAGTTAAAGTCTTCAAGTTCTCACTGGGCACATGCACAATTCAGGTTTGCTCCTCTGGTCCCGGAAGGCTGAAGGGAGGCTTTATCCTTCCTCTTGGTCATTGTCTGTAAGGTTCTGTAGTCTTGAGGCTTAGTAGCTGCCACTGTGGCTTCCCTGGGATGTTGCTGGAGAGGGAGACAGAGAGAGAGATGCTTTATTCTTGGAGTTCAGTAACAGTCTCTTTCTTTCTGAGGCACAATCCACAAAACTCAGTGTTACACCAGCAGATATGTCATGTGACCACCTCTTTGTTTGAAAACAGGAGTTTCTGGAAAGTTGTTTGAACTTCAGAGCTCTTCAGACATAGTTGGTGGTGGGGCAGGTGGTGGGGTGGTGTTGGTTTGGCTCTTTCAAAGTCAAAGGGTCTCAATGGCTTTTGATCACCACTATTGACAAAACACATTCTAGGTAATTCAATCAGACCCCTATTCTTCTTGCTAGACTAGGTAATTACCTCTCTCTCCCAGCCGGCCTTTGTCTTCTCATATGTAAATGGTGCATGGCCATCTTTAGCTGTTCTGTTCTGCTTTTTTAAAAGTTATATGCAATGTCCAGTATAAAGTCTCAAGCAGAGTTCCATATGATGAAATTAATATTTTCCATTTGGCATGCGGGGTTTCCATCACAACAGGGATTTTTGAAGTGATTTTATTAGATAGAAACAGGTTGGATAGTGTTTTTGAGCTGAAAAAGGAAACAATTAGTTATGTTTGCTATTGGTGATCATTATCCCCTTTCAGAAAGTGTGTATAGATGTTGCATGAGTACAAGATTGGGCTTGGTACTATTGCTATTCCCCCCATGCTACTATCCTGATACTTTGTTATGAAAAGTTCACATGGTAAGCTATTAGAAGACTTTAAAACCTTTTATCTCCACAGTTAAAGCACACATTCTCCAGGAAAATTTTAGCAGCTCCCTTATTTTAAATGTGGTCAAGAATCTTTTACAGGAGGTTGCATTTAGGGTTCATTCTAATTTGGCTTAGTGAAGTTTCTGAACATTCAGAAGGAATAGGTCGTAATTCATCCTGATTGTAAAATCATATTGTTTACCCTTTTAATGTAAAACATATTTATCGAGAGAATTAATTTTGCTTAAAGCCTCCATAAAGCACCATGCAATGTCTTTCTATGTTAAAGGTTCCATATAAGTGCAACTTGTTGTTGAATTCACTGTTAGTTGTGACCTTAAATCATCTTTATCCAAACAGTTTTGGTTTGTGTGAAAACTACATTGTATTTGTGGAGCAACCGGTCAAAATTAACCTGTGGAAATTTCTCTCATCATGGAGTGTGCGAAGTACTACCTATATGGATTGCTTTGAGTCAAATGATTCCATGGGAGTAAGTAACTGTTCATTATGCAGAATAAAACTAATATTTTATTTCTGTAAGGAGGTTTCTGGTTTCTGATGATGCTTTTCTAGGTAAAACTTCAACTGTTCATTACAATTTATTTTTTTAACAATTTAAAAATCAAATATGATGAAGCATTGAAACATGTTCTTATCATCAATGGCCGTACATACAATAACAACTATACTAGATGAAGCTACAGCAATATTTTGAATATTAGTTAAAAACTAGTTTCAAAGTATAGACCCACTCACAATGTATCTGATGGGGTGGTGTCTCATAGAAGCGAACTGTAAGCCCCAATTTGTTTGACTGAAGGAGTTGTGTACTTATAGATCAATATATAATTATATATGACTGCCTGTAGCTTTGCCATAATTCATATTTTTTGTAGTTCTGATTAAAAGCAATTATTTGTGCTAATAGAACTAGAGAGATTTACAGCACAGAGGTTAATTGTATTTGTGCTGGAGCAATCCAAAACTAGTCCTACTGCCCTACTATCTTCTCATTGTATAGTATCTTTCTCCGTTTCAAATATTTATTCAATTTCTCCTTAAAAGGTGCAATGGTGTCTGTTTCAGCAAAGCATTTGATGGTCTGTGATCCTCAATGTAAAGAAATTTCTCCAAACCTCTCTCTTCCTCCCTTAGTGCTAATTTTAAATTGATCGTATCCATCCCAACATAGTATATGTACACTGTTTATGATCTTCCTAACAAATGTAGAAATGGCATTGCCCTGATAGGATGGTTGTAGTTGGACAGAACCTGGAAGAGTTCCTGTTTGTCATAAAAGTATCTGTTTTACAGACATGGTTCCATGTTGCAAACAAGAAAACTGGTGAATACCATAAAATCAATTACAGGACTTCAGCATTTAATATTTTCCATCATATTAATACGTATGAAGACAGTGGCTTTATTATTGTTGATGTATGCTCCTGGAAGGGGTAGGTGCAAATAGCAATTAATTATCTGGTGATGGTAAAGAAATGATATGTCAATATTAATTTAAAAGGGATTGTTAAACTCCATCCCTCCAAAGTTTTCACCAATACCGTCAAGTGCTGATTCACCTGGAGAATTGGATGCCTCCGATCTCTCATTCGTGGCCATGTTTCATGTGTGAGCCCAGAAAATGGTTTTCCAATTGTATCATAGAATCATAGACTGATAGAAAACAGAAGAAGGCCATTTAGCCTATCATGTCTGTGGTAGATCTATTCAATTAATCCCATTTCCCTGCTCCTTCCCCACAATCCTGTAATTCTTTTCCCTTCCAGTATTTATCCAATTCTCTTTTGAATATTACGATTGAATTTGCTTCCACCATCCTTTCAGGCATTGCAACCTGGCTCACAACAACTCAGTAGAAGAAATATTTCTTCTTGAAGCCTCTGGTTCTTTTGCCAGTTGCCTTAAATCTGTGCCATCTGGTTACTGATTCTTCTGCCACTGGAAAGTTTATCCTTCTTTATCAAAACCATTCATGATTTTGAAGGTGTCTATTCAATCTCCTGTTTTCAGAGTACAGCAAAAGAAAGCACACAAGAATAAGTTGGGAGCTGACTCTGCATTTGATTTTTCCCTTTGCCCTTTCCTCCATCCCCCCACCACCAGCCTCCATGCGCAAGTGTCAACTTTTCACTCACTGGTTCCCCAATTCTAAAAAAACTAGGACCTTGTCAGTGTGGGGAAATAAACTAATTCTCACCATGTGTGCTATTACAAGCTGTACCACCACATTGTCCAGTATTAACATTTCTGTTAATAATCTTAAATGCCCAAATGATTTGCTAATGTACAGTACAAAAATCTCATTTTTATTAGATAATTTTTTTAAGTTACATTATTTTAGCAACCTATTTGCCCAATTCCAATCTCATGGGAACTATTTTAATGAATATTGTATCACTTCCAATACAGGTTTGAGTTTATATATAATTACCTGTGGCTTGCCAATTTACGTGAAAACTGGGAAGAACTTAAAGTGAATGCAAGAAGAGCACCTCAGCCAGAAGTTAGGAGATATGTTCTGCCATTGGATATAAACAATGTGAGTTTTAATTATTGTGGAATATTAAGGGGAAATGGCATTTACCTCCTGAGACTGAAACCATCACAGACAGATGGACCTCTCATTTGACTATGAAGGCCATAATTAAAATGAATTTGGATAGGCTTTTATTGTAATAATGGTCAGTGGTCCAAGGTATAAATACACTAATACAGCAAGAATTGGGCTAAATTGAGAAAAATGACAAATGCTGAAAAGTTGAAATAAAAACTTAAAATTCTGGAAGTGCACATCAGGCCTTATGGCTGATATTGAGACATGTAAAGTTTAAAATATAATCTCAGGTTAACTGATTTTAGTTAGTGTGACAATTTGAATGCTATCAGTTAGCATGAGCATCAATAAGATAGGCAGAAAATCAGCCAGGGTTGGTGCTGGATAGATATTTGAGAAGTGAGCAATTGAAGAGTATGCATTTTTGGGACAAGCCAGATGGACTGCAGAGTCTTATCCAGTATTGTACTTTCTTATGTTACTGATTTCTATCTGTAGTGGAAATGCATGGAGCCAGTCTTCAGGGCCCTGTATTTGCGCGTGGGAATGGGACATTGCTCCTGGGACCTTGCAATCCCTGAATTTTCACAGCCCCATCACACTTCAAGCACACTCTGGTAGGACTTTGTGCTTGGAAGTAAAAAAGGAAGTCTTGTGCTGCAAGCCTGAAACCTGAGGATAGTTGGGATAGCTGCAAAGAAAAGGTTCTACTTAACCTTTTCAGAATTCCCTTGCATTGCTGCCTACCTCACTCAGATCGAAGGTCCAGACAAAACACCATCGTAGTCAGCATTCTTCTCTGTCTGGGCAGCCAACTAGTGAACCCACAGGAAAATGAACCTGAAGGGCCAAAATGCTGCTTCCTGCCTTATTTGCATAATAATATTTGGCGTATGCCTACTGCAGGCATAGGCCCAATTCATCCAGTGGGGGAAGTCCTTTGCACAGAGAAAATATGTATCATGTCTGCTGACCCTAGAAAAATCTACCTCAACCTTTTTTTTGGGCATTAGCTGAGGAAAGAATGAGCTTTTGTTATGAAACCTCCCTATGTTGAATAGGTTGTTGCCCCTCACTAACCAGACTAAATGTTGAACAGTTAGCTTCTGTGATACCTCCTGATACCCTAGCATCACTAACTCCTTTCAAGGGATTAAAAGAAAACTATGAAGGAAAGAAGTATTTTAAGTTGGGAGATCAGAGATTCACGGAAACAACAACCAATTGGAGAGCACTGAAGACTGACATTGACATGGAAGACACCCCCCAGGTTTTACAGGCCTTTGGACAGTTTGACAAGTTTCTACATCACAGAAAAACAATTTTATTATAATCATAATCACAGTGGCGCAGTGGTTAGCACCACAGCCTCACAGCTCCAGTGACCTGGGTTTGATTCTGGGTACTGCTTGTGCGGAGTTTGTAAGTTCTCCCTGTGATCATGTGGGTTTCCGCCGGGTGCTCCGGTTTCCTCCCACAGCCAAAGACTTGCAGGTTGATAGGTAAATTGGTCATTGTAAATTGCCCCTAGTGTAGGTAGGTGGTAGGGGAATTGAGGGGATGTGGTAGGAATATGGGATTAATGTAAGATTAGTGTAAATGAGTGGTTGATGGTCAGCACAGACTCGATGGGCTGAAGGGCCTGTTTCAATGCTGTATCTCTAAAAAGAAAATCTTTGAAAGTATTCAAGAATCAACAAGTGACTTTACCTAAATGAGAAAGTGTCTTTTGGTTTCCCTGATGGTGCAGTAATTTTATGTAAATGTTTGTCTGCATAATGGTCACTGTACTCCTAAAAAATAGCTAACCCAATTCACATGATATGACTCCAAGCCAGCAGTCTACTGTCATGTATTGAGAATAAATTACTTTCCCATGGTGGTTATACTTGGATTGCTTGCTCCCTGCCAACAGAGACTTCAATCACTGCCTGCCATTGGGGAAGAGGAGTTGCTCACACCATCCCTGACCCTATCTCTGGACCAATTGGCCACAAGCATGGGGGCCCATCAATTATTTTTCTTTAAATGGGTGATCCTTGATGTTCCAAGCTGTTTGCCAAGCCTGGATCCCACTGGTAGGGCCCCTTTACACTCTTGTGGAGGCCAACACACCACCTCTCACTTTGTCAACTCGGTCAGTGCCTTTTCAGCAAGAGTTCTGCCTGCACTTCCACCAAAGTTGCCCTTGTGGTTAACTTCAGGCCCATAAACATTATTAAAAATCCTTGAAAGGAAGGATTGTTGTCCTCTCAGTTAATACTATATCGGGCGGAGCATTTCAAATAGTGCCTTGTTTATTGTGTCTTATCTAGGTTGAACATGGCAAAAATTTAGTGTCTCTCAACACCACAACTGCCACAGCTACAGTTCGGCAAGATGGGACAATTTGGCTGGAACCAGAAGTGCTCTTCTCAGGGCCTCGGCAAGGTGACGCCCCTCCTTTAATACAAGAATCTGCAAATAAAATCTTATACTGAAAGTTATATTGACAGTGCTTGACATTTGCATAAAGCATATTTTCTATGTTACAGCATTTGAATTTCCTCAAATTAACTATCAGAAATTCAGTGGAAAGGACTATACATATGCTTACGGACTGGGACTAAACCATTTTATTCCAGACAAGGTAAAAACTAGGATGGATGGGGAGGAAATTATATCCAGTCAGCTAATTAAAAAATTAATTTGCTTTCACTTACAGCTATTTTTCTCCTATGCAGATATACAAGTTAAATGTGAAAACCAAGGAGCACTGGTTATGGCAGGAACCAGAGACGTACCCATCTGAACCCATCTTTGTTCCACATCCAGATGGAATGGATGAAGATGATGGTATAAAATAAATGTTGAGTCGGGCAGTAGGATGTGAGATGGTGCTTGCCCTACAGTTTATGACTATTATTATTATGATGTTGAATGGCAGCAGAAGTTTCCATTCTACTTTACCTCCCCTGTATGTCAAATAAGTGGGAACACGAGTTTGGATCTGTCATCATCACCTGGGAAGCTTCCCATTTGGTTCCAAATAATGTTGCATGCCAGTAACTGAGCAGGCAGAATGATTCTTGTTGGACAAAAAGTGGAAAGCTTATGAGAACTAATAATCTGTGCAGTTTTACTTAATTAAACTCCACAGCAACTCTGCACACACTTCAAGAGGTCCTAAGTCTTGGCTGTTGTCAATCTGCACCTAAACTCTTTGGATTTGAGGAGATTGTATGCACAGGACGAGCAGAACTGTGTGTGGATGCCTTGGCAGCCTGGTTTGGAGACTGCAGAGCATGATGATAGACTTCCAATTGTCTGACACCTTCCTGATGTATGATGTGTCACCTGGCTATCAGACCATTTGCATCCAGGCTCTTTGTGCACTTGCCCTACCAATGGATGAATCTGCTGCTGTGGAGTCTCATACTTTGCAAGCTTCTTTACAAAGAAAATGAGCCCAAGGAATGAACAGTGAAAATTGAAAGAAAGCTCCCTGATGGCTCATTTGGCATGATAACTGCCTAGTACTGAGCTATGTCTTGACAGGACCTGTGTGATTCCCTGTATAGGGTTTAGATTTCACACATGTATGCAGGCGGGTGGATGAGTTCTAAACGGGATTGTGTTAAACACTAGGCTAAGGCAGTAAGAGGTACTTGTCTGAATTAAGAGGGGGAAAAATATTATGTTTAATCATTATTTATTTTTTGTTAACAGGAGTGTTACTGACTTCAGTTGTAAGCCCAGGTTCAGGACAAAGACCTGCCTTCCTTCTGATTCTTGATGCCAAGGATCTCAGTGAGATAGCTCGGGCAGAGGTGGAAACCAACATCCCTGTTACCTTCCATGGAATGTACAAACAGTGATGAACTATTACTCTGCATAACTGATTATTATAGTCACTCAAATATACTGCAATGTAAAACAAAGTAATGTATGCAGAACAGAGCAAAAACATATTGTATCCCTTATTTTATTTGTTATATTAGTATATGTGAAAATATATTACCTTAATTCTTAACTTGCATTTGTTGAACAGTTTTGAAGTACACAATGCAACAAAATTAGTTAATGCCAATAGTGGATTTCTATGTGAAACCGAGCATTCATTGTTTGACATTACAGCTGTACGAAACTAAAAGTTAATGTCTAAGAAAGAAAAGGCTAAAAAAGTCAAGTTTGCTTTATTTTTAAGTTGTGAATAATAAAACATTTTGACATGAGGAGTTTTTTAGTCTCTTAAATTCTAAACTGTTTATAGTTTGTGATTATCAAGCTGAAATAATGGTAACAAAATGATGCTGCACTTGTAGCAGTATGATATGACTGTCAGTCTTTCCCTATTACCAACCTCACAAACACCAGGTAGTCATTCCCACTCCACTGGACTTCAGCAGAACTGAAAAGCCATGTACGTTGTTCCAGTTCTTGTCTGCAACTTCATACCTAATGGAAAAGGGAATAATTTTGAGTAACTTAGAAAATAGCACATGAACATGCAGAAAGAGCATGCAACATTATGTGTTGCCTGTCATGGTCTCCTGTACTATGCACAACCTGCAGCTGATGAGGGCAAGTAGGCAAAATTCTGGGGGACAGTTTCCAAAGGGATAGGCTGACCACTTGCCATAATGTCAGTGAAAATGTGGAACAAATAGTGCAAATGCCTGCTTATGTCTTTTCTCCATGATTTTCTGCTATAATCGGGAGAACCCTTGTGGAAATTCTAGCCTCTGATTTTTAATCGTTGAGTTTGGTTTAGTTCAACAATTAAATTTTCATCTAATTAACCCTACTATTAAGGAGAGAGACAGAAATCCCACTATTTAAGTCATTGGCCTGTCCTTAGCATAAAACAAAGGAAACAGCATTTTTCTTTTGAGTGCTAACATTAATTCCAAAGCAACTACAGCATCACAATAGAAGACTAAATGTTGCAAACTCCAATGCAGACTATTGCATATTAGAATGAGTATACAAATACTCTAAATGAATAAATGGGCTACAGTACTTGCAAAAGTAATAAATCTATAAGCCTACTGCAATGGCTGAAAGATGAGGGCTCAGTTGGTAAATGGAATTCTATATGGTCTGTGTTTGGTACCTGGCCAGTCCTTACTTAGCTACACTAACCCAGGGTTGCAATAAGTATCTTACAATTGGCCTCTGTGCTCTTGGACTAGGGAAGGAAAAAAAAAATCAGTTTCAGCTCTTGCAAGCTATCTGCAATGCTCCTTCTATGGTTAGTACCATTTCAACATTCATTGAGGTTCATATATGATGAATAACCACCTAGCTGAGGTTCACCCCTGATTTTCACAATCCACCTATACGGACAGTAAGCTCTGTGGGTGCCAAATAGGAACAGAAATATTAGATGCAGGTCTAATTCCATTTATACTAATGGACCATAAGCTCACTGAAAAGAAGTAAACTGAATCTGTGATTTTATTACTTTTTCCTTTATGAGCTATAATACAGTAATTTAAGGCTATGTAAGCATGGAAGAGGAAGCAATTCCACCTTTTCATGCTGCCCCTTCCTCCCTCAGCTCTATCACTAAGCTCAAGGAACTTATGGACTTTTTTAGTCTCTGCAATCTGCACCCCTGCCACCTCCTCTTCAACAAGCTTCCTATCCCCAAACCCTCACTTTGACCCCTTATCAGTGCTTTCTTTTCTATAATCTCTGCTACCGTCTCCAAGCACAACTCTTGCATTGAGAGCCACCTCCTTCTCTCTTGCTCCATTCCTCACTGCCTTCCTGAATGCTCAGGTACCTTTCCTTGCTGTTGTGCTCACTGACATTGGAAACAATTCCCTGCTCAGTTTCTCATCCCCTTCCAAACTCTTCCTATCACCAGTCCGCAAAAGATGCACACTCAGCCCTTCTATTCTCTGTAACTAATGTCTATCTCCAACCTTTCCAAGGCTCTTGAATTTTTCTTCAACCCTTTAACAATTCCCAATTTGAATCCCATCAATCTAGTTTCTGCCCCAGCCCATTCTGGTCAAAATCATCCAATTCTATGACTGCAGCCATGCTGCATTATTCCTCCTTGTTCTGGTTCACTGCTCTGTAGCATTTGACAAGGCTGATCATATCATCCTTTTCTCCTCTGTTCTTCCATGTTTTACCTCCATAGCACTGTTTTTCCAAGGTTCAGATCCTGCCCGTCTCAATGCAACTAGCTTATCTCTAGCAATGGCATTACCTCCCACCCCATCATGGTCACCTGTATTATACCCAAGGTTCCACCCTCAGCTCCTCCTTTTCCTCATTTGCATGTTGCCCCTTGATAACATCATCGGTATACATGGGATCAGTTTACATATATATATGCTGTTCATAAGCAGCTTTACTTCACCGCCACTTCCCTCAATCCTAAAACCACCTCTGCACTTTCAAACCTGTTTGATATAAAATGTGGATGAGGTGCAATTTGCTCAAATCAATCATTGGGCAGACTGAATCCATTAATAATCATATTCTGCACCCAACAAAAACTCTGTACCTTCACTGCCAATTCCATCTTCCTCTCCGGCTGCTCAGTTAACCTCGATGTCCTGTTCATCTCAACACATTCACCTCTGCCTCCACCATCTTGCTAATGCACTTCTTACCATGCTCCCAAGCTCCATCCTCCATAAAGTCCAACTCATCAAAAGTTCCACTTACCTGTCAATCAATCATCACCAAGCTACAATCACCCTATTCCCCCAACACAGTAATTTCAAAATTTCTGTTCTCTTCTTACAACTTCATCTATGTCCTCATTCTGCCCTAACTCTGTGACCTCCTTCTCTGTTATTGCCTGTCCCAAATCCTTCATTCTCCATCTCTGGCTTCCTGTGCATCCACTCCTCCCCCACCATCCCCCTGTTACACCCCAACATCAATGGCAGAGCTTTGAGTTATCTTGGCCCTGGTCTGTGGAAGTCTTTCCCTAAACCCCTCACTTCCTCTCTTTCTGCTTTCAAACACCTCAAAACCGATATATTCGGCTATACCTTTGTTCAGTATCCATTTCTTTCCTCATTGAAGCACCTTGGGAAGTTTTCTACACCAAAAGTATTAAATAAATACAAGGTGGTTGTTGAAATGTTGTTTTCTGTACAATTAAGAGGATGAATGTGAACAGTGAATTCAAAGATGTAGGTCATAAGGATAAATGTATGAAAGAAACACAGTAAGCATGTGATTTTAGAAACTCGGAAGTGTGCCAGAACAACATTTCTACTAAATACAGCTTTGATCAAGAGCCCAATGACCTTTGACTATGTATAGTTTTAATTGACACGCATCACCAAGTTTAGGCTCTTCTTATGCTGATGGTGTACTGCTGGTTTCCACTGGCCTACTTTTTTGTGTGTGTTATTTATCTTGGTGAACAATGCTGCTTGTTTTGTAATTTGGCAGACAATCATTCCTCGCATAAGGCCCAGCAGTCTTAAGAGGTCTTATGAAAGATGATACATTTTTTGTCTTAATATAAATCTGCTGAAGCCATGACTTCCACTTAAGTGAAAAAAGTAAACAAATACATTAAAGTTCAGAATAAAGGATTCTTTTCAGATTTTGTCCTGAGAATGAACAGCTTTAAATTTATTAAAGCTCGTAACAAAGTAAACCGAGAGTGTTTGGTACGAACTTAAACAAAATTAACATCTTGTATCTGTTCAATTATGTTCTTTAAATGCAAATAAATAACATTTAAATTTTGTGGCCACCAGCCAGGACAGTAGACGGAATGCTATAATTCCCCTCAGTGACCCTGGAAAAGAACGCGGAGGGGTTCCTGCTTCTGATTGCCAGCTAGTGAGTGACAAAGTGTATGTGTGGATGTCAGTTGAGCACAGTTAGGTGGAGATGTGATGCAATCCATGTTCACAGAATTACAGAATCGTTACAGTGCAGATGGAGGCTATTCGGCCCGTCATGTCTGCACTGGCTCTCTGAAAGAGCAACTCCATCAGTTCCATTCCCCTGCCTTCTCCCTGTAACCCTGCACATTCTTCCTTTTCATATAACTGTCTAATTCCCTTTTGAATGCTTCAGTTGAACCTGCAGCCACCACAGTCTCAGGCAGTACATTCCAGACCTTAACCAGTCGCTGCATGAAAAAGTTTTCCTCTTTTGCTTCTCTTACCAAATACTTTAAATCTGTGCCCTCTCGTTCTCAATCCTTTCACGAGTGGGAACAGTTCCTCTCTATCTACTCTGTCCAGACCCTCCATGATTTTGAATACCTCTAGCAAATCACTTCTCAGCCTTCTCCAAGGAAAACAGTTCTAACTTCTCCAATCTATCTTCATAACTGAAATTCCTCATCCCTGGAACCATTCTCGTGAATCTTTTCTGTTCTCTCTCCAATGCCCTCACGTCTTTCCTAAAGTGCAGCTTCCAGAACTGGACGCAATACTCCAGCTGAGGCCGAATTAGTGTCTTATACATTTATATGTTTCTAGGCGTAAACATTAAGGATGGCCTCCTGCTAGTCGCTGTGCAATTATTGTCCCAAGTTAGCATCAACAGCTTCAGGAGAGAGAGAGAGAGAGAGAGAGAGAAAACAATGTATGACATAACAAAATTGTACCTAAGTGTGCTCTGGTTCTACAGCATATATGATGAGAGTAGAACTGTAATTTATAATGCACAATCCAAAAGAAATAAATCTGTAGTCCTTTTATACTCCACCTGCCTGTAAATTGCTGTTATTGCACAATCTGCTTATTACAAATGTCTGAAAGGATGCTTGCTTTCAATGTTTAATGATCATTCAATCCTGTAATCTGTTTTTAGTCTACATTTGGATTTACTGTTATTGACAAAAAGTTAGCACTAGGGTATAGGGATCGACAGAAAATGTAGGAGAGGGAAGCAGAGAAGAAAATGGATGACAGATATGATGGACTGGATGCAGTTGACCTATGCAGGATGTGTAAGGACAGACTGAGGTGGAGATCCATGGCAGTCAACCTTTGGGAAAGAAGATACACCAATGAACGAATGAATAGGGATACATCTTGATTTGGGGAACTAACACTAATGTTAAGGGTAAATGAGAGATATCTGTGCCATTTGAACCATGAGATTGGATTATTGCTGGTAATGTTCTGCTACCCACTATCATTGAGTGGAGACTTGGAATTTCACTAGAGGTTACCAGTACACCAAAATTACATCTGAACAATGTCACAAAGCCACCTATACACGAAATGATTGTACCTTAGTGGGAAATGGTTCCAGAGGATATACATGGGAATAGAATTACAATTTAGAAACAAGGCAAAAATCAATTGAGGTATTTAGGTGATATTTAACTCAACAGCAAAATGACACCTCTGTCATTTGAAATTTATAATTGGATTACTGTTTGAAATCATCTGCTACATAATATCAATGGATAATAATGTGGGGTTTTACAGGTTATGGGGAGACGTTGGCAACACAAAACAAGAACATTTTGCTACGTAGCATCTAGAAGGCAAGTTGGTCCATAATAAGTGTAAAGGAACCCTAGAAAACATGGAACTAGATTTAGCTGAATCGACAAGCTTATCACAAACTTGACTTTGCATAATTACAAACTCAAGGAAATTTTCGTCATAACATTCAAGGCTATAGGCCAAGTGCTGGCAAATGGGATCAGGTAGACAGGTCAGGTGTTTTAATGCATCGGTGCAGACTCGATGGGCCGAAGGGCCTGTTCTGCACTGTATTATTCTGTGATTCTGTCTCTGGATGGGCAAACGGGCAAAAGTCTGCAGGTCTTTCATAACCTTTTCAACATAAATCATGCCCCAAAGGATTTTTATTAATTGTACTGGTGTATGCTAAGTGCCAAGTAACACAGTCAATAGGCACCTCACTCAATCTATTACACACTTATCAATTATGTACAGCAAATACTTCTGCCTGTATTTTATTCAGTTGTTTCAAATGGTCTTTATTTCCCCTAAAATTGCTTCGTCTCCCATGACATTCAAAATAAAATCAAGGTTAGGAAAGTGACCTGTTCCCAGGCCTTTGCCAATACTGCTTTCAAATAGTTGCTGAAATAGCCCACTAATAGTTCAATTTTCTTTTAGCCTCTGATGAGGGGGTTGGCTTCTACCAGTAGTGTATAACTGAAACCCACACCCCACACAATGGAGCATTCCTCAAATGAACTGTGTGCTTATCCACATGAAAACTCAGGTCAGGGAATGGAGCATTATTTATTTTGGACATACATGCCAATATTGCAGATATAGTACAGTTAATTACAGAATACAGTTGTCTCCATGCTGGCTCCAAGTTTTACCTCAGAATAGCACCCAACCATACCAGTGCTCAAATTCCCATAATATTATGCCCTCAGAGCAGGATTGCAAATTATCACAACATTGTTTGTGCTGTGGGCACATGGGCAATAGCTGAATTGAAATTGCCCAAATTTTCAACCAAAAGATAGAAGATGTTATCCTATCGTACTAGATTTAAACACAGGTCCCAGATGTGAAGGCAAACGTCTTAACACACTTCACGAGCCAGTCCACTATTAAAAGTACTCATGTAATGATGCTTTAATTTGTCCTGTTCTATGCCAAATGATGATTTTTTAAAATCCATCGGTTGGAAACTTGAATGAAACTTGAAAAAGAAAGCAGGAGACAAAGAACTTGAATTAAACTTTTAAAAGAAAGCAGATGAAAAATGGATAAAAGGATAACTGCTAGCAGCCAAAATGGCCACTGCAATTTGCATCTAAATACCTTACTTATCAATGCATTGAGGTGGAGACATAGGTCTGGTAAAATCGCCAGCCGGAACAATGGCTTGAGCATTTTGAATGAACTACTTGCCTTGCCTTCATTAACAAGGCACTCAAGGCCATCTTTGAACATTAAAACTGGTGGAGACGAACCACTCCAAGGGTTATACTGAAACAATGGGACCTGAGATTGGAATTCTTAGACCTAATTAAAGTGCAAAACAGAGAATACACTGGGCCATCATGTGACAGACCCTCCATCTGTTTGAAAACTTGCAGTTCCTTCTCTACAGCAGACAAGCACCTGAGTTTGACCGATGAAGGACCCAAGTGGGGTCTCCCGCTCTCTCTCTTTCTCCAGGCGACCTTGTAAGTTTGAACCCTGCCTGCTGGCTGCAAAACATCCAAGTCTATATTTGCTGCAGACAGGAACCCCCAGAAAGAAAACTATCTGCATCACTATCTCCAAGAAAACCCTGAACCAGTTGGCCACTTCTACTAGCCAGAAACTTCAAGACCACATGTTCAGCCAGAAGACGACTGAATTACCTGACTCCATAGACAGTGTATTCTTTTTTATTGTTCCGGCATCTAATCCAACAATCTATTCTTCTCCACGCTGTAAGCTATTTGTGTGTGTGTGATTCTCATGTGTGTGTGTGTGTGTGAAAGTTGGAGCGTAGTTTATTATTTTACTTAGATCGGTTTTTGATTTGAAGCACAATAAACTAACCTCATTTAAACTCAAGCCAACCTGTCTGATTGGTTCCTTTATGATCATAGTACAAAAAGGGTTAAATACTCACTGAATTGGTATGCATATCCATTGTTTAAAAGAAATAAACCCTGTTGCAGTCAAACAAGGAGCAGGACAAGAGGGGAGCCTTTCGACCCCTCCTAACCTGATCATGACAAATTTTTGCTTATCATACCATTTATGATGGGCTGGATGTTGTTGAGCTCCCGACGTCAGCATCTGTAGTGGTGGGGAGCAGGGCACAAGATTGTACTGGCAGCAAGCCACCATGGAGCCCGATGCCGGGAGTGCTGGCCTGATCTTCTCGGCAGCAGCGAGGCTCCGTGGCAGCCCCTCTGTCACTGGGCGTTGGGACCCGGATTAACATATTTAAATTAATGAAATGAATATATTTAAATAAAATCAACAGCAATCTTTCCTTCCGGCTGCGATTTTCCGAGCAGCGGCCAGCACTCACACCTTCACTTTCCTGTCCAGGGAAAGCAGGCGCCACCGTGGTGGGGAACTTATGATTTGTAGTGCAGTGGGGGCAGGGTGGGAACAGGCTCTAATGCAAATTACTAATGTAGAGGAGGGTGGGAAGGGGAGACCTCTGCACTTTGATCAGTTTGTGGGGGGCAGGGGAAGGGCAAGTGTTGAAGGAAAGTGTTTTGGAGGGGCGAAGAGGACAAATGTTGAATTGAATTGGTAATGGGGGGAAAGGGGCGATAGATTTAGCGGTGGTACATTGGGGCAGGGTGGTAGCCCTTTAAATATTTAAATGACCCATAAAGGTTGGCTGCCCTTTAAAAATGGCACCAGCGCCTGCACACAAGCAGCAGACACCATTGCTGGCGTCGGAGAGCCCGCCCCCTCCACGTGATTGGGGGGGGTGGGCGGCCCAACTGGCGTATTATCTTGGGTCGCAGCGAGGAAGATTGGCAGCGGGAGAATAAAATTCAGCCCAATGTGTCTCATTAACTTAGACAAATTCTGTTTCATGTCTTATAACATGAGGTTAAAGATCTTTATTTTCATTCAGCAACAATACATGTAGAAATTCACCAATAACAAATATTTCATATTGCACGAAAGTGAAAACAAGATACAAATTTAGCAATTAAGCTGCACTTCCAGATTGAAACAATAATAGATAGGAAGAAACTTTTTCCCTTAGCAGTGTCAATAACCAGGGGGTATAGATTTAAGGTAAGGGGCAGGAGGCTTAGAGGGGATTTGAGGAAAAACTTTTTCACCCAGAGGGTGTTTTAAATCTGGAACACATTGCCTGAAGAGGTGGTAAAGGCAGGAACCCTCACAACATTTAAAAAATATTTAGATGTGCACTTGAAACGCCATAGCATACAAGGCTACAGGCCAAGTGCTGGAAAATGGGATTAGAATAGATAGGTGCTTGATGGCCGGCACGGACATGATGGGCCGAATGGCCTGTTTCTATGCTGTAGAACTCTATGATCAGGACACTCATTTCCACACAATTTTGTGGGGTATCCTTCCAGATGTACTGGCTGCCCTTGAGTATTTCATCCAAGTTGTTGCTCTATGTTGTGAACCTGAAAAGTGCGACAGCCTATTCAATTGTGACTCACACGAGGGACCTAATAGTTTAGTTCGGTTGAGGTATCAACCCAGAGGTTGTGAATTCAAATCTCACCATGGCAAGTTGTGAAACTGAATTCAATGTCTGATAATTTTGTGGGCTGCCATCAGGAATAATGACCATGAAAGTTTTCAGACTGTCATAAAATCCCAACTGGTTCACTAATATGGTTCAAAGAAGGGAACCTACCACATACATGTATGGCCTACATGAGACTCCAATCCCACTCAGTTGTCTGTCCATATCCAGAGAATGAAAAAAAAAAATCGCCAGTTGTACGAGGCAACAGCAGCCATGGAATGGTACATATGTGTTAGTACCTTCAGCAGAAAATGGGAGAAAACTGGATGTGGGAAATAGCATGACGGTTTGACCTAAGTACTAGCAACTTATCTTTTAGAGGAATAATAGCTCGTCATGGATTCTGGCACTGAGCATTCCTTCCTCATTCAGTTCATCGGTCTTCACATCTTGGAACCATAATTCAAGGAATAACTTAATTGTGAATACTTCAGCATGACTCTTCATTTTTGCACTGAAAAATGCAGGGCTAGTTCAAAGCTGCCCTGGAATACTGGGTCAAGACACTTTACTAGGGTGGTGTAATCACTTTCCATCATTTTACAATCTCTGATGTTTGCACTATTACAAATAATTAAATTAATAAACAGAGAAATGCTTTAAGACATTCAGACTGACAACCTATGGTTGTTACGCCACTGTCCTTTTATTCCTGGGACTCAGGTTTAAACTTAGGCTGATGATTGACGGTCTCTTCATTTAAATCACATTGTGCAGACGCAGCTGTTCTTTTGATAAAAGCAAAATACTGCAGATGCTGGAAATCTGAAATAAAAACAAGAAATGCTGGAAATACTCAGCAGGTGTGGCAGCATCTGTGGAGAGAAAAGCAGAGTTAACGTTTCAAGTCAGTGACTTTTTATCAGAGTTATGTATCCTGTGCTGATGAAAGGTCACTGACCTGAAACGTTAACTCTGCTTCTCTCCCCACTGATGCCATCAGACCTGCTAAGTATTTCTAGCTATAATAAAAACAAGAAATGCTGGAAATACTCAGTAGGTCTGGCAGCATCTGTGGAGAGAGAAGCAGAGTTGACGTTTCAGATCAGTGACCCTTCTTCAGAACCCTTGTTCAGAGTATTTCTAGCTGTTCCTTGGAGATGGGAATAAGAACACGTGTTGCAGCTGAATGCAATTATGCCCTACCTGACATTGGTAGTGAATGGAAAATTATTCTATTTCCAAACACTGAAACCTTGAACAGTCTGGACCACCCAGTACTCTGGGTGTTGCTGCACACCATGTACCTCTTTTCCAGGAAACAAATAGGAATCCTGTAGGATCAAGATGATTTGTTTATTTTTAATCAGGCATTTAAGAACATATTAACTGGAGTGGGCCTTTCAGCACCTTGAGCTTGCTCTGCCATACCTAATCATCAGAAATAAAATTTTAGTCCATTCTTTTTTTTCTTCTTTTTACAGCAGATGCTCATCTTTAGTGATCGAGTTGCTGGATTGTGCCAATTTCTGAGTTTACATTCTCAGGACAGCGCGTCTTTCTGGTTTCGAATGCAGCCGAGGTTTCTGTTTGATGATATTTAAACACTGACCTATTACCTGTAACATACAGATAGCTTACAGTTAGATTCAATGATCACTACATTTCTACATTTGTTTTGAAGCCCTGCATTTGGTTATTTAGTTAAGAAATTACTCTTTTCAAACTGGGAAGTGTCCTGCAATTGGAGTCTAGACTTTGCAGTAATTTTTTTTCAAATATATAAAATATCTCATGTGTATAGTTATATAAAACAGAGATAAACAGAAAAATCTGTAAATGCTGGAAATAACAACATCTGAAATGTACTGTGACAGATGATCTGCATCAGATCCATCTTTTCAAGATATTGGTGAACCAGCTGTGTACTTCCAGCATTTATAGATTTTTATTTTAAGAAAATAGCTAAAAAACAGTAGCACACGATACATAATAGATGGACAATGGCATTCATAATTGTGAAGAATACAGGTGATTAAAGGTTTACTACTCTTTATGTGAGTCTTCAGAAAGTAAATCCTGAACTCCATGTTAGAACTAGCACTGGTCAGCTGAATGAAGACCAAGATTTTGAAATATCAAAACAGCACTGACAAGTCAACAGAATGAAGTTTTCAGATCATTGCATCTCCGAGTGCAGAAGGAAAAGCAGAACAGGGTTTATCGGAAGCACAGAAGACACAGGAGGCACAAACTCACAAAAGAAACTATGCCAGGCATGGAAATGAATGCATTAAAAACAGAAAGTGCTGGAAATACTCAAAGCTGCCACCTCTGAGAGTCCCTCAACTCCCAGCTAAGCCTAACCTTCCTCAAGCATTGCTTTCTTGATATGACCATTACATTAATTTCAAAATAAAAGCAAAATACGACGGGTGCTGGAAATCTGAAATAAAAACAGAAAGTGCTGGAAATACGCAACAGGTCAGGCAGCATCTGTGGAGAGAGAAGCAGAGTTAATATTTCAGGTCTGTAACCTTTCATCACCTTTGACCTGTTGAGTATTTCCAGCACTTTCTGTTTTTATTTCAGATTTCCAACACCCGTCGTATTTTGCTTTTATTTTATTTTGAAATTAATGTAATGGTCATATCAAGAAAGCAAAGCTTGAGGAAGGTTAGGCTTAGCTGGGAGTTGAGGGACTCTCAGAGGTGGCAGCTTTGGGCACAAAAAAGTCCACTGAATTCCACGCATTTAGGGTGCAAAGTGAAGATGGATTGTGGAGCAGGGAGGAAGAAGCAATTTATGTTGGAGAAAAGGAATTTGGAATTGTTCTAGCATAGTAAACAATTTGGCCATGGAGAAACAGTGGGCATACAACTGCCAGAGCAGGCAATCCTCAAGTTTATTTAAACTTACAGCTTTTTGATTTGAGGCTGTGATGGGGGCTATCATACTAGTGAGGGTAGAAGAACAATTCAGGCAGGACCTTAAGAGGATGCGGAATTCAAAGGTCTGACCTCGGTGGTGGGTAAATTGTTGGAATCAATTCTGAGGGACAGGATAAACTGCCACGTAGAAAGACATGGATTAATCAGGGATAGTCAGCATGGATTTGTTAGGGGAAGGTCGTGTCTTACTAACTTGATTTGAGTTTTTTGAGGAAGAATGGGGAGGATTGATGTAGGTAGTGCAGTGGATGTTGTCAACATGGATTTTAGTAAGGCATTTGACAAGGTCCCGCATGGCAGACTGGTCAGTAAAATGAAAGCCCATGGGATACAGGGGAATGTGGCAAGTTGGATCTGGAGTTGGCTCAGGGACAGGAAACAAAGGTTGGTGGTCGAAGGATGTTTTTGCGAATGGAAAGCTGTTTGCAGTGGCATTCCACAGGGCTCAGTGTTGGGTCCCTTGCTGTTTGTGGTATATATTAATGATTTGGACTTAAAATGTGGGAGGCATGATTGGGAAATTTGCAGATGACACAAAAATTGGCCGTGTAGTTGATAATGAAGAGGATAGCTGTAGACTCCAGAATGATATCAATGGTTTGGTTGAGTGGGCGGAAAAGTGGCAAATGGAATTCAATCCAGGGAAATGTGAGGTAATGCATTTGGAGAAGGCAAATAAAGAGAGGGAATACATAATAAAGGAGAGGATATTGAGAGGGGTAGAAGTGAGAGTCCTTGGAGTGCATGTCCACAGGTCCCTGAAGGTGGCAGGACAGGTAGAAAGAGTGGTGAAGAAGGCATATGGAATGCTTTCCTTTATTGGCCGAGGTATAGAACACAAAAGCAGGGATGTGATGCTGGAACTGTATAAAACGCTGGTTAGGCCACAGCTGGAGCATTGCGTACAGTTCTGGTCACCACATTACAAAAAGGACATAATTGCTCTGGAGAGAGTACAGAGGAGATTTACAAAAATGTTGCCAGGGCTTGAAAGTTACAGTTATGAGGAAAGATTGAATAGGCTAGGGTTGTTTTCCCTGGAACTGAGGAGGCTGAGGGGAGACTTAATTGAGGTGTACGAAATTATGAGGGGCCTAGATAGAGTAGACCAGAAGGACCTGTTTCCCCTGGTGGGGAGATCAGTTACCAGGGGACACTGATTTAAGGTGATTGGTAGAAGGATTAGAGGGCACATGAGGAGAAACTTTTTCACCCAGAGGGTGGTGGGTGTCTGGAACGCGCTGCCAGGAATGGTGGTGGAGGCAGAAACCCTCAATTCTTTTTAAAAGGTACCTGGGACATGTACCCGAGTGCTGTAACGTGCAAGGCTATGGACCATGTGCTGGAAGGTGGGATTAGATTGGGCGGCTAGTTTTTTCGGCCTGCATTGACACGATGGGCTGAATGGCATCCTTCTGTGCCATAATTGTTCTATGGTTCTGAAGAAGACTTGCAGCAGGATCCAAGTCATAATCAGGAGAGAAAAGTCAGAATCTGGGAACAGATTTGGGACCACATCTCAGGGCTTATTTATCTCCTTTCAAAACATCTTAATTTACTTTGCATCTATGGAACATGAGTGAACCAGGACTCTCACTCAATGGCTAGTGGGCGGGGCACGGCTCTGGGTGATACTAATTCATACAGTCCAGTAAAAATCAAGTTAAATCTGACAGCTGATCTAAACCAGTGGTGCTCAAACATTTTTTGGTTGAAGGACCTCTTTTCAAGTGGGCTAGTAATCACACACCCCATCCCCAGACCTAAATTGTAATACTATACAATGCTCATAGTATGAAAGTGCTGCATGTAAAACGTATTTTAATAATGCTTTTAAGAAAACCGGTATTAACTTGCACATATCTGTGAGATGGGTGTGCCTGCTTCTCACTAGAGAGTTTGTCTATCCTTGGCAGAAGCACAGAGAGAAAGGAGCACAGAGTGGGCAACAGGGTGGAGAAAGCAGGAGGCCAGAGAGAGCAGGAACCCGGAGACAGCACAGCATGGAGCACTGCTTCCACTGGGGAAAGCACAGCACAAAGAGAGCAGGGTGCATGGGAGAACAGAGCCCGGAGAGGGCTGGAGTCTGGAGAGAGCAGGAGCCTGGGGAGAGCATTGGAGCAGCAGGGAGAGAGCAGGAGCCTGAGGAGAGCAGAGAATGCCTCCAACCACTGCTCACTTTCTTTCTCTTGGCTATGTCGTTTTGGGCAGTCGCCCATCTGTAAGGCTGGTCTTGCATGTTGGACAGGTGGAAGGTCTGGACCCCAGTTTGAGAGCCACTGATCAAAACAGTGGCAATACTGCTACAACTGGCCTTACTACTACTGAATAAGAAGGGGAAAAAATCAGTCACAGTTCTCACTCCTGAGGTGACTCCTGCCGGAAAGTGTATGTATGGACATTAGGTGAGAGGATCAGACTCAGCTTTGACACCTCTCATAGTTGAATAGCTGTTGACACTCATTATCTAGAGGGAGGAGGGGAGGGGAAACAAAGTCAGTACACATACTGTAAAATTCCACATTCATTTCTTCCCAAAAACAGAGTGCAGTAAGAGATTTACTCCAGTTCACCAATGCATATTTTTACATCTGACATGGATAAAGTTAGGTTCGAAGGAAAAAATTCAGACATTTAGAAAAAAAAGGTCTCAAACAAAAATACCTCAACAAAGGATATCTTAAAAAAGCTTCATAGGAACAGATTTTGAGATCAAAGACTATTAACCAGAAGTCTTTTTACCTCTGGAAACTGCTATATATGAGGATTATATCCCATTTTATTTCTTGGTATTTACAAATAAAACCACAAGTAATAAATGACCTGGGATGAGGTACAGAGGGTCCTATGGAAATGTATCAGGCATGGAAGGGAGAGAACTGGAGAAAACACACACAGTTAAGAAATAAAAACTTATCTGGACAAATGTAGTACAAACTAGAGCTAGACCAAATTGAGTTTACCATCCGAGTGTCTTTAGGCAGTATTACACCATCATCCCAAACCCTGGAAGATGAGTGAAAAGCAGAGCTCTCATTCTCCAGCCTAAAGAGAAAAATTATTCGGTTTAAAACTGATTTAAATCAAAAATTTCTATATTGGTTTGAACACAGTGCACAGGGCATATTTTTAACCTCATCTATTGAGGGTGGAACCATTATTTCTAAAATCTATAAATGTAGTAGAAGATTATGGGCTGGATTTTGTGTAGGAGGTGGGGCTCCCACCGCTGGGCAGAAATGGTGGGGGGAACGCAGTCTCCCGGAGCAATCCTCTGGCGTTTTTCAATTAAAGATTCACGAGCCAGGATCCCTGTTCCTTTAAAGACGGCGTCCCATCTCCATAAGCTGCCGGCCAGTCAGCTCAGCAGTATCGGCAATGCCACTGGGAGTAGTGGCCACTGCTGGGACTGCAGAGGCCTGGGACCCAGGCCCAGGCTGGAATGCTGGGCAAGAGATAGGTGAAACGGGGTCTCCGGGACCAGACCAGAAGGACATGGGGTGGGGGCGGTGGTGGGGGGTGGTGGGGGGTTGTGAAGTCCAGGGGGAGGGAGTCCAGGGGGTAAAGTTGTTCCTGGCGGGGGCCCTCTGTTCGCCACAAATTGCCCACAGAGGAAGGCCCCCACCCCAAGCCCACAGCGAGGGCACCTCATGTTGCAAGGTGTCCTCCCCGCACAGCAGAGGCCACCCTTGCTGCTGGTAAGATCCCATTGGCCATTAATAGGCCACTTAAGGGCCTCAATTGGCTCTGGGTGGGAAGGCCGTTGTCAGCCTATCCTGCCTCCGGGAAGATTGCTTGGTGACAGGGAGGCAACAGGCCCTCCGTCCCGCCCCCCTGACCACCTGCTGCAATACTCCATGCACCGCACCCCCCCCACCCCGCCTTCTTCCCTGCCTCAGGGGGCCCATAAAATCCCAGCCTATATCTTCCTTTTATTCAGTCAACTTGCAACTGATAGATAGATTTTCCATTTAGTTCAGACTTTAAGACTATTTACATGAGATTAAAATAAGGCTTGTTGTTCAAATTAAATTTAGTTAACCAAAATTAAAATTGTAAACAAGCTCATCTGACATGTAATTGTGAAATCTGTCTGCCATTGTTTTTGATGACAAAATGTGATGACATATTGAATTCACCAATATATTTTCAGGTTCCTCCAACATTGTGTAAACTCAGTAAGCCATTTTCTATTTGACACATTCATAAAGAGTTTATCAACAGATGAATTAGTCAATTAACTCCCAATGTTAGCTTTAGGATAAAAAATTAGTTTATCCAGTGACTAATAGTAACAGACACCATGAGGCCTCCAGTTTTATCCCCAGCCTGTATGGAGCCAGTTGAATATCAAGTAATCATAAAATAGTACAGGACAGTAGGAGGCCATTTGGCCCATCAGGTCTGTGCTGGCTGTTTAGAAGAGCAATCCAGTTAGTTCCATTCCCTTATATTTTCCCCATATTCCTGCAATTTTATCTCCTTCAAGTGTTTATCCAATTCCCTTTTGAAGGCTATCATTTAATCTCTAACCACCACCCTCATAAGCAGTGCATTCCAAATCCTAAATTATCGTGTATAAAAATGTTTTCCCTCACCTCTGTTTCTTTTACCAATCACCTTAAATCTGTGCCCTCTGGTTATTGCCCCTTCAGTCACTAGAAACACTTTCTCTTTATTTACTTTATCTAAAACATTCATGATTTTAAACAGTTCTATTAAATCTCCTCAGCCTTCTCTGCTCTAAGAAGAACAATCCCAGCTTCTCCAGTCTATTGACCTAAGTGTAATCCCTCATCCTTGGAAACATTCGAGTAAATCTCTTCTGTACCCTCTCCAAAGCCTTTACATCCTTCTTAAAGAGTGGTGCCCAAAATTAGGTACAATACTCCAGCTGGGGCCAAAATAATGTTTTATATAGGTTTAGTATAAATTCCTAGCTTTTGCACTCTGTATATTTAAAGAGGCTAGGATTCCATATGCTTTGTTAATTGTTTTGTTAACCTGTCCTGCCAGCTTCAAAGATTGCTGCACAAACACCCCAGATCTCTCTGTTCTTGCACCCCCTTTAAAGTTGTACCATTTCAATTGTATTGTCTCTCCTTCATTCTTCATACCAAAATGTATCACCTTACACGTATCTGCGTTGAATGTCATCTGCCAGGTATCCACCCATTCCACTGGCCTATGTCCTCTTAAAGTCCATTACAACCTTCCTCACAGTTTACTACACTTCCAAGTTTCGTGTCATCTGCAAATTTCAAAATTGTGCCCTGTACCTCCAAGTTCAAGTCATTAATGTATATCAGAAACAGCAGTGGTCCTAGTACTGATACTGGGGAACACCACTATATACCATATAATTGGCCATAATAGAAACATAGAAAAATAGGAGCAGGAGTAGGCCATTCGGCCCTTCAAGCCTGCACCGCCATTCAATACAATCATGGCTGATTATCCAAACTCAGTACCCTGTTCCCGCTTTCTCCCCGTATCACTTGATCCCTTTAGCCCTAAGAACTATATCTCTTTCTTGAATATATTTAATGATTGGCCTCAACTGCTTTCCGTGGTAGAGAATTCCACAGGTTCACCACTCTCTGGGAGAAGAAATCCCTCCTCATCTCAGTCCTAAATTGCTTACCCCTTATCCTTAGACTGTGACCCCTGGTCTTGGACTCCTCCGCCATTGGGAACATCCTTCCTGCATCTAGTCTGTCCAGTCCTGTTAGAATTTTGTAGGTTTCTATGCGATCCCTCTCATTCTTCTAAACTCCAGCAAATACAAGCCTAATTGACCCAATCTCTCTTCATACATCAGTCCTGCCATCCCAGGAATCAGTCTGGTGAACCTTCCTGCACTCCCTCCATAGCAAGAACATCCTTCCTCAGATAAGGAGACCAAAACTGCACACAATACACCAGATGTGGTCTCACCAAGGCCTTGCATAACTGCAGTAAGACATCCTTGCTCCTGTACTCGAATCCTCGCACTATGAATGCCAGCATACTGTTTGCCTTCTTAACTGCCTGCTGCACTTTCAGCGACTGGTGCACAAGGACACCCAGGTCTCGCTGCACCTTCCCTTTCCCAATCTATCGCTGTTCAGATAATAATCTGCCTTTCTGTTTTTGCCTCCAAAGTGGATAACCTCACATTTATCCACATTATACTGTATCTGCCATGTATTTGCCCACTCACTCAACCTGCCCAAATCACACTGGAGCTTCTCTGCATCCTCCTCACAGCTCACACTCCCACCCAGCTTTGTGTTGTCTGCAAGTTTGGATATATTACATTTAATTCCCTCATCTATAATATATATTGTGAATGGCTGGGGTCTTAGCACTGATCTTTGTGGTACCCCAATAATGTCCATTTCCGATTGCTATCTGGGTCACTTCTGCTGGATGTGCATGCATGGACATTGACTGAAAACAGGATTCAGGTTGACCGTAAAGTTCTTATGCTTAAATTGCTTGCCGGCAGTCATTATCAAGATTTCCAGATGATTATTTGGATAAGTAACAGAAGATGTCATGGAATTGTACTCCAGTGAGAGGATCTATGCTTACAGAAGAGAAGAGGGCAGCACAATTACCAAGAAAATAAAACAGATCTGAGAACATGACAACTGAAAACTGCACTGACTGAATATGCCACTATAGAGTGCCTTCAGCTGTAGAGCATTGCAGGCACAAAATTTGATAACCCACCAAAATGGGCATGGGGATGACAATGTGCAATTAACCCTCACTTGTTGCCTCTGATGCAGGCAGCACACAAACATTGTGCCGCTGAGTATTTAAATGAACGTAGCGGGCAACCAGTGCTAAGCGTGCTGTTGAGTTACTGTACAACTGAGCAGGAGTCCCAAAGTCATGTGTTCAAGCTAGCCTGCACTACTTAAAGCCAGCCAGCTTTTTGGCTTGGGCAGATGCTGGAAGTCATTCTAAAAGTGATTTTGGTGTGGGAAAAATGCAGGAATGGCACAATATGACAGAGAGCGAGCTCCAAGATTTTTTGATGCTGCACTGGGAGCCTTGGTGCAGGAGGTGGAGACAAGTGAGATTGCATCGATCCATACGGGGACAGGAGGGTCTCCAGTCAAGCTTTGCAAAGGCAGCGGAACCAGATAACCGTAGTGGTCAATGGAGGAGTCAAGCCCCGAGGAGCGTCACCAGATGCTCAATGACTGCACAAGTGGTCAAAATCAGTGAAAATATCTTCAAATGCCATATCCTACCAACTGCACCACTAGCCTCAGACACTGCTCAATATGCCACACCACATGACTCACCTACCACCAATCTCTATCAATTGCAACACATATCTAACATTATAATAAAAGCAAAATACTGCGGATGCTGGAAATCTGAAATAAAAACAAGAAATGCTGGAACCACTCAGCAGGTCTGGCAGCATCTGTGGAAAGAGAAGCAGAGTTAACGTTTCGGGTCAGTGACCCTTCTTCGGAACTGACAAATATTAGAAAAGTCACAGGTTATAAGCAAGTGAGGTGGGGGTGGGGCAAGAGATAACAAAGGAGGTCGAGATTGGACCAGGCCACATAGCTGACCAAAAGGTCACGGAGCAAAGGCAAACAATATGTTAATGGTGTGTTGAAAGACAAAGCATTAGTACAGATTAGGTGTAAATACACTGAATATTGAACAGCAGCAAGTGCAAACCTGAAAAAAAACAGTGGGTAAGCAAACTGAACAAACTAAGATGAAATGAAATAAATGCAAAAAAAAAAAGGATTGTAAAAAATGTAAAAAAAGAATGGGAAAAAAAAAGGAAGAAAAAATAACTAAAAATGAAAGTAAAATGGGGGGCTGTCATGCTCTGAAATTATTGAACTCAATGTTCAGTCCGGCAGGCTGTAGTGTGCCTAATCGGTAAATGAGATGCTGTTCCTCGAGCTTGCGTTGATGTTCACTGGAACACTGCAGCAATCCCAGGACAGAGATGTAGGCATGAGGGCAGGGGGGAGTGTTGAAATGGCAAGCAACCGGAAGCTCAGGGTCCTGCTTGCGGACTGAGCGGAGATATTCCGCAAAGCGGTCACCCAGTCTGCGCTTGGTCTCCCCAATGTAGAGGAGACCACACTGTGAGCAGGGAATACAGTATACTACATTGAACGAATTACAAGTAAATCGCTGCTTCACCTGAAAGGAGTGTTTGGGGCCTGGGATAGTGAGGAGAGAGGAGGTAAATGGGCAGGTATTACACCTCCTGCGATTGCAGGGGAAAGTGCCCTGGGACGGGGACGAGGTGGTGGGGGTAATGGAGGAGTGGACTAGGGTGTCGCAGAGGGAACGATCCCTTCGGAATGCTGACAGGGGAAGGGAGGGGAAGATGCGACTGGTAGTGGCATCACGCTGGAGGTGGCGGAAATGGCGGAGGATGATCCTTTGGATATGGAGGCTGGTGGGGTGAAAAGTGAGGACAAGGGGAACCCTGTCATGGTTCTGGGAGGGAGGGGAAGGGGTGAGGGTAGAGATGCGGGGAATGGGTCGGACACGGTTGAGGGCCCCGTCAACCACAGTGGGGGGAAATCCTCGGTTGAGGAAAAAGGAGGTCATATCAGAAGCACCGACATGGAAGGTAGCATCATCAGAGCAGATGCGTCGGAGACGGAGAAACTGGGAGAATGGAATGGAGTCCTTACAGGAGGTAGGGTGTGAAGAAGTGTAGTCGAGGTAGCTGTGGGAGTCGGTGGGCTTATAATGGATATTAGTAGACAACCTATCCCCAGAGATGGAGACAGAGAAATCGAGGAAGGGAAGGGAAGTGTCAGAGATGGACCTTGTAAAGGTGAGAGAAGGGTGGAAATTGGAAGCAAAGTTGATAAAGTTTTCCAGTTCGGGGCGGGAGCAGGAAACGGCACCGATACAGTCATCAATGTACCGGAAAAAGAGTTGGGGGAGGGGGCCTGAGTAGGACTGGAACAAAGAATGCTCGACATATCCCACAAAAAGACAGGCATAACTAGGACCCATGCGGGTACCCATAGCGACACCTTTTACTTGAAGGAAGTGCATGGAGTTGAAGGAGAAGTTGTTCAATGTGAGAACAAGTTCAGCCAGGCGGAGGAGGGTGTTGGTGGATGGGGACTGGTTGGGCCTCTGTTCCAGGAAGAAGCGGAGAGCCCTCAAACCATCCTGGTGGGGGATGGAGATGCAGAGCGATTGGATGTCCATAGTGAAGAGGAGGCGGTTGGGACCAGGAAACTGGAAATGGTCAAAATGACGTAGGGCGTCAGAAGAATCACGGATGTAGGTGGGAAGAGACTGGACCAGCGGAGAAAAGATAGAGTCTAGATAGGAAGAAATAAGTTCAGTGGGGCAGGAGCAGGCTGACACAATGGGTCTGCAGGGACAGTCCCGTTTGTGGATTTTGGGAAGGAGGTAGAAGCGGGCTGTCCGGGGTTGTGGGACTATGAGGATGGAAGCTGTAGAGGGAAGATCTCCAGAGGAGATGAGGTCAGTGACAGTCCTTTGGACGGTGGCTTGATGTTCGGTGGTGGGGTCATGGTCCAGAGGGAGGTAGGAAGAAGTGTCCGTGAGTTGGCGTTGAGCTTCTGCAAGGTAGAGGTCGGTACGCCATACGACAACAGCACCACCCTTGTCTGCAGGTTTGATGACCATGTCGGGGTTAGACCTGAGAGAACGGAGTGCCTCAAGTTCAGAGGGGGACAGGTTAGAGTGAGTGAGGGGGGCAGAGAAATTGAGACGACCAATGTCTCGCCGACAGTTTTCAATGAAGAGATCAAGAGCGGGTCAGAGGCCAGGGGGAGGCGTCCAGGTAGAGGGAGAATGCTGGAGGCGGGTGAATGGGTCTGCTGGTCAGGGGGAGGACTCCTGGTCAAAGAAGTGAGCCCGGAGGCGGAGGCAACGGAAGAAGAGCTCAACGTCATGCCGAGCGCGAAATTCATTGAGGTGGGGGCATAAGGGGATAAAACTGAGACCTTTGCTGAGTACAGAACGCTCAGCATCAGAGAGGGGGAGGTCAGAGGGTACAGTGAATACACGGCAAGGGGTATCTAACATTCATAGCTTCACCTGACCATCACGCACTTAACACTGCTGCAAGCCTCACACCTACATCTCACATACACTGCTAGCTATTCAACCATGACACCACATTACCCAAGCACATTGCACCACACTCACTGACACACTTCCCTCTCTCTTGCAGGATAAGATTGCACGTAACCACAGGCAGTAGTATCTAATGAGGGGAGTGCAGGCATGGCTGCATGTACTTACCCAGGAGGAGATGGTGCTTGCCATCATTGAAATGGCCACGACTGAGACCCTGGTCAGCGATGGGCCTGATACCATAGAAGGTAAAAGTATTGCTTTGATCCCCGTGGAGATCAACAAACCAAAAGAACCAAATTTACCAAATCACCCCAAATAGAAAAACCAAATGGACAAGACTTCACTTGTATAACTTATACTTTATCAAACCAAAATCAACATAAATTAAACATGAATTAACAGCCAAATTACAGTCAATATAAATATTCTTCTTTGGCCTCCTTATCTCGAGAGACAATGGGTAAGCGCTTGGAGGTGGTCAGTGGTGTGTGGAGCAGCGCCTGGAGTGGCTATAAAGGCCAATTCTAGAGTGACAGGCTCTTCCACAGGTGCTGCAGAAAATTTTGTTTGTCGGGGCTGTTACACAGTTGGCTCTCCCCTTGCGCTTTTGTCTTTTTTCCTGCCAACTGCTAAGTCTCTTCGACTCGCCACATTTTAGCCCCGCCTTTATGGCTGCCCGCCAGCTCTGGCGAATGCTGGCAACTGACTCCCACAACTTGTGATCAATGTCACAGGACTTCATGTCACGTTTGCAGACGTCTTTAAAGCGGAGACATGGACGGCCGGTGGGTCTGATACCAGTGGCTGTACAATGTGTCTTTGGGGATCCTGCCATCTTCCATGCGGCTCACATGGCCAAGCCATCTCAAGCGCCGCTGACTCAGTAGTGTGTATAAGCTGGGAATGTTGGCCGCCTCGAGGACTTCTGAGTTGGAGATACGGTCCTGCCACCTGATGCCAAGTATTCTCCGGAGGCAGCGAAGATGGAATGAATTGAGACGTCGCTCTTGGCTGACATATGTTGTCCAGGCCTCGCTGCCATAGAGCAAGGTACTGAGGACACAGGCTTGATACACTCGGACTTTTGTGTTCCGTGTCAGTGCGCCATTTTCCCACACTCTCTTGGCCAGTCTGGACATAGCAGTGGAAGCCTTTCCCATGCGCTTGTTGATTTCTGCATCTAGAGACAGGTTACTGGTGATAGTTGAGCCTAGGTAAGTGAACTCTTGAACCACTTCCAGAGCGTGGTCGCCAATATTGATGGATGGAGCATTTCTGCCGTCCTGCCCCATGATGTTCGTTTTCTTGAGGTTGATGGTTAGGCCAAATTCATTGCAGGCAGCCGCAAACCTGTCGCTGAGACTCTGCAGGCACTCTTCAGTGTGCGATGTTAAAGCAACATAGTCAGCAAAGCGGAGTTCCCTGATGAGGACTTTCCGTACTTTGGACTTCGTTCTTAGACGGGCAAGGTTGAACAACCTGCCCCCTGATCTTGTGTGGAGGAAAATTCCTTCTTCAGAAGACTTGAACGCATGTGAAAGCAGCAGGGAGAAGAAAATCCCAAAAAGTGTGGGTGCGAGTACACAGCCCTGTTTCACGCCACTCAGGATAGGAAAGGGTTCTGATGAGGAGCTGCCATGTTGAATTGTGCCTTTCATATTGTCATGGAATGAGGTGATGATACTTAGTAGCTTTGGTGGACATCCAATGTTTTCTAGTAGTCTGAAGAGACCACGTCTGCTGACGAGGTCAAAGGCTTTGGTGAGATCAATGAAAGCAATGTAGAAGGGCATCTGTTGTTCGCGGCATTTCTCCTGTATCTGACGAAGGGGGAACAGCATGTCAACGGTCGATCTCTCTGCACGAAAGCCACACTGTGCCTCAGGGTAGACGCGCTCGGCCAGCTTCTGGAGCCTGTTTAGAGCGACTCGAGCAAAGACTTTCCCCACTATGCTGAGTAGGGAGATTCCACGGTAGTTGTTGCAGTCACCGCGGTCACCTTTGTCTTTACAGAGGGTGATGATATTGGCATCGCGCATGTCCTGAGGTACTGCTCCCTCGTCCCAGCACAGGCATAGCAGTTCATGCAGTGCTGAGAGTATAGCAGGCTTGGCACTCTTGATTATTTCAGGGGTAATGCTGTCCTTCCCAGGGGCTTTTCCGCTGGCTAGAGAATCAATAGCATCACTGAGTTCCGATTTTGTGGGCTGTATGTCCAGCTCATCCATGACTGGAAGAGGCTGGGCTGCATTGAGGGCAGTCTCAGTGACAACATTCTCCCTGGAGTACAGTTCTATGTAGTGCTCAACCCAGCGTACAAATTACATATTAACTATCGGATACTACAAAGATAAATCGCATGGATATACTGGGCAGTCCATTCAGTACATATGACACCAATTATAGCCACAAATTTCTTCAAAGCTCTGAGTTTCCTCAGGTAGCTCCTTTCTCTAAGATGCCGCCACTGATTCTCATCTGACAGCAGTTCCCCTTCAATCCCGAACTCCACGGGTACGGTCTTCACCCATAATGCGGACTTCTCCAGAACCTTCTCAGCTCGGCTCACGACAGTTCCCATTGGCGGAAGGGTTGCGAACTGGAGGAAAAGGTAGGGGACTAGGACTAGCAGAGTTGCTCTTACAGACAGCCAGCACAGACATGATGGGCAGAATGGCCCCCTTCTGTGCTGTTACCATTCTATGATTCTATGACAGGCTTGATGGTGTGGATCCACTGGTACTACTTTTATCCAAGCCCTTCAGTGACAGCCCTGTGCACTGTATGGCTGAGTCTGGTTAATCAGTTACTCTAAGTAACAGAAACAGCTCCTGGATCTACCCTGCACTGCCCCCTCCTGCCATCTGACCTCTGACGGGTCTAGTCCTTTTATATCTGGTTATAACCAGTTTCAGTTTCCCCAGAAATCTGACGATTTTGTTTCAGTCTCTGTTAAGACAGCTTGTCCCAGTTCCTCAGTCTGTTCCAGTACCTCACAGGATGACTCAAAAAAAGAAACAGTCTTTGCAGCCAGGGTCAGTGTTCTAACAGAAAATTCAACAAGTCATCTGTTCAGACAACAGCTCGCATACGCTCCCCCATGGATCCTGCAGACTCCATGACAGTATGCTCATACTTAATTCCAGTTCTCACATCTCACTTCCCCTTCATCCACAATCTCTTCCTATTTACAAACTACATACGTTGTAAGCATGCACTTCTTGCTTTACTGCCACCCTACTCCGCCCGCCGCGCCCCCCTCCATTCCCCTCACCACACTACCCTTGTGCCTTTCTTCTTTCAGATATTCAAGAACTACAAACTGGCCAGGCAATGGTGGAAGAGCAGAGGTGAAACAGCAGGAGACAGATGGAAAAAAGACACCATCACTTGCTCTCACGCCAGCTCAGATACTGACACTGTGCGTACTTTAAAGGATAGCTTAGAGGTGGGATCTGCATGTCGTGAGACACTGGCTACAAGTGGCCTGCAGCCAGGGCAGAGGTAAGGGTAGCACAGGTACCAGAGGTCGAGGTTGCACGAGTTCTGCTGCAGAGGATTCAGATGAGGACTTTGATGGGACGGCCTAGAGAAGGCGACTGATGGGTATGCACAATGAAATGCTTGGTGCATTGGGAAGCATGCCAGAAATCCTGTGGTCAATGTTAAGGAGCATGGAGGACTCAAGCACAAACTCAGCACAGGATTTTGTGCATAGCTTGTAGCCATTCCTCTCCAATGTGGAAGTGATGGCCATCTCCATGCTTGCAGACCTAACCATGATGCAGCATCTGATGACCAATGTCTCAGATTCCATTGCAGCACAAGCAGAATCCACCCAATATCTGGGTGATGTCATGGAAGTAAGGCTGAAGTCTTGCAAGCTAAGCGTACTGCCATGCAAACGCAGACTGCTGCCAACGTTGCTGCGAATACCAGTGTTCAAAGGGGCTTTCAGGGTTTCACAGCAGTCCAACAATCTGTCCTCCAACACATTGCTAAGGTTGCTGAGGTGCCGCCCTCGGTGAGTGGGAGTGGCACTGTGGAGCACAAACCTTCTGTCCTGCCACCATTACCACTCCACCAGTGCCTACGCCTAGATGGCACTGTCTGAAGCTGGACCTTCTATGACCAGAGTTACTAAAGTGTGTCCTGAAAGGCCATCTGCAGTCTCCCCCACTGAAAATCAGCAGACTTCCACCAACCATGCTGCAGCTGCTCGGTGGCAATGCGTAGGAGCTCTAGGACAGGCCAACAGGCATGGAAGATAGGCACCAAGGGAGTGCACTCGGGTGATTAGTTAACTTTTTATACAATATGGCATGGTTTGATTTATAAACTTGGTTTGGAATGTTTATTTTGTGGTGGCTTTTATTTTTGCATGTGGCCAAGTGGAGGCTGTGTTGGTCAGTGACAGAGGGAAGGGAAAGTGGGACTGTTGGTGAATGGGGAAATGGGGTAGTGTTTACTGGGTAATGCAGTCAGATGAGTCAATCACAGAAAAAACAGCCAGAATGGGGCTTTTTTCGTTTTCTCCCTTCTTCTCTACCTCCTTCCTCCTCCTCAGCTGCCCTCATAATGGTGAAGTTGTGCAGCACGCAGCAGATGACCATGGATCTTGACACGCGCTCTGCCGAGGACTACAAGGCTCCTCCTGAGCAGTCCAGGCACTGGAAGTGTTGTTTTAGTACCTGAGTGGTCTGCTCTATCGCATTTGTGTGAGCATCATGGCTTTCATTATATGCATGAGCCATGTCATCAAAGATAAACCTCACTGCCCAGTAGCCATGCTCTGGTTTGTTATGGTGGTTCAAATGAGGTTGGCATAATGGACTGCTGCAAAATGAAGGCATCCTGACTGCTGCCAGGCTACCAGGCAGTGACCTGCATGATGCACTCCCATTTCTGGGAACAAGTAGCTTTTGCATCATTCTAGAAGTCAGGACAAAGTCCTATAGCATGTGCCTATTTACTCCGTCGACTTCAGCAGCAACTTTAAACAACTCTAGAAATGACTAAACACTTCTACAATCGTAGCAACAGCCAGAAGGAGCAACTAACCTGTAAGTAGATGATGATCACTTTAAATAGGACTGGTGGGGGCCCTTCCTGCCGCTGAATGTATGTGAGGTTAGGAGGGGGCATTAGGTGGAGCATTGAGCTCCAAAAAGGCACCTCTGTCTGGCTGGTTGACAGACAGAAGGGCACTGGCGGAATGGCAGGGGTGGGTGGACAAATGCTCCTTTATGAATGAGGACAAGGAGGTTCATGCTCCATGCACCCACTGCCACTCCCCCAGGCGAAGCCCCACCAATCTAAGTAATCTGTTGGAAGACAGATTGCTGGACTGCTGTGACAGCCTGCAAACCCCTTTGAACACTGTAATCCACAGCCATGATGGCAGTATTCTGCTTGCAAGGCAGCATCATCTGAGCTCTCAGCAGCAGAACTCATGTTGCCCTCCAATTAGATGGCACCTGTGCTATCCTTGACCTGGCAGCAGGCCACTCGTACCCTGTGTCTCACCAAGTGCAGATCCCACCTTCATGTTATCCTTTAAATTACATGCAGTATCAGTATCCGAGCTGGTGGCTGCGAGTGTAAAATCATAACGGTTGTCTTCCTCATCAATACCTTTTTGCTGTTCCTCCACTGACTGATCAGGTTCACTTCTTAGGTATCTGAATGGAGACACAAGGATCAGGTTGTTGTTTGGGTGATGGTGGAAGAGATGCATGCTTACACCAACTGCAGCTTTTAAATCAGAAAAGTGTGTGGGATGAGGGGGAGGTGGGATGTGAGGAGGAGGCTTAGGTACAAGGATACTATCACCTTCGATAGTTTCAGTCGTACTGCTGGTCATGGCATCAATGGCCATCCCAATAACCGCCAGCACCAACTCTTCTATGGGAATCAGGACCTGCAGGTGAGCCTTTCCCCCACCAGTTAGTTCCTGCTGCTTCTGGTAGTGTGCCATCTTGCCCTGCAAGAGAAAGTGAAGTGTGTCAGTGAGTGTTGTGCAATGTTTGTATGATGTTGCTGTCCTGGTTGAATAGGTGGCAGTGCATGCAAGCTGTGAGATGTAGGTATGAGGCAGAGAGTGGTAATGACCTGATACTTGCTGCCTACGAGAGTGGTGGAAGCTGAGATGATCAATGATTTCAAAAGGATTTTATTGAGGACAATAAACTTGCAGGGCTACAAGGATAGAGTGGGGGAATGGGACAGACAGGTTGCTTTACAGAGAGCTGGCATGTACTCAATGGGCCAAACGGCTTCCTTCTGTGCCATAATGACTCAATGAGGTGTCAGTGTGTGAGGGAGCAGTGGAGTATATGAAGGTTAGGGGTGAGTCCTGATTAATAGAGATTGTTGATAGGTGAGTGATGGGAGTACAGTGAATTGAGCAGTGTCGGAGGATCGAGGAGTAGTTGGTAGGATATGGCATTTGAAGATGCATTCACTGACCTTGGTTACTTGTGTGAGGACATTGAGCTTCTTGTGGTGCTGCATCCAGGTCCTCAGGGCTTGACTCCAGCCGTTGACCTCCATGGCTATCTGCTCCCACTGCCTTCTTAGCGTGTGCCTGGACAACCTCCTGGCCCCTTGCAGATACAGTACATCACTCCTCCTTTCCACCTCTTCCACCAAGGCCTCCAGTGCAGCATCCGGAAACAGTGGCGCTCACACACTCCTTTGTTGTGCTGCTATTCAATGTTCCCTAGGTTAGTCACTTCCAACACTGCTGCTAGCATCTGCTCCAGCCACAATGCACCTCCACTTTAAGAGCTGCAGGCTAGCTTTAAGAGGTGCTAGCCACTCACAATATTGGCCTCCTGCTAATGCGTCCGCCAATCAATAGCGTGATTAGCACTGGCTGGATGCTGAAATCATTGAAATGAGCAGCCAGTGTGAAGGTGACATGTTGCCTACATTGCAATCAACGGCCACTGATTAACCCTGCATCGCGATTCCCCATTGGTTTTCAGGGGTTATCGAATTTCGCTCCAATGCATTTACAAGCAGCATTTAATTACTTTCTATTCACATCTGCATTCCATGACGACCAGTCACTTCAATTTCATCCTCTTGACTAAGGAATCATTTTTTCTTTACTCAAGCAGCACGGATACTAACATTTCTTTCATGATCTTCAGCTGTGCCTCGTCTTGGATCTCTCCAACAGGTTCCAAGATCTCTGAGCAGTAATTTGGACCAACTAGTCCAATCCTGGCATTGGGCCACAGAAAAAGGAAGTTTGGATCAAATGATCTACCGCACTGAAACATAAATAAACTTCACTTAAACATTATCCACACGCGTCTGAGTATACATAATTTGCAACAATTAGCTGATGACCATCAGTACTATATTCACAATTATAACTTTCCAGTTTTTATTTATTTGTTCATGGGATGTGGGCATTGCTGGCTAGGCCAGCCTTCGTCAACCATCCCTAATTGCCCTTGAACTAACTGGCTTGCTAGGCCATTTCAGAGGGCATTTAAGAATCAACCACATTGCTGTGGGTCTGGAGTCACATGTAGGCCAGACCAAGTAAGGACAGCAGATTTCCTTCCCTGAAGGACATTAGTGAACCAGATGGGTTTTTGCACCAATTGACAACGGTTTCAGGATCACCATTAGACTAGCTTTTTAATTCCAGATTTTAATAATTGAATTCAAATTGCACCATCTGCCATGGTGGGATTAGAACCCATATCCCTAGAGCACTAGCCTGGGTCTCTGCATTGCTAGTCCAGTGACATTACCACTGCATCATCGCCTCCCCAATGTTAACCTTGAACTTACACTGCCACAAATAAATAAAGTTCTCAAACAAAAAAATCTTCCTACTGTATGGAACCCTGAGGCTGATGCAATAATATTGTGAAATCTTTAGCCCTGAAGTTTCTGCAAGGAATCTCCCAATCGACTAATTCAGCAGAGCCCCCAGAGTATTGGTATCAATGGCCATTTAAAGCATTTCTCCTGGGTTGCCACTGAATTTACAATGGAAGATTGGAAGAATCCTAGTGAAAAGAATTAGACAGGACAAGACGTTTTAAAATACCCCAATGTCTAAGGCTAGTGCAGTTGTTCCATATTACACTCACGGGAGGGAGGCAGAAAGTAGTAACCTACAGACCAGTTAGTTTAACATATGTCATTGGGAAATTGTTAGAATCCATTATCAAGGAAATAATAATTGGACATTTAGAAAGTCAAAACACAATCCATCCGAGTCTGCACGGTTTTATGAAGAGTAACTCGTGTTTGACTAATTTGCTAGAGTTCTTTGAAGCTGTAATAAGCAAAGTGGATAATGGGGATTGATAAGGTGCCACACAAAAGGTTAATACACAAGGTAAGATCACATGGGGTTGGGGCAATTTATTAGCTTGGATAGAGGATTGGCTAACCAACAGAAAAGAGAGAGTCAGGATAAATGGGTCTTTTTCTGGTTGGCAAGATGTAACTAGTGGGGTTCGGTCCTTGGGCCCCAACTATTTACAATATATATTGATGACTTGGATGCAGGGATAGAAGGTACTATAGCCAAATTTGCAGATGACACTAAAATAGGTGGGATAGTAAGTTGCAATAAAGAAATAAGAAATTTACAAATGGATATGGATAGGTGAGGTAAATGGGCCAAAATTTGGCAGATGGAGTTTAACGGGGATAAGTGTGAGGTTATCCACTTTGGTCGGAAGAACAGAAAGGCAAATTATCTAAATGGAGAGTAACTTCAGAATGCTTCAGTGCAGAGGGATCTGGGTGTACTCGTGCATGAATTGCAGAAAGCTAGTATGCAGGTACAACAGGTAATAAGGAAGGCAAATGGAATTTTGGCATTTATTGCTAAAGGAATAGAATATAAAAGTAGGGAAGTGTTGCTGCAACTGTACAAGGCATTAGTGAGACTGCACCTGGAGTATTGCGTACAGTTTTGGTCCCCTTACTTGAGGAGGGATGTAGTTGCATTGGAGGCAGTTCAGAGGAGGTTCACTAGATTGATTCCAGAGATGAGGGGTTTGACTTATGAAGAGAGTTTAGGCCTTTACTCTCTAGTGTTTAGAAGAATGAGAGGAAATCTAATTGAGGTATATAAGATGATTAAGGGGATTGACAAAGTAGACGTAGAGAGGATGTTTTCTCTTGTGGGGCAATCTAGAACGAGAGGTCATAGTTTTAGGATAAGGGGTAGCAGATTTAAAACAGAGATGTGGATAAATTACTTCTCTCAAAGGGCCGTGAGTCTGTGGAATTCACTACCCCAGAGTGCGGTGGATGCCGGGACATTGAGTAAATTTAAGGAGGAGATAGACAGATTTTTAATTAGTAAAGGGTTGAAGGGTTATGGAGAACGTGCAGGAAAGTGGAGTTGAGGCCGAGATGAGATCAGCCATGATCGTATTGAAAGGTGGAGCAGGCTCGAGGGGCTGAATTGGCTACTCCTGTTCCTAGTTCTTATGACCTTATTGACCTATCCCAACCTCCAACTGAAGCTGCACCATTGGGAAGATACCAGATGAAGGCTGATGGATCTACTCTCAAGAGGAAAGGAAAATCCATTGGAGAGGTCCTATCTGGGGAGTACTTTACATGTCTTAGCTCCACCAAAGGGAAGCACTGGCAGAGGTTGAGGAGAAATCTGCCCAGAAGAAAATCTGAAAAATAAAGAGACCCAACTAGAGGAAGTATGGTCAAAAGCTGCATATGCAAATTTTAAATTGACTGGTAAACCTTTACTTTTCCTCATTTCCTGAACTGCATGACCAACTTAGCCATGGTAGCAAAAAAGGTGACATAATGGTAATGTCACTGCACTAGTAATCCAGAGGTCTGGGGTAATGCCCTGGGGTCACAGGTTCAAATCACACAATGACAGCTTGTGGAATTTAAATTCAATTACTTAATAAAGATCTGGAATTAAAAGCTAGTTTAGTTTAGAGATACAGCACTGAAACAGGCCCTTCGGCCCACCGAGTCTGTGCCGATCATCAACCACCCATTTATACTAATCCTACACTAATCCCATATTCCTACCACATCCCCACCTGTCCCTATATTTCCCTACCACCTACCTATACTAGGGGCAATTTATAATGGCCAAGTTACCTACCAACCTACAAGTCTTTTGGCTTGTGGGAGGAAACCGGAGCACCCGGAGAAAACCCACGCAGACACAGGGAGAACTTGCAAACTCCACACAGGCAGTACCCAGAATTGAACCCGGGTCGCTGGAGCTGTGAGGCTGCGGTGCTCACCACTGCGCTACTGTGCCGCCCATAGTCTCAGTAATGGTACTAAGAAACTAATGTCCAGACCCATAGCAATGTGGCTGACTCTTAACTGCCCTCTGAAATGGCCTAACAAGTCACTCAGGTGTCAAGGGCAAGTAGGGAAGGGATGGGCAATAAATGCAACCCATGAATAAATAAAAACACAGGCAACTGCATCCCCAGGAAACCAATGGTGTTCTGATCCATCAAGAAGTTCATCACAGCAGCCCAACTGGGTTTGACCTACAGCTCCATGTTCCTCCCTGTGCAGGAGGCAGTCCAGCAGACAGTGCGTTCCTATAGTGACACTCAGACTGAGAGATTACAGATGTAAGCGCACATTTCATCACTTGATGGCATCATGTGTTGGCGCTCCAATCAACTCTCCGCCCTCCCAAATCTAACACTGCTAACATTAGATGAGCACTTGAAACGCCATAGCAGACAGGGCTATGGACCAAGTGCTGGAAAATGGGATTAGGATAGGTGCTTGATGGCTGGCACGGACATGATTGACCGAAGGGCCTGCTTCTGTGCTGTATAACTCTATAACTCAGTGAATTGCTCAATGGTTAGGTGATGCATATAGAAAAGGGCAGCATGGTTAGTGAGAGAACAAAAAAAAGTAAAAGAGACTTTACTGCAGCAAGTCTGAAAATGTCACAACTGAAAATTATGGGGCAAATACATTCAGTGAATGTATTACCATGTGGTGTGGCAATTATGCAGACTGGCACCACTGCTTGCTTACTGTGGTACAGGTCCAGTGGCACCAGGTTCACAAGCAGAAAACCAGGACAAGTAGGTTTGAGCAACTAGTTTGACTTTGGCTATAAGATAGCATTGAGGCCAGAAAGGGAAGTTAAGTGTCAGTGGTATGCTGGGAATGTTGATTTCCTCTTTGGGACTCTTCCACCCTCTTTAAATGGCCGGTTGCCTCTTTGGGTGCTAAGGCAATGGTCCTACTGCAGTACCACCAGCAGGATCCTTCTTAGAGCCCTTTCTGCACACCAGATGCCTCCTGATCCAGGAGGCCAGTATTCTGGTGGGGAGCAGACCATTGGACAGAAATCTCACCTCACCATTACTCTGCCCAGAAGTGAAAGAGCTTGCTCTGAGTAGTGTCAGACCACTCAACCACGGACGCAGCACAGGCAATCCTAATCATTTTACCGGACATCTATACCTGTGCTTTTTCCAGCAGGAATCACTGCATAGAAATCAGGAGCAAGAGCTTTGGCTAATTTTTACCCTCCTAGCCTTGGACTACTGAGGCCAACTAAAGCATCCCTACCATCACCAAAGAACAGCTAACTGAGCATAGATCAGGTACTGCATCTGGGATCTTTCAGTGCTGTACAGCTGAGCCATACATTATTCAGTGCCTATCATCAACTGAGCCACTGGGGTGCTGACTCCTTTCTGACCATCTGGAAACAAAATTGATATATTAAACAAATTAGATTGCACAACATCTGTGTTTACCATGACAAGACAAAGCAACTCCCCCCAAAAATTACTTTCACACCATAATTATCTTCAGTGGTGCAATAGTCGTATAATGACATTTCTAAAATATACCATAGGAAAACTTTCACCACCATAGCAGCCTCCAATTATAATGGTTATCTTGGGAACAGTGGCACATGCCACAGCCGATATCATGGAGCCCTGTGCCTTAAGTTGGTTAGTAACATCTTCAGCCTACAAAGAAAATCATAAGGAGATCTGCTGTATTATATAGTATACAGGAATCAACAGCACTCTTAAAATACGAAACAGTAGTTTCAATGTTTATGATTCTTTATTGTGAACATCGAACAGGACACTAAGAACATGTATATTTCCTTACTATGCAAAAGATTGAATCCTTCATCATTTTAAACACCTTTAGATTCCCCCTCAACTCAAAGGAAAACAAGTCTTGAAAATGTGATAAAATAGATACAATTCCTGTGCTAAATCTCCACATGATATTGATGCTTAAAAAATGGCCATTCATTCCTTACATTAAATGCTACCACCGAGTGATTTTGCTGGCTTCAAACTTGCCAGAAGGTGAGTACAGTGAGCTCACAATCAGAAGCTGCTGGACACAGAGTTGTCCATCAAAGGGACTATAAAAAATTAATGGCCCTCCCCCTTTCACAGATCTGACCCTCAAGTTTTCACCTCTGATACAACTGCCAATCAAACCCACAATCCCAAACTGATCACCAGGGCATTAATCATATAAGATGCTTGAACTTAATGGTGTGTTACAAGAGTGCTTTATTTTGTAAAATATGTTTTTAAGGACTTATAGTTGAATTATGGAGATTGATTTATCTGGAAACTTGAAGAGATGCTGAACTTCGTGTTTTTTTTAAAAGAAGTCACCAGAAGGATTCCTGGACTTGGCGTGTTTTGACTTGGGGAGATGTTTACAAAGAAGTCATACATAGAGAGATACAGCACCGATGCAGGCCCTTCAGCCCACCGAGTCCGCGCCGACCAGCAACAACCCATTTTATACTAATCCTACATTAATCCCATTTTTCCCTCTCACATCCCCACCTTCCCTCAATTCTCCTACCACCTACCTACACGTGACAGGTCAAGATTTATAGAGATCAGGAGGCTTGACTTCTGTAATGTTTTTGTTTCGCTTTGAATTGTTACAAAAGACAGTTAGGTTTTTGCCTGCCAAGAAAAAACCTAGCTCATCTCTCTCTCTTGGAAAGAAACCCAGCGTGTCCAGTGTGTCAGTCTCCTCTTTCCTCCTGCATTTGAAGAAACCCTGCGTATCGAATGTGTGGGAATGGAAACCCCTGTTGCTGCATTTCTGCTGTAAGGCCTTTCTGAAGCATCTTGGAAAGCCTACCCAAACTGATCTTCAATATCGCCTGGAAAGAATTGTTCTAGGAACATCCCAGTGACAGCCGTCTATACGCATTTGGGACACCAAACCAAAACAAAGGACATTTTTCCATATCTTCCCTTTTTCTTCAAGAATGAGCAAGTATTCAGCCTAAGTTTTTTTTTGTCTTTTTTTTGTAACAGAGTTCTAAACAAAAATCCGTTTTATTTCCAGGTTAACTGGTGATTGTGTGTGTATGAGTGTGAGGGGCTAAGGTAAAAAGACAATTTTAATATTACAGTTTGTGTGTTTATGCTTTACTTCATCACTGGTTAAGACTTGTTTTATAATAAACTGACAACTTTGCTGTTTATTAAAGAAACCTGGCTGGTGTGTTTTATTCTGGGATAAAAAGAGTCTATGATTGACCGTATTGGTAAGTGGGAAAAAATTTAAATGTATGTTGTGACCCGTGGAGAAGTGGAACTAGAATAAACAGTGCACTCCTCCTGCTTTGGTTGTAACATATAATTGGGGGCTCTTTATGGGATAAACCCATCGCCGACGCACAATTGTAAGTGGGCTAATAATAATTTTAAAAGGAAAAATAAAAAGAACCAGGTGTCTTGTGTAATAGAGTAAAATCTACACCACCAGAATGACTTTAACAGTTGCTGTGACTTTTCTGGGGACTGACGATGTGTCCCTGAGCGATTTGAGGAACTTAACCAAGGTTAAGCTAATAGCATTGGCAGCAAAATTGGGGTTAGAGTTAAAACCAGGAGCAAAGAAAGCAGACATAATTGAAGTCATAGCACAACATTTGCAATTGGAAGAAAAATAAAGCAAACCAGAGGGTAGTGCAGTTGAATTAGCTAAAATTCAGTTTCAGATGAAGCAGCTTGAGCAGGAAAAAGAATTGAAAAAACTTGAGCAGCAACAGGAAATAAAAAAAACTTAAGCTTGAACAGAAAAAGGAGAAAAAACAATTGAAAAAAAACTTGAACTTGAAATAGAATTGACAATGAAGAAACTTGGACTTAAGGAAAAGGAAAAGTAAAGAGAAAGAGAAGGAAAGGAAATGTTTAATAAGTCTTCTCTGATCATAGCTCAGCAAGTTGATCCAGAGTTAAATAAAGTGGCACAATCAGCTCTATCAGAAGCTGAGGCAAAAGGAGTTCCAGAAGGCTATTATAATAAAAATGGGATTCTGATGAGAATGTAGAGACCTCCTTGCAGACCTGTGGGCAAAGAATGGATGGCAGTTCATCAGATAGTGGCACCGCCAAATTATTACCGGGAACTATTAAGGACAGCTCATGAAATTCCTATCGCGGGACATGTAGGGATCCGGAAGACCAAACACGTATAAGACGGCATTTTTACTGGCCAGGTCTTTCCAAGGACACGGTGCAGTTTTGTAAAACGTGCCATACATGCCAGATTGTGGAAAACCGCAAACTGCCATAAAACCGGCACCGCTAATTCCCATACTAGTTATTGGGGAACCACTTAAAAGGATGTTGGTAGATTGTGTAGGTCCTTTACCAAAAACAAAAGCGGGACACCAACATATACTTACTATCATGGATGTGGCTACTCGGTTCCCAGAGGCCATTCCTTTGAGATTAATTTCTGCTACGGTAGTGGTAGAGAAGTTAACCTTGTTCTTCACTAGATATGGATTAGCGATTGAGATTCAGTCGGATCAAGGTTCCAATTTTATGTCTAAAATATTTCAGGAATTTATGGGTATTTTGGGATAAACCAGTTAAAGTCTTCAGCATACCACCCACAGACACGAGGAGCTTTGGAAAGGTGCCATCAGACCCTCAAAACGATGATCAGGGCCTACTGTCATGAATATCCCCATGATTGGGATAAAGGGCTAGAATTTCTTTTGTTTGCCACTAGGGATTCATCTAATGAGTCTACAGGTTTCAGTCCTTTTTAATTAGTTTATGGACATGAGATAAAAGGTCCTCTAAAACTAATTAAAGAAAGGTTTTTCAGAACAGAGAGACGAAGCTACTGTACTAGATTATGTATCCGTGTTCCGGGAACGGCTCACGAGAACTTGCAAAGTGGCTCAGGAACACCTTAAAACTTCCCAAACAACTATGGAAAAATCGGCAGACAAGTATGCCAAGGCCCGTACATTCCAACCAGGAGATGAAGTGTTAGTATTACTACCTTTACAGGGTGAACCATTGAAAGCACAGTTCAGTGATCCATATAGGTTGATCAAGAGAATTGGTAAGGTAAATTATTTGACTGACACCCCAGATCGCCGAAAAAATAGACTGCATTATATCAATATGCTAAAACAATATCATCGGCGGGAGGAGGATAAGCAACCACAGATATGTCAGGTAGTAGGGACAGTGAAAGATGAAAGGGATAGTGAGGATGAGGCAGAAGGAGGCCTAGACAATTCTCAAATTGAACTTCCTACTATCCGATTAGCTAATACTGAATTGCTCGGGAGATTAGACATTATGCTTTCATATTTAAATACAGAACAACGAGAAGACCTAACAAGGCTACTCACAACATTTAAAACAGTCTGTAGGGATAAGCTAGGATGTACAACCTTAGCCACACATAATGTGGATGTAGGGGAATCCTTTCCTATAAAACATCATCCTTATCGCTTAAGTCCAGAGAAATAGGCCCAGGTAAAAGCAGAAATCCAATACATGTTGGAAAACCACCCAATTGAACCCAGTCAAAATAGCTGAAGGTCCCCAGTAGTATTAGTGCCTAACCCTGATGGTTCAACTCGACTTTGCATAGACTACAGAAAGTTAATGCAGTAACAAAGGCAGACTCTTACCCAATACCTTGCTTGGAAGACTGTATTGACAGAGTGGGCAGTGCCATGTTTCTAACAAAAATAGGTTTGTTAAAGGGATACTGTCAAGTTCCTTTAACACCCTGAGCTAAAGAAATATTGGCCTTTGTCACACCAGACGGTCTTTTCCAATGCCGAGTGATGCCATTTGGGTTAAAAAAACTCCCCAGCAAACTTTCAGAGACGAATGAACCAAGTAATAGCCAGTGTTCCTAACTGTGGAGTTTACCTTGATGATGTACTGGTATACAGTGACACTTGGAAGGACCACTTGAAACAACTAGAAACTGTTTAAAAAATTACAATCGGCTGATTTAGTAATAAACCTTACCAAAAGTGAATTCGCAAAAGCGAGAGTGACCTACCTCGGGCATATAGTAGGGCAAGGACAAGTGTTGCCAAGAACAGTGGAGTTCCCTACCCCCAAGACTAAGTGAGAAATCATGAGGTTTTTGGGGATGTATGGTTTCTACCGCATGTTTGTACCAAATTTTAGTATCATAACTGCTCCACTAACAGATTTGCTACAGAAAAAGAAAACCAAAGTAGTGTGCTGCGGGGAGTGCCAAGCATCTTTTGAGAAGCTGAAAGCCATTTTGATTAATGTACCAGTGTTGGCTGCTCCAAATTTCACCAAGCCCTTCAAGGTAACAATTGATGCTAGTGACCTTGGGGTCGGTGCCGTCCTGTTACAAGAGGATGAATCAGGTATAGAAAGATCAGTGGGACGCTTTTCCAAAAAGCTAAATCGACACCAAAAGATATTCAACAGTGGGAAAAGAAACCCTAGGTTTATTATTGGCTCTTAAGCATTTTGAAGTCGATGACCGCCACGACTACAAACAGACACTGATATATACGGATCCTAACCCCCTAGCCTTTGTGGAAACATTCAAAAACAGAATTCCAGACTATTCCGATGGAGTTTACTATTACAGCCCTATCACATAAAGATTATCCACATTGCGGGCAAAAATAATATAATTTCAGATGCTTTATCGAGAATCTAACTTTGTTTGGAGTTATCTGAAAGAAATGAGGATACAAAACAGAATTGTATCAACTACAGGTAAAGAGTGAATGGGGAATCAGTGTGAAAATGCGTTCTTAAATGTTTTCATCTTTTTTTTACACTTTGTAATGAAACGCATTTAAAGATGGCGTTTCATTTCTCCAAGGATGGAGGTGTTATGAGAGTGCTTGTATTTTTATTTTTAAAGAACTTATAGTTGAATTATGGACATTGATTTATCTGGAAACCTGAAGAGATGCTGAACTTTGTGTTTTTTTAAAAGAAGTCACCAAAAGAATTCCTGGACTTGGCTTGTAAACAAGCCCTTACTGGAAGGCACCTGTTTTCAGATAAAATACTATCAGGGTGCTTGTTGTTTTGTCTTGGGGAGATTTTTACAGAGAAGTGACAGGTCAAGGTTTATAGATGTCAGGAGGCTTGACTTCTGGAATGTTTTTGGTTTCACTTTGAATTGTTACAAAAGACAGTTGGGTTTTTGCCTGCCAAGAAAAAACCCAGCTCATCTCTCTCCCTTGGAAAGAAGCCCTGTGTGTCCAGTGTGTCAGTCTCCTCTTTCCTCCTGTATTTGAAGAAACCCTACGTATCGAATGTGTGGGAACTGAAACCCCTGTTGCTGCATTTCTGCTGTAAGGCCTATCTGAAGCATCTGTAGCTGCATTTCTTGGAATGCCTACCTAAACTGATCTTCAACATCGCCTGGAAAGAACTGTTCTAAGAAAATCACAGTGACAGCCGTCTATAAGCATTTGGGACGCCAAACCAAAACAAAGGACATTTTTCCATATCTTCTCTTTTTCTTCAAGAATGAATAAGTATTCAGCCCAAGTGTTTTTTTTTTTGTCTTTTTCTTTTTTGTAACAGAGGTCTAAACAAAAATCCCTTTTATGTTTCTGGTTAACCAATGTATGTGTGTGTGTATAAGTGTGAGGGGCTAAGGTAAAAAGGGAACTTTAATATTTCAATTTGTGTTTATGCTTTACCTCATTACTAGTTAAGACTTGCTTTATAATAAACTGATAATTTTGTTGTTTATTAAAGAAACCTGGTTGGTGTGTTTTATTCTGGGATAAAAATATAGAGTCTATGATTGACCGTAATTGCAAGTGGGAAAAAATTTAAATATATGTTGTGACCCGTGGAGAAGTGGAACTAAACAGTGCACTCCTCCCACCTCGGTCGTAACAGCGGTGATTGACTCTTTGATCTGTGCCATATTTTCTGAATGCCCTGCTGGACAGGATTCCCAAGTCCAATAGCAGTAATCAAACCTTGCAACCCAATTCTTTCCTCAAGCCTGCTTTTGTGTTGAGCTGGGAGAATTAGACAGTAATGTGTATTCTATGCAATTTGCAGAAACAGATTTAAGCCTCCTAGGACTAAGGAGGGGAGAAAAATCAGCCATTATTCCCACTCCTGATTGATATATAAAGGGGCAATTTTAATCCTACCCACTCTCAGAAACAGGGCAGAAATGCAGTTAAAATTGATCAGGTGACTCACCCACTAATGCCAGACCCAAATTTTGCTATCTTGAATTTTAACCTGCTCTTCTGAGCAGGTGGAAAAGGCACCCACCTGCAGTGGTTGGGGTCCTTACTTAAACATGCAGATTGGGTGATAATAATGTTATTAGGCCCTGACTGCAATTTTATCTCTGGCCTGTTTAAGGAAGCTGCTGCAGGTTTCCCACCAGGTGAAGATAGTGAGAAGAAACCCTGGGACCAGATGAGACTATTTCTTTGGGGGCCCAGAAGCAGCAGAAAAGTGTAGGCCTCCTGAGCCTCAGCCTTCTCCTGCAAGACCCTCTGAAACCCCCTTACTGTGACCTACGTGCAAATTGGTGAGGCTTCCTTTGGTGCTAACCCGTGGCCACATGCTGCCCATACGCTCCCGGCCACTGGCCAACTTCTGCTCTGCCGAAGTTAGATATGTTTGACGCTTGTCCCTCCCCAGCCTGCTGGAATCTCACTTCCAGTTAAAATTTTCCTTGTATCGATACTTTTGGATGCGTATGCAGTATCTTCCTCATCTGTAATACACTCCATTGCTGAATCGACTGCCATCTCTCACTGTGTAGGGACATGGATGAACACCAAAGGAGGGTTGCTGCCGCACAGGATTTTATACCTAAGAAACCAATCTCAATTCTGTGTGTGTCATGTTCAGCAAGAAAGAATAGGATAAATACTCGAACAAACAAAATTGCTTCATTTTTCTCACTTAAAACACTAACCTATCTTTCTCTCTCAAATATACGTTTCCTACATTTATTCAACTATTCTACACCTGGCAGAGGTGCAAGAAGATTATTTCTAGAAGAGAAACAGAAGAATGAGATGGAAAAACTTTATGTTCTCAAGCTTATGTTTTCAGTGGCAAACCATTGGGAGGCATTAAAAAGCAAGATTCTACAGGCACAGTGTAGACATGTCCCCACAAAGATAAAGGGTGGTATGGCCAAATCTAGAGCCCCCTGGTTATCTAGAAGCATACAGGGTAAGATTAAGCAGAAAAAGAAAGCTTATGACGGTAACAAAAAACTTAACTTAGAAAGCCTAGAGGTGTATAGAAAGTGCAGGGGTGAAGTAAAACAGAAAATTAGGAAAGCAAAGACAGGACATGAAAAATTATTGGCAGGTAAAATCAAAGAAAACCCAACGATGCTTTATCAGTACATTAAGAGCAAGAGGATAACTCAAGAAAGGGTAGGGCCTATCAGAGATGTACAAGGAAACTTATACATGAATGCAGAAGATGTGGGTAGGGTCCTTAAGGAGTTTTTTGTCTCTGTTTTCACAAAGGAGAGGGATGATGCAGACATTGTAATAAAAGAGGAGGGGTGTGAATTATTAGGTATGATAAGCATAATGAGAGAGTCAGTACTACAGTGTCTGATATCGCCAGGGCTGGATGGATTGTAACCCAGGCTGTTAAAGGAAGCCAGGGAGGAAATAGCGGATACTCTGAGGATCATCTTCAAATCCTCACTACAGACGAGGTACCAGGATTGGAGGTCTGCGAATGTTGTACCATTGTTTAAAAAGGGCATGAAGGATAGGCTAAATAATTATAGGCCAGTCAGTCTGACCTCAGCGGTGGGTAAATTATTAGAATCAATTCTGAGAGACAGGATAAACTGCCACTTAGAAAGGCACAGATTAAGATTGAGGAAGTAACAGTGGATGTGGTCTACATGGATTTTAGTAAAGCATTTGACAAGGTCCTACATGGCAGACTGGTCAGAAAAATGAAAGCCCATGGGATACAGGGGAATGTGGCAAGTTGGATCCAAAATTGACTCAGTGACAGGAAACAAAGGGCAGTGGTCGACGGATGTATTTGCGAATGGAAAGCGGTTTCCACTGGAATTCCACAGGGCTCAGTGTTGGTTCCCTTGCTGTTTGTGGTATATATTAATGATTTGGACTTAAATGTAGGAGGCATGATTTGGAAATTTGCAGATGACACAAAAATTGGCCGTGTAGTTGATAGTGAAGAGGACAGCTGTAGACTCCAGAATGATATCAATGGTTTGGTTGAGTGGGCGGAAAAGTGGCAAATGGAATTCAATCCAGAGAAATGTGAGGTAATGCATTTTGGGAGGGCAAACAATGCAAGGGAATATACAATAAACAGGAGGCTATTGAGAGTGGTGAAAGTGAGAGACCTTGGAGTGCATGCTCACAGGTCCCTGAAGGTGGCAAGACAGGTAGATAGAGTGGTGAAGAAGGCATATGGAATGCTTTCCTTTATTGGCCGAGGTCCAGAATACAAAAGCAGCAATGTAATGCTGGAACTGTATAAAATGCTGGTTAGGTCATAGCTGGGGTATTGCATACAGTTCTGGTCACCACATTACACGAAGGACATAATTGCTCTGGAGAGAGTACAGAGGAGATTTACAAGAATGTTGCCAGGGCTTGAAAATTGCAGCTTTGAGAAAAGATTGGATAGGCTAGGGTTGTTTTCCTTAGAACAGAGGAGGCTGAGGGGTGACATAATTGAGGTGTACAAAATTATGAGGAGCCTAGATAGAGTAGACAGGAAGAACCTGTTTCCCCTAGTGGAGAGGTCAATTACAAGGGGGCACAGATTTAAGGTGATTGGCAGAAGGATTAGAGGGGACGTGAGGAAAATTTTTTTCACCCAGAGGGTGATGGGTGCCTGGAATTCACTGCCCGGATCGGTGGTGGAGGCAGAAACCCTCAAATTTTTTTAAAAGGTACCTAGACATGCACCTGAAGTGCTGTAACCTGCAAGGCTATGGACCAGGTATTGGAAGGTGAGATTAGATTGGGCAGCTAGTTTCTTCAGCCTGCGCAGATACGATGGCCTCCTTCTGTGCCATAACGTTTCTATGGTTCTATGGCTTGTACATACGAGGTCATGCTCTTCAGTCCTTCACATTTTCTCCACCCAATTCTCTCCATCTCTCCTGAAGGTAGTGATTCATGTTGTAGTGCAGTTTGACATGCATCGACACATGTTTGATACTTTGCCCAAGTAGCTATTATTCAATAGAGAGTTTAGACAGTAAAATTTATCAGATTATTCAACTGTGGAGGGAATCCCAGTCATCTACATGAGTTCAATTTCCAGCAGGAGTCACTCACTGAATGGTGATTCAGACAAGAAAACCCTACCCAACGCAGAGAGCAATTCTAGTGTGTTAATAAACCCTGGCTGAGATCAGCGAAGTCGCTACAACCTCGTGATCAATCTGATGCGATCCTGGTCAGTATGGTTCAATTCAGCACTGATTGTACATCTGAATCACTGAAGCACATTATTTAGGATTTAATTCACTGATGACAATGAACTACAAAACAGTTACATTAAACATTTCTCTATTACCTTGGATAATGTTGCTGCCATGGTTACATTTGGTCTTGTGTTTTGAAGAAATATAATGGGAATATCTCTCTGGTCACAAAGCTGCACAAAATGGCTGCCTTTTAGTGAGGCATCATGAGTAAGTTCTCCATTGTTAGCCACAATTCCAACAAGATGACTGAAAAGAAAAAAATTAGCAATTGTATTGATAGCCTATTGTCACAACATAAGTAGTAATACTAGTTAATACCCAATTGTAAAAATATTGGAATTAATTTTAATGAAATAATTACACAGAACGGAGATAATCATTGGTATAACTCCTGTATATATGCTTTATTAGACTGATTTCTTTCCTCCTATTCAATAATCACCCATATCCTCCCCACCTATCCTGAAGACTGGCTCTTTCTTAGCTATGATGCAATGTGTGGCAGCAGCTGTCCCCATATGGATATTGTTCATGCATGTCTCTAGACAGTAAGTGTTAGCAACCTATTTGATTTTGTAATGCATCAGAAGTAAGGAAGATAATTTCTGCACAAATATTTTGCAGCAGCATCACTTTATATCAATCAGGAGTGGAAACCCTGGCTGATTTTTTGCCCCTCCTTAGACCAAGGGTGCTTGAGGCAAATTATAAAGTCTCAACTATTCACCAAATGAGATCAGTAAACTTAGTACCGACTGATGGGGGTCAAATCTCTGCTCTGTGTGGTTTAGTACCATACCAAGCAGTGCTTGTCCTTCTCCCATAATGGGATTCCGAGAAGGATCTGTATCAAGAAACAACTACAACGCTAGAAGACTCAGAACTGTTCAGCATGTACGATAGCAAGTACAAAAACTTTCAAATCCGTTAAACTCAAAAAAACCACAAGCTATGGCAAGAAAAATGTCTCTATAAGCTCTATGTAGCTTGACTTGAAAGAAGTTGAGAATTAACGTACAGAAACAAGCTATGCTTACGTGTCTGCCCTTCATTTTGCTCCAAAATATACTCGACCTCATCCTCACCAATCTGCCAGCCGCAGATGCATCTGTCCATGACAGTATTGGTAGGAGTGACCACCGCACAGTCCATGTGGAGACAAAGTCCCGCCTTCACATTGAGGATACCCTCCATTGTGTTGTATGGCACAACCACCATGCTAAATGGGATAGATTTCAAACAGATCTAGCAATGCAAAACTGGGCATCAATGAGGCGCTGTGGGCCATCAGCAGCCGCAGAAATTGTATTCAACCACAATATGTAATGTCATGGCCTGGTATATCCCCACTCTACTATTACCATCAAGTTGGGGGACCAACCCTGGTTCAATGAAGAGTGCAGGAGGGCATGCCAAGAGCAGCACCAGGCATACCTCAAAATGAGGCATCAACCTGATGAAGCTACAACCCAGGACTACTTGCATGCCAACCAGCAGAAGTAGCATGCGACAGACAGAGCTAAGCAATTCCATAACCAACGGATCAGATCTAAGCTCTGCAGTCCTGGCAGCTCCAGTTGCGAATGGTGATGGACAATTAAGCAACTAACTGGAGGAGATGGCTCCACAAATATCCCCATCCTCAATGATGGGGGAGCCCAGCACATCAGTGCAAAAGATAAGGTTGAAGCATTTGCAACAATCTTCAGCTAGAAGTGCTGAGTGGATGATCCATCTCAGCCTCCTCCTGAAGTCCCCAGCATCACAGATGCCAGACTTCAGCCAATTCGATTCACTCCGCGTGATATCAAGAAACGACTGAAGGTACTGTATACTGCAAAGGCTATGGGCCCTGACAACATTCCGGCAATAGTACTGAACACCCGTGTTCCAGAACTTGCTGCGACCCTATCCAAACTGTTCCAGTACAGCTACAACACTGGCATCTACCTGGCAATGTGGAAAATTGCCCATGTATGTCCGGTATGCAAAAAGCAGGACAAGTCCAACCCGGCCAATTACCACCCCATCAGTCTACTCTCAATCATCAGTAAAGTGATGGAAGGTGTCGTCGACAGTTCTATCAAGCGGCACTTGCTTAGCAATAACCTGCTCAGTGACACTCAGTTTGAGTTCCGCCAGGGCGACTCAGCTCCTGACCTCGTTACAGCCTTGGTTCAAACATGGACAAAAGAGCTGAACTCGAGGTGAGGCGAGAGTGACTGCCCTTAACATCAAGATAGCATTTGACAGAGTATGGCATCAAGAAGCCCTAGTAAAACTGGAGCCAATGGCAATTGGGGGAAAACGCTCTGCTGGTTGGAGTCGTACATAGTGCACAGGAAGATGGTTGTGGTTGTTGGAGATCAATCATCTCAGCTCCAGGACATCACTGCAGGAGTTTCGCAGGGTAGTGTCTAGGCTGAAACATCTTCAGCTGCTTCATTAAACACTTTCCTTCAATCATAAGGTCAGAAGTGGGGATGTTCGCTGATGACTGCACAATGTTCAGCACCATTAATGAGTTCTCAGACACTGAAGCAGTCTGTGTAGAAATGCAGCAAGACCTGGACAATATCCAGGCTTGGGCTGATAAGGGGCAAGTAACATTTGCGCCACACAAGTGCTCTGAAATGACCATTTCCAACAAGAGAGAATCTAACCATCTCCTCTTGACATTCAATGGTATTACGATCGCTGAATCCCCCACCATCAACATCCTAGAGGTTATCATTGACCAGAAACTAAACTGGAGTAACCATTTAAATACCGTGGCTACAAGAGCAGGTCAGAGGCTAGGAATCCTGTGGAGTAACTCACCTCCTGACTCCCCAAAACCTGTGCACCAACTACAACGCCCAAGTCAGGAGTGTGATGGAATTCTTTCCACTTGCCTGGATGGGTGCAGCTCCAACGACACTCAAGAAGCTCGACACCATCCAGGAGAAAGCAGCCCACTTGACTGGCACCCCATCCACCACCGACGCACAGTGGCAGCAGTGTGTACCATCTACAAGATGCATTGCAGCAACTCACCAAGGCTCCTTAGACAGCACCTTCCAAACCCACGACCTCTACTACCTAGAAGGACAAGGGCAACAGATGCATGGTAACACCACTACCTGCAAACTCCCCTCCAAGCCACACACCATCCTGACTTGGAACTATATCGCCATTCCTTCACTGTCACTGGGTCAAAATCCTGGAACTCCCACTGTAGGTGTACCGACCCCACATGGACTGCAGTGGTTCAAGAAGGCAGCTCACTACCACCTTTGCAAGGGCAATTAGGGACGGGCAATAAATGCTGGCCTAGCCAGCGATGCCCACATCCCATGAACGAATAAAACATTTTAAAAAACTAGGCACCAAGTCTAATCCAGCACTCTTGTTTACCGAAAATTAACTTTCTAATTGAACATATGGATCTTTTTATTGCATTGTATATCATTTCTTACACTGAATTAGTATCACATTACTACAGTGGAATTAATACCTGACCCATTACAAGGTTATACACTTACCTGATCAATCTATTTTGAAAAACTGAATCAAAATACACCGTCATGGATCAAGTCAGCCAACGTGGACATTTGTTACTACATCACATGTATAGCAATAAGAAACATCAGATAGGAAACATAGAAAGCATAGGAACATAGCAGAAGAAGTAGGCCATTCAGCCTTTTGAGCCTGCTCTGCCATTCAATTAGATCATGCTAATCATCTACCTCAACGCCACTTTCCCACATTATCCCCATATCCTGTGATGTCATTAGTATCTAGATATCTATTGATTTCTGTCTTGAACATGCTCAATGATTGAGCTTCCTCAAACCTCTAGGGTAGAGTATTCCAAAGATTCACCATCCTCTGAGTGAAGAAATTCCTCCTCATCTCAGTCTTAAATGGCCCTTATTCTGAGACTATCTCCCCTGGTTCTAGTCTCACCAGCCAGGGGAACATCCTATCTACCCTCTCATGCCCTGTAAGAATTTTCTAAGTTTCAATGAGATCACCTCTCATTCTTCGAAACTCTAGAGAATACAGGCCCAGTCTCCTCAATCTCTCATCAGACAATCCTGCCATCCCAGGAATTAGTCTGGTGAACCTCCATTGCACTCCCTCTATGGCAAGAGACCAAAACTGTACACAATACTCCAGGTGTGGTCTCACCAAGGCTCTATACAATTGCAGCAAGACTTCTTTACTCCTGTACTCAAAACCCCTTGTGATGAAGGCCAACATACCATTTGCCTTCCTAATTGCTTGCTGCACTTGCATTCTAGCTTTAAGTGACTCATGAACAAGGACACCCAGGTCCCTTTGGGCATCAACACTTCCCAACCTCTCACCATTTAAGAAATACTCTGTCTTTCTGTTTTTCTACCAAAGTGGATAACTTCACACTTATTTACATTATATTCCATCTGCCATGTTCTTGCCTATTGACTTAGCCTGTCCAAGTCCCCTTGAAGCCTCCTTGCATCCTGCTCACAACTTGCATTCCCACCTAGTTTTGCGCTATCAGCAAATTTGGAAATCTTACTTCGGTCCCCACATCCAAATCATTTATATAGATTGTGAACAGATGTGGCCCCAGCACTGATCCTTGCGGTACCCCACTAGTAATAGCCTGCTATCCTGAGAATGACCCATTTATTCCTACTCTCTATTTCCTGTCTGTTAACCAATTCTCAATCCATACCAGTATATTACCCCCATGTGCTGTAATTTTGTTTATTCACCTCCTCTGTGGGACCTTATCAAAAGCATTCTGAAAATCCAAATACACCACATCCACAGTTCTCCTTTATCTATCCTACAAGTTACATCCTCGAAAAACTCCAACAGGTTTGTCAAACTGATTTCCCTTTCATAAATCCATGCTGACTCTGCCCAATCCTATCATTATTTTCTAAGTGCCCAGATAGCACATCATTTATAATAGATTCCAACATTTTTCCGACTACTGATGTCAAACTAACAGGTCGGTAGTTCCCCGTTTTCTTTCTCCCTTCTTTCTTCAATAGAGGAGTTACATTCGCTACTTCCCAGTCTGCAGGAACCTTTCCACAATCTATAGTATTGAAAGATAACCACCAATGCATCCACTATCTCTCTAGCCACCTCCTTCAAGGGATGTAGCTCATCTAGGGGATTTATCATCCTTCAGTCCAGTTAATTTTTTGAGTACTATCTCTTTATTAATACTAATTTCTTTCAGTTCCTCAATTTCACAAGTACCTTGGTTCCCCAGAATTTGTGGGAGATTTTGTGTACCTTCCTCTGTGAAGACAGACACAAAGTAATTGTTCAGTTTCTCTGCCATTTCCCTATTCTCCATTACAAATTCTCCAGTCTCCGACTGAAATGGACCCACATTTGTCCTTGCTAATCTTTTCTTTTTCACATACCTGAAGAAGATTTTACAATCGGCCTTTATGTTTCTCAGCTTGCATTCATATTCTATTTTCCCTTTTATCAGTTTCTCAGTCATCCTTTGCTGGATTCTAAATTGCTCCCAAGCCTCCGGCTTGCCACTTTTTCGGGAAACCTTATAAGCCAAATCCTTTGATCTAAAGCAATCTTTAACTTCTTTTGTTAGCCATGGTTGATTCATATTTCTTGTTGTTTTTTGTGTTTTAGAGGAATGCATATTTTTTGCAGACCATGTAATACTTCTTTAAATACTAGCCATTGCCTAACCACTGTCAAATCTGCCCTTCATACCTTCATAGTTTCTGTTGTTCAGATTTAAGACCCTAATTTCAGAATGAGCTACATCACTTTCAAATTCTATTATATTATGGTCACTATTTCCCAAAAGCTCCTTTACAGCAAAGTTATTAATTAGCCGTTTCTCATTACAGAACATTAATCTAAAAAAACCCGACCCCTAGTTGGTTCTTCAACGTACTACTCCAATTTTGTACACACTCCAGGAATTCATCCTCCACAGCATTAGTGCTGATTAGGTTTACCCAGTCTATATGACTAGGCGGTCATGTGTCACCTTTGACATGTTTCCGGCAGTTCCTGCAGCCATACTGGTGCCAAACGTCGTGCTCTGCACTCCTTTGGACCCCACCAGAAAGGCCGAGAGGGGGGTTTTGACGCTTGGGCAACTCTCAACCTCCATACATTTGTCCAGGCATGCGCCATGGAGAGGTCACTCCATAGTCGGCTCACAGCGACTGAAACAACACGGAAGGCAGCAGTTACGGGTTATAAGTCCAGCTAAATTGGCGTAGAGATTGGGCGCCACGGGTTGCCTTTGTCAGTGGGAGAGGTCATCGCACCTCACTGGACAGCTACCGCCCGCCTCAAACCGGGCAGCCCACGGTCAATAAGGTTCTGTCCCGCCACAGTCCACCTGCTTCAATGGGTGCTTGGAGCTCAGGGTCATTGCCCGAAAAGTGGACTGCAACACCGCACCAATCAACATGAAAAAAGGAAAGAAGGTACCAGCCCTTCGCTTTGCAAGCTGGAACGTCAGAACTATGTGTCCTGGCCTGTCGGAAGACCTTACACAAATCAACGATTCTCGGAAGACCGCCATCATTAACAACGAGCTCAGTAGACTCGATGTAGACATTGCAGCACTTCAGGCGACACGCCTCCCCGTGAGTGGATCTCTAGCAGAGCAAGACTACACCTTCTTCTGGCAGGGCAGGGATCCTGAAGAACAAAGACAGCATGGAGTGGGCTTCGCCATCAGAAACCCCTTGCTCAGCATGTTAGAGCCTCCCTCAAGTGGCTCGGAACACATACTGTCCATCCGACTGCTCACCACCTCTGGTCCAGTACACCTACTCAGCATCTATGCTCCAACACTCTGCTCCCCACCTGAAGCTAAAGACCAGTTCTACGAGGAACACCATAATATCATTAGTAGCATCCCCAACACCGAACACCTGTTCCTGTTGGGGGACTTTAATGCCAGGGTTGGGGCCAACCATGACTCATGGCCCTCCTGCCTTGGGCGCTATGGCGTTGGAAGGATGAATGAGAATGGGCAGAGACTGCTTGAGTTGTGTACCTATCACAACCTCTGCATCACCAACTCGTTCTTTCACACTAAACCCTGTCACCAGGTTTCATGGAGGCACCCAAGATCGCGTCGTTGGCACCAGCTAGACCTCATCGTCACAAGGCGAGCCTCCTTAAACAGTGTTCAAATCACACGCAGCTTCCACAGTGTGGACTGCGACACCGACCACTCCCTGGTGTGCAGCAAGATTAGACTCAGACCAAAGAAGTTGCATCATTCCAAGCAGAAGGGCCACCCGCGCATCAACACAAGTAGAATTTCTCATCCACAGCTGTTACAAAGATTTCTAAATTCACTTGTACAGCCCTTCAACACACTCCCACAGGGGATGCTGAGACCGTGGGCCCACATCAGAGACGCCATCTATGAGTCAGCTTTGACCACCTACGGCAAACGTGCGAAGAGGAATGCAGACTGGTTTCAATCGCATATTGAAGAGCTGGAACCTGTCATAGCCGCTAAGCGCATTGCACTGTTGAACTACAAGAAAGCCTCCAGCGAGTTAACATCCGTAGCACTTAAAGCAGCCAGAAGCACTGCACAAAGAACAGCCAGGCGCTGCGCAAATGACTACTGGCAACACCTATGCAGTCATATTCAGCTGGCCTCAGACACCGGAAACATCAGAGGAATGTATGATGGCATTAAGAGAGCTTTTGGGCCAACCATCAAGAAGATCGCCCCCCTCAAATCTAAATCAGGGGACATAATCACTGACCAACGCAAGCAAATGGACCGCTGGGTTGAGCACTACCGAGAACTGCACTCCAGGGAGAATGTTGTCACTGAGACAGCCCTCAATGCAGCACAGTCTCTACCAGTCATGGATAAGCTGGACGTACAGCCAACAAAATCGGAACTCAGTGATGCCATTGATTTTCTCGCCAGCGGAAAAGCCCCTGGGAAGGACAGCATTACCCCTGAAATAATCAAGAGTGCCAAGCCTGCTTTACTCTCAGCACTACATGAACTGCTTTTCCTGTGCTGGGACGAGGGAGCAGTACCCCAGGACATGCGCGATGCCAATATCATCACCCTCTATAAAAACAAAGGTGACCGCGGTGACTGCAACAACTACCGTGGAATCTCCCTGCTCAGCGTAGTGGGGAAAGTCTTTGCTCGAGTCGCTTTAAACAGGCTCCAGAAGCTGGCCGAGCGCGTCTACCCTGAGGCACAGTGTGGCTTTCGTGCAGAGAGATCGACTATTGACATGCTGTTCTCCCTTCGTCAGATACAGGAGAAATGCCGCGAACAACAGATGCCCCTCTACATTGCTTTCATTGATCTCACCAAAGCCTTTGACCTCGTCAGCAGACGTGGTCTCTTCAGACTACTAGAAAAGATTGGATGTCCACCAAAGCTACTAAGTATCATCACCTCATTCCATGACAATATGAAAGGCACAATTCAACATAGCGGCACCTCATCAGACCCCTTTCCTATCCTGAGTGGCGTGAAACAGGGCCGTGTACTCGCACCCACACTTTTTGGGATTTTTTTCTCCCTGCTGCTCTCATATGCGTTCAAGTCTTCAGAAGAAGGAATTTTCCTACACACAAGATCAGGGGGCAGGTTGTTCAACCTTGCCCGTCTAAGAGCGAAGTCCAAAGTATGGAAAGTCCTCATCAGGGAACTCCTCTTTGCTGACGATGCTGCTTTAACATCTCACACTGAAGAGTGTCTGCAGAGTCTCATCGACAGGTTTGCGGCTGCCTGCAACGAATTTGGCCTAACCATCAGCCTCAAGAAAACGAACATCGTGGGACAGGACGTCAGAAATGCTCCATCCATCAATATTGGCGACCACGCTCTGGAAGTGGTTCAAGAGTTCACCTACCTAGGCTCAACTATCACCAGTAACCTGTCTCTAGATGCAGAAATCAACAAGCGCATGGGAAAGGCTTCCACTGCTATGTCCAGACTGGCCAAGAGAGTGTGGGAAAATGGCACACTGACACGGCACATAAAAGTCCGAATGTATCAAGCCTGTGTCCTCAGTACCTTGCTCTATGGCAGCGAGGCCTGGACAACGTATGTCAGCCAAGAGCAACGTCTCAAATCATTCCATCTTCGCTGCCTCCGGAGAATACTTGACATCGGGTGGCAGGACCGTATCTCCAACACAGAAGTCCTCGAGGCGGCCAACATCCCCAGCTTATACACACTACTGAGTCAGCGGCGCTTGAGATGGCTTGGCCATTTGAGCCGCATGGAAGATGGCAGGATCCCCAAAGACACATTGTACAGCGAGCTCGCCACTAGTATCAGACCCACCAGCCGTCCATGTCTCCGCTTTAAAGACGTCTGTAAACGCGAAATGAAGTCCTGTGACACTGATCACAAGTCGTGGGAGTCAGTTGCCAGCGTTTGCCAGAGCTGACGGGCAGCCATAAAGGCGGGGCTAAAGTGTGGCGAGTCGAAGAGACTTAGCAGTTGGCAGAAGCGCAAGGAGAGAGCCAACTGTGTAACAGCCCCAACAAACAAATTTTTCTGCAGCACCTGTGGAAGAGCCTGTCACTCTAGAATTGGCCTTTACAGCCACTCCAGGCGCTGCTCCACACACCACTGACCACCTCCAAGCGCTTACCCATTGTCTCTCGAGATAAGGAGGCCAAAGAAGAGAAGTATTATTCATACTACATGACCCTCTAATTTCCTGATTAGTTTCTGTATTACATTTCATGTATGGAGCCGACCATGACAGTATAAAACAGTGTGCAACAGAATTTATTTGTTCTACTTTGGCACACAAATAATTCAGAATGTTTTCTTTGGGGAGCATTGGATTTACTTTACATAGCTTTTGGTCTAAATACTTCATTCATTTTACTAGATTCTTTAAATGAATATCTCTGCGATCTCATGCAAGCAAATTATGACTATCAGTAATCAGCTCACCCAAAAGCTGAGAAGAATAATGCTACACATTAAGAATTAAGTTTTCACTAAATCATGTGGAGCCTTAAACAAGAAAGCATGTTCACCTGTGTGTATTTTCGGGAAACAGCCGAGATAGGCAAAAAATATAGAGTTTTAAAGCCATAAAAGAAATTCTAGTAAAACACTTCCACCCAAAAATATTGGACTTTGAAAATGCAAAACAGTGAGTAAAATACTGCACATATACACTAAGTTGTGAGGTAGCTATGACTAAATATAACAAAGAAATTCAAATCTCCTGGCACCTTTATACCGCTTGAGTGCCCAGAGGACCAGTATCAATATAAAAGAGACTTCAGTGTTGACTTGCATTTGCAAGTCTTTCTCTACAAGGAAAAAAAATGCCCGAGTCTGCCCACCTGGAGCAGGATGGAAGGAAGATCCATCAGTTGTTGCGACTGCCATATTAAATACACAGTGTGGAACTGCAGATCAATCTGCTTGTCCCAATGGAAGAGAATAGTGATGTTTAGGGGTAAACTGGAGCATAAACAGCTACAAACATTAGATTTACAAAGGCTTAGGCCTAAAACAGCTTATAGCCACCAGCTACATGTCATCAAATCTCACAGAGGTAACTAGATAATAATCACGGTTCACTCATATAAGATGCCACCAGCAAAGCTAACCTGATGGCCTACTGGGTGAAGCCACCTATACAAATTAGAGGGTCCTTTGATTTCATTATTCACCTCTTATGAGTTAGTTTCTTTTGGCCAGTTGCTACAAATGGCCTCAGGACTGCTGGGCTAGGGAAAGGAAAGTTAGAAGGGGTCACAGTTAATGTTCTCTTGCGTTGCACAACAATCTGAAAGTCCCCGCACAGGCTGTGCACTAGTTGGCTCCTTTAAATTACCGTTAAATATGCCGTTACGCAAATAAATTTAAAGGGGCTGCAAACTTAAATAAATCACCCGCAAACCCCCCCAAAAAGGTTAGAGGGAACGTTGGTCCCAGTCCTGCTTGCTTTCATACGAACATACAAATTAGGAGCAGGAGTAGGCCACTCGGCCCTTCGAGCCTGCTCCACCATCCAGTAAGTTCATGGCTGAACTGATTACTCCACATTTCCACCTACCCCTGATAACCTTCCAGTCCCTTGCTTATCAAGAATCTATCTACCTCTGCCTTAAAAATATTCAAAGACTCTGCTTCCGCTGCCTTTCGAGGAAGAGAATTCCAAAGATTCACGACTCAGAGAAAAAATTTCTCATCTCTGTCTTAAATGGGCGACCTCTTATTTTTAAAAAGTGACCTCTATTTCTAGATTCTCCCACAAGGGGAAACATCCTTTCCATATCCACCCTGTCAAGACCCCTCAGGATCTTATATGTTTCAATCAAGTCGCCTCTTACTCTTCTAAATTCCAGCGGATACAAGCCTAGCCTGTCCAATCTTTCCTCGTAAGACAGCCTGCCCATCCCAGGTATTAGTCTAGTAAACCTTCTCTGTATTACCTCCATTGCATTTACATCCTTCCTTAAATAAGGAGACCAATACTGTACACAGTACGCCCAGATGTGGTCCCACCAATGCCCTGTATTGCTGAAACATAACCTTCCTACTTTTGTATTCAGTTCCCCTTGCGATAAGCGATAACATTCTATTAGCTTTCCTAATTACATGCTGTACCTGCATACTAACCTTTTGCGATTCATGCACTAGGACACCCAGATCCCTCTGCATCTCAGAGCTCTGCATTCTCTCACCATTTAGATAATATGCTTTTTTTAATTGTTCCTGCCAAAGAGGACAATTTTACACTTTCCCACATTACACTCCATTTGCAAGGTCTTTGCCCACTTACTTAACCTATCTATATCCCTTTGTAGCCCCCTTATGCCCTCTTCACAAGTTACTTTCCTACCTATCTTTGTGTCATCAGCAAATTTAGCAACCATACCTTCGGTACCTTCATCTAAGTCATTTATATAAATTGTAATAAGTTGAAGCCCCAGCACAGATCCCTGTGCCACACCACTTGTTACATCTTGCTAACCAGAAAATGACCCATTTATGCCTACTTTCTGTTTCCTGTTCGCTATCCATGCCAACATGAGCTACACCATGAGCTTTTATTTTCTGCAATAACCTTTGATGTGACACCTTATCAAATGTCGTCTGGAAATCCAAGTACAATACATCCACCAGTTCCCCTTTATCCACAGCACATGTAACTCACTCAAAGAATGCCAATAAATTGATTAAACATGATTTCCCTTTCACAAAACCATGTTGACTCTGCTTGATTACCTTCAATTTTTTTTAAATGCCCTACAATAGCATCTTTAATAATTGCTTCTAACATTTTATGACATATTAAGATAACTGGCCTGTAGTTTCCTGCTTTCTGTCTCCCTCCCTTTTTGAATAAAGGAGTTACATTCGCTATTTTCCAATCTAACGGAACCTTCCCGAATCTAGGGATTTTGGAAAATTAAAACTAACGCATCAGCTATCTCACTAGCCACTTCTTTTAACACCCTAGGATGAAGTCCATCAGGACCCGGGGACTTGTTAGCCCACAGCTCCAACAATTTGTTCAGTACCACTTCCCTGGTAATTGTAATTCTCTTGAGTTCCTCCCTCCCTTCCATTTCCTGACTTAAAGCTAATACTGGGATGTTACTTGTATTCTCAATAGAGAAGACCGAATTCCAGTGACCCCTAAACAGAATATGCATTTGAATGTGAAATGAGAATCGGACTGAGGTTAGCTATGAGACCCCCCCTGGACACAGAACCTACAGGTGAATTACAGCCACCTGTACAAAGTACTGTACAGTTGTTGGCACCCATGGAATTGTACCTCAATAAGATCTAGCACCATCAAGAGAGATGGGGAGAAAAGTGTAGGGGAAAAAAAAATACATCAACATACATGAATAAACTTGCATTTACATAGTTTGTTTCACAACTTCATGATATCCTAAAGCACTTTACAGCCAAAGAAGTACTTTTCAAGTGCAGTCATTGTTGTTATATAGAGAAATGCGGCAGTCAATTTGCACAAAGCAAGGTCGCACAAACAGCAGTTAGATATATGACCAAATAATCTATTTTAGTGATGTTGGCTGAGGGATAAATATTGGTCAGGACACCAGAAGAACTACCCTGCTTTTCTTCAAATAGTGTAGCGCAGCCGTGGCCTTGGTTTATCATCTCAGTCAAAAGACTGCACCTCTGACAGTGTATTGAGCACTTCATTGAAGTGTTAGCCTACATTAAATGCTAAAGTCTCTGGAATGTGGCTTGAATCCATGGCCTTCTGACTCAGTGTTGAAAGTGATACCACTGAGCCAAGGTTGACATCTCAACGGTGCTAAATGGCCTTTACTGAAAGTAATATAACTCTTTACTTTGATTATTGTATTCACAATTAACTTAATCCAGTCAGCAAAATGGTTAAGCGAAAAGCTCAGTATTGTTTAACAATGTGGCACCATTGTATTTATATGTCTATTAATACAAAGAATTCCAAAGTGATTAAACAAAGCTTCAGTCAGAAAATACAGACTTAACTGCAATACATGGCTATTCTACACTGTAAACTTTTCACCCACAAAATAATTCCAGTGCTGTTACATCTACACAAAATGTGGTTCTTGTATTTTTGCCTTTTTGAATCATATGCTTGCAAAAACAGTGTTGTGTCAAAGTTTAAGCAGCGACATAAACTGAGCTGAAGCCCAGAAGCATCAAGGAATAGCCAACTTTAGAAGCTCTTGTTGCAAAATCCAACTGAAATATCAAGTTTCCTGATCCTCATATCATAGCATTATAGAATGATATAACACAGAAGGGGGTCATTTGGTCCATCTTGGCTGTGCTAGCTCTTTGAAATAGCTTTCCAATTAGTACCATACCCCTGCCCTTTCCCCATTGCCCTGCCTAGTTTTCCCCTTCAAGTAATTATCCAATTTCCTTTTGGAAGTTATTATGCTTCCACCACCCTTTCAGATGTACATTCCAGATCATAACAACTTGCTACGTAACAAAAGATTCTCTTGGCTCTTTCACCAATGACCTTAAATCTCTGTCCTGTGGGTTATCAACCCTTTGTCACTGAATACATTTTCTCCATATTTACTCTAGCAAACCCTATTAAATTTCCCCTCGACCTTCTCTGCTCTCAGGAGAACATCCCTAGCGTCCCTTGTCTCTCCACTTAACTGAAGTCCCACATCCCTGGTACTATTTTAGAAAATATCCTCTCCACCCTCTCGAAGGCCTTGACGTCCTTCTGGAAGTGTGGTGCTTAGAATTGGATAACAGTACTCCAGCTGGGGCCCAAAAAGTGAGTCAGCATCTTTCATGACCTCAGGACGTCCCAAAGTGTTCTACAGCCAATGAAGTGCTTTTTTGAAGTGTAGTTAGTGTTACAATGTAGGAAACACAGTTGCCAATTTTCTTTTATACTCCATGCCTCTGTTTATACAGTGAAGTTTATGTTTTTTTTAAAACAGCCTTCTGAACTTCTCTTGCTACTGTTACGACCAGGTGAGTGGGGGGTGGGGGGGGGGGGGGGGGTTGTCGGGTCAGGTCTCAGGCTCCTCTTTTGCCCCTTCTCTAGTTTGACTACAACAGGGTTTATCCTTTTTCTTTTTAAACACAGTGATTGAACTGACCACCTCTGTGAGCACTTGCTCCTGTTCTTCTAATATAATTGCCAAAGAACCAATCAGACAGGTTTTCTTGGGTTTAAACAAGATGTAAGTTTATTATCCTGAACACTCTAAACTGGTTAATATTACTAAAATACACTACGTATTCACACCCACATTCGCACGAGAAACACACACACACACAAATAGATTACAGAGGGAAAAGAGAGTTGGGCAGTTGGAGTAGAGTCTGAAATAAATGGAATTTAAATACAGTTCAGCAGTCCCAGAGTCTTTAGTTGAAATGGTAGTCCTGAAGTCCTTGCTGGGCCACGTGCATGATTCAGGCTTGCTTCTCAGGCTCCGGAAGGCAGAAGAGGGGGTTTTGACCCTTATATCCTAGTTGTTGGTTGTGGTGGTCTGTAGATGTGGCTTTACCAGCTGCAGCTGAGGCGTCTCTGGATCTTTACTGGAGAAAGGGAGAGAAAGAGAGAGAGCTGTTCTGCAGATGGCCTCTGTTACTGCTCTGCCTTCTGACTGACAAAAACTCAGTCTCCCCAAAGCTGTACAGCCGTCACATGACATGACGACCTCTGTGATGTAATGAGGTTCTTCTGGAATGTTCTCTGAGATTCAAAGCTCACCCCTCAGGCCCTCCAGTCATACTTGGTGGGGGTGTTGGCTCTTTCAGAGTCAATGGGTGTCGAGGACTCTTGACCGCATTGATAAGGCCATCTCAGATAATTGAATCAGACAGCACCCCATAGTTCTGGTTAGGTTGAGTCAATCATGTTTGTCTTCAGTCTGTTCAGTTGATGATTCATGTGTAAATTGCCATGGCCATCTTGGCTGCTAGCTTTTCTTTGTAAAAAGGTTATTTGTAACAATTTCCAGTAAAAGTCTCAGGCAAAGTTCCAATCGATGAAATTAATATTTCCCATTTTGCAAGTAGGGTTTTCATAACACTACCTTCAAAGATTTGTGCATGTACATTTCAGATTTCTCTCTTCCTGCACCCCCTTTAACATTGTACCATTTAGTTTATCTTGCCTCTCCTCATTCTTCCGATCAAAATGCATCACTACACACTTCTCTGTGTTAAACTGCATCTGCCATGTGTCTGCCAATTTTACCACTCTGCCTATGTCCAACTGAAGACTGTTACTATCCTCCTCACTGTTTACTACATTTACATACACCTGAAAATCACCCTTTAAACTTGATTTTTCGAAAGGTTTATTGACCTCTACACATATTGATACATTAAATATGAGATTATATTTTGTAGCTCTTCAGAACTTTGTTTATTCTAGGTAAGGTGCATGCTTATCCCTCCAGTATATAGACTTAGGATATCCCATCTTGAAATTGAAATCCCTAGTCCTGTAATTTCAGACACTGCACATTTACATTTTTCCCCTCTTTATACTTTTATATGCTTGCCAACTGTAATATCATACAGTTAGAAAGTATTTATGTAGTGGCTTTCACAACCTCTGGACGTCCTTAAGTTCTTCACAGCCAATTGATCTCCTAATGCCTGGGGGCACTCTGTATTAATTTTAAGACAGGAAAAAAACTAGCATTTCTAGAGTTAGTTCATTTACTAGACTAAACATATATTGTTATCCTTATACCCCCTTCTCTCTCGTTGGGGATGCTTTCACTGGTGCTAGCACTCGCCAGTACTACACCTCACCCAAACTGGCTACTTTTCAAGCATGAATCAAGAGGGTGAATTGTGGCAGGGTATCAGATCACGGAACACAAAAGTCCGAGTGTATCAGGCCTGTGTCCTCAGTACCTTGCTCTACGGCAGCGAGGCCTGGACAACGTATGCCAGCCAAGAGCGACGTCTCAATTCATTCCATCTTCGCTGCCTTCGGAGAATACTTGGCATCAGGTGGCAGGACTATATCTCCAACACAGAAGTCCTTGAAGCGGCCAACATCCCCAGCTTATACACACTACTGAGTCAGCGGCGCTTGAGATGGCTTGGCCATGTGAGCCGCATGGAAGATGGCAGGATCCCCAAAGACACATTGTACAGTGAGCTCGCCACTGGTATCAGACCCACCGGCCGTCCATGTCTCCGTTATAAAGACGTCTGCAAACGCGACATGAAATCGTGTGACATTGATCACAAGTCGTGGGAGTCAGTTGCCAGCATTCGCCAGAGCTGGCGGGCAGCCATAAAGACAGGGCTAAATTGTGGCGAGTCGAAGAGACTTAGTAGTTGGCAGGAAAAAAGACAGAGGCGCAAGGGGAGAGCCAACTGTGCAACAGCCCCAACAAACAAATTTCTCTGCAGCACCTGTGGAAGAGCCTGTCACTCCAGAATTGGCCTTTATAGCCACTCCAGGCGCTGCTTCACAAACCACTGACCACCTCCAGGCGCGTATCCATTGTCTCTCGAGATAAGGAGGCCCAAAAGAAAAAAAAAAGAAAAGAATCAGATTAGTGGAACATTGACAGCGACGCCTATTCCTGTCCTCATCTAAAGTCCTCACTTTCCAGGCAACTCTGGCTATCAACAAGAGTGGGTGCCCTGGTTGATTTTGTGTTCATTCCCATTGTACTGAGGTCAATTTTAGCATCCGTGTTATATATACGGTCTGCACCAACAGTAAAGTTCACATATTCACCATCAAGTAAGTGAATAAACTCCACGTTGAAAAATTACACAGGATGTGGCATTAATCTAATTACTGCATCACAGAGTATTTGGGAGCCACGATATGCTATCTATAAAGAAGCTTCAAATGTCAAAATATCCACAAATAAAGAAAGTTTTTGTTCGACTGCACAAAGGTTCCCAAGAGTTAGCAGAAATTAGCACTCATACTCAGAGGTCATAATGGGTATTGGAAAGAAATTGTAATAGCACACAGGGAGAAGAGAGGGTTTTGACAAACTGCTGGGAGTGCATGGAGGGAGATCTGCTTTACATCTGGTCATGCTTTCCTGACCTGTCTCGATATCGAAAGTGTTTGATCAAAAAAAAATTGTTCCTTACCCCAACTTTAACATTCCTCACCTCAATAAGCATAACATTTTAACAAAAAAGCAAATGAAAATCCAAATGATTTGCATCCAAACTTCAAAAAACTGTTCTCTACTCCAATAATTTGAAGGCTTTCGATTTCACAAAGCTGTTCTTATAACATCACATGGTCAACTTAACTCAAATAATAGCAGTTTTGTTCACTATTGAAACAGGATTCAGCTTGTCCCAATTTCAATTCACTTGGAATCTCAGTCAGCTCAGAAAGAAAATGATTATCCCATCATTCTCCACTTAACTCAAAGCAAGGGACTAGAGGTGAAAGGTCAATATACCAGCTTGTTCCCTAATTTTTATTTTTTTTCTAAAATAGTGTCCTCTTCTTCTTTTTTCTTCTTTTGGGCCTCCTTATCTCGAGAGACAATGGATACGCGCCTGGAGGTGGTCAGTGGTTTGTGAAGCAGCGCCTGGAGTGGCTATAAAGGCCAATTCTGGAGTGACAGGCTCTTCCACAGGTGCTGCAGAGAAATTTGTTTGTTGGGGCTGTTGCACAGTTGGCTCTCCCCTTGCGCCTCTGTCTTTTTTCCTGCCAACTACTAAGTCTCTTCGACTCGCCACAATTTAGCCCTGTCTTTATGGCTGCCCGCCAGCTCTGGCGAATGCTGGCAACTGACTCCCACGACTTGTGATCAATGTCACACGATTTCATGTCACGTTTGCAGACGTCTTTATAACGGAGACATGGACGGCCGGTGGGTCTGATACCAGTGACGAGCTCGCTGTACAATGTGTCTTTGGGGATCCTGCCATCTTCCATGCGGCTCACATGGCCAAGCCATCTCAAGCGCCGCTGACTCAGTAGTGTGTATAAGCTGGGGGTGTTGGCCGCTTCAAGGACTTCTGTGTTGGAGATATAGTCCTGCCACCTGATGCCAAGTATTCTCCGAAGGCAGCGAAGATGGAATGAATTGAGACGTCGCTCTTGGCTGGCATACGTTGTCCAGGCCTCGCTGCCGTAGAGCAAGGTACTGAGGACACAGGCCTGATACACTCGGACTTTTGTGTTCCGTGTCAGTGCGCCATTTTCCCACACTCTCTTGGCCAGTCTGGACATAGCAGTGGAAGCCTTACCCATGCGCTTGTTGATTTCTGCATCCAGAGACAGGTTACTGGTGATAGTTGAGCCTAGGTAGGTGAACTCTTGAACCACTTCCAGAGCGTGGTCGCCAATATTGATGGATGGAGCATTTCTGACATCCTGCCCCATGATGTTCGTTTTCTTGAGGCTGATGGTTAGGCCAAATTCATTGCAGGCAGACGCAAACCTGTCGATGAGACTCTGCAGGCATTCTTCAGTGTGAGATGTTAAAGCAGCATCGTCAGCAAAGAGGAGTTCTCTGATGAGGACTTTCCGTACTTTGGACTTCGCTCTTAGACGGGCAAGGTTGAACAACCTGCCCCCTGATCTTGTGTGGAGGAAAATTCCTTCTTCAGAGGATTTGAACGCATGTGAAAGCAGCAGGGAGAAGAAAATCCCAAAAAGTGTGGGTGCGAGAACACAGCCCTGTTTCACACCACTCAGGATAGGAAAGGGCTCTGATGAGTGGCCACCATGTTGAATTGTGCCTTTCATATTGTCATGGAATGAGGTGATGATACTTAGTAGCTTTGGTGGACATCCGATCTTTTCTAGTAGTCTGAAGAGACCACGTCTGCTGACGAGGTCAAAGGCTTTGGTGAGATCAATGAAAGCAATGTAGAGGGGCATCTGTTGTTCACGGCATTTCTCCTGTATCTGACGAAGGGAGAACAGCATGTCAATAGTCGATCTCTCTGCACGAAAGCCACACTGTGCCTCAGGGTAGACGCGCTCGGCCAGCTTCTGGAGCCTGTTCAGAGCGACTCGAGCAAAGACTTTCCCCACTATGCTGAGCAGGGAGATTCCACGGTAGTTGTTGCAGTCACCGCGGTCACCTTTGTTTTTATAGAGGGTGATGATGTTGGCATCGCGCATGTCCTGGGGTACTGCTCCCTATAGAGGTTAGGGAGGAGGAAATTAGCTAGTGTTAGAAGATCATAAGAAATAGGTGCAGCAGTAGGCCATTCGGCCCCTCAAGCCTGCTCTGCCATTCAAAATAGTGTCCTCAGTCAACCTGTAACTCAGGTGTTGAATGCACTGCCGAGAGTGGTACAAGCCAAATTCAATCTCTGGTCTGTGTTGGGGTAGCTGATTTGGAGTGTCAGTGTGGCCATCGTAATTACCTTGGTGATTCAGAGCTAGGGAAGTGCAAAATCAGCCAGGGATCCCTCTCCTGATGCCAATCAATGACTCAAGCTGAAAAGTGAGCATATGATGATGCTGAGTGAATGTAATCAGATTCTGCTGTAATGCCTTCTCTGAATAAATGGCCTCCAAATGCTCACTATCTCAATTCACACATGGTTAGGTACATGAGACAGTTATTGGATTGCACTCCTGTAAGAGTCAACATTTTCAGGAAGGCATGGAGGAAAGCAACAAAATAATTGTGCTATTTGTTGAGCATAATGCATCCTCTATACATGAGACAAGGAATATCATATTTTCTTCTCACGACAATACTAATAAAATTGTATAATTAGCGTACAGCTTGTACCACAAAAAATCTATGAGCAAAGGAATAAAATTTCAAATCAGACATTTCCCTGTTGGCTGATCCATACAGGTAAGGAAGGTCTCAGGCATGATACTCAGGCTGTTCTGAATCATATGATCTAGGCTGTGCAACAGTAGAAGTACAAAAAGAGGTTAGGGAGGAGGAAATTAGCTAGTGTTAGAAGATCATAAGAAATAGGTGCAGCAGTAGGCCATTCGGCCCCTCAAGCCTGCTCTGCCATTCAATGAAATCATGGCTGCTGTGATTGTAGCCTTAACTCCACTTCCCTGCTGGTCCCCCCATAACCCTTGAATCCTTTGTCCAAAAATCTAACTCAGCCTTGAATTCCAAAGATTAATGACCCTCTGAAGAGAGAGATTCCTCATCATTTCCGTCTTAAATGGGATTTTTAAACCATGCCCCTTTGTTATAGATTCCCCCACAAGGGATACATCCTCTCAGTATCTACCCTGTCAAGCCCCCTCAGAATCTTATGCTTCCATAAGATCACCTCTCATTTTCCTAAATGCCAATGAGTATAGGCCCAATCTGCACAACCTTTCCGCATAAGACAGCCCCTTCAACCCAGGAATCAGCCTAGTGAACCTTCCCTAAACTGCTTCCAATGCTAGTATATCCTTCCTTAAGTAAGGAGACCAAAACTGTACACAGTACTCTAGGTGGGGGTCTCACCAATGCCCTGTACAGTTGTAGCAAGACTTCCCTACTGTTACACTCCACGCTCCTCGCAATATAGGCCAACATTCCATTTGCTTTTCTAATTACTGGCTGTACCTGCATGCTAACTTTTTGTGTATCATGTACGAGAACACCCAGATCCCTCTATACTGCAGCATTTGGCAGTCTCTCTCCATGTAAATAATACTCTGCTTTTCTATTCTTCCTGACTAAGTGGACAACTCCATATTTCCCACATTATATTCCATCTGCTAAATTTTTGCTCACTCACTTAACCTATATATATATATATATATATATATATCCCTTTGCAGACTTTTTGTGCCCTCCTCACAGCTTGCTTTCCTATCTGTCTTTGTATTGTCAGCAAATTTGGCTACAATACGCTCGGTCACTTCATCCAAGTCATTAATATAGATGGAAATTAGTTGAGGCCGCAGAAGTCCTGATGAACATACACTGCTTCCAGCTAAACATGAGCATGTGGAGCCAATGGATGAGGACAAGATTGGACCCCACCCTCCCCATGACAGAATAATCTGCCAAGACTCAAGTGTGAATAATGGTGCTGTAGAGGAGGGCACTTGCGGAATCATCACCTACCAAGAAGTCAACACCTTAAAGAGGGGACAAAATTGCTGTGTGAAAAGTATTTTTCATGACAAATACTTTAAAATTGTGACAGGTTATGATTATTAATTAAGCCATCGACACTTTTTAAGGAATACCCTCCATAAAGATGCAAATGACATTAATTGTTGAAAATTAATTTGAATTAGGTGACAGCAGTACTAAAAATTCCATCAGCATTATCCAGTTCAATTTGTTTTTCCTAAGGATGAATTGTATATGCTGTATACTTTTCATTGTTGTGGCTTTTAATAGCAAAGATAATACAACATTAGAAGAAACATATTTGTTTCAATGTAATCCTGTTAATCCATTTTGGATTTCTTCAATCCGTCCTTATTTGCAACTAGAAACTATAATCAGTTTAAACTAATTAAATAAAGGTCATGGAGTCTGACACTTAATTCTCGTGGTTAGATCCTCTGCTGATTATCAAAGGTCCGTTGCCTTAGGATACATTTCTTCTTATGGAATACATAATCCTAAACTATTACATAAGGTTTCATTTATTGAGAAATCAAGGCAAAGGGCCAGGGCCCACAGAACAGGTTGAAAAGCAGAAAAAAGACAAACAGAAAATTATGACAAGGAACTAAACTTGAGTTTTAAAAGCCCGAGGATTAGAGAGAGAAAATGAAGGACAGAAGTTCTAGTTTTAAAGTCCTTGGGGAAAAAAAAGAGTTGCAGTGTGAGTCTGCGTAATGAGTCTCAAATGCAATACAATGGGATATTAGGAAGCAGGAAGTAAGCATTGTATGGTACATACAGACATATGAATTAGGAGCAGTGGTAGGCCACTCGGCCCCTCAAGCTGCTCAGCCATTCAACAAAATCAGGGTTGATCTTATTGTAACCTCAACTCCACATTCCCACCTACCCCAATAACCTTCCACCCCCTTGCTTATCAAGAATCTATCTACCTCTGCCTTAAAAATATTCAAAGACTCTGCTTCCACCGCCTTTGAGGAAGAGAGTTCCAAAGACTCACGACTCTGAGAAAAAAATTCTCCTCATCTCTGTCTTAAATGGGTGACTCCTTATTTTTAAACAGTGACTCCTAGTTCTAGATTCTCCCACAAGAGGAAACATCCTTTCCACATCCACCCTGTCAAGACCCCTCACGATCTTATATGTTTCAATCAAGTCGCCTCTTACTCTTCTAAACTCCAGCAGATACAAGCCTAGCCTGTCCAATCTTTCCTCATAAGACAACCTGCCCATTCCAAGTATTAGCCTAGTAAACCTTCTCTGAACTGCTTCCAATACATTTACATCCTTTCTTAAATAAGGACGCCAATACTTTTCACAGTACTCCAGATGTGGTCTCACCAATGCCCTGTATAACTGTAGCATAACCTCCCTACTTTTGCAATAAAAACAAGATATGCTGGAAATACTCAGCAGGTCTGGCATCATCTGTGGAGAGAGAAGCAGAGTTAACGTTTCAGGTCAGTGACCCTTCATTAGAACTGGCAAAGGTTAGAAATGTAATAGGTTTTAAGCAAATAAAGTGGGGGTGGGGCAAGAGATAACAAAGGGCAAGGTGTTGATAGGACAGGGTCCCCTTGCAATAAACTGTTGTATGATTGCTTTAAGAATGATGTCCCTTTAAGAACTCAGTATGCTAATGAGCTAAGTTCCAGGATGTAATCATGTGACTAGAAGCCATAGTCACTCTGTACTGTGTTAGGACAGAGGTGGAAGGAGTGCACTGTCTTTTCTAGTTCCACTTCTCCACAGGTCAGAGCATATATTTAAATGTTTACGCAGTTACCGATATGGTCAATCATAGACTCTACTTTTTAACCCAGAATAAACCACATCAACCAGGTTTCCTTAATAAACAACAAAATTATCAGTTTATTATAAAACAAGACATAACCGGTAACGAAGCAAAGCATTAACACACAGAGTAAATGCAGCATCAGTTTCTCTATTTCTTACGCTTGAATCGCAGGTCAAGTTCTCAAAGAGATGGAACAGGGTGCTGATGGTCACTGCTCTCTTGGCTGGTTTTCTCCAACTACCTTCAAAACAGTTCACACCACAATATGGCATCAAGAAGCCCTAGCAAAACTGGAGTAAATGGGAATCAGGGGGAAACCTCTCCAGTGGCTGGAGTCATACCTAGAGCAAAGGAAGATGGTTGTGGTTGTTGGAGGTCAATCATCTCAGCTCCAGGACATCACTGCAGGAGTCCCTCAGGGTACTGTCCTGGGCCCAACCATCTTCAGTTGCTTCATTAGTGATCTACCTTCAATCATAACGCCAGAAGTGGGGATGTTCGCTAATGATTGCACAATGTTCAGCACCATTCGTGACTCCTCAGATACTGAAGCGTTCGTGTAGAAATGCAGCAAGACCTGGACAATTGCCAGGTTAGGGCTGAAGAGTGGCAAGTAACATTTGCGCCACACAAGTGCCGGGCAATGACCATCTCCAACAAGAGAGAATCTAACCATCTCCCCTTGACATTCAATGGCATTATGATCTCTGACTCCCCCACTATCAACATCCTGAGGGGAATTACCATTGACCAGAAACTGAACTAGAGTAGCCATATAAATACTGTGGCTACAAGAGCAGGTCAGAGGCTAGGAATCCTGCAGTGAGTAACTCACCTCCTGACTTCCCAAAGCCTGTCCAACATCTATATGGCACACATCAGGAGCGTGATGGAATACTCTCCACTTCCCTGGATGGGTGCAGCTCCAACAACACTCAAGAAGCTCGACACCATTCAGGAGAAAGCAGCCTGCTTGATTGGCACCTCATCTACAAACATTCACTCCCTCCACCTTCGACGCACAGTGGCAGTGGTGTGTACCATCTACACGATGCACTGCAGCAATGCACCAAGGCTCCTTCGACAGCACCTTCCAAACCCACGACCTCTACCATCTAGAAGGACAAGGCAGCAGATGCATGGGAACACCATCACCTGCAAGTTCCCCTCCAAGTCACACAACTTCCAGACTTGGAACTATATCGCCGTTCCTTCACTATCGCTGGGTCAAAATCCTGGAACTCCCTTCATAACAGCACTGTAGGTGTACCTACCCCACATGGACTGCAGTGGTTCAAGAAGGCAGCACACCACCACCTTCTCAATGGCAAATAGGGATAGACAACAAATGCTGGCCCAGCCAGTGACGCCCACATCCCAGGAACAAATAAAAAAAAATACACTGTCCAAAGCAAAACCAAAAACAATATCTCAAGAGTCAAGCCTCCTGACCCCTAGAAATCCTGACCTCTCACCTCTCTGTAAACATCTCCCCCAAGTCGAAAAGTCCCTGCTGGATATTTATCTGAAGGCAGGTGACTTCCAGTAAATGTTGTTTTCAAACAAGACCTCTCAGTATCCTTTCAATGACTCCAGTGAAAAAAAAATTCATGGAATCCTTTTCAGTTTTCTCAAATAAAACAATGTCCATAATTCTAAAATACATGCGTCCTCAAAAAAAATATATAGAAGCACCGTCATAACAACTGCAACACCCTGGACAAAGGTTTTAGCTGTTAATAAACCTTTAGAGATCTTCAAGAAACTGGAATCCATGTACCTCATTGTGTCGCTTAAGATAACACAACGAAACGCATGATATGGTGGCAGTGGTGGGATACAGCGGTGATTGCTTGAAGACCACGGGTGAAACAGCAAACAAGATTTAATAGCAGTACCAGAAGTCAGATGTTCCCGTAGTACAGAAAACAGAAGAAAATAAGGCTTACTTACTCCACAAATTGAGAATATATTTGAGCTTGGCAAGTCCGAACAAGCAGCCAGTTGAGTCGGGAGCCCCGCACTGAACAAAGAAAGAGCGCGCCAAAATTTAAAGGGGGGGTGGGAGGGGAAGGGCTGTAATTGGGAACAGCGCAGTCAATACAACAAGTTTTACAACAAGTTTTAAGTCACAAATAGCAAAGTCATAATAAGTACAATGCTGAATGCACACCCAGCTGAACAAAGTGAAATAGAAAGCAGAAAGCTTTCTGAAGGCAGGTGACTTCCAGTAAATGTTGTTTTCAAACAAGACCTCTCAGTGTCCTTTCAATGACTCCAGTGAAAAAAAAATCCATGGAATCCTTTTCAGTTTTCTCAGAAAGATATACTGCTGGGGGCGCATAAGGAGTATCTTTATAGTGACAGGATTTCTGAAACATCTTTGCATATCCATAGTGTCTGAAAAAGGCAAAAGGACAGCAGAAGGATGGATATCAAATTTCCCAGCATGAACTGGAAGGCCACTGATATTGTATCCAAGTTCAAACAAAGAATGCAGTTACGCTTCATGGACCAAGCTGTTGCAGAACCAGAGAAACAGGCTCTGAAAATACTGATAGCAATCGGAAATGAGGGCCTAAACAGAATCAATACCTCTGGCCTATCTGAACGGGACCAGAAAGATCCCACAATAATATGGAAAGTGCCAGAAGAGCAGCTTCAGGGAAGATGAATTTTAGAATTCATCGCACGGAACTGATGTCCTACAGGAACTGCCACAGGAATCAATAGATCAATTTGTCAGTAGACGCCATAGTAAGGGCACCGAATGTGATTTTTCAGAAACTGAGATGTCAGAGTGAATAATGGAGCTGGTGATTGTCTCAACGCCTATTGAAGCATTTCAAAAAGACCTCTTGGGAAAAAAGAAATGTCACAGCCTCAATGAGCTGCTAGAAGATGGCAAGAAATACGAAGCCATTGTAGTGTGACAACAGCATCTGCAAGCACTAGGTGCAGCCGACAGTATCAGATGGTAAACAGTTCACAAAAAGCAAGCAAGCTGTGTGGTAAGTGTGGTTTGTCCCACTCACTGCCAAATTATCCAGCATTTCAAGATCTGTGCAAGGTGTACGGTGCAAAAGGACACTGGGCCCGCCTATGCAAGAAATCTGGCTCCAAAGATGCAGCCAGAGGTCACAATAGGACACAAACAAACAGAAGTCAGACACAGCAGCATGGCAACAGCAGCAAGGAGCGCGCCAAAGGCCTGCGTAAACGCAAGCTGATACACAAAATCCACAGCAAAATAGACCTGAGACAAGACTCAGAGTGGAGCGACTCTCAGCCAGAAGTCAAGCAGGCATTTCACATTGTGAACCTGACACATTGTGTTGATGAAGTCAAAAAACTGGAAGCTTTACTATTAATATCATGTGCCCAAAGGAAGTTGGCAAACACACATTCAGGACTAAGATTGACACGGGAGGTAGTGCAAATATCTTACCAGTCCGAATCCTGAAGGAATATGTTAGAAATTAATGATACAACCGACCACTACAAAGTTAACTGCCTGCAATGGGTCACCCATCCCTTGCAGTGGCATACTAACAATGCAATGCAGCTATGGCAAGTCAGCATGGAAACCACAAATATTTTACGTGGTAGGTACGAGTGGACCAGCAGTGGTAGGGCTACTAGTGTGTATGGACCTCAACATTGTGACTATCCAAGAGATCACCAAGGTACCCAATACAGCAGAAGAGACAAAGGGCACCCACATTGAGTCAGTCCAGGACTTACAACAAAAGTGCATGGACAGGTTCGACGCCATAGGTGATTTCAAAGGCAATGCCTACTGCACCTCAGAGAGGATGCACTCCCTGTGTCCGGTCTCCTGATGTCTGAGATTGAGTCACAGTTCTTCCAGGATCTCAGTGGTTATGGTTCGAAAAGTATTAGCCCCTTCTCAGAGACACCACACCAAGAAAATGAAGATCCAAGTTCAGACAATGAAAGTTCTTTGTCAACAGGCAGTGTTTCTTTGCGCTCCAGTGATTCAGAAGAAGAGATTGACGGTGTAACCATTGAGAAGCAGAAGCTGGCAGTGGGGAGCATTGCCAAGGGGAAATCTCCAAGGACCGGCACCCACTCGCAGACTTTGGCCAGCATCAAACGGTGCAGTCTGGAAATCCAGCAACAGCGCAACTATGCCGCGCTCTCATCTCTGCTCTCTAGAGAACCGCCAGCACCAACGTGAGCCAGAATGGACAGGTACCTCCATGAGGCCAAGTACTCCTCCCCCAACAAGTCCTCGACCTTAAGCCCAAGACGCAGATGATGAGGAAAGGCAAAGGACACACAATGTCCTGGAGAGGCAGAGGAGGAATGAGTTGAAGCATTGTCTGTTGGCTCTTCAAGATGAGGTGCCAGAACTTTCCAAGAATGACAAGGCCTCAAAAGTGGTCATCCTGAGACAGGCAATAGAGTATCTTTGCAGGCTGAAGGCAGAGCAACAGAAATTGAATGCACAGAGGGAGAAACTTTAGAAAAAACAACAACAACTTATATGCAAATTCTCCGAGATGCAGGATACACTGATCAAGAAACAAGGGAGAATGAAGATGGTGCATAACTGACATGCAGGGGTGGAACTACCTCAACAACATGTAGGACAAAAGGTAAGGGTCGTACACAATGAGAACATGGTTACCTGCAGAGGTGTCCAAAGTATGCAGTTGAGCCTAGGTCTTACAAGGTTACAACATCCAACAGAACAGTGTTGAGGATTAAGAGAAGTGTGTAATACTCCAATTGTGCACAGCAGACTCGAAAGAACACACTCCGATGATGAGGGTGTGCCGGAACAACAGGACAACAAGCAACACATTGACAACATGTCTGCAAGCCAAGAACAGCCAAGGGTGAAATTCACATCCCCAGAAGGTTATACCAAAACAAGATCAGGAACAGTTGTCAAACCACTGAAACGATATATGGGCTCTTAAGCTTTTGCACTTGTAAATTTTACAATCCCTATCTTTATACTTGTAAATGTTATCATTTCTATCCCTGTATAACTAATTTTGATATTATCCAATTTTATGTGTTTTTACTTGTAGCGTACGAGACTTATCTTTGCAAAGAAAGAGGATGTCGTATGATCGCTTTAAGAGTGATGTCCCTTTAAGATAACATTTACAAGTATAAAGATAGTAAAATTTACGAGTGCAGAAACTTAAGAGTCCATATATCATTTCAGTGGTTTGACAACTGTTCCTGATCTTGTTACCTGGCCCTTTAAATTGTAAATGTCCATTGAAGGCTGTAAGCCCTTTAAAAATGGCACCGGTGCCTGCGCATTGGCGCCAGATGCCATTGTCGGCGATGACTCGCCCACTCCCTCCACATCATCACGGGGGGCAGCCGCCGCAGCCATGCAAATGAGTCGCCACATTTGAAATAGTGGCGGCCCCGCGATGTGGTGCCCATGTGGGCAGGCAGCATTTTTTTTACGTCCGCCACCTACTTTGGCGGCAGACTCTTAAAAAGTAGCCCGTTGACTCTGCCTGATTACCTTGAATTTTTCGAAGTGTCCTGCTATAAGGTCTTCTAACATTTTTCCTATGACAGATGTTAAGCTAACTGGCCTGTAGTTTCCTGCTTTCTGTCTCCCTCCCTATTTGAATAAAGGAGTTACATTGGCCGTTTTCCAATTTAACACAACCTTCCCCGAATCTAAGGAATTTGGGAAAATCAAACCAACGCATTAACTATCTCACTTGCCACTTCTTTTAAGATCCTCAGATGAAGTCCATCAGGACCCGAGGACTTGTCAACTCGCAGCTCCAACAATTTGTTCAGTACCACTTCCTTGGTAACTGTAATTTCCTTGAGTTCCTCCCTCACTTCCATTTCTTGATTTACAGCTACTTCTGAGATATTACTTGTATTTTGCATCACTGTAGAGGATACATGTTCAATTCATCTGCCATCTCATTATTTTCCATTATTAATTCCCCAGACTCACTTTCTATTGGACCAATGCTCACTTTGTTATCTCTTCTTTTTTAAATATCTGTAGAAACTCTTACTATCTGTTTTTATATTTCTAGCTAGCTTTCTATCGTACTCTAATTTTTCCCTCCTTATTAATCTTTGTCATTCTTTGCTGTTTTTTATATTCTGTCCAATCTCCTGACCTGCCACCCATCTTTGCACAATTATATGCTTTTTCTTTAAGTATGATTCTATCTTTAACTATTTTAGTTAACCACGAATGGTGGGTCCTCCCCTTGGAATATTTCTCTCGTTGGAATGTATCTATTCTGTGCATTCTGAAATATCCCCTTAAATGTCTGCCACTGCATCTCTATTGACCTATCCCTTAAGCTATTTTGCTAGTTCACTTTAGCTAGCTCTGCTCTCGTGCCCTCATAATTGCCCTTATTTAAGTTTAAAAGTCTTGAACCCACTCTTCTCTCCCTCAAACTGGATGTAAAATTCAATCATATTATTATCGCTGCTGCCTCAGGGCAGCTTCACTATGAGGTCAATACCAGGTCTAGTATAGCCTGTTCTGGTTGGCTCCAGAATGTGCTGTTCTAAGAAACTATCCCAAAAACATTCTATAAACTCCTCATCTAAGCTACCTTTGCCCATCTGATTTTTCCAGTCTATATGTAGATTAAAATTCCCCATGATTATCGCCAGACCTTTCTGACATGTTCCCATTATTTCTTCCTTTATACACCGTCCTGCCATGTCGTTACTGTTAGGGGGCCTGTACACCACTCACATGAGTGACTTCTTGCCTTTGTCATTTCTTGTCTCTACCCAAACCACTTCTACATCCTGCTTTCCTGAACTCAGGTCATCCCTCTCTATTGGTGGATTTTGAACTCACAGAAACAAAAGAGGAATGTTCAAAGGAGCAGTGACTACAGTAATATTGATAGAATAGAGAAAGACAAGAACAACTACAACAAAAAGCGGGATTTTTCCAATAACAATCTTTTTTGCATCCTCAGCCTATCCAATAGTTAGAGAGTGTTCCCAGATATGGCAATAATATTCAAGTTGTGGAAGGAAACAAAGTGTTTGGCATGAAAGAAGAAACTGGCTTATATCAGCTCCATTGCTAATGCATCCTCCATCTGAGAAGATAGTGAGATCAAGAATGTCAATAGGTAAAGAAAGGCTATGGCTGAAGCCATTAAAGATAAGATGTGATAGCTGTTAGACTTGCAAGAAACATGAAGAAACCGTGGTGTAGATTTTAACTCTATTCGGCAGGCAGAACACTCACCTGTTCATGCCAGCAAAAAGCCTGTTCCATTTCGAGGGCTAGGCTGAGCTTCATTACCATGACTCCTGCAAGCTGCAGCCCTAAACAGGTGTCTCACTGCACCTTGCTAGCTCTGAGTTGGCACAATATCAGACGGTCCAGAGACTGAGCCAGATGGCAGGAAGGTGGTGGGATGTGGGGGGAGATGGTGCGAGGGAGGGGTGTGTGGCTGATCATGGAGGGGTGGATGCTGAGGCTGAGCCGCCCACATTATTCTTGTGGCACACCAGTGCCTCCTGACCCAATGGAAATACTTATTTACTTACTTTTTTTGGATGCCTTCTTCTTCTTCCCCAACTGGTTGACCTGAGCAGCAGAGTCTGCATGGCGCACTCTCAGAATGAATGCCCTTCCCAGTTCCCTATGTGCATTGTTGGACACTGATTTGCATACAGTAATGAGGCTCCTGCCTGATTCAGGTGGATGCTTGCAATATCTAGCAGAAGGCCCCAGTAAATACACGAGTGGTGCAGCAATGCTGCACAGCTGTTTTATTTTCGCTACTGCCCTGTTTCCAGTAGATGGGCTGAGTTAAAGTCAGCTCTTGTATCTAAGAACAATTGAAAGAAACAAGATTATCACCACCCCTTTAAGTGCTCATCTTGCTTCTTTCAATTGTTCAGAGACACTCAATGTAGTGGTTCAGCCATTGCACTGAGGACTGGAAGTTTTGACCAGTGATTTTTTTTTCAATGGAATGTGATGAGTGTGGAGTGGAATTATCAACAAAATAGTGGAAAAGATCAGATGATAAGAAGATATGATGGAAGAACAAAGAGAGGTACAGAGCCGCTAAACATCTCTGAGTTAATGGAAAAAGAATGAGAGGATGACAATTACAACACAGCTGAACATAGCTTTGTATGAGCCTATCTGATGGTAGGTTAATGATGGTCAAAGGCTTTGGGGATGTCCATGACAATGACAGATGATGCAGCAAATCATTAAAGAGCAGCATTGCAATGGTGCATGACTTAGGCAACAGGATTACTGATGCTGAAAACCATACTGACAATCATGGATTAAAAGAGAACTTCCTAGGTGACAAACAATTTGAAAGTTATCAGCATCCTGCATAGCTTTAGAAAATACCAACATGAAGGCAACTGGGTGGTAATTGAAGATGTCAGCATTGGAAAGATTAAAGCAGGAATTCACGAAAATATGATGGGTAAACTAACATCTGTACATGGCGACAGATAAACATACACGTAGACTACGATGCCTATTTTCAGTGATTTCATTTTTCTGATCTCCCTATGACAAGCATATATAAACCCCATACATGCTGGCATTCACACCTTCTAACAGAAGACTTCAAATGACTGTAATGTTACATGATAAGAGTTCTGTGCTATGAGGTGGTGGGATGCAGCTTCGCTCCCAATCTCTCAGCTGTTACTTGAGGGAGACACAAAAAGAGATTGCCTTTGTAAAGACATAGAACAATTGTGGAGAAACCTTACCATTTGCAGCTGAGAACACGAGCAAGCATTCAGCACCTTGCTGTCCACCAATGTTGCTCTTGAACAAGCCACGAGAAGATCAATAATTATGACTCTATCTTACTCTTATTCCCTTTCTCCCTATGATGTTCTCTGGAAGGATCTAGATTTGCTTTATGTCTGCCTAGTGGCATGAAGTTAGGAATGCAGTATTAAAATAATTGGATGTTTTCCATTGGAAAACTGTATGAGTTTTGTTTTTTATCCATATCCGATCAATAGAAGACTCTGTGGGGATTGTGTGCTGAAGCTCCTGTGCTGTAAATTTCTATGATTCTAAGCTGGATTGAGTCTTGCATATACAGCACAGCCACCAAACCCATATTGGCAACACTTTACTTAACTTTATTTATGGGAGGGCGAAAGTCTGGGAATTTTTCCATTCCTCACAGTATGATCCTTCATCTTCATGAAAGTAAAATGTTTCTAACTAAAATGAGTCACTAAAGCAATTGGCTCCGAAAATGAATGGCCCACCAATGCCATCCAGGGATAACCCACCCACGTTTGCGCGATTAGTAGAAGGGCATCTTCTAGGATAGGACCGGCGAATGCCTGAACCACTACAGAGCTGTATGCTATCAGGAGGGAGAGCAGTTGCCCTCAGGACCTGACAGTAACCCTCAACCCCCCAGCACTAACCCATGCACCCATCTGGAGGCTGATGCATCGCATCTCACTCAGCATCTGGCCTCAAGCCAGGCACCCACTGTGCTGGGGACGTGGGAACTCCAAGCACAGGGAGCCCCACCTCTGGCAGTCTGCCCCTTGAAAGGCTGACCATGAAATCCGGAATTGGCGGGGATCCAATGTAGCCACATCCCTGCTGATTTCAAGTAGACTTCACTGAACTCCTGCTGAGGCTACATTGGGAAGCAGTATAATCCACGAGGAAATTCTATTCCTCATCTACTTTGCCAACTCTAACGATTGCAGGGGCACCAGTACCTCATCGAACTGGTCATTCCTCATGTGTGAGCCCAGAAAGTGAGTGTGATCCTGCAATCCTGGTAAATCCAAGATTAATGCTGGTAGGCTATTTCATATTTTGCTGTGTGGGAAGAAACCTTGCTGAACCCAATACTGTGCTCACCCAACATGCAATGGAAATCACAAGCTAATTTTGTTCCCTCCTCATCTGTAGCCCAGTGGTGCTGAGGTCAACTGTACCAGCTCTAAATACTACCCAGACTGACATTACCTAACTAAGTAGGCAGCTTGAATCAAACCTCATATCTCGCTTGTCTGTGTGGGTCAGTGCAAGATGCATTTCTTGTTAATAAAATAATTGAAAACAGGAATACAAAATAAAAGTAAAATCAGCATTTATCAAGTTTCAATATCATTGAATAATATGTAAGTGAACTGATTTAGTTAAATTCTGTTCCTTTTTTAAAAAAAAGCTATGAAATCTATTATTTCTCACCCTTTAATCTGAGCAAAGCCAGTTACCAGCGAGGTCCCATATAAAGCTTTGAACTCCAGGAACCTACTTCCATCTGTCAAACGACTCAGAACCTGTAAAATATTAAATATCTTTAAGATGTAATGCTTAATTCTTCAAAGACATAGAATGGCAAGTTGAAAGTACAAGGAACTAAGTTTTAATTAATGCAAGTTAATAGTAGAAAACTGGGTCGTTTTATTGAATTCATTATCTTTAAGATGCCAGAGGCAAATCAAAAATGGAGGTAACACTTAACTAGCAAAATCTCAGCATCTGTCAAACGCATTTTTTTTTTCAATCCCAATGAATGAAAAAAACAGAATGGCCACACTGCATCAAGGCTTTAATACTCAGTTTATCCACTTAGTTCTGGTACACCAGAATACCAACAGAGCAAAACTTCGCAAAAGATCTTAAAACTCAGATTGTGCATCTTGAGCAGAATATTGCAACACATGCTTCTCAGATTGGCTGAGTAAGTAAATGGCCCAGGTTATTCCTTTGGTATTTAAACCAGAAAAGTTCAGGTTCAGTTGTGCAGTTAGCTGATCTCTATAAGGCAGCTGTTGAGTTCTGCTCTTGATGATTAGCCAGGGTCCTTCGTCATATGTACACAGGATTGAATTTGTTGTGATATTCTCCACAACCAAATAACCCTCCAACATTCACCATCTGGACTCATATGAAAAATGGCCATTTATAGAAGGCACTAGAGGGCAGTGGGCACCAGTGGAACCATATCACAGCATGATTGATTGTCTTGAGAAGCACAGAGAATTGGAAAACAACTGAGACACAGATAATCTAATCCACTACCATTATGAGTTCAAAACATGGGTACAAAATGAACAAGAATCATTTGACACTACAAATAAATTTACCACCGCACTGCCCCACCACACCAACGCCGCACCACCACCCCCCCACCCCTCCCAAGAACAGTGAACCAAATGTCCAGCAAAAGTATGCTGATCAAGTCATTCGAAAAATAGTTAGGAATTGGTTTCAAGGTTTATGGTGATAAGTATGAATAAAGTTAGTGAGTCATTTCTGTAACCACAGAAACATATACCTATGACTGTCCCTAATCATTCTGGAAAGCCAGCATTACAAGAATATGAAAAAACATTTACAAATAGAACTGAAGAAAATGCTTCATCAAGTGTAATAACCAGCACACACTAACTCAATCTTTAACTATATGTTTAATGATTAAATGGCAAACAATGATGCCCCAAATCATGCTGGAGGACTAATTCTTACTGTTCTGCAATGTATAAAATCACTACAGCAAAACTCAATTCATAACACCTTGTAATCTTCTTATAGAGTCTAAGCTGCACAGACCAGGTACAGATTAGCCACTTGCCATCTCAACTGGAACATGGTATATAGAGGTGCAATACAAAGGAAAATTAAAATCCATTGTACAATAACCATTCCAGATATATACAGAAATAAAGTGAAACAGGCTTGTGATTGCAGCTTATTCCAAACCTCTTTTATCTATGAAGGTGGGTAACAAAAAAATCCATAACTTATTGGAAAATTAATGATATCTTCAAAAGAGGTAGTGTCAGCTGTGGCTCAGTTGGTAGACCTCTTGCCTCGGAGTCTCAAGGCTCTAGATTCAAGTCCCACTTCAGGGCTTAAGCAAAAAAATCAAGCCTGAAACTGCAGTGCAAATAGAGGAAGCGCTGCACTGTCAGAGGTGCTGTCCTTCGGATGAGACATTAAACCAAAGCGCTGTCTGCTTGCTTGAATGGATGCAAAAGATCCCATGGCACTATTTCAATGAAGAGCAGGGGAGTTATACTTGGTATCTTGGCCAATCCCTCAATCAACATTCCCAAAACAGATCATCTGGTCATTATCTCATTGGTGTTTGTGGAGGTTTGCTGTGTGCATACTGCCAGCTGTGTTTCCTGCATCGCAGTGACTACACTTCAAAAAATACTTAATTGGCTATAAAGTGCTTTGAGACGTCCAGTTTCGTGAATGGCACTATATAAATGCAAGTCTTTTTTCTTTTGAAGGAAAATGCAGGATAGGAATAAATGGGTCTTTTTCCAAATGGCAGGCAGTGACTAGTGGGGTACCGCAGGGATCGGTGCTAGGACCCCAGCTTTTCACAATATACATTAATGATTTAGATGAGGGAACTAAATGTAATATCTCCAAATTTGCAGATGGCACAAAACTGGGTGGGAGGGTGAGTTGTGAGGAGGATGCAGAGAGGCTTCAGGGTGATTTGGACAAGTTGAGTGAGTGGGCAAATGCATGGCAGATGCAGTATAATGTGGATAAATGTGAGGTTATCCACTTTGGTAGCAAAAACAGGAAGGCAGATTATCTGAACGGCTATAAACTGAGAGAGGGGAATATGCAACGAGACCTGGGTGTTCTTGTACACAAGTCGCTGAAGGTAAGCATGCAGGTGCAACAGGCAGTAAAAAAGACAAATGGTATGGTGGCCTTCATAGCGAGAGGATTCGAGTACAGGAACAGGGATGTCTTGCTGCAATTATACAGGGCCTTGGTGAGGCCACATTTGGAATATTGCATGCCGTTTTGGTCTCCTTACCTGAGGAAGGATGTTCTTGCTATAGAGGGAGTGCAGCGAAGGCTTACCAGACTGATTCCTGGGATGGCGGGATGACGTATGAGGAGAGATTGAGTCAGTTAGGATTATATTCGCTGGATTTCAGAAGAGTGAGGGGGGGGATCTCATAGAAACCTATAAAATTCTAACAGGACTTGACAGGGTAGATGCAGGAAGGATGTTCCCGATGGTGGGAGAGTCCAGAACCAGGGTTCATAGTCTAAGGATACAGAGTAAAGCATTCAGGACTGAGATGAGGAGAAATTACTTCACCCAGAGAGTGGTAAGCCTGTGGAATTCACTACCACAGAAAGCAGTTGAGGCCAAAACATTGAATGTTTTCAAGAAGGAGTCAGAGATAGCTCCTGGAGTGAAAGGATCAAAGGATATGGGGCGAAAGCGGGAACAGGTTACTGAGTTGGATGATCAGCCATGATTATAATGAATGGCGGAGCAGGCTCGAAGGGCCAAATGGCCTACTCCCGCTCCTATTTTCTATGTTTCTATAAACACTGGAGGTGATTTTAACTTGGCACACTTGGTGGAAACAGAACAATAGAGTTAAAATCGCTGTATACTACTCACTGGCCTGTTCCTGCTCTGTTGGCCTATTTACTGGCACCTTCAACTGAAAAGCCCAGGCATCCTCTTGAAATCAGACAAAAGCCTCGTTATTGTCCCTAATCATTCTGGAGCACCAGCATTACAACAATATGAAAAAAATCTTGTATCTAAAGAACTGAAACAGGACTAAAGAAAATGCCTATTGAGTAAAATAAGCAGCACACAGCAACTCAGCAAATTGGGGCCCCATGACAAACACGTTACCTGGATGAAATTCAGAGGGACAACTGGGCGGAGCATGCACTATACACCCTCTGTCCATTTGCACTGGGCAAGGATTGGACCCCAAAGTCGAAAGTAAGTAATTATTTTTGTGGGGCCAGGAGAAACACATGCTGTCCCCTGGCCCCTCAAGAATACTGTGGATCTCTGCCTTGGTCAACTCTCCACCTGTGCTACTGGCACCCACCTTCCCGACCTACCTGCCTGCCAGCCCGATCGGTCTCCAGACCTCCGCACGCCGTACTCTCTACATTTTCCATGTCTGGAGTTAAAATATAACCACTTTCTCACAAAAATGTCCCCATACTGTTTGATTTGGTGCCTTCACCAAGACACTTTTTTTTATAAAATGTAAAAATTAATATTAAGAGCAGGTACCTGATGATACCATGATACTATGATAGTGTTTATTGCAGGAAAGTGAATGTGCAACTTTCTTGCAATACAATAAAACTGATCTGACAATCAACAAGAGATAAACTAAATGGCCACATGACCTTTTCCTGTACTTAAAAAGATTACTGACCCCTGCTGGATAAAATGTGTTTGTGGATGTCAGATGAGGAAGAGATCAACCTCAGCTATGATGACCTCCTTGTTCAAAAAGCCTGCTAACATTCATTTTCTAGGTTCACACATTAAGAATGAGCACTTAGATAAGATACTAACAAGAAATGCTGGAACCACTCAGTAGGTCTGGCAGCATCTGTGAAAAGAGAAGCAGAGTTAACGTTTCGGGTCAGTGACCCTTCTTCGGAGTTCCCGAAACGTTAACTCTGCTTCTCTTTTCACAGATGCTGCCAGACCTGCTGAGTGGTTCCAGCATTTCTTGTTTTTATTTCAGATTTCTAGCATCCGCAGTATTTTGCTTTTATTATAGATAAGATAATAGTCTATTCTGGGTTTACTCATCTTTGAGAGTCAGATTGCCGGAGTTTGGGACTGCAGATTGGACAGCCCTCCTCTTGTTCTATCTACTTAACAGACTTGGATTTATCTATTAAACCCATGGGATGGAATTTTGCCACCTTAGTTTTTGCACGAATGGCAGGATGATTTCCAGGCTGGGGAACCTGGATGCACGAGTAGCCGGCCTTCCGGCTGAACTTTTTGCCTCTGGATAGCAGTCTAATTAGGAGTGACAGGTGGGAGGACAAGTTGGGATCACTAGCAGCCATCACAGTAACTGCACAGAGATTTGTGCTGTGGTGACTTGGAAGAGCTATTTATGAAGGAAATGGAAGAGTGAGGGAGAAGGTCTGTTACCCTGTTGAGTTGTGAAAGTCTCCTGCAGGAACTGTCAGCAATTTCCTTACCAAGGCCACTATCATTAATATCAGCTTCAAAGACCTGCCCCTGTCATTGCAAGTCTCTGCGTATGGCTGGCTTCAGTCTTGCTGCTTTCCTCTTTTATAGTACTGAGTTCCATGTCTCAAGACTTCCCGCTGTACGCTCGCTTCCTGTTAGCTGCTGTGTTCCAAGTGCCGTGTATGAGCCATCCGCTGTTGGCAAATAGCCATTACAGGTGCAAAATTTCTCTCAATTGCCTTCTTAAATAATTTGTCTTCCCGCTGCTGCCGTGCGAGTTGCCAGCGAGACTCTCAACCCACCCGAAAAAGACAGAAAGAGTAGGGAAGATGTCGGGATACCAGCATGACGGCTTTTTTCCCCCAATTTTCCCAGGCCCCTGCCTCCAATGGCCTGGGAAAATTACTTCCATTATGTATCAAAACATTTCAAAAGTGTTATGCACTTTTTTTTTTACTTGCAGTAACTTATATTGGCAAATTTAGATACCCAGTATTCTATTTGCTTTTGTAAATATTTCCAGACATTGTCGAGAAATTGAAAGTAATGACACTAAAACTCAGTTTTCTTTCTCGGTTTTCCTGTACCCATTCAACCCTTCACTTCAATACTCACCAACTCTGCCCACCATTGCATACTTTTTGTCAGCTCTGCACATTTAAAAGTGTTTTCAATCTGCCTTATTCTTGCACCCAAATTGATGGTTCAGACTAATTTTCCCCACAAGTCCTTTGTTTTCCTTCCAGTAGTACCTTATAATATTAGAACAATGGACAAAAAGCTGACTGACTGTAACACTGCCCAGGGTGCAGTTGAGCTCAGTTAGTGGGAGGACCAGTTAGAGACCTGGGATCCTGTGCATAAATTCAAATTTATGTAATATGTAGAAGGTGCTATTCTCTTTGGGGACTGTTTCTATTTTGGTTAGAAACCAAACATTACCACCTGCTTTAGATCCCTTGATGTGTAACATTGAGTTTCATTCTAGGAAAAAGTGTTTCAGAAGTAGAAAACATTCACGTGCAGAAACACTATAAAATAGGATGTGCATACATAGAATAAAAAAGCAAGTTTTTTTTTCTAATGTTTTTCTCCATTTAACTTGCTTAACTTCAAAAGATGACCAAAGAAAGAGGACCCATGCAATAAATGGGGTGGGTGTGTGCCCCAGCAGTCTATGGCTGCACCAGGTCATGTAGAAGCAGCCGAAAGGTTAGTACCTCCCCAAGAAGCCTGGTTGCTAACCAGCTGCACTCAGTGGCTGACTGATTCAAACCCATCATTGCTACTCAAAGACCTACTCATTGACTCCTATATGCAATGGTGGGGGGGGGGGGGGGGGGGGAAGAGGTGAGCCTCTTATTACCAGTGAGCAGAAGGAGGAGCCCTGGATGCTAGACTTGATGCTGATGGGACACTGACTTGTACCTCCTTGTTGTGGCTATTGGTCATGCACATGCACCTCATGACTTTCCTGCCTGCCACCACGATGATGAGCAAAGGGACACTGAGATGATAAAATCAACTTGTCTTCCAGTCACTGCACAAACAGCATGAATGTAAGCAGTTTATGGCTGATTGTTCTCTCTGAATGTGAACAGTGATTCTTCTTCTTTGGCCTCCTTATCTCGAGAGGCAATGGGTAAGCACCTGGAGGTGGTCAGTGGTTTGTGAAGCAGTGCCTGGAGTGGCTATAAAGGCCAATTCTAGAGTGACAGACTCTTCCACAGGTGCTACAGAAAAAATTGGTTGTCGGGGCTGTTACACAGTTGGCTCTCCCCTTGCGCTTCTGCCTTTTTTCCTGCCAACTGCTAAGTCTCTTCGACTCGCCGCACTTTAGCCCCACCTTTATGGCTGCCCGCCAGCTCTGGCGAACGCTGGCAACTGACTCCCACGACTTGTGATCAATGTCACAGGACTTCATGTTGCGTTTGCAGATGTCTTTAAAGCGGAGACATGGCCGGCCGGTGGGTCTGATACCAGTGACGAGCTCACTGTACAATGTGTCCTTGGGGATCCTGCCATCTTCCATGCGGCTCAAATGGCCAAGCCAACTCAAATGCCGCTGGCTCAGTTGGGTGTATGTGCTGGGGATGTTGACCGCCTCGAGGACTTCTGTGTTGGAGATACGGTCCTACCACCTGATGCCAAGGATTCTCCGGAGGCAGCGAAGTTGGAATGAATTGAGACGTCGCTCTTGGCTGACATACGTTGTCCAGGCCTCACTGCCGTAGAGCAAGGTACTGAGGACACAGGCTTGATACACTCGGACTTTTGTGTTCCGTGTCAGTGCACTATTTTCCCGCACTCTCTTGGCAAGTCTGGCCATAGCAGTGGAAGCCTTTTCCATGCGCTTATTGATTTCTGCATCGAGAGACAGGTTACTGGTGATAGTTGAGCCTAGGTAGGTGAACTCTTGAACCACTTCCAGAGCGTGGTCCCCGATATTGATGGATGGAGCATTTCTGACGTCCTGTCCCATGATGTTCGTTTTCTTGAGGCTGATGTGCGGCCAAATTCGTTGCAGGCAGCCGCAATCCTGTCGATGAGTCTCTGCAGACACTCTGCAGTGTGAGATGTTAATGTAGCATCGTCAGCAAAGAGGAGTTCCCTGATGAGGACTTTCCGTACTTTGGTCTTCGCTTTTAGACGGGCAAGGTTGAACAACCTGCCACCTGATCTTGTGTGGAGGAAAGTTCCTTCTTCTGAAGACTTGAACGCATGTGAGAACAGCAGGGAGAAGAAGATCCCAAACAGTGTAGGTGAGAGAACACAGCCCTGTTTCACGCCACTCAGGATAGGAAAGGGGTCTGATGAGGTGCTGCTATGCTGAATCGTGCCTTTCATATTGTCATGGAATGAGGTGATGATACTTAATAGCTTTGGTGGACATCCGATCTTTTCTAGTAGTCTGAAGAGACCACGTCTGCTGACGAGGTCAAAGGCTTTGGTGAGATCAATGAAAGCAACGTTTAGGGGCATCTGCTGTTCACGGCATTTCTCCTGTAGCTGGCGAAGGGAGAACAGCATGTCAATGGTAGATCTCCCTGCTCGAAAGCCACACTGTGCCTCAGGGTAGACACGCTCAGCCAGCTTCTGGAGCCTGTTTAAAGCGACTCAAGCAAAGACTTTCCCCACTATGCTGAGCAGGGAGATTCCACGGTAGTTGTTGCAGTCACCGCGGTCACCCTTGTTCTTATAGTGGGTGATGATATTGGCATCACGCATGTCCTGTGGTACTGCTCCGTCGTCCCAGCACAGGCAAAGCAGTTTGTAGAGTGCTGAAAGTATAGCAGGCTTGGCACTCTTGATTATTTCAGGGGTAATGCCGTCCTTCCCAGGGGCTTTTCCGCTGGCTAGAGAATCAATGGCATCACTGAGTTCTGATTTTGTTGGCTGTACGTCCAGCTCATCCATGACTGGCAGAGACTGGGCTGCATTGAGGGCGGTCTCAGTGACAGCAGTTTCCCTGGAGTACAGTTCTAGGTAGTGCTCCACCCAGCAGTCCATTTGCTTGCATTGGTCAGTGATTGTGTCCCCTAATTTAGATTTGAGGGGGGTGATCTTCTTGATGGTTGGCCCAAAAGCTCTCTCAATGCCATCATACATTCTTCTGATGTTTCCAGCGTCAGAGGCCAGCTGAATATGACTGCATAGATGTTGCCAGTAGTCATCTGTGCAGCGCCTGGCTATTCTTTGTGCAGCGCTTCTGGCTGCTTTAAGTGCTACGGATGTTAATTCGCTGGGGGCTTTCTTGTAGTTCAGCAGTGCAATGCGCTTAGCGGCTATGACAGGTTCCAGCTCTTCATAGTGAGATTGAAACCAGTCTGCACTCCGCTTCACACGTTTGCCATAGGTGGTCATTGCTGAGTCATAGATGGCGTCTCTGATGTGGGCCCACTTGGTCTCTGCATCCCTTGTAGGAGTGTTTTGAAGGGCTTTTTCAAGTGAATTTAGAAACTTATGTAACAGCTGTGGATGACAAATTCTGCTAGTGTTGATGCATGGGCAGCCCTTCTGCTTGAAGTGATGCAGCTTCTTTGGTTTGAGTCTAACCTTGCTGCACACCAGGGAGTGGTCGATGTCGCAGTCCGCACTGTGGAAGCTGCATGTGATTTCATTCATCCTTCCAATGCCATAGCGCCCAAAGCAGGAGGGCCATGAGTCATGGTCAGCCCCAACCCTGGCATTAAAGTCCCCCAGCGGGAACAGGTGTTCGGTGTTGGGGATGCTACTAATGATATTATGGAGTTCCTCGTAGAACTGGTCTTTAGCTTCAGGTGGGGAGCAGAGTGTTTGAGCATAGATGCTGAGTAGGTGTGCTGGACCAGAGGCAGTGAACAGTCGGATGGACAGTATGCGTTCCAAGCCATTTGAGGGTGGCTCTATCATGCTGAGCAAAGAGTTTCTGATGGTGAAGCCCACTCCATGCTGTCTTGGCTGATTAACAGTGATTACACATCACAAAAGGTACTGCATTGGCTGTAAAGTGCTTTGGGATATCCTGAGGTTGCAAAGGCATTATATAAATGCAAGTCTTTCTTTTCCTTTCTTCCTTTTGTTTGTCTTTCTTTCCCCCTTCCTTCCCCACCTGTTGTGGTGAAAATGAAGCAGCGTATGCTGGCTATTCTCCAGTAGTCAAGTAACAACAAACAAAGACGGTATTCGGGTTAATCTTAATTCTTTGCAACAGGTTGATTGTTAAAGTGACCGCTGATAGGAATGCTTTGCAATTCACCCTATTGATACTGTTTTTCTGCATATGTTGCCAGTTTATTTTAAAAAGCCATAAGTCAGGTGAAGACAACAACTGGAGAAAATGATAAACTGGCCTCATTTGCAGTGAAAACATTGCTGGATTTTTTTTTTTAAATCCAAAAACCAAACAATTTGCTTCTCCTCATGCAAGTATTTTTCCAAGCTGGTAGAAGACTTTTCCATTACCTCCCGATTCATGCTAAGTTACTGTTTTGTAGACACTGGTGGCTTTTTCAAATCTTAGACATCAAGGGAGGAACTTCCATGGGGAGTTCTCCCACTGCTTCTTCATTTTTCAGGGGTTCCTGAGGCTCTGATGCTGAAATTACAGCAGGACAAACTTCATAGAAATCCTCCCTCGTGTTAACAGGCTATTCCAGTGCAGAGAGCATTGCAACCATGCCTAATTCTGTTCTCACCAGCCAGCTGCATACATAATTTTCAGCAGCGGGTCATTAAATGATAATCAGGAGCAGGAACACTTGCTGATTCTTCCACTTCCTAATCCAAGGCCAATTGAAATGTCTGAACTGTTAATCCAACCTAGTTCAACTAACTCAGCACATACCAGGAATTGAACCTGGCACCCTCTGGTGCTTAGGGGCTGGATTTTAAGAGCCTGCAGCCGGGCCGCCGTCAATGAACCATCGCAATCTCAAGCGCAGCAGCTCATTTAAATAGCCCAGGTGGCCCGCACCCCTCCACCCTCAAATCTCGTGGCGGGGGGCGGGATGTTCGTCCCCAGCAATGGCATCAGCTGCCTGTGTGCAGGCGGTGGCGCCAGCCATTTTTAAAGAGCAGCCAGCCCTGCTGCCTAATTTAAATTTTTACACACATACCCCCAAAATTAAATAAATACATTTCTTGTGCCTCTTTCCCACCCCCAATAACGATTACATTAACTATTTGCCCTTTCCCCCCCAAAACACTTACGTTTTACATCTGACCTCCACCACCCTTCCCAAAACTGCACAAAGTTTGAAGTTCAACCCGTCCCACCATCCCCTGCACCCATTAAGTGCATTTGATTCCTGACCCCCGCACTGAAAGTCTTACCTCCTCCCCCCTCCCCACCAGTGTCACGTCGGCCTTCCCTGAACGGCACGGGAGTGCTGGCTGCTGCGATGCCCTCAAGACTGGAGGTGAGCCTATGTAAATGTTTTTATTTTATTCATTTGAATATTTTAATTAAGGTCCCATCATCCAGCAGTGGGGGGGCACCACGGAGCCTTGCCGCCGCTGGGAGGATCCGGCCAGGCTCTCCTGGCGTCAAGGTCCGTGACGGGCTTCATCTGGACCCATCGTCAGGTGCCCCCCTCGCCACTCCCCCACGACGTCAAGGGCTTGGTAAAATCCAGCCGTATGTCTCAGCACGCATCACATAGTGTAGTATATCTATGACAGCAGGGGAAGCCACTCCCCTCCTCCACCACAGTTTTGAAGATTTATGTGACTAGGATTTTGGAGGTTACAGGTATTTAAAAACTAACCAGTTTGATATTTAAGGTATGCGCATAATCCCTTGGGGCAAGACCATTCAGTTCTTCTGCTTTGTAGAGAGGCTCTTCAAAGTCAGTTGTCTTGTTTGGTGGAAGCTCAAGATTTAAAGTGGCTATGATATTCCTGACACATTCGTACGCTTCTTCCTCTGTAGCTGCAAAATGATCAATGCATCCACTAACCCTGAAAAACAGAAAAATCACCAGATGTACAACATTCTATTTAAAAGGTGGGATGGCGGGGGTGAGGGAAAGAGAATACTTGAATCCAAAATACCTGTACCAGAAAGCATGGGGGAGTAGGGGAAGAAAGAGATTGTAAAACAAACTTCTCCACCATGGCGCAAAACAATTTCCATTTTGTAAGTTAAAACACTATTTCACCATGTCTATACATCCATGAGTTGAAAAAGACTTATGAAAGAAATTATAAGCCACTTAACTTACCACCACCCTATCTATTCCATACAGTAAGCTTGTGAAAATCATTTTTTTTAAAGGTTTAATAAAGAACAGAAGAGTCTGAGAAAACAGAGAAAGCATGTCTTGCATGCTTACATGTGGCCTTAAACCAATGAGATAGAGAGGTACAAAAGATAATCATATGGTATTGCATATGTTACGACCGAGGCGGGAGGAGTGCCCTGTTAATTCATTCCCACTTCTCCAAAGGTCATAACATATTATATTAAATTTTCCCACTTATCGATACAGTCAATCAGATACACTATTTTTCCCAGAATAGAATACACTAATCAGGTTTTTTAACTGAACAAAATTATCAGTTTGTTATAAAACAAGACTTAACTAGTAATGAAGTAAAACATAAACACACATCAAAATTTTTGTAGTTCCAACATTACATTTCTAAAAGTCCCCTTTTTTACCTTAGCATCTCACACTCACACACACAAGCCTATATACACCGGTTAACTGGGGGGAAAAAAGGATTTTTGGATCAGAGCTCTGTTACAGACAAAGAGACACCTGGACGGATCACTTGTCCACCCCTGAAGAAAACAGCAGATGAGACACACTGCATCAAAACTGGCACCCAGTCCAGTCTAACCTCCGAGCACACGCAGACAGGCCACCGAGATCCCCCTAGAACAGTTCTCTTCAGGTGGCGTTGAGAATTATTTTTAGCAGGCTTTCTTCAAATACAGGAAACAAGATGAATTGACACAATGGACTTCTGAGTCTTTTAGGGAATTGCTGGAAAGCGAGATGGGTTGTAATCTTCTGTTCTTCCTTGGAATTTTCTCCTTCTTCTGCAGCAGACTTGACTTTATCTCACTCCGGAAGGTAAACCACACTCACACAACCAGAAAGCTTGTTAGTTTTCTGCCCTCCCAGATGTGCTCTGCTGCTGCTGGGCTTGTCTAATCAAAGGAATGCTTGTGATTCTCTGCCCCTGTTACCAGGGTTTCTGCCTATCACCAAACTGAGTCATGCGAAAGCCAGCTGTTGCCAAATGAGTTCTTTCAGTGCCCTCTTGATTTAAAAAAATTTATTCAGTTTAACTATAAATTCCTTCAAAAATATTAACAAAAACAGAATCATTTTCAGAACACATAGTACAAACTATTTTACAGCACAGAAACAGGCCATTTGGCTCAACAGGTCCATGCCGCTGTTTGTACTCCACGTGCGCCTCATCCCACCCTTCTTCATCCAACTCCAACAAGATATCTGATGAAGGGTCACTGACCTGAAACGTAAACTCTGCTTCTCTCTCCACAGATGCTGCCAGACCTACTGAGTATTTCCAGCATTCCTTGTTTTTATTTCGGATTTCCAGTATCTGCCATATTTTGCTTTTATCCAACAAGATATCCTTTTATTCCTTTCTTTCCCATACGTTTATCTTGCTTCCCCTTAAATGCATCTGTACTAGTCACTCAACTACTTCTTATAGTGGCGAGTTCCACATTCTAACTGCTCTCTGGGTATAGATGTTTCTCCTGAATTACCTATTGCACCTAAATCTGGTTTTCTTTGCAAGTGGAAACGTCTTTTCTACATCTACCCTTTCAACCCGATTCGTTGTTTTCCGGTTTGTAGCCAGCTTGCTATCCATTCTGCTACCTGTCCCCCGACTCCACGTGTTCTGACCTATGTGGTCACGAATCTACTATATGGTACCTTATTGAAGTCGTTTTGAAAATCCAAATATATTACGGCAGGAATTTTTCTTTGGGCAGAAGGCCCCGTCGACCGGCCAAAAAGTTGGTGGTGAGCCTGCCTCCACTGAGCCTGGGGAGCCAGACTGGGACTTTTCGCTCTCCAGGCCTTTAATTGGTCTTGAGCAGGACTTCCACCTCCTTGAGGCAGGAAGTCCCACCTAATGGAGCTGCCAGCCAATCAGCGGGCCGGCGGCTCTTAGTCCCAGCAGCGTCACCGGGAGCGGTGGCCACTGCTGGGACTACACCCAGCCATTGGAAGATGAAGGATAGCCCCGGAAAAAAGAACAAAGAACAGTACAGCACAGGAACAGGCCATTCGGCCCTCCAAGCCTGTGCCGATCTTGATGCCTGCCGAAACTAACACCTTCTGCACTTCCAGGGCCCATATCCCTCTATTCCCTTCCTATTCATATATTTGTCAAGATGTCTCTTAAACGTCGCTATCGTATCTGCTTCCACCACCTCCCCTGGCAGCAAGTTCCAGGCACTCACTACCCTCTGTGTAAAAAACTTGCTTCGCACATCCCCTCTAAACTTTGCCCCTCGCACCTTAAACCTATGTCCCCTAGTAACTGACTCTTCCACCCTGGGAAAAAGCTTCTGACTATCCACTCTGTCCATGCCACTCATAACTTTGTAAATCTCTATCATGTCGCCCCTCCACCTCCGTCGTTCCAGTGAAAACAATCCGAGTTTTTCCAACCTCTCCTCATAGCTAATGCCCTCCAGACCAGGCAACGTCCTGGTAAACCTCCTCTGTACCCTCTCCAAAGCCTCCACGTACTTCTGGTAGTGTGGCGACCAGAATTGCACGCAATATTCTAAGTGTGGCCTAACTAAGGTTCTGTACAGCTGCAACATGACTTGCCAATTTTTATACTCTATGCCCCGACTGATGAAGGCAAGCATGCCGTATGCCTTCTTGACTACCTTATCCACCTGCGTTGCCACTTTCAGTGACCTGTGGACCTGTACGCCCAGATCTCTCTGCCTGTCAATACTCCGAAGGGTTCTGCCATTTACTGTATACCTCCCACCTGCGTTAGACCTTCCAAAATCCATTACCTCACATTTGTCCGGATTAAACTCCATCTGCCATTTCTCCACCCAAGTCTCCAACCGATCTATATCCTGCTGTATCCTCTGACAATCCTCATCATTATCCGCAACTCCACCAACCTTTGTGTCGTCCGCAAACTTACTAATCAGACCAGCTACATTTTCCTCCAAATCATTTATATATACTACAAACAGCAAAGGTCCCAGCACTGATCCCTGCGGAACACCACTAGTCACATCCCTCCATTCAGAAAAGCGCCCTTCCACTGCTAGCCTCTGTCTTCTATTACAGAGCCAGTTCTGTATCCATCTTGCCAGCTCACCTCTGATCCCGTGTGACTTCACCTTTTGCACCAGTCTGCCATGCGGGACCTTGTCAAAGGCTTTACTAAAGTCCATATAGACAACGTCCACTGCCCTTCCCTCATCAATCATCTTCGTCACTTCCTCAAAAAACTCAATCAAATTAGTACGACACGACCTCCCCTTCACAAAACCATGCTGTCTCTCGCTAATAAGTTCGTTTGTTTCCAAATGGGAGTAAATGCTGTCCCGAAGAATCCTCTCTAATAATTTCCCTACCACTGACGTAAGGCTCACCGGCACATAATTTCCTGGATTATCCTTACCACCCTTCTTAAACAAAGGAACAACATTGGCTATTCTCCAGTCCACTGGGACCTCACCTGTAGCCAATGAGGATGCAAAGAATTCTGTCAAGGACCCAGCAATTTCTTCCCTTTCCTCACTCAGTATTCTAGGGTAGATCCCATCAGGCCCTGGGGACTTATCTACCTTAATGCTTTGCAAGACACCCAACACCTCCTCCTTTTTGATAATGAGATGAAAGCTAAGTTTTTAGGGCCTCGCCAAGGACAATCGGTCGGGCCCAGTTGAGGCAAGGGGGGGTCAGTTAGGGGGTTGCGAGGAGTGTTGTGCATTGGGAGCGGGTTGGGGCTTCAGGGCAGCGCTTCGTGGATAAAAGGGTGCCTGATCAGGAGGGCACCCCGTAGGCCGCAAGAAGGCCGCCTGGTTTCATCAGGAGGGCTTTTTGAGGCCTCAGTCGACCACCAGCCAAGGATAAAATACCCGTGACGTGGGCGGAGGCCCTTAAGTGGCAGTTAACTGGCCACATAACAGCCTTGATTGGCCTGGGGCACGAGGGCCATTTCTCACCAGCGCCGCCCCGCGTCAATTGGCAAGGCGGGAGGGAGGGGGTCAGGAATGGCTCCCCCCACCCCTCGGCCTCCCACTCAATTTTACGCCCCCTCCCCCAGCCCACCCATTTCAGGGGCATTACATTCCGGCCTACGTCTACTACATTACCATTATCTACACTTTCTGTTACTTCTTCAAAGAGTTCAGTAAGGTGGGTAAAGCATGACCTTCCTTTTTGAAATATGTGTTGACTATTATATTTTCAGTTTCTAGATGTTTTTCTATTATATCTTTGAGTAAGGATTCCATTATCTTTCCTAACACTGATATTAAGCTAAGTTCCCTGGACTTGGGGATGTGGTAGGGAATGCGGGATTAATGTAAGATTAGTATAAATGGGTGGTTGTTGGTCGGCACAGACTCGGTGGGCCGAAGGGCCTGTTTCAGTGCTGTATCTCTCTATGACTCTATGATGCAATGCATCCAAATCATGGATTTGATCCTCTCTAAGTTTGATTAGTTAATTAATTATCTCCTCAATGATCAGCCAGAGTTCCTCCTCCTCCTCATCAGCAAACTTCAGAGGAGAACAGGATCAGGTTCTGGCAAATTGACAACCAACACTCCGTCAGGCCTCACTCTCCTCTGTTAAAAACATCCACTCCAGGTTCATCCTGGACAGCAATGATAACACCCCAGTTTCTTTTCTCCAATGTCAACCATCTCCTTAAACATCACTCCCCTGCCCCTTGCACCTCACCACCAATGACTGCGAGGGGCTCATGGACTCCTTTGTCACTAAAATTGAGACCAACTGTTCAGTGTTCACTGCCATTGCGAAGTCAAACCTCCCCAAGGCACCCCCTACCCTGGCCCTGAACGCGCATCTCTCAAGCTTCTCTCCCATCTTCCATGCCTTCACCATGCTACTCTCGCCCATCATAGTCACCTCTGCTCCCTCGACAACATTCTCATTAAATTGTCGATCACCCAACTTCCCATCCTGGTCCCCATTTTATCTGGCATTTTAAAAGGTTCCCTCTCCTCAGGTGTTAACCTCTCCCCTTTCAGAACGGCCATCATCACTGCCCCTGATCAATATATCACCATTGGCCCCTCTATCCTTATAAACTGCCACCTCATCTCCAACTTTGAATGCATTTCTGCCTAACTTTCCTGCAACTCCATGTCTGAATCTCTCCAATAAAATTTTTGCCCCTGCCACAGCACCAAAAGGCCCCAACCAAAGTCACAAAGGGCATTACCCGTGACCGTGAACATGATGCACAAAGCAAGGTACTGCAGGATTTAATTATTAAAACCATTACCACTGGGTCAATAGTTCCTCCCAATTGTTTGTTCATCTGAATAATATTGTATAATTTTTTTCTTAGAAGGTGCAACTAGATTTGTTAATGCTCATTTCTATCTTCTCCCCTCCTCTGCTGATGGCCCTCCTGTCCCTTGTGTCAGTTGACTGTCGTGTGTGACCTTTCACAGTAAGTGTCAGATCAGGAATTGAACCTGGGACCTTCTGGTCGATATGGTTTATTACCATATTACCTTGTGCCTTTGGGAAGCTGCAAACATCTGTTACTGAAATTAAGACATTATTTTGTGAGGGTGATCGAACTGAGGAATCTTGCAGATCCCACAAAAATAATCTATCAACTTCCTTGGAAATTATGACCACTCTGTATGTAGTTTTGTCATACGATTTTGACAAGAAGCTAATATTTGGAAATTTAGTATATAGTGAACACTTGAATCAGTAATTAAAGTTATCAGTCCAAATCTTAAAAAATGCCTACAGACTCATCGAGTCATTTTTGATGCCATTTAGAATAACCACTCCCATCTCATCATGATAAAATACGTTTCCAGTACTTACTTTGCATGCAGAATTGCACCTCCCAGTTCTTCAGGGCTAACGTCTTCTCCTGTTGCTGCTTTAACCAGTGGGGGTCCAGCAAGAAATATTGTCCCAATCCTGTTCACCATCACTGTTTCATCTGCCATTGTTGGGATATATGCCCCACCAGCTGTGCATGAACCACACACAACTGCCACCTAGAGGGTACATTGAGACATTGAAATTTCAGCAGTGCATTCTACAGTGCATTTAATGAATAACTAACACAGCAAATAAATACTTCTAAATTTTCCCCCTTTTATTTCCTTCTTTTCTGAATGTTTTGTTTCATAATTTCCTGAAGACACAGGGGGTAAAATTGGTTTTTGGTGATAGTGATTTGGTAACCCTACCACTAAAGTTATGGGAAAGACGATCGGACAGGGTGTAAAATGGGCTGCCGATTCTTGATCGCCTGCTTTGCGCTATCGTCAATGACCAATTTCACCCCAACGGACACTTACTGCAATAAAAGCCTCAATTTTAACTCCCCACCACCCACCACCAACACCCCCCCCCCCCCCACCCACAATCAGGAAGGCAAGGTTGAGGAAACAGGTTAAAATTTTGAAAATTGGGACCCTGCCCTGATCCGTCCGCCGTAAATTTAACAGTAGTAATTTAATCCATCGACAAAGTTTCCACTAAAGGCAGGTGGAAGGGTCTACTTAACATGCAAAAGTAGTGGCCTGATGAAATCATCAGTGCTGCAATGTAATGTCAATGTTAATGGCGAGTTATGCACTGTTTGCTGCACAGCAGCAGATTCACAACAGGAGGAGCCAACTGGCCAGAAGAGGCCATGTTGAGTGTAAGAAATGTCTTTCTGCTTAAACTCTTTTTGGGCCAGGAAGAGATGGAGTGCTCCCCTCCCATCCCGAAGTCCCTCAAGGAGTGCTTAGGTTTCTCCAGCCCCAGCCTCTCCCTAATTTTGAGAGATCCCCAGCCCCCGATCTTGAAGTAACCTCCACGATACCTGATCTCGAAAGAACACCACCGTCCCAACGATCAATCAGCGATCCACAAATCATAGATCAGCGAGGAGTCAACACTTTCAGAATAAAAGGACAGGGGTGAAAAATCAGTTACCTGAGGGATGCCCACTGCAGACATCATTGCTTCATTGTAGAACATTCTACCTCCTTGGTTCTTATCAGGAAATATATCTGCCTGAAAGGGACAAAAGTACAATCTTTTGAGTATATTCATGTTCCATTGCACAGTTCTAATAAATGTTGTCACAATTTCAACGCATTATAACCCAAAAGCTATTTGTGATCGGATTCATCTGTGGGCCTCACCAGGCTTGCTGTTCTATATGCTTCTGGACTTCTGTGGGGTATTGCCAGAATTCAGCACTGTTCCCTTTTCTCCCTTTTTGCTATTGAGGAAAAGCAAGGGGGTATCATAAGGAACAGAGCTACTTCCAAAGCAAAAAGCAAGTGGAAGTACTTTACTCAGTCTTTATGACCTGTAGTTTTAACGGAACTAACGGTTCTGCAAAGGTATCTTTCCACAGTATAAAGTACTCACTTTTTTTACTATCATTGGCACTATAACCCATATATTTTCCCCCTTGGTTAACTGTGGGGAATTGGCTGGCCTCCACATGACAACTGCCCAGGGGGCACATTTGGGACTTGTGGGTACAGCACCAAATCCCAGCACCCCATGATACAATGGCCTAAAGCAAGAAACTGCAGCCTGTGATTTTAAAAAATTAGTTCTTCAGAGCATGTTACAAAGAAGTAACAAGTCTTTAGTGACTTTAGTAAAGTGCACGAGATAGCATCTTAATCTTGTTATTGCCATGTAAAGGTTCCTGACTATGTGCTATCCATGAAGAATTCTCTTACCTGAAGTGGCAAAAATGCTCCCCCACTATCCACCACGTATATACAAGGCAGTCCATTTTGAATTGCAATGTCCTGAGCTCTCAGTTGCTTCTTCACTGTAACTGGGTAAGCTGTCCCTCCTTTGACTGTTGCATCATTGGCAATGAATACGCACCAAACTCCACTGATTTTCCCTATCCCTAAATGGAACAGTTACATTGCAAAAGATAACAAATAATACTGAAATAAAAGCAAAATACTGCAGATGCTGGAAATCTGAAATAAAAACAGGCAGTGCTAGAAATATTCAGCAGGTCAGGTAGCATATGTGGAGAGAGAAGCAGAGTTAACATTTCAGGTCTATGACCTTTCATCAGAACTGGCAACAGTAAGAAAAATATTAGCTATTATGCAAGTGAAGTGTGGGGAATGGGGGGGGGTGGTGGTGGGGGTGGGGGTGGGGTGGGAAGAGAACAAAAAGGAAAGTGTGTGAGGAAGAGGGCAGGAGAGATTAAATAACAAAGATGTCATGGGACAAAGGCAAGGAGCATGTTAATGGTTGTGGTGAAAGACAAAAAGAAAGTGAAAGGTCAAAGACATGGCTTGGCCATGTGAGCCACATGGAAGATGGCAGGATCCCCAAGGACACATTGTACAGCGAGTTCATCACTGGTACCAGACCCACCAGCCGTCCATGTCTCCGCTTTAAAGACGTCTGCAAACGTGACATGAAGTTCTGTGACATTGATCACAAGTCGTGGGAGTCAGTTGCCAGTGATCGCCAGTGCTGGCAGGCAGCCATAAAGGCGGGGCTAAAGTGCGGCGAGTCGAAGAGACTTAGTAGTTGGCAGGAAAAAAGACAGAAGCGCAAGGAGAGCCAACTGTGTAACAGCCCCAACAACCAACTCTATCTGCAGCACCTGTGGAAGAGTCTGTCACTCTAGAATTGGCCTTTATAGCCACTCCAGGCGCTGCTTCACAAACCACTGACCACCTCCAAACGCTTACCCATTCTCTCTCGAGCGGTAGAGTGGTTAGCACCGCAGCCTCACAGCTCCAGCAACCCGGGTTCAATTCTGGGTACTGCCTGTGCGGAGTTTGCAAGTTCTCCCTGTGACCGCGTGGGTTTCCACCAGGTGCTCCGGTTTCCTCCCACAGCCAAAGACTTGCAGGTTGATAGGTGAATTGGCCATTGTAAATTGCCCCTAGTGTAGGTAGGTGGTAGGGGAATTGAGGGGATGTGATAGGAATATGGGATTAATGTAGGATTAGCATAAATGGGTAGTTGTTGGTCGGCACAGACTCTGTGGGCCGAAGGGCCTGTTTCAGTGCTGTATCTCTAAAAATAAAACAAGGAGGCCAAAGAAGAGAAGAAGAAAGACAAAGCATTAATCCAGAGAGAGTGTTAATGGCAGATTAATGAGCAGCTCTGTCCAAAAGCACATCATGAAAAAAGGCATGTGGTTAAAAAATAAAATAAACTAATTTAAAAAAATAAAAAAGACCAGTCATGCTCTGAAATTGTTGAACTCAATGTTGAGTTTGCAAGGCTGTAGAGTACCTAATCGAAAGATGAGGTACTGCTCTTCAAGCTTGCGTTAATGTTCACTGGAACACTGCAGCAGGCCAAGGACAGAAATGTGGACAGGAGAGCAGGGTGGTGTGTTAGAGTCAGAGAGTTGTACAGCACAGAAACAGGTCCTTCGGCCCATCGTGTCCGTGCCGGCCATCAAGCACCTCACTATTCTAGTCCCATTTTCCAGCAATTGGCCAGTAGCCCTGTATGCTATGGCATTTCAAGTGCTCATCAAAATACTTCTTAAATGTTGAGGGTTCCTCCCTCTACCACCCCTTCAGGCAGTGTGTTCCAGATTCCAACCACCCTCCAGGTGAAAACGTTTTTCCTCAAATCCCCTCTAAACCTCCTGCCCCTTACCTTAAATCTATGCCCCCTGGTTATTGACACCTCCGCTAAGGGAAAAGTCTCTTCCTATCTAACCTATCAATGCCCCTCATAATTTTGTATACCTCAATCATGTCCCCCCTCATCCTTCTCTGTTTTAAGGAAAACAACCCTAGCCTTTTCAGTCTCTCTTCATAGCTGAAATGCTCCAGCCCAGGCAACATCCTGGTGAATCTCCTCTGCACCCTCTCCAGTGCAATCACATCCTTCCTATAGCGTGGTGCCTAGAACTGTACACAGTACATGAGCTGTGGCCTAACTAGCGTTTTATATAGCTCCATCATAATCTCCCTGCTCTTCTATTCTATGCCTCGGCTAATAAAGGCAAGTATCCCATATGCCTTCCTAACCACCTTATCTCCCTGTGCTGCTGCTTTCAGTGATCTATGGACAAGTACGCCAAGGTACCTCTGACCTTCTGTACTTCCTAGGGTCCTACCATCCATTGTATATTCCCTTGCCTTGTTAGTCCTCCTAAAATGCATCACCTCACACTTCTCAGGATTAAATTCAATTTAAACAGCTCCGCCCATCTTATCAGCCCATCTATATTGTCCTGTAATCTAAGGCTTTCCTCCTCACTGTTTACAACACCACCAATTTTCGTGTCATCTGCAAACTTACTGATCATACCTCTTATATTCACGTCTAAATCATTAATGTACACTACAAACAGAAAGGGTCCCAGCACCGATCCCTGTGGTACACCACTGGTCACAGGCTTCCACTCGCAAGAACAACCAGCGACCATTACCCTCTGTTTCCTGCCAGTAAGCCAATTTTGGATCCAATTTGCCAAATTGCCCTGGATCCCATAAGCTCTTACCTTCTTAACCAATCTCCCATGTGAGACCTTATCAAAACCCTTACTGAAGTCCATGTAGACTACATCAACTGCTATACCCTCATCATCTAGTCACCTCCTCAAAAAATTCAATCAAGTTAGTTAGACACGATCTCCCCCGACAAAGCCATGCTGACTATCCCTGATTATTCCCTGCACTCCAAGTGGAGATTAATCCTGTCTCTCAGAATTTTTTCCAATAATTTCCCAACCACTGATGTTAGACTCACCGGCACGTAATTACCTGGTCTATCCCTGCTCCCCTTCTTGAATAATGGTACCACATTCGCTGTCCTCCAGTCCTCTGGCACCTCTCCTGTGGCCAGAGAGGATCTGAAAATTTGTGTTAGAGCCCCTGCTATCACCTCCCTTGCCTCACATAACAGCCTGGGATATATCTCATCTGGGCCTGGGGATTTATCCACTTTTAAGCCCGCTAAAACATCTAATACTACCTCCCATTCAATGTTAATATGTTTAAGTATATCGCAATCCCCCTCCCTGATCTCTAGACCTACATCGTCATTCTCCACAGTGAAAACAGATGAAAAGTAATCATTTAAAACCTCACCTATGTCCTCTGGCTCCACACACAGATTGCCACTTTGGTCCCTAATGGGCCCTACTCTTTCCCAGGTTATCCTCTTGCCCTTAATATACTTATAAAATGCCTTAGGATTTTCCTTTATCTTGCCCACCAGTGTTTTTCATGTCCCCTCTTCGCTCTCCTAATTACATTTTTAAGTACCCCCCCTACACTTTCTATACTCCTCTAATGCCTCTGCTGTTTTCAGCACTCCGAATCTGCCATAAGCCTCCTTTTTTTTCCTGATCCAATCCTCTATATCCCTCGACATCCAGGGTTCCCTGGACTTGTTGGTCCTACTCTTCACCTTAACGGGTACCATGTTGGCTCTGAACCCTCACTATTTTTCCTCTTTGAATGACCCCCACTGGCCTGATGTAGACTTTCCTACAAGTAGCTGCTCGTGGTCCACTTTGGCCAGATCCTGTTTTATCAAATTGAAATCAGCCTTTCCCCAATTCAGTACCTTTATTTCTGGCCTGTCTTTGTCCTTTTCCATAACTACCTTAAATCTTAGAGTTACTATCCCCAAAATGCTCCCCCACTGATACTTCTACCACTTGTCCAGCTTCATTCCCTAGGATTAGTCCAGTACTGCCCCTTCTCCTGTAGGACTTTTTAAGTACTGGCTCAAAAAGCTCTCCTGTATGCATTTTAAGAATTTCTTCCCCTTTAAGCCTTTTGGACTAAGACTATCCCAGTTGATATTAGGTAAGTTGAAATCCCCTAAAATTATTACCCTATTATTTTACACCTCTCTGAGATTTGCCTACATATCTGCTCCTCTATCTCTCCCTGACTGTTTGGAGGCCTTTAGTACATGCCCAGCCAAATGATCACCCCCTTTTCTACCCATATGGCCTCATTTGAGGAACCTTCTAAGATATCATCCCTCCTTACTCCAGTAATTGACTCCTTGATCAACAGTGAAATACTACCTCCTCTTTTATCCCCTCCCCTATCACGCCTGAAGATTCTATACCCTGGATTATTGAGTTGCCAGTCCTGCCCCTCCCTCAGCCATGTCTCTGTGATAGCAATAATATCATAATCCCATGTGCTAACCAATGCCCTCAATTCATCTGCCTTATTCATAAGACTCCTTGCATTAAAGTAAATGCGGTTCAACCTTGCATTTTTCGCTTGTGCCTTAACAGGTCTATATTTGCTCTGCCTTCCAAACTAACTCAGTTTCTCTTCTATATTTGGCTGTGCCTCACCCCCTACTGTACCTCCACTCTATATCCCATCCCCCTGCCAAATTAGTTTAAACACCCCCCACCCCCACCTAACAGCACTAGCAAACCTCCCAGCAAGGATGTTGGTCCCGTTTCGGTTCAGGTACAACCCATCCAACTTGTACAGGTCCCACCTTTGCCAGAAACAGACTCAGTGATCCAGGAACCTAAAGCCCTCCCTCCTGCATCATCTCCTCAGCCACGCATTCAACTGCTATATCCTCCTATTCCTATACTCGCTAGCACGTGGCACAGGGAGTAATGTTGAAATGGCAAGCTTTGTTTTAAATTATTTTATTTTATTTTTTAACCATGTGCCTGTTTTTCCTGTCGTATTTTTGGACAGAGCTGTTCATTATTCTGCCATTAGCACTCTCTCTGGACTAATGCTTTGTCTTTCACCACAAACATTAACACGCACATGGCTTTTGTTACATGACATCTTTGTTATTTAATCTCTCCTGCCCTCCGCCCTATCACACACCTTCATTTTTGTTCTCTTCCCCACCACCATCCCACCCCCTTCACTTGCTTAAAACCTAATACTTTTCTTACCTTTGCCAGTTCTAATGAAAGGTCACAGACCTGAAACGTTAACCCTGCTTCTCTCTCCACAGATGCTGCCTGACCTACTGAGTATTTCCAGCACTTTCTGTTTTTATTACAAATAATACTGAATTAGGTGATGATGTTCAATCACAATCATTACTCTAAATTATTCACGAGATCAATTCTAAAATCAATTTGCAACAATGAAATGCTGGGCTAAACAAATAGAAAATGTCAGCCAAGCACCCATTCTGTTTGTTACTCACTGACTCCCTGGTACAAATGCAAATGTATGAATGTCAAATAAAGGCTGAATTGTGATATCTCCCCCAATAGTCTGCTGTTGCGCGCTATCCAGGTTCACACAATGTGGAATATTCTCTTAGATAATGCATTTAATATGAATCAGCACCTTCAGATGAGAAAATTGAGGGGAAAAAAAACAAAAGTCCTCTAGTTTTGTGTTTAAGTTTGACCCCACTACTGCAGAGCTCAAAGAGTTAAGAAAGTTCAGTTAAACAATCACAGTGAATCATTTTGTTGCAACAATGGAACTTGTCTGTACATGTAGTACATGTTTTAGTAAGGAGGCAGCTCTTTTTAGATTGACCTTCACAGACTAAACAGCAAGAATTTTTTTCATTTAGAGAGATGGGCCTACTCATAGTTTCACACAGAGTATAACAGTTTCTCTCACAATGACTCTGACAGATATTGATTGTTCATAGCTTAACAAGGACAGTCGGGAGTTGCTAGACTTTGCACTTTGATCCCAGGAGTAGCCCGATAATGTTGGTTCAGTCCAGCCCAGTTACTCATTTCTTCATGCATCCTTATGTACAGGAATCTAAAACTGGTGCTTATTTTCGAAATATCTTGACTTTATAAAAACATACATCTCATACTGATATTGCCAATACTGGATGTTTTGTAATTGTAGCTGTCAACACCAGAAATTGCTGTTTTTTTAACCATTTATTGTTCTGGTTTGAATTGTCTCAACTTTATTTTGACATTCAGATCTAAAACTTTAATTTTGAACATCGTAAAATAAGGTCTGTGAGTGCATTACTCTTACTATCTTTCACTAAATTGCTATCTAATAAGGAAGTCACTGGACAGCAAACAGAAGCAGGATTGCTGAATTCTTCCCCTCCTTAATTTGAAAGTGCAAAGGCCAACTATAGCATTGATAGATTTTTGGGCACTAAGGGAATCAAGGGATAGGGGGAAAAGGGTGGGAACGTGTAATTGATACAAGTTCTGCCATGACCTTACTGTAAGGCACAGGGGCTCGAGGGGCCAAACAGCCTACTCCTGCTCTTATTTCTTATGTCTTTATCTTTATCACCATCTGCCTAAAATTATCTAGCTCAGCACAGACTAGGAACTGAACAAGTCTGTATAACTGAGTACAGTGAGCAATGCCCACTAAGGCACTGGAAAAGACACATCACTACCATTCTTAAAATATCAACAGTTATAAAGGATTACAAATATAATATCTTTTGATTTGTCCTGTCAATGCTTGATTATTTTCTGCTTAAATAGTGAGTGATGATATCATCTGGATATTTATTTTCTATTTATTTTATTTAGCAACAGATTGATAGTTATCTTTAAGATAAGATGTTAAATCCAGGTCCCATCTGCTCTCTCAGGTGGATGTAAACAATTCCATGGCTCTACCCCTGGTGTCCTGGCCAATATTTATCCCTCAACCAACATCACTGAAAACAGACTATCTGGTCATTTATCACATTGCGATTTGTCAGAGCTTGCTGTGCGCAAATTGATTGCCACATTTCCTACACTGCAGCATTACATTTTACATCACATTGCAAAGAGGTCATGAAAGTCACTATAGAAATGCAAGTTCTTTCTTTTTACTGGTTTGAAGAAGTTATTGAAGGCATCTATTATACAACCGAGCTAACCCCTGGGGGACTGCAATCACAAACCCAGAAATGATGGACAGCAGAATTTTGGATGAGCTTAGATTTTTTTTATTATTCGTTCGGGGGTTGTGGGTGTTGCTGGCTAGGCCAGCATTTATTGCCCATTCCTAATTGCCTTTGAAAAGGTGGTGGTGAGCTGCCTTCTTGAACTGCTGCAATCCATGTGGGGTAGGTACACCCACAGTGCCTTTGGTAGGGGTGAAAATGGGAGGCCATCCTGGAGAGCTTTAGGATAACTGAGCCTGGAACTGACAAAAGCAGAAGTGAGAGTTTCAGCAGCAGATGGGCTGAGACAGGGCTGGAGATAGATGTTGTTACAGAGGTGGAAGCCTTTGTGATAGAGAAATGTGGAGTTGAAACTTCAGCTTAAGTTCAAATAGGACTGCGAGATTCGAACATCTGTTTCAACCAAGATGAAGGCTGGGGAGGCAGTTGGTGGTGGAATCAGTAGCGAGGTTACAAAACTTGTGGCGATGGCCGAAGACCATGGCATCCATCTTGCCAATGTTTAACTGGGGGGAATTATGGCTTATCCAAGACTGGATGTTGGAGGAGTGACCTGGCAACAAAGTGACCTTGAAGGGGTTGAGAGAGGTGATGGAGAGGACAAGCCAGTTGTGAGCATGTCCTCGGATGGTGTCGACAAGGTGTAACATGTAAATGAGGAAGAAGAAGGGGCCCAGGAAAGATCTTTGTGGGACTTGGTGGTAATGGTGCCGGGGCAGGAAAGGAAGTCATTACTGAAGATGCTTGGCTATGGTTTGATAGATAGGAATAAAAGCAGGTGAGAGCAGCCCCAATTACATCGGAGGAAAGGCACTGGAGGAGAATGACATGGTCGAATCTGTCAAAGACTGCAGAGAAGTCAAGAAAGACAAAGCAGGTTGGCGCACTATGTTTACATTCACATAAGTTCCTACATTAAACTACACTTCAAAAGTGCTTATTTGGCTGAAAAGCTCTTTGGGACATCCTGAAGTTGCAAAATGCATTTTACAAATGCAAGTCTTACTTTTCCTTTCTTTTGGATGTTGTCTGTGTCTTTGATTAGGGGTCTTTGATCTTTGATCAGTGCTCGGGCTAAGGCAGAAAGCTGACAAGATTCAAACATGGAGTTGCAGGAAAGATGGGCACATATTTGCGAGGCAATAACAGATTCAAGGACTTCGGAGAGGAAAGGGTTGAAGGTAAGATGGCAGTTTGCTAGGACAGAGGATATGAAGGTAGGCTTTTTGAGGAGGGGGTGATGGCAACAATTTTGAAAAATTGGTGACAGTATCTGCGAAAGGGGAACCATTTACAGTGTCAGTGACAACCAGGACGGGAAATTAGGTGATCAACAGAATTGTGTGAATTGGGTCAATGGAGCAAAAGATATGCTCGTGGACAAGATGAGGTCAGAGAGGGCATAAAGAGAGACAGGAAAGAAACAAGAGAAATACATGGGTTCAGGGTTAGGGAAGGATGGAACCTTGGGGAAATTTGGGCAAGGGATCCCACATTACTAGGGATAAGGATATCAAAGATGGAGATGAGGAAGTGGTTGAGCTGATCAACAGCAGTGGAAGTATCTTGGTGAATAAAATGCCAAAGGTTACTCAGTTGCAAGTTAAAAAGTAAAGTTGTAAGTGACACACTCTTTAAAATTAAACCAAATGAACAGATGTATCCCTAAGGGTAAATACTATTTCTCAAAATCAAGAAAAAGTAATTGATACACCATTAACACTGAAGATTTCATATATATCGGTAGAAATAAATTTACAACAAGGCCAGAAATCAACAACTCCAAATGTTATTGGTGGAGAAACTAATGTTGTTTTAAAATCCCAAGACAAAATGACTAACAGAATATCAGACTAATGTTTACAATAATCTTTTGATTAAAAAAAGTAGACTTGTACATTAATACCAGTTAAGCAGCCTGCAGCAGGAATATCTCCATATGGCATTCCCAGACCAGCAAAGGGAGACAACTCCAGGATCCCCTCTTTGTCCAGAAGCAACTGTAAACGCTCTCGGACCAGCAGTTTTTTATTCCTCTGGGTGTGCCTCAGAATTGCTTTTTCACCTCCACCCTTCATTACTTGCTCCATCAGCTCCAAATACCTGTTTCAAGAAACATATTAATGATACCGGAATTCAGCCAAAATCTCTTGTGTCAGACTAGACAGTGTAAGGGAGCAGGGTGATGGTGGGGGGTGGAGGGGATGATGGGGAACAGAATGATCAGCCTGGATTTCTGTCCACCTTCTAACTAGCAGGGTCACTGGATATTGTTACGACCGAGGCAGGAGGAGTGCACTGTTTATTCTAGTCCCACTTCTCCACAGGTCAGAGCATATATTTAAATTTTCCCACTTACTGATACGGTCAATCATATACTCTATTTTTCCCAGAATAAAACACCAGGTTTCTTTACTGAACAACAAAATTATCAGTTTATTATAAAACAAGTCTTAACCAATAATGAAGTAAAGCATAAACACACAGATTGAAATTTTAAAGTTCCTTTTTTTAACCTTAGCCCCTCATACACACACTCCGTTGACCCAGAAAAATAAAGGGATTTTTGTTTCTCGCTCTGTTACAGACAAAAAAAACACTTGGACTGGATACTTGCACATTCTTGAATAAAACAGCAGATGGGATATGTTGTGTTCCAAAACTGGCATACAGTCTGGCTTCCAAGTACAAGTAGACGGGTCATTAGGATCTTTTAGAACAGTTCTTTTCAGGCAGCGCTGAGAATTAATTTAGCAGGCTTTTCTTCAGAGACAGGATACGAGATGAGTTGACAAAGTGGACTTCTCAGTGTCTTTTACAGAGGTGCTGGAAAGCTAAATTGGGTTGTGGTCTTCTCTCTTTCCTTGGGAATTCATTTCTCTCCTTGGAAGTTCCCTTCCTTTTACTGCAGGCTTTTAAAAGAAATGTAACGGGCTGGGCTAAGCTGGGGTTCTGAACTGCAGTTTTTATTTTTTTTTCAAACTTCAACCCCTTTTTAAACAGTTCATTCCCTACTCCAAACAATTCAAAAGTGAAGCTGTAAACAGAAGATCCACCTTCTGACCTGTCACTTCTCTGCACACATCTTCACCAGTTACCAGGGTTTCTGTTCTATTTTTAATAAGTCATGTGACAACCAGTAAATGATGTTGTCAACAAATCTTTTCAGTGTTCTCTTGATGAGCCTCTTGAAAAAAAAACTTGTCCAACATTTCTTCAGTTTGACTATGAATTCTCAAAAAAATATTTTAACAAAAACAGAAGCACTTTTGTAACAATATCGGTTGTGGATAAAATCATACTCAACTGTGATTCCTCCACAGTTAAACAGCTTGCTAACACTCAGTGTTTAGATGCACAAGTGAAGAATGGACTCTTTCTGGAATGTTTCAGGTGTTCATGGAACTCAACCCCAGCAGAAGGAGAGAGAAAAGGGGAGAGAAATTGAAATGGAAATATGTTCTGAGAATGTTACAAGAGGCTTTATTTCTGTACTCAGAAATTAGATTTCTATGTGTTTTAAAACTGAGAAAAGGATTTTTGCTTAGTGGAAGGCGCCTGCAAATAGTTGGAATTCCTGCAATGTTTTGAAAGGAAGTTCATAACAAAAGTTGAACTTTATGGGTGCTTTGAAAGGAAGTTGATCTTGTACAAGGACAGGAAAGTCAGCAATTTCAAGGAAACCACAGCAGGTTGGCCTTCTTCAGAGCAGTTTTTTTTTGAATGAGAAGAGGCCCTGTATCTGGACATGTGGCCATGTTCAGGAAGGTTTTTTTTTCACTTTGGACCCTTTAAAAAGCCAGTGAGTAGGACAAAAGGCAGGCATTAGAAATCTTTGCTTTGAACTGCCTAGAGCAAGAGAGGAAGACCCAGGAAAGTGATACCTCTCTCTGTAAAGGAATCCAACATCTCTTGAGAAGAAGCCCTGCATCCAGTGTGGTTCCTGCTGCCTCCTGTGTTGTAAGAAATCCTGAATTCTGAAGAAGTTTTCTACTGCTAAACTGCTGCTGACCTAAGCAGACCTCTCTTGCTACACCACTGATGAAAGACTTATGTGACACCTGCTGCAGTTAAATTGCCGTGGATGCCTACCCATCACAGACTGTTCATCAACCACGCCTGGAGGAACTGTGAGCGGCATCCAACTATTCGACTCTGGGATACCTCACCATACCCAAAAACAACCTACCAGAATGTGATAAACTCACTTATTTTTATTATTCCTTCTATTCCTAAGAAACAGCTGTAAACCAAAATCCTGTTTCCCCAGTTAACCATTTATTTTTAATGTATGTGTGTGTGCATGAGGGTTAAGCAATTAAGAAGTTTTTCATATATATAGATTTATCTCGTTAGTAGTTGAGACCTATTATTTCTTTTCTAATAAATAGTTAATGTTGTTGGCATTTAAAGAAATCTGGTTTGATGTGCTTTATTCTGGCGGACAAATAGAGGGCTGGATTTTAAAATGGGCGGACAGGAGCTGGCCATCAGTGTAAAAGTCGGTGGCGAACCCACATCTGCGCAGCCAAGGCATCCAACTGGCATTTTAGGGGTTCCCAGGCTTTAACTGTTCAGAGGTGGGACTTCCACCCGCTTGATGGAGGACTTCCCGCCTCACTGAACTGCTGGCCAATCATCAGGCTGGCAGCTCTTTGTCCCAGCAGCGCCACCTGGATCATTTTTTTTACATGTATATAAACCTGGAAACTGCATAAACAAAGAACTTTTAAAGTGATCTATGAGGTGATATTTCATCTATTTAATAATGACTGTATAAGTTAGCAGACCCACTAATACTGAACTCTTGAGCATGTCAGGAATTAATACCTGGAAATTGAACACACCTAGCCTAGAATTTTCAGTTCATTAATTTTAAAAACAGAAAATTTATGCTTAAATGCTTAAAGGAAAGAAAATAAAGGTAGGAAAGAACTAATGGTGAAAGTGGTACTGGAGCCCTGACATAAGAAATAGGAGGAGTAGGAGTACGCCATTTTAACCTGCTTTGCCATTCTCCAACATATAGGAACACCTGGGGGTTGTGGTTTGAAAGGGGCCAATGGCTGTTTGGTCCCATCCTCTTCAGCCCTCTTCCTCACGAGGTTAGACTCCTGTTCCACCCAATATTGTCAATTGTCAGCAACTCCCAATACTCCAAACTTTCTTTTCCTTGCCTGCTGGAACTCAGGATCACTCTTCAGACTTATTCCACTTCACATTCCTAGATCATCTGACCTCAATGCTGATAAACCTCGACCACATTCCCAGTGCTCCCTAATCCAATGACCATATCCATTGCTCCTACACCTTGAGAATTTCCTTCCCAGTGCCAGAGGTTCCAGTATCTCTCTCCCAGCAATCTCCGATTCCAGAAGCTGCCCGAGTGTTCCTTGATCCTCCCTCTTCAGTGTTCATGGAACCTTGTGAGTCCCTTCCCAGTGTCCACAGATCTGGGAGCCCACCTGAAAGTACTGCTGCACACCAAGACTCTGTTCCAGTATATAAAAGAAAAAAAGATTTGCATTTACATAGCACTTTTCATGACCTCAGGATGTCTAAAAATCAATTAAATAATTATGAATTGTAGTCACTGCTGTAATTTAGGAAACACAGCAGCTAATTTGAACACAGCAAGCTCCCACAATGTGATAATGACCAGATAATCTGTTTTAGTGATGTTGGTTGAGCAATAAATATTGGCCAGGACACCAAGGGAAGTTCCCCGCTTTTCTTCCAGATAGTGTCATGGGATCATTTGCGTCCACCTGAGAGAGCAGATGGGACCTCGCTGAAAGTCTCGAGCACTGTACTGTCAGTCTAGATTCTGTGCTTAAGGTTCTGTATGTTGCTGAAGATGAGCACAGTAATAAATAAGATTAGCAGGAGATTCTTGGAGGGGAACAGAAACTCCATACACCAAGACAGATCTACTAGATGCAGTGTAAACAAGAAAGCATGGTTTTGGGGATAATTAACTTCAAAATCTCAACCTAAATGAAAATAGGTAATGTTCAGCAGGAAAATAGAATATGTCCGAAGTATGCATGATTAGCCTACAAAATTACAAGACTATTTAATGACCAATGCCTAGTTTCACTAATTCTATGTGCTGAAACCAAAAGGTACCAACAGTACTGTTTTCTATGACAACGCTGCTCTTACGTGCAAAGAGGCTATGTGAATTAATGTATGGTCAAAGGCTAGGAATCCTGTGACGAGTAACTCACCTCCTGACTCCCCAAAGCCTGTGCACAATCTACAAGTCACAGGTCAGGAATGTGATGGAATACTCTTCACTTGCCTGGATTGGTGCAGCACCAACACTCAAGAAGCTCCACACCATCCAGGACAAAGCCGTCCGCTTAATTGGCACTCCATCCACCAACATTCACTCCCTCCACCACCGACACATAGTGGCAGTGGTGCGTACCATCTACAAGATGCACTGCAGCAACGCAGCAAGGCTCCTTAGACAGCATCTTCCAAACCCACGACCTCTACCAACTAGAAGGACAAGGGCAGCAAATGCATGGGAACACCACCACCAGCAAGTACCCCTCCAAGTCACACACCATCCTGACTTGGTACTATATCGCTGTTCCTTCACTGTCGCTGGGTCAAAATCCTGGAACTCCCTTCCAAACAGCACTGCGGGTGTACCTACCTCACATGGACTGCAGCGGTTCAAGAAGGCAGCTCACCACTACCACCTTCTCAAGGGCAATTAGGGATGGGCAATAAATGCTGGCCTAGCCAGCAACAACCACGTCCCATGAATGAATAAAGAAAAAGACCAAACTGAGGTCCGAGTCGATACAATAGCAGGCCTATCAAGAGTTAATGGCTTATTTTCCTCTTTTATGCTTGTGTGTTAAATAATCGAAGTAAGTTGGACGTGTGATTATTAAAAAAAGACTGGCGAATCATAGTAAACCTCAACAACACCTAATTTCATAACACATATTTATTAGGTACAAGTTCCGTGGTCACAACTACCAGTTCAAGGTGCTTTTTGTGAAACTTACAAGTGATGTTGGTTGAGCAATAAATATTGGCCAGGATACGAAGGGAAATTCCCTGCTCTTCTTCCAAATAGTGCCATGGGATCATTTGTGTCCACCTGAGAGAGCAGATAAGGCCTCAGCTTATAGTCTCATGCAAAGGATGGCACAACCGACATTGGAGCACTCCATAAGTACTGCACTGCACTGGGGCCAAAACAACATTGGATGTTAGTGGGAACTTTATTTCATACTGCTTTGGGATAGCTGTCCCTGTTGAAAACATGCTATGCCAAATGAGGAATTTTAATTCATCAGTTGCAAACCTACATTAAATTTTAATGGAAAAAAGATCTGGAATCCGACAGTTAATCTTTAAAAAACTGGCAAGCAAGATGGTCACTGCAATTTGCATCCGAAACACCTTTCATATTCCAAGGCCTCAAAGGGAGACATGTGTGATTAGCCTGTGCCCACCACAATGTCTTGCCCTATTGATTGAACTACCTGTGATTGTTTTCATTAACAAGACATTCAATGCCATTCTGGAACATCAACATTGAAAAGGGCAAAGGGGAGAAATTCAAATTCCGAAACTTGCATCTCGTTAGAAGGCACCAGAGAATTTTTTTTTTTAATTCATTCATGGGATGTGGGCGACGCTGGCTAGGCCAGCATTTATTGCCAAATTGCCCTTGAGAAGGCGGTGGTGAGCTGCCTTCTTGAACCGCTGCAGTCCATTTGGAGTAGGTATACCCACAGTGCTGTTAGGAAGGGAGTTCCAGGATTTTGACCCAGCGACAGTGAAGGAACGGCGATAAAGTTCCAAGTCAGGATGGTGTGTGACTTGGAGGGGAACTTGCAGGTGGTGGTGTTCCCATGTATTTGCTGCCCTTGTCCTTCCAGTTGGTAGAGGGTGCGGGTTTGGAAGGTGCTGTCTAAGGAGCCTCGGTGCATTGCTGTAGTGCATCTTGTAGATGGTACACACTGCTGCCACTGTGCGTCGGTGGTGGAGGGAGTGAATGTTTGTAGATGGGGTGCCAATCAAGCTTGCTCCTTTGTCCTGGATGGTGTCAAGCTTCTTGAGTGTTGTTGGAGCTGCACCCATCCAGGCAAGTGGACAGTATTCCATCACACTCCTGACTTGTGCCTTGTTGATGGCGGACAGGCTTTGGGGAATCAGGAGGTGAGTTACTCGCTGCAGGATTCCTAGCCTCTGACCTGCTCTTGTAGCCATGGTATTTATATGGCTACTCCAGTTCAGTTTCTGGTCAATGGTAACCCCGAGGATGTTGACAGTGGGGGATTCAGCGATGGTAATGCTGTTGAATGTCATGGGGAGATGGTTAGATTCTCTCTTGTTGGAGATGGTCATTGCCTGGCACTTGTGTGGCGCGAATGTTTCTTGCCACTTATCAGCCCAAGCCTGGATATTGTCCAGGTCTTGCTGCATTTCTACACGGACTGCTTCAGTATCTGAGGAGGCATGAATGGTGCTGAACATTGTGCAATCATCCGCGAACATCCCCACTTCTGACCTTATGATTGAAGGAAGGTCATTAATGAAGCAGCTGAAGATGGTTGGGCCTAGGACACTACCCTGAGTAACTCTTGCAGTGATGTCCTGGAGCTCAGATGATTGACCTCCAACAACCACAACCATCTTCCTTTGTGCTAGGTATGACTCCAGCCAGCGGTGGGTTTTCCCCCGATTCCCACTGACCTCAGTTTTGCTAGGGCTTCTTGATGCCATACTCGGTCAAATGCTGCCTTGATGTCAAGGGCAGTCACTCTCACCTCACCTCTTGAGTTCAGCCCTTTTGTCCATGTTTGAACCAAGGCTGTAATGAGGTCAGGAGCTGAGTGGCCCTGGCAGAACCAAAACTGAGCGTCACTGAGCAGGTTATTGCTCAGCAAGTGCTGCTTGATGGCACTGTTGATGACACCTTCCATCACTTTACTGATGATGGAGAGTAGGCTGATGGGGCGGTAATTGGCCGGGTTGGATTTGTGTACAGGACATACCTGGGCAATTTTCCACATTGCAGGGTAGATGCCAGTGTTATAGCTGTACTGGAACAGCTTGGCTAGGGGCGCGGCAAGTTCTGGAGCACAGGTCTTCAGTACTATTGCCGGAATATTGTCAGGGCCCATAGCTTTTGCGGTGTCCAGTGCCTTCAGTCGTTTCTTGATATCACGTGGAGTGAATCGAATTGGCTGATCTCTGGCATCTGTGATGCTGGGGACTTCAGAAGGAGGCTGAGATGGATCATCAACTCGGCACTTCTGGCTGAAGATTGTTGCAAATGCTTCAGCCTTATCTTTCGCACTGATGTGCTGGGCTCCCCCATCATTGAGGATGGGGATATTTGTGGAGCCACCTCCTCCAGTTAGTTGTTTAATTGTCCACCACCATTCACGGCTGGATGCGGCAGGACTGCAGAGCTTAGATATGATCCGTTGGTTATGGGATCGCTTAGCTCTGTCTATCGCATGCTGCTTACGCAGTTTGGCACGCAGATAGTCCTGTGTTGTATCTTCACCAGGTTGACACCTCACTTTGAGGTATGCCTGGTGCTGCTCCTGGCATGCCCTCCTGCACTCTTTATTGAACCAGGGTTGGTCTCCTGGCTTGATGGTAATGGTAGAGTGGGGGATATGCCGGGCCATGAGGTTACAGATTGTGGTTGAGTCCAATTCTGCTGCTGCTGCTGATGGCCCACAGTGCCTCATGGATGCCCAGTTTTGCATTGCTACATCTGTTCGAAATCTATCCCATCTAGCACGGTGATTGTGCCACACAACACGATGGATGGTATCCTCAATGTGAAGGCGGGACTTCATCTCCACAAGGACTGTGCGGTGGTCACTCCTACCAATACTGTCATGGACAGATGCATCTGCAGCAGGCAGATTGGTGAGGACGAGGTCAAGTATGTTTTTCCCTCTTGTTGGTTCCCCCACCACCTGCCGCACACCCAGTCTGGCAGCTATGTCCTTTAGGACTCGGCCAGCTCGGTCAGTAGTGGTGCTACCGAGCCACTCTTGGTGATGGACATTGAAGTCCCCCACCCAGAGTACATTTTGTGCCCTTGCCACCCTCAGTGCTTCCTCCAAGTGGTGTTCAATATGGTGGAGTACTGAGTCATCAGCTGAGAGAGGGCAGTAGGTGGTAATCAGCTGGAGGTTACCTTGCCATGAGACTTCATGGGGTCCAGAGTCGATGTTGAGGACTCCCAGGGCAACTCCCTCCCGACTGTATACCACTGTGCCACCACCTCTGCTGGGTCTGTCCTGCCGGTGGGACAGGACATCCCCAGGGATAGTGATTGCAGTGTCTGGGACATTGTCTGTAAGGTATGATTCCATGAGTATGACTATGTCAGGCTGTTGCTTGACTAGTCTGTGGGACAGCTCTCCCAACTTTGGCACCAGCCCCCAGATGTTTGTAAGGAGGACTTTGCAGGGTCGACAGGGCTGGATTTGCCGTTGTCGTTTCCGGTGCCTAGGTCGATGCCAGGTGGTCCGTCCGGTTTCATTCCTTTTTACTAACTTCATAGCAGTTAGGTACAATTGAGTGGCTTGCTAGGCCATTTCAGAGGGCATGTAAGAGTTAACCACATTGCTGTGGGTCTGGAGTCACATGTAGGCCAGACCAGGTAAGGACAGCAGATTTCCTTCCCTAAAGGACATTAGTGATCCAGATGGGTTTTTACAACAATCGACAATGGTTTCACGGCCATCATTAGACTAGCTTTTAATTCCAGGTTTATTAATTAAATTCAAATTCCACCTTCTGCTGTGGTGGGATTCGAACCCATGTCCCCAGAGAAATACCCTGGGTCTCTGGGTTACTAGTCCAGTGATAGTACCACTATGCCACCGCCTACCCATAATACACAGACATTTATGTGACTGTCTGTCCATCCCTGTGAAAGCTGGGAGTTTCCTTTGGACAAAGCAAGCAAGCAAGCCAGTGACACATTCTGGGCAGAAGCCAGAAGGGCTGTCTCTCTCTCTCTCTAGAAGCCCAGCTGCCGGCTGCTAGATTCAAGAAGGAAGCCCTCTACTCAGCTGTCTCCAAGGACAGCTACCAACGCTGAACTTTCGGACCATAAATTCATCCAGACGACCACTAAAGTCATGAGACAACACAGACTGTGTATTATTTTTATTTGTTCTGGACTCTAGTCCAACAAAAAATCTATTCCTCAGCACTCAGTAATCTATTGTGTGTGTGTGATTCTCATGTGTGTGCGCGTGAAAGTGTAGTGTATATTATTTTCTAGATCGGGTTTAAATTTTTTTTAAGTATAATAAACTCACCCCTTGTTTAGACTCAAGAATACCTGTCCGATTGGCTATTTTACGATCACAACAAAGGTAAAAGGTAAAACATTCAATGAAGTAGTAAGCGCATCCACTGTTTAAAAAGGAATAAACCCTGTTGCGGTCAAATAAGAGGAAGGACAAGGGGGGAGCCTTGTGACCCCTCCTCATCTGATCATAACACTGTCTCTCGACCAATTTCTTTATTAGGAGCTGGGTATTTCTCTTTACAGTCAGTCAAGGAGCAGATCAGAGCACTAACTTTGTGTTTTTGAACTGATGACAGTCGTTATCTTTGTGATCCAGCATACTAAACTGATCATAGGATCATTATTCACAGGCCACCGTTCTACTAGCTGGTGAAGAAAAAGATTCTCAAAGAGGTATTGCCACAACTATCACAGCTTCCAATAGCTTCTCTTTCTGCCTAATGAAAAACCCATAGCCAAAGGCATATTAACAATCTTTAGCTGCAGTCCAAAAGACACAACCAAGTTAGCTGGCTTATCACAATCCCTGAGGCAATTATGCATGTGCCTTCATGGGCATTGACTCTAACATGCACCTGCATTGACATGTAAGGGAATTGACCACGGAAAGAGGATGAAATTAATCCTGCTTGCTGCAGGCAGAAAAATTCAAGTAAGTGTTACAGTTACTCATGTCATGTTTTTTGGGGAGTAATAATGGCCATCTGGGTGATATACTGAAGCATTTCAACCAGTAGCCCACATCCTTTTTTTAAAAATTGGAAATGGTGAATGACAGTGGCAGCTGAAGAATTCTCTTTTTATTGAAGGCGAAGAACAATATAAGAAGAATGAAAAATTTTTGGACAATAAAACAAAGAAGACAATGACAATTAATGTTTACCCTACTGCTGGAAAAAGAAAAGTAACATAAAGGCCAAAGCAGGTCCTTATATACTGCACAGAGCAGAAAAGATCAAAAAGAGCATCATGAACATCATGAACTCCTGATATCACAAGCCATCTTAAAGGGAGTTGTCCCTTTGTGATTTTTTTTCCACGCTAGCAAGAATATGGTCTAATGCCAGCATACTTCAGCAATGTGCAGAGGATGCTATCTGAACAGTGTGGAATAGTTTCAGTACAGTTGCTGCTTGGCTGGAGGCCTCTAATCGGTCCCAATGAAGAAATAAACAATCATTCTTTGCACGTTCATAAAAACTTCCTTTTATAACTAGATTACTGACCAACACAAGCAAATGGACCGCTGGGTGGAGCACAACCTAGAACTGTACTCCAGGGAAAATGTTGTCACTGAGACCGCCCTCAATGCAGCCCCGTCTCTGCCAGTCATAGATGAGCTGGACGTACAGCCAACAAAATCGGAACTCAGTGATGTCATTGATTCTCTAGCCAGCGGAAAAGCCCCTGGGAAGGACAGCATTACCCCTGAAATAATCAAGAGTGCCAAGCCTGCTATACTTACAGCACTCCGCGAACTGCTTTGCCCATGCTGGGACGAGGGAGGAGTACCACAGGACATGCGCGATGCCAATATCATCACCCTCCATAAGAACAAGGGTGACCGCGGTGACTGCAACAACTACCGTGGAATCTCCCTGCTCAGCATAGTGGGGAAAGGCTCCAGAAGCTGGCTGAGTGTGATTACCCTGAGGCACAGTGTGGCTTTCGAGCAGAGAGATCCACCATTGACATGCTGTTCTCCTTTCGCCAGCTACAGGAGAAATGCCGTGAACAACAGATGCCCCTCTACATTGCTTTCATTGATCTCACCAAAACCTTTGACCTCGTCAGCAGACGTGGTCTCTTCAGACTACTAGAAAAGATTGGATGTCCACCAAAGCTACTAAGTATCATCACCTCATTCCATGACAATATGAAAGGCAGAATTCAGCATAGCGGCGCCTCATCAGACCCCTTTCCTATCCTGAGTGGCATAAAACAGGGCTGTGTTCTCGCATCTACACTGTTTGGGATCTTCTTCTCCCTGCAGCTCTCACATGCGTTCAAGTCTTCAGAAGAAGGAATTTTCCTCCACACAAGATCAGGTGGCAGATTGTTCAACCTTGCCCGTCTAAGAGCGAAGACCAAAGTACGGAAAGTCCTCATCAGGGAACTCCTCTTTGCAGACGATGCTGCATTAACATCTCACACTGAAGAGTGTCTGCAGAGACTCAGCGACAGGATTGCGGCTGCCTGCAACGAATTTGGCCTAAAGATCAGCCTCAACAAAATGAACATCATGGGACAGGACGTCAGAAATGCTCCATCCATCAATATCGGCGACCAAGCTCTAGAAGTGGTTCAAGAGTTCACCTACCTGGACTCAACTATCACCAGTAACCTGTCTCTCAATGCAGAAATCAACAAGCGCATGGGAAAGGCTTCCGCTGCTATGTCCAGACTGGCCAAGAGACTGTGGGAAAATGGCGCACTGACACGGAACACAAAAGTCCGAGTGTATCAAGCCTGTGTCCTCAGTACCTTGCTCTACGGCAGCGAGGCCTGGACAACATATGTCAGCCAAGAGTGACGTCTCAATTCATTCCATCTTCGCTGCCTCCAGAGAATCCTTGGCATCAGGTGGCAGGACCGTATCTCCAACACAGAAGTCCTCAAAGCGGCCAACATCCCCAGCATATACACCCTACTGAGCCAGCGGTGCTTGAGATGGCTTGGCCACGTGAGCCACATGGAAGATGGCAGAATCCCCAAGGCCACATTGTACAGCGAGCTCGTCACTGGTATCAGACCCACCGACATTCCATGTCTCCGCTTTAAAGATGTCTGCAAACGCGACATGAAGTCCTGTGACATTGATCACAAGTCGTGGGAGTCAGTTGCCAGTGATCGCCAGAGCAGGCGGGCAGCCATAAAGGCAGGGCTAAAGTGTGGCGAGTCAAAGAGACTTAGCAGTTGGCAGGAAAAAAGACAGAAGCGCAAGGGGAGAGCCAACTGTGTAACAGCCCCGACAACCAGTTATATCTGCAGCACCTGTGGAAGAGTCTGTCACTCTAGAATTGGCCTTTATAGCCACTCCAGGTGCTGCTTCACAAACCACTGACCACCTCCAGGCACTTACCCATTGTCTCTCGAGACAAGGAGGTCAAAGAAGAAGACATGCAATTAGAATGTCACATTTCAGAATCAACTTTGGAAGGTCGCTTCTTTGTATGATATGTCAGTGTCCCTGGTAATACTACTTTGCATAACACTCCTTGTTACGACCAGGTGAGAAATGTGTTTAGGGGGTCTTTTTCTGTTTTTACTTGGTCTTATTCTAACACTGTTTTATTTTTAAACACAGTATTTTGAGCTCCCCTTTTTTTGAATCCTTGTTTACAATTTTCCAACTATAAGGCAAAGAAACCAACACACCAGGTTTTCTCAGGTTAAAGGAGAGAAGTGAAATTTATTAAAACTTAGACTTAAACTTTCATACGGTTGATGCCTACGGATATACGACATGCCCATGCTAGCATGCACACACAATATACACATGCAGATAGGGATAGAAAAGAGAAGAAAAGATAAAGTGGAACAGTTTGAGGCAATATCTTGTTACTGTGCTTCGAGCTCACGGTATCGTCCTTTTGTAGGTAATTCTTGCTGTTCATTGGGGCCCAGTATTTTGCTTAAACCTTGTTCACGTAGGAGACTTTTCTCTCTTTGAGGTTCACGCGTTTTCACAAGATTCAGTTCTGTGGGAAGGAGACAGGAGAAGGCAGACAGGAGAGGGTTCTGCTTCAGTTCCAGGAGCACTTGGTGTTCTCAGTTCAAATCCTTTGTTGGAAGTTCAAATTCAAAACCTCCAACGGTCTGTCAGTCATGTAACCAAAACTGGTCTGACCACTTCTTCTGTGTATTGGGGAAGCAACGACTGGGTCCCCATTATTCCAACACTGTCCGTTACTATTCAAATGGGGAGGCAGTGGCGTAGTGGTAACGTCACTGAACTAGTAATCCAGAGCCCAGGCTAACGTTCTGGGGACATGGGTTTGAATCCCACCACAGCAGATGGTGAAATTTGAATTCAATTGACAAAAAGAAAATCCGGAATTTCAAAAAAAAGCTGCTCTAATGGTGGCCATGAAACCATTGTTGACTGTTGTAAAAACCCATCTGGTTCACTAATGTCCTTTAGGGAAGGAAATCTGCTGTCCTTACCTGGTCTGGCCTCCATGTGAGCCCAGACCCACAGCAATGTGGTTGACTCTTAATGCCCTCTGAAATGGCCTAGCAAGCTACTCAGTTCAGGGCAATTTCGGGATGGGCAATAAATGCTGGCCAAGCCAGCGACGCCCACATCCCACAAAATAATTTTTAAAAATGTCTTTCCAGTCAGGGGCTTGCAATTTTAAGTTTTAATATTCATGTGGCGAAATCATGTGTGCCTCAGACTTGACAGGTGAGGGGTTTGCCTGACACCTCCACACCCAGGGAATGAAATGCGATTTGAAGAAAAACGGTGCATTTCATTACAAAGTTTGAGAGAAATATAAGATACAGAAAGAAACACACTGCCTGTGTGGAGTTTGCAAGTTCTCCCTGTGACCGCGTGGGTTTACGCCGGGTGCTCCGGTTTCTTCCCACAGCCAAAGACTTGCAGGTGATAGGTAAATTGGCTTTGTAAATTGCCCCTAGTGTAGGTAGGTGGTAGGGAATATGGGATTACGGTAGGGTTAGTATAAATGGGTGGTTGTTGGTCGGCACAGACTCGGTGGGCCAAAGGGCCTGTTTCAGTGCTGTATCTCTAAAATAAAAAAAAATAAAATAAAAAAATCCATGCATTTCTCTCATTCATTTCCACTCACTCACCAATCTTAAAGCTTATTAAAAATGGTCTGTTCTGGGTGCCAGGGCCTCTTTACGCAAGACTTTTGACCAGGGGGATGAGTGGTTCCTTTTTCCTTTGACTTCAGGGATAGGTGGTTCCCTTTTCCTCTGACTGTGGGGGAGGCATCTTTGTTACTCTCCCCTTTGTTCTCTGAGATACTCCTACCTGTAGGTATTTGTGCAGACTTGGTTGTACCCTCCTGTGGCACTTCGACTAGGTGAGGCATCACCCTCACAGTTTCTGTGCCCCCGAGAGATCTCTCTTTGTAAATGCTGCTAGCAACTCTGGTGCTGTGCTTCTCGAGTCTGCATTTACAAAGGAGGATGTGGTGTCTAACTTTTAATATTTTTCGGGGTTGGTTGACCAGACAGTAGGGGTTTTTATCCAGGATTCCTCCCGGACTTCCTTTAACCCGCCCTCTTGGTCACTTTATCCCCTTCTCTTTCTAAACTTTTGCCAGCCGTGTGCCTGCCTGTCCCCTTTTGTTCTCGGCAGGGCTCCATTACATTTCAACAGCCCTCTGCTGGAGGGTCCTCCTAACACTGGTACAGGACATAAGGGTGCATGTTTCACTGTAGGTGGGGGTTTCCCCTCAACCTGACACATGTGGCAACTCCTGCAGGACTCCACCACATCTTTGTGGAGTGTTGGCCAGTTAAACTGCTGCCTTATGCGGGCTCTGGTCTTTCATATACGGCATGTACAGCCACTGTAGTCTCGTGGGCCTTAATATTTCTCCCCAGTACCTCTGTGGCACCACTAACTGGTGAACTACTGTCCACTCCTTGCTCTCAGGTCTGAGGAGAACTCCATCTCCTCATCAGTACCTCATTCTTTAAACAGTAGCAATCAGGGACTCCCTCTGCTTCACTTTCAGACTGGACAGCCTTTGCTAACTCTTGCAATACTGGGAGAACTCGCGGAGCCTCAGCTAGGGAAAATCCATTTTATTTATGCCCTGGATCTCCTAACTTTCCAAGAAAGTCTCGGATAGGCAGACCTCATGGTCATTTGCCTGCGGTGCCAATGCAGTCTCCTCGGGGGGAGCTTGTTTGACTCAGGGCCTGATCCACTACACATTCAGGGACTCTGCAGGGAATCGTCTTCTGCCACTGCCCTGTCTCTCCAACCTCCTGAGGTCTTTCTTTCACTATTGGGGGGGCTACCACCCCTGCCAGATCATTACCTGGGAGCTGGTCAACCCCATCCACAGGCAAACTAGGGACAATCCCTACAGTCACCGGTCCCAAAACTAGGTCGCACTCCAGGTGCACCCGGTGTACAGATACAGGCATACACTGCCCTCCAATACCATGCACCACCATTCTGGTGTTCACTGTACTCCCTGGAGGAAAGGTCAGGCTTTTTCGCAGTAAAAGGGATTTGGTGGCCCCGTGTGCCTGAGAATCACTATGGGCTTGCTTGCCCCACTCGAGGGGTATGGGGTTATTTTCCCTTGAAACACAAAACCTTGATAACCTTCAGGAAACCTATTAACTTTTCCTGCACTGGCGGTGTAAGCTTCCTGCATTGCACTCTTACTGAGGTAAAAGCCACAGCTTGTTCTGTTTTTTCCATCACGGCGTCGTCTTCACTGAGCGGGTGTGCCCTGATTAACCCTACCGGTTTCCCCTTTAGTTTCCAGCAGTCAGCTTTTAAATGCCCTGCCTTGTTATAATGGAAGCACAAAGGTATCCAGGTCTCATTCTTGTTCACAGCACCTTCTCTTTTGGCTGGAGGAGGGCCCCGTGACTCCTGCTTTCCTTTCTTTTCCAGGACTGCCTGGGCGGATCTCACCTTCCCACCCTTTGTCCTTTTCGGATTTGTGCGGGTGATTAGGAAAGGTTCTCCCCTGGGAAACCGACTTATAAGTTAAAGCAAACTCATCAGCCAGAACGGCCGCTTGCAGGGCTCCCTGAACGGATCTTCATTGAGAATGGGAGAGAGTTTTTAAATTCCTCTAACAGGACTACTTCTCTGAGAGTCTCATAGCTGAGCTGTATTTTTAAAGCCCTCAGCCACTGGTCAAAAACCACCTGCTTGCTTCTTTCAAACTCCAGATAAGCTTGATTAGCTTGTTTTTTTGAGGGTTCTAAACTTTTGGCGACATGAATTAGTATCCGAAGCCTATGCCCCGAGGATAGCATTTTTGGTCAGTTCATAATTTGATGAACTCTCATCTGGCAGCAAGGAATAAACCTCATGGGTTTTTCCAGTTAGTTTGCTTTGCAATAGGAGAGACCAGGTCTCCACTGGCCATTTTAGCTGCCTTGCCAGTTTCTCGAAGGACACAAAAAAAGCTTCCACATCTTCCTCATTGAATCTTGGAATTAATTGAGCGAGTTTTAGCAATCTTGTACCCAGCCCTGAACTGTGCTCCTCCATATTGGCCATGCTTTCACTAGGGTTATTCTGTCGCCCCCCCTAGCTAACTCAAGCCATTTCAGCTCTTCTCTTCAGATTCTTTCCAGAATATTCTTTCTCTCTCGCTCTCTTCTCTCTCTCTTTCCTTCTCCTGCCTTTCATTTTCTTCACATTCCCTTTGGAATGATCTCTCTTTCTCCCTCTCCCTTTCCTCAAATTCAAGTTTCCTCTGTTCCAATTGTATCGTTGCTCGCAATACCCTGTCAGAGTCTATTTCTAACCCTGTTTCTGCTTCTTCAGATTCAAGGGAAAAATGGTTGGCCACTAGTCTTAAGAGTTCAGACTTCATAGCCTTTTCCACATACAGTGATCCCACACTGCTCAGCCATTTTCCTCAACTCCTCCATAGACAGTGCTTTTAACTTATCCCAAGTTACTTCACCCTGGCTTGGAGAGCTACTCGCTTCAGTTGCAGACATGATAGTATTCAATCACACACAACCACAAGAAACCCAGTATCTTGCTCTTTTTGATTGGGAAGAAATTGGCTTCCCACTTCCAATTTCACTCGTTCGTCTTTGGATAAAATTTCGGACACTGGCACCCAGATTTCTTGTTACGACTAGGTGAGAAATGTGTCTAGGGGTCTTTAGCTGTCTTTACCTGGTCTTATTTTAACATGCTTTTATTTTGAAACACAGTATTTTAGCTCCCCTTTTTTGAATCCTTGTTCACAGCTTTCCAATTATAAGGCAAAGAAACCAACACATCATGTTTTCTCCGGTTAAAGGAGAAAAATGAAATTTATTAAAACTTAGACTTAAACTCTAATACGGTTGACACCTACGGATATATGACTCACTCACGCTAGCATGCACACATGATATACATATGCAGGTAGGGACAGAAAAGAGAAGAAAAGATAAAGTGGAACAGTTTGAGGCAATATCTTGTTACTATGCTTCAAGCTCACGGTATAGTACTTTTGTAGGGGTCCCGTATTCTGCTTAAACGTTGTTCACGTAGGAGACTTTTCTCTCTTTGAGGTTCACTTGTTTTCAAAAAAATTCAGTTCCATGGGAAGGAGATGGGAGCTGGCAGACAGGAGAGGGTTCTGCTTCAGTTCCAGGAGCACATGGTGTTCTCAGTTCAAATCCTCTGTTGGAAGTTCAAATTCAAAACCTCCAACAGTCAGTCATGCGACCAAAACTGGTCTGACCATTTCTTCTGTGTATTGGTGAAGCAACGACTGGGTTCCCATTGTTCCAACACTGTCTGTTACTATTCAAATGTCCTTCCAGTCAGGGGCAATTTTAGGCTTTAATGCTCATGTGGCGAAATCATGTGTGCCTCAGTCTTGGCAGGTGGGGGGGTTTGCCTGACACTCCTGATCTTATTAAGCCTTTGACTAACTGAGCCAAAGCATATCTACTAGGTTTACATTAAATTTAGGATGCATTTATTTATAAGTTTGTGCAGTCCCTGTTATTCCTGTAGCTGGTACTGCAATAGGTATTTTAAATGTTAAAGATGTCATATGTGTGACACACAATTACTACTATTTTATGGTAAGGGTATATTATTTTATGCTTGTTCAGTATTTTTTCATCCACCTTTTTTGAGCAATTGGAAGACGTAAGGCTTTAACATAAGGGTTTGAACAAAATGAAAAACTCAATTTCACAATAACATGATTAAATTTATCAATTGAATTGTCTTTTTTGTCTTTTAATGCCTTCATTCAAGTTTTTACATGATGGTTATGGCCTTTCCCAAAGCTTGGATTTGTATTTTTGTCCTGAGCTCTGTAAGCTGAATCTGGATTGTGCATGAGTGTGTGGAGTGTACAGAATTTCACAGGATGAATCAATACTGCTCAGTGAACACTACTATTGGAATATTTTTCTTTGGCTCTTCGTGCATATGTCCAAAAATTTCAAAAGCTTTTGTCATGCTAGGCCCCCACTTGCCAAGAATGAGGCACATCAATTTTGTTATGAACATTGATTTTTAACTGTTGTTGGAGCGAGGAAATGACTTGTTAAACAGATCAGCCGTGGATTGAAAAAAAACATTTACACACTAACAGACATCGAAGGCGAGGAAGTGCATTCCAGGGCCTGCTGAGAAGGATACAATCCACAAGGGCCAGGACTGGTTAGACTAGCTGGTCACATGAATACCTGGCTGTTCCAGGGTTTCTTTTGAACTGGCCACAGAGAGTTTGATGGCAGAATGTCTGTTTGTTCCTGGACTGAGATCACTCTCCTATCTGCTCCCATCTCTTTCTCACAAGCCCCTGAATCCACTGAAGGCACATGAACCCCAAGAGAGAAAAGTGTCCTACAGCGAACAAGGTTTAAGAAGAATACTGGGACCCAATGAAAAGCAAGATCCACTTACAATCAAGGACTCTACAGTGAGCTCTGTTCCGACCAGATGAGAAAGGTGTCTAGATGTCCCTCTCAGCCTTCACCTGGTCTTACTGTAACAGGGTTTAATTTTAAACACACCGTGTTTTGACGTCCCCCTTTGTGAATCCTTGTTCATCGCTTTCTAATTATAAGGCAAAGAAATGAGCACAAACAGGCTTTCTTATGTTTAAAGAAGATTTATTAAACGTAAAGTCTAATTCGGTTAACGCCTACGGATACATGACGTGCCCATGCTAGCATGCATACACACATGCAAATAGGGACAGAAAAGAGAAGAAAAAAAATAAAGTGAAAAAGTTTGAGGCAATATCTGAAGAGTTTGTACGATTCTTCGAACTCACTGTAGAGTCCTTTTGTAGGTTGATCTTGCTTTTTGTTGGGGCCCAGTATTATTCTTAAACCTTATTCACTGTAGGAGACTTTTTTCTCTTGGGGTTCTTGTGTCTTCAATGGATTCCAAAGCTGGTGAGAAAGAGATGGGAGCAGACAGGAGAGAGATGTTCTCAGTCCAGGAGCAAAGAGCTTTCTGAGTTCAAATTCTGTGGTGAGTTCAAAAAAACCTGTAACAGCCAGTTAGTCATGTGACCAACTGACCTAATCAGTCCTGGCCCTTGTGGATTGTCTTGTCCTAGCAGACCTTGGAATGTTTCCTCTGCACACAATACCTGCTGATCAAAGGTCCTTTGTGGATTAAATTGGAGCAGGGAATAGCCCCTTTGTCCTTTCAAGTACTGTCTGTCAATATGCAAAAATGTCTTTCTAGCCAGTCTGGCAGCCCTTGTAATAGGCCTTCTCTTCTTCCCAGCAACAATTTGAAATTTAATGTCTGTGGCAAAATTAATATGCCTCATTCTTGGCAGGTGGGGGCCTGCATGACAGCTTGAAGAACTGTAACAACTCTTCAGATAGTGCCTCAAACTTTTCCACTTTATTTTTCTTCTGCTCTTTTCTGTCTCTATTTGCATGCGCATATTGCGTATGCATGCTAGCGTGTGGCGCGTCGTATACCCGTAGGCGTTAACCGAATTAGAGTTTAAGTTTAATAAATTTCAACTTTTCTTCTTTAAACCTAAGAAAGCCTGTTTATGCTGGTTTCTTTGCCTTATAATTGGAAAGCGGTGAACAAGGATTCACCAAGGGGGAGCTCAAAACATGGTGTGTTTAAAATTAAACCCTTTATACAGGTGAAGGCTGAGAGGGACCCCTAGACACCTTTCTCACCTGGTTGTAACTCTTTACTCAGATAATTTTTTGCTTGAAAAGAGTGGTGACAGTTTTCTGTGAGTGAAAAAAAATTCTAATGATGTGCCTGCCATAGCTTTTGTCTTGTGTTCTGTAAACTTTACAAAGTGTATAAACTTTAAGGAAGTACACTTTTCTTCATTTCCAACACATCAATTTTTTTTATATCTATTGAATTTTGAAACCAACTAAATTACCTGTGTTTTGCTGACATTAGAAAATGTCAATGCTAATTGCATATACTTGTAAGAGATGAGACAGGGTCAAAGAGACAGACAGCATGACAACATGTGTGCAGCGCCACACCATACAATTCCACCCATCTCCCACCTGTCAGAGATAGGAGCAAAAAGAAAATTAAAGGAGAAAAGTATCAGAAAAGAGAGACTGATAGACAGAAGTAGAAGTGCAAAGAAGAGAATGGGAGAAAAAGAAACACAAAGACATCAGAGACCACATTATCTGACTTACTGTGTACAATGTTACAGAAGATCGATTAGTTATTACTGAAAATTACAAATTCACCATGTAAAAAAGTACAAACATGAAATATGATCTTCCCTGCTAAAGGATCTATTTACTATTGATTTACATCAACCAGCCAAAAGACTTGCAGGTTGATAGGTAAATTGGCCATTATAAATTGTCACTAGTATAGGTAGGTGGTAGGGAAATATCGGGACAGGTGGGGATGTTTGGCAGGAATATGGGTTTAGTGTAGGATTAGTATAAATGGGTGGTTGATGTTCGGCACAGACTCGGTGGGCCGAAGGGCCTGTTTCAGTGCTGTATCTCTAATCTAATCTAATCTAATCTAATTTCTCCCCAGCCAACTCATTTTCTCCATGCTTCTCCTAAAGGTCGCGACTGATTTTGTTTAAACTGAGAAAGCTAGAAGGACCAAAGCCCAAATTTGAGGTAAAATTGCACAGGCACTGCCAGCCTTTATACAAATGATCATGTGTAAGATTAAATAATTTACTTGACTCGAAGGTCAGCACTGCAAAGGCTGATTACTTCACACATTCACTCACTCCCAGCAGGAATGGGTCAAGCTCAGGAGTAGCAGCTATGGCTAATTTTCTCCCCTCTCACCAAGAAATACAAAGCCAAGTGTAGCGAGGCCACTTCTGCTTTGCTCGAAGTCAGCTAGGTTGATACTGTTCAAGGTATAAGCCTGGGATCTTGGGGTCTGTATAGCTCAGTATCATATCATGGTGGATGCACTCACGGACCATCTTTTGATATTTTCAATAAAACCCATGTTTAACAAGACACAGCCTTACCTTTTACTGTAGATCATACTGTTGCGTAGATTAGATTCAAAAACATGTTGATGAATTGGTTGAAGATTTCCATTTAAAACAGGATATGATTTGGCAAGATAAGTTCTTACCAAACTATTGCATATTAAACAAAGAGGTAAGCGAAGTACATTCTTCCACGGAATTGTTTTCCCAAGAATTTGTTTCTTGGGATAACTGCAGTCTGTCCATAATGTTCTCCGAACATGAACACAATTGGGATATTTTCTTTCGTAGTTGGTGCATATTTTCTGCTGTCTCTCCAGATATTCTTGGAATATGAAGCTGGACTTTAGCCTGGATCCTGAACCCACTCGACCAGCAACCCACTTGGAACTATTGACAAGTAGAAAAGTTTTAATAAACTATATTTTTATTTTTCAGTTCAATGGTAAAAATATCTGTTGAAGAAACTAATATGCTAAATCATTAGATTTATAAACACACACACACACAATCTGTTACAAGTAATGTTTCTAATATAGTATGTGTATTTTTACGCAGAGTTTTCATTTTTGTGTTTTCTTTTGTTTCACTGCAAGTTATCCCCCTGCCTTGCCTCTTTGCATCTGCCGCAGAAAGGATGATTCATGTCTCATCACAATGAAAAACTAAGATTCTACACAATGAGAAGTCAATACAGAATAAACAATATGAAAATTACTTTTTACCATTAGGAAAGTATTTTCCAAAATAACAAACATGAAATGTGACCTTCTCTCCTAAAGTATCGAATTGATTTCTGCAAATACCTGTCAGTATTCTTTCTTCCACTGCTCTAATGTTTAGCATTGAAATATTTTGACTTAAAGGGCTGAATTGCTCAGGAATCAGCTGCTAGTTTATAAGAATTTTAAACTGGGGTTACTGCTTCACAGTAAGCAGCCTTAATCCTCATTGTAAATAATTATCTACTGAATGCACAAATTAACTATTAAAATTAAAAGCAATTGGGAATGCATGATTCGTTTAACCAGAGTCTGCCTTTAAGTCCAGTCCAGGCTCATGAGATAAAAGGCACCTCTTGGCTAGCTCTAACAGTCCTACCTTAAATGAGTTTGACCATTTTAACCCAGTTCATAGTGGGGGTGGCCTCACAATGCAAAATTGACATTAATTTGCAGCAAATTGACAATAGCAAGAGGGGAGCTCATAAAGGTGGTTAGTGTGAAAAACGATGTGCCCACTTACACTAAGTAGTGAACTTCTGAGGCTGGGCTAAGGCAGATTGGGAGAACAATGGCTCAATTTATCCTAATTTGCTGTGGCAGGATAGATGAGTTTTTCTCTGTTCTAGCCTGTGGCTATACCTAATCTAGGAGTGCCCAACATTGCCAATGGGAGACAAAAATGGAAAGTTTTATTTCCCAGCTCTAATGTCATTTTCCTTAATCAGCAAATCACCAAAAAGACTAATTAACTATAAAACAAGACTTTGAACTTGTGCTGTTCTTGTTACTTTTTTTTCCTGTTGATGGGGTAGGTCCCAAGAATGTATGTATGAATAGCTAATTTTCACAAAATGAAAATCATATTTCTGACAAACCTCAATAATGCAGGTTGGATGTCCAAAATCTGGCTGTCAGAAAACCGGAATTGTCTGAAAACTGGACATTTTTGAAAATAGTCAAAACCCATTTTGCTCAGATAAATTCCTATTTATAAACTTTCCATTGAGTATGTAAAAGGGTAGAAACTCATGTACAAAGCTTAAAAAGCTCATATTATACTCATTTATGCACCTTTTAAATATCATAACTTAACGCTAAAGGACCACTGTACACAAACAGCAACTGTTGTCTTCGACTAAATTTTCAGTTTATTGCTTTGGGCCGTCCAAACATTGGCATTTGGTTCAGGGAAATATGATACTGTATTCTATTTACACCGCCTTTAATCTGATCAGCAATTCTGGTCGGTTGTGTGGTCAGTCACACAATTCAATTCTCCCACTACTACCTTGGTGTTGGGTGAGTTTGTAGGCTGCTCCTTAACTGATGTACGGTAATACTGTGATTGTCTGACCATCCCTGCCACCCGTCCGCACCACCCTGCCTGGCTGAAACTGAACAGTGAGGTAGTTAAAATGAGACTAGTCACTTACCTCTTCTGATCCTGCTGCCTTCACACCACGTTCCAATCTTAAACTGCTCTTTTGAGCACATGAGCGGGGCACATGTCGGAAGCAAACAGGATGCAGCGATGGATCAGGGAAGTCAGAAGACTCCCACCGGTCTAATTCCCACGCTCCAAGTTGACCCGCACAATCTTCGACCCTTGGCCCTGCCCAACCCCACCTGATCCTTTGGTCAAGTATACTTTTTTTTGCATCAATTCATTCATCAATAAATTATTTATTTATTTTCATATTTTATTTCATGTACAGGTATCTCTTATTCATTGAATTTTGCCTAGGATAGGCTATCGATTTTATTGTCCAAAATCTGAAATCCGGTACGGTCTCGTGCCGGATCTTGGACATTGGACCTGTATTACAAATGAAGATACTTGAATTTTTTTGTCAACAGCAGAGATTGAGGACGTTTGTACATGTAGCACTGGCTCTGGTTCTTATATAAAAGCAAAATACTGCGGATGCTGGAAATCTGCCAGACCTGCTGAGTGGTTCCAGCATTTCTTGTTTTTATTTCTGGTTCTTATATGCCTGAAGTGTTAACACGTTTTACAAAATGCTTCACATTTCACATAAATGTGAGATTATCCGCTTTGGCAGCAAAAACGGGAAGGCAGATTATTAATAACCAGCGAAGATTTACCAGACTGATTCCTGAGATGGCAGGACTGACGTATGAGGAGAGATTGAGTCGGTTAGAATTATATTCGCTGGAGTTCAGAAGAGTGAGGGGGATCTCATAGAAACCTATAAAATTCTAACAGGATTTGACAGGATAGATGCAGGAAGGATGTTCCCGATGGTGGGGGAGTCCAGAACCGGAGGTCATAGTCTAAGAATACAGGGTAAACCTTTCAGGACTGAGATGAGGAGAAATTTCTTCACCCAGAGTGGTGAGCCTGTGGAATTCGCTACCACAGAAAGAAGTTGAGGCCAAAACATTGTATGTTTTCAAGAAGGAGTTAGATATAGCTCTTGGGGCAAAAGGAATCAAAGGATATGGGGGGAAAGGAGGAACAGGTTACTAAGTTGGATGATCAACCATGATCATAATGAACGGCGGAGCAGACTCAAAGGGCCGAATGGACTACTCCTGCTCCTATTTTCTATGTTTCTATGTTTCAGACATCAATTTCCTTTCTCTTCCACTACAGAATGGAATATTGTTTTTATCAGGAATAATTATTTCCATTATTAAAAATGTTGCAGATTTTGATCCGAGCCGAGTTCCTGCCAGTCACAGTACCAGAGGTTAGGGCTAGAATGAGCGCGATACAAAATATTTGCTTCTCGGGATTGATGATGGCTACAAAATTCCACATACATTTGCAACCAATTACACTGTAAATGCGATTCTCCCTCCTCTCACTCACTCACTTGACACACACATATATCTATATATCATATATATATATTTAAAAATTCTTTAGGTCTCCTTTCATTGCACAGAACAATTCTAGAACTTTTTTTCCCCTTTCATCATTCTTTTTCTGCTAGCTTTCTCCCTTCATCTCTTCCTCTACTGAAGGCAATTACTCATTCTGGGATAGAGTACAATTAGTGTCTGCCACCCTTCTATAACTCACCCAAGCAGCCATTCTTCATGTGTCAGTCTAGACAGTGAGTGTTCAAGGCTATTGTGGAGGGTGCACATCCTGTCACAAGAGTACTTTCCGAGCAGTGTTCACTTGAGGGCAAAGTAGAGCAGGAATTCTGGCAATTTTCCACTTCCATACCCAAAGTTACTGCAATCAATTAAAGTGATGAGCTGGCATTCTGGCTGAGATCAACTGATTCACCATGGATCAAACTAGCACCTTCCTCATCTGTATGACTCAACTGCTAACTGACTTAACCAGCCAGCCACCAAAGAAGCTTTATTGGAAAGTTTAAAAACAATTAGGTTAACTGTAAATTGCAGGGGCTCTGACCCAAATTTTTAATTCCTCTCTGGCCACGGGGGAGGTGCCAGAGGGCTGGAGAACAGCTAATGTGGTCCCACTATTTAAGAAAGGTTGTAGAGATAAGCCAGGGAACTATGGACCAGTGAGTCTCACGTCAGTGGTAGGGAAACTATTGAAGAAAATTCTGAAGGAGAGAATCTATCTCCACTTGGAGAGGCAAAATTTCATTAGGAATAGTCAGCATGGCTTTGTCAGAGGGAAGTCATGCCTAACAAATTTGATTGAATTTTTTCGAGCATGTGACCAGGTGTGTAGATGAGGGTATTGCAGTTGATGTAGTTTACATGGATTTCAGCAAAGCTTTTGACAAGGTCCCAAATGGGAGACTTATCAAGAAAGCAAATGCACATGGGATACAGGGTAACTTGATAAGGTGGATTCAAAATTGGCTTAGCTGTAGGAGACAGAGAGTGATGACAGACGGCTGTTTTAGTGACTGGAAGCCAGTGTCCAGTGGCGAACCACAGGGATCTGTGCTGGGTCCCCTATTGTTTGTCATTTATATAAACGACATAGATGACTGTGTGGGGGGGGGGTAGGATCAGTAAGTTCGCGGATGACACAAAGATTAGCCGAGTGGTTAACAGTGAGCTGGAGTGTCTTGGGTTACAGGAAGATATTGACGGCTGGTCAAATGGGCAGAAAAGTGGCAGATGGAATTTAACCCTGAAAAGTGTGAGGTTATACACTTTGGAAGGAGTAATGTGACACGGAAGTATTCAATGAATGGCCTGACACTGGAAAGTTCCGAGGAACAAAGGAACCTTAGCATGTTTGTCCGTAGATCTCTGAAGGCAGAAGGGCAGGTTAATAGGGTGGTGAAAAAGGCATATGGGACACTTGCCTTTATCAATCGAGGCATAGATTACAAAAGCAGGGAGGTCATGTTGGAGTTGTATAGAACTTTGGTAAGGCCACAGCTGGAGTACTGTGTGCAATTCTGGTCGACGCATTATAGGAAGGATGTGATTGCACTGGAGGGGGTGCAGAGGCGATTCACCAAGATGTTGCCTGGGATGGAACATTTAAGCTATGAAGAGAGGTTGGATAGGCTTGGGTTGCTTTCGCTGGAGCAGAGAAGACTGAGGGGTGATCTGATCAAGGTGTACAAGATTATGAGGGGCATGGACAGGGTGGATAGGGAGCAGCTGTTCCCCTTAGTTGAAGGGTCAGTTATGAGGGGACACAAGTTTAAGGTGAGGGGCAGGAGGTTTAAGGGAGATTTGAGGAAGAACTTTTTTACCCAGAGGGTGGTGACGGTCTGGAATACACTGCCTGGGAGGGTGGTAGAGGCGGGTTGCCTCACATCCTTTAAAAAGTACCTGGATAAACACTTGGCACGTCATAACATTCAAGGCTATGGGCCAAGTGCTGGCAAATGGGATTAGGTAGACAGATCAGGTGTCTTTAATGCATCGGTGCAGACTCAATGGGCCGAAAGGCCTCTTCTGCACTGTATTATTCTGTGATTCTGTGAACTGTAAGCAACCACATAGCTTGATTTTTGAGTGCATTGTGTGTGTATCTTTCTAGTCACTCTTCCACAACAGGCCCTTTTTCACTCTCTTAAAAACATTGTACATGTGAGGCTTTTGCAGTGCCAACATCAGCCCTGTTTAAAAAAGGGGAGAGAGATAAACCTGACAACTAGAGGCCAGTCTAACATCAGTGGTGGGAAAACTTTGAGACAGTAATCTGGGAGAAAAATAATTGTCACTTGCAAAAGTATGGGCTAAAAAAATGAAAGTCAGAATGGATTTGTTAAAGATAAACTACATTTGGTTAACTTAATCCAGTTATTTGATGAAGTAATAGAAAGAGTTAATGAGGGTAGTGCAGTTAGTGTAGTTGATGTTTTGTATGTGGACTTTCAATAGGCATTTGACAAAGTACCATATAATAGGCTTATCAGCAAAATTAAAGCCCATGGGATTAAAGGGACGGTGGTAGCATAGATACAAAATTGGCTAAGGGCTAGAAAGCAGACAGTAGTGGTGAATGGTTGTTTTTCCAGACATGAGGGAAGTGTTCAGCGGTATTCCCAGGGGTCAGTATTAGGATCACTGCTCATTTTGCTATATATTAATGACCTGGACTTGGGTATACAGGGTGTAATTTCAAAATTTGCAACTGGTACAAAACTCAGAAATACAGTAAACAATGAGGAGGATCATAACAGACTTCAGGAAAACATAGACAGATTGATAAAATGAGCAGACACACTGCAAATGAAATTCAACGCAGAGAACTGTGAAATGATACATGTTGACAGAAAGAATGAGACAAAATGAACTAAATGGCACATTCTGAAAGGGAATGCAGGAACAGAAAGACTTGGGAGTGTATAAACACTAATCTTTGAAGTGGCAGGACAAGTTAAGAAGGCTGTTAAAATATGGGATCCTTGGCTTTATTAATTGATAACTAGAGTATAAAAGCAAAGAAGTTATGCTAAACCTTTATAAAACACTGGTTAGGCCTCAGCTGGGGTACTGTGTTTAATTCTGAGCACCACACTTTAGGAAGGATGTCAAGGCCTTGGAGAAGGCTTAGACAAGGTTTACTGGAATGGTAGGAAGGATGAGGGACTTCAGTTACATAGAGAGACTGGGAGAAACTGAGGTTGTTCTTAGAGCAGAGAAGGTTAAGAGGAGATTTGATAGGCGGGTTCAAAACCATTCATGATTTTGAAAGAGTAAACCAGGAGAAACTGTTTCCAGTGGCAGGAATTTTAGTAACCAAAGGACACAGGTTTAATGAGGGACAAAAGAAACAGAGGCAACATTTCTTTGACACAATGGCCAGAATTTAACGTTGGGTGGGAGGTCCCACCCACCGACCAAATAGTTAGGGGTGAGTCCGCCTCCACTGGGCCTAGGGTGCCACGCTGGGATTTTTCCTTCCCCAGGCCCTCAATCTGCTTTGAACGGGACTTCCACCTCGTTGAGGCAGAAAGTCCTGCCTAATGAAGCTGCCGGCCAATCAGGGACCAGCAGCTCTTAGTCCCAGCAACGCCACCAGGAGCGGTGGTCACTGCTGGGACAACACGCGGCCAACAGAAGCAAGAGGGGACGACGGCTCCGGAAAGAATGTAAGTTTTTGGGGGCCTCGCCAGAGACAATTGGCCAGACCCTGGCGAGGCAAAGGGGGTCGACTGGGGTGGGTGGTGGTGCTGTGTGTTGGGGGAAGTTGGGGCTTTGGGGTCAGCCCTCCGTGGGGCACAGGGTGCCCGATCATGAGCCCCCCAAAAGCCCAGCCCAGCCCAGAAGGAGGCCAGTAGGTTTTACCTGGCAGTGTTCTTGGTGCCTTTGCCGTCTGGCCGCCACAGGTAAAATACCAGTGGTGGAGGGAGAGGCCCCTTAAGTGCCAGTTAATTGGCCACTTAAGGGCCTTGATTGGTCTGGGGCGGGCAGGCCATTTATCACTGCCGCCCCACATAAAATTTCAGTGGGGTGCGGGAAGGGCCCCCACCGTCTCCCACTCAATTTTACGGGCACCCCCCCCCCCCCCGCAAACAGCCCACTCGTGGGGGCCATAAGATTGCAGCCTATGAATTGTTGTGATCTGGAAGGATGATGGAAGTAGACTCGGTAGTAACATTCAAAAGACAATTTCATAAATACTTGAAAAAAGTTACAGGGTTATGGGGAAGGAGCTGGGGCACTATGGGCTAAATGGCCTCTTTCCGTGCTGGATCATTCCTTAATTACTGCAGTAAATGTCGACCAGATAGCTCTGGTTATAAGGCTAACATAACTTCAAAAATACATGGATGACAAGTGGAGGGGAAAGAACTTAAGCTTCCAGGAAAAAATAGGATTTAATAGGAAAAAGCCCCATCTGACTGACAATTCAAGTGTTTTGTTCCGAAACTTTGCACAAAACAGATTTTAAAGCCCAGGTCATATGTAGCTGCTGTCAGCCAGAGACAATGAAGAAAAAGTGGCAGTGATTGTAAAGACTAAATACAAGGAAGTTTCAGAATTAAAGCAAGTTATATCTGTGTATGTGATTCCCGCTTTTGTTGGAAAGAGTTTACAATGCGCCAGGCCGCTCACTGGGATCTGGTTCAGTCTCCGAGATATGGTGACCCCGGCCGGGCCTCTGTAGCCTGGCGGAGGCCCAGCCGCAGGGGCCGGAGCCCAGAGAGAACCCATTCCACCCCAGGCAGCCGTTCACTTACACTGCGAATTCCCGGTACATTTCTCCGCCAGTATTCCGCCGCAGTTCTCGACCGCACGGGCAGGAAGTTTACCCGGAGCAGCGAGAGTGTGGCGCCGGAAGTGGGATCGGGCCTGGGCCTCAGTTCAGCGCTTCCCTGTCAGAGCGGCCCGGTCTGGGGCTCCTTCTCGTTCAATGTGCGTGCATGTCCATGATAAATTACCAGCTACACTAACGTTCTATGAAGTTTTCTGAAAATACGCAGCTGCTCAGTCAGCATCTATGCAGAGGCCAATCAAATTGTCAGAACAGGAACAAACTGTAGGTCTGCTGGACTCTTCCTCTATGTCAACTTCTTGGGTTTCATTTCAAACCACCCTTAACCCCTTCCCCTGCCCAAAAAAACCTATTGAGACATACTCTGTATCTCTTCATTGTCTTTAATTATACATCTCCCTGCCACATCCAGTGATGAACGGTGGTGGACAATTAAACCACCAAAGGAAGGAGGAGGCTCCATGACATCCCCATCCTCGATGATCGGGGAAGCCCAGCAGGTCAGAACAAAAGATAAGGCTGAAGTGTTTGCAACCATTTTCAGTCAGAATTGGATGATGTTTATGTGGATGAGGTCATAAAGTACACCAAAGATCAGTTTCTTTCAGTACACAATGTGTTTACAGTCAATGATGACCTCCAGGATGTTGATGGTGGGGGAGTCAGCAATGGTACATGCCATTGAATGTCAAGGAGACGTGGTTAGACTCTTGTTAGAGATAGTCATTGCCTGGCATTAGTGTGGCATGTATGTTTCTTGCCCCTTAGGCCAAGCCTGAATGTTGCCCAGGTCTTTCTGCATGTGGGTACCAGCTGCTTCATTGAGAATTTCTGAATGGCACTGAAGATTGTGCAATCATCGGTGACCATCCCCATTTCTGATCTTATGATGGAGGGAAGGTCATTAATGAAACAGCTGAAGATGCTTGGGCCTAAGACGCTACTGTTGAGGAACTCCTCCAGCAATGTCTTGGGACTGAGATGACTGGCCTGCAACAAGCACAACCATCTTCCTTTGTGCTGGGCAAGATGCAACTCGTCAAGGCTTCTTTGACAGCACCTTCCAATCTACAACCCCTACCACCTAGAAGGATAATGGGAACACCACCACCTCCACACTCCCCTGCAAATCACACACCATCCGGATTTGGAAATATATCAACATTCCTTCATTGTCGCTGGGTCAAAATCCTGGAACTCCCTCCTGAACAGCACTGTGGGTGTACCTACACCACACAGACTACAGGGGTTCAGGAAGGTGTCTGAGGGCAATTAGAGATGGGCAATAAATGCTGCTCATGCCAGTAATGCCCACATCCTGTGAACAAATAAATATAAACTCCTATTATGTTAGTACCCCTTCAGCCATCTGTCTTTCTTTTAAGCACTTTGGGGATCTTTCTACTTTTTTCATGCATTTAAGTGTTTACCCATCCCTATTCCTTTAATTTTATACCTTTTCAAATGCCGTTAATCTGTATTTTGTCCAATTCTGATGCAAGATGTATTTCTGAAATATTAATAAATCTGTTCTTTTCACAGATGCTGGTTGACCTGCTGAGTGATTCCAGCATTTTCTGTTTTTGTTTTAGACTTCCAGCATTTGCAGATTTTTGCCTTTTATTAAGTATGACTCAATGGGTGCGATAATCAAGCATTTTAGTTTTTTTAAAGTTATCTATAGATACCCTATGAATCACTGGTACTGAGCCACACACCCGGTATGCCACAAGTTTAATTCCATTCAATGCTGAGTTAGTTTAAGAATGAAATTTGTATTTGTTGTGTCTTTGACAACCTCAGGATGTGTCAATCTGCTTTACAGCCAATGAAGTACTTTTTTGAAGTGTAATCACATTTGTAGGGAAATTATAGTTTGTGACCATTACAACTGTGTGGTAACCTCAAACTAACAGAAGATTATATAACCTCCCAAAATGCACAAAAATACACAACTCAAAAATAGCCATGATTATAATGCTGTGACATGAAAATAACTAGTTATACTTAAACTGTAGGCATATGCAACAGGGTGATTTTTGTCTTCAGGTTTAAGTTCTAATTTAATACCATTTGAATCTCAAGTTTAAATGTTCTAGTGTAATCTAATTTGCATAATTATTCACCACTCGGATGGGATCGGGAGAGAAAAATTATGTCATGTCAAATTTAAAGGGATGGCAGCAATTAAAAGGAGGGTCACAAGGAAGGAGACAAAAAGGTTGAAGGGGGAGGACATTAGGAAGTTGTCGGGCAAGATGAAGGAAAAGAGACCCCTCTGTGCAAAGTTAAGTCTGTAGACAAGTGACGGATTCAGCACCCAGCTTCTTACTTTAGAGATACAGCACTGAAACAGGCCCTTCGGCCCACCGAGTCTGTGCCGACCACCAACCACCCATCTATACTAATCCTACACTAATCCCATATTCCTATCACATCCCCACCTGTCCCTATATATTTCCCTACCACCTACCTATACTAGGGGCAATTTATAATGGCCAATTAACCTATCAACCTGCAAGTCTTTGGCATGTGGGAGGAAACCGGAGCACCCGGAGGAAACCCACGCAGACACAGGGAGAACTTGCAAACTCCGCACAGGCAGTACCCAGAATCGAACCCAGGTCCCTGGAGCTGTGAGGCTGCGGTGCTAACCACTGTGCCACCCAAATGTCTGCTGAATTTATTGTGATGATGCATAGGATGTTTGCAAGGAGGGTTACCCTTAGTGCCACTAGCCCATAGATAAACCCTACAGCATGAATGCATGTAGATGCAGCCAAATTTCAAGCCATAGGTGGCTGTTACTGTCTCTGCACATGTGCAGTCTCTATGTTGGTGGTTAGCTGCAGGTGAACTTGCAGCAGATAACATTGCTTGGAATCTGTCCATCTACTGATCCAGACCCAGCAGAGGTAGGTTCCCAAGGTCATTCCCAGGTAGGGGTTTTCCAGGGCCTGCAGAAATGATCAGTGGCATCTTTTATATATATATAGTATGTATGTGTGTTGGCTGTGTATGTTTGTAGATATTGGGTGATAATTTTGCTCAGCTCAGAGATCACTTACATTTAACTGAACAGAGACTGAGTTGTCTTTAGAAATATGGAGAAAAATAATTGTACTCGAGTGGTTTGCTTTTTAGAAGTTAGCAATGTGTCACAGAGTTCGTAGCCAGGGAGCAGGCCATGAACCTTTACTCTCAGCTGCAGAGCCGTCAAGTCAGCCGAATTAAAAAGTGGCAAGCTTATCAAACAATTGCTCACCTATTAAAAAAATTGCTCAGTAAAGCGAGTCTTTTATACCTGCACATGTTAATTCCTTTGGGCCTTTCTCCTGTCGTAAATGATTGGATTGTTTGTGTCTTTGTCATAAAGTTGGTTAAAGTCTCTGATCTGGCAGTAAAACTTTACAACTGGTGAAGACTTTGTATAATTACATTTATTCAATTAAGTTTTTAACTTAATGTTCCATAATATTTGCAAAACCTATTGGCAGAGCTTCCAATTTTGGAAAACAAAGGAAAATTGAAGGGGATATATTACTGATGGTCAATCCAATACTGCCTATTTTATGCAGAAGTTAAAAATTCCACACTCTGGGGTTGATTTTAACTTTTGGGTGGAGTGTGTGAGCAGACCGCCTATTCAGGGGGCAGAGGCCAGTCCAATATTGGTGGCACGGAAGCCACCGAACTGGCAGCAAGGTAAGTCCGGGGAGGAGAGGGGGGGTGGTTTCAGGCTTGCGGAGGGATAAGGCTAGGGCTGCAATGGCCCACATTATTTTTGTGAGGCCTAAGCAGCACTACTGTTCCTCTTCAAGCCACAAAAAAAAGAAACCTAACCTTTTCAGGGCCTTTATCACCAGTGAAACTGGTTGGTAGGTGCATGGCGCACCCTCTAACCAGTCCTATCCTAAAATGGCAATGAAATACATAAGATCCCAATTTGCATATTAAAAGGGACCTTCCACCTGTAGCAGGCAGGCACTTCGGCTGCCCAGCAATAGGCCCATGTAAAAGTGGCAATGGGCTGATAATCGTCATTAATGAGGTGATCTGTGTACCTACCCTGTTTTGAGGCCACTACTGCCCCTTCAAAATTGATTTTGGCAATTTTTTTAAAAATCGACCCTTATGTGTGGTTTAAACAAAAGCCTCTATGACCTTTAGGGGGTGCTGTTTGTTTATTTTTAAAGAAACACCAGCCTTTACCAAGAATGGCAAAGTTCTGAGCAGAATTCATTCGCTGCAATTTTTATTATTTCCTTCATCCAGTTTTGCCCCTGTATCTCTTCTCTTCCCTGTCCTGTTCATGTGTGCTCCAACTGTTTTACTTGATACTTCATGTATGTGCAGATCATTGCACCGTTGAAGGTTGTGCCACTGTCTTGATCCTGTGTTCACCCAATATCAAAACACATGCACTTCCAATATGGATTGCTACATAGCAATTAGAAGCATAAACCATGGCAGATTTTTCCCTCTCCCTGGCCTGGAGACACTGAGGTCAGCTAACTCAACACAGTCCAAGCTGGGACTTATTAGTCATTAGGCTTGTACTATCCTGCATTCATTTATCAGTGAGTCATCCAGGGAGGTTAAAATGTGTCTTCTGTATTCTAACATTGACATTATCTGAATTCACCTAATGGCCGAATTCACCTTCCAAACCCGGGACCTCTACCACCTAGAAGGAGAAGGGCAGCAGGTCCATGGGAACACCACCACCTGCAAGCCCCTCCAAGCCACACACCATCCTGATTGGCCATTCCTTCATCATCAATGGGTTAAAATCCTTGAACTCCCGAACAGCAGTGTGAGTGTGCCTACACCGCAAGGACTGCGGTGGTTCAAGAAGGCAGCTCACCACCACCTTCTCAAGGGCAATTAGGGATGGCCAATAAATACTGGCCTTACCAGCGACACCCACATCCCATGAATGAATTTTTAAAAATTGCTGTGTACTCAATGCAAAACTGAAACCAGTGAAGACCCAGGTTTGATTTCCATTAGTGCCGAGTTAGCTAAATTCAACTGGGATCTGGTTTGGACGCTAGCATTAGCCTCATTGCCAATAAACTAAGGAGAGTAAAACTTCTGATTGAAACTTCTCCTGCTGGAAAGTAGGAATGCCAAGTGAGTAAGCTTAACTGTGACAGCATTCACAGTTGAATAGTCTACCATCACTCACAGTCTTGGCTCACGCGTATGTGATGAGGAGTTGTAGCCTAAGAAATGCCAGCCCTTCAGGGAATAAAGTACAAAATTGTGGGGGGGCGGGGGGAGGGGGGTGAATGAGGAAAGTGTAAGCAGTTTGTCTCCGATGATGAATATGCAGTACACTAAGGGATGTTAGCAAGAAGCTATAATTAGGAAAATTTTAATATAGCAAGGAGTGTTTTCTGGAGACCAAAATATGTTGAAATGGTAGGATATTTCTGCCTGTGTGGTACACCAGTAGCTATAACCAGTAACAACCACATCCGAATTTGCACATCTGGACCACCCAGAGTCTTGATGACAGGTGTTAAGTATCAAATTCTATAATAACCTAGCAGAACAACAAGGAATCAAACCAAATTAAATATGTTAGTCTAGAAATTCCATGCATGAAGTTGCACCTCTTTAAAAACAATGGAAAATGAGATGCACCCGCTATTGGTCTGGTTCGATATTTACACCAACCTTTTTCAACAGAAATTGCTGACTAGTCACAGGTGTGGCTAGTGTGACACTGCTTTAGCCACATGCACATATTTCAGTAGAAAACATTTTCATACGCTCTGTAATTAGAGTGCACACATTTTTCACTGATCAATCTCAGCACCTGAATGGATTGGCCTGAGTCACACTGGATTTTGGGCCTCAGGCCTCATTATCATCAACATAAAACAGTACAGCACAGTACAGGCCCTTCGGCCCACGATGTTGTGCCGAACCTTTAACCTACTCTTAGATCAAACTAACTACCTACCCTTCATTCTACTATCATCCATGTACCTATCCAAGAGTCGCTTAAATGTCCCCAATGTATCTGCTTCTACTACCACCGCTGGCAGCGCATTCCACGCACCCACCACTCTCTGTGTAAAGAACCTACCTCTGACATCTCCCCGAAACCTTTCTCCAATCACCTTAAAATTATGCCCCCTGGTGATAGCCCTTTCCACCCTGGGAAAAAGTCTCTGGCTATCCACTCTATCTATGCCTCTCATCAGCTTGTACCCCTCTATCAAGTAACCTCTCATCCTTCTTCGCTCCAATGAGAAAAGCCTTAGCTCCCTCAATCTTTCTTCGTAAGACATGCCCTCCAGTCCAGGCAGCATCCTGGTAAATCTCCTCTGCACCCTCTCTAAAGCTTCCACATCCTTCCTATAATGAGGCGACCAGAACTGAACACAATATTCCAAGTGTGGTCGAACCAGGGCCTTATAGAGCTGCAGCATAACCTCGCGGCTCTTAAACTCAATCCCCCTGTTAATGAAAGCCAACACACCATACGCCTTCTTAACAACCCTATCAACTTGGGTGGCAACCTTGAACGATCTATGGACATGGACCCCAAGATCCCTCTGTTCCTCCACACTACCAAGAATCCTGTCTTTAAGCCTGTATTCTGCATTCAAATTCGACCTTCCAAAATGAATCACTTCACACTTTTCCAGGTTGAACTCCATCTGCCACTTCTCAGCCCAGCTCTGCATCCTGTCAATGTCCCTTTGCAACCTACAACAGCCTTCCACACTATCCACAACTCCAGCAACCTTCGTGAAATTGGCAAACTTGCTAACCCAGCCTTCCACTTCCTCATCCAAGTCATTTATAAAAATGAGCAGAGGTCCCAGAACAGATCCCTGCAGAACACCACTGGTCACCGAGCTCCATGCTGAATACTTTCCATCTACTACCACCCTCTGTCTTCTATGGGCCAGCCAATTTTGTATCCAGACAGCCAACTTCCCCTGTATCCCATGCCTCCTCACTTTCTGAATGAGCCTCCCATGGGGAACCTTATCAAACGCCTTGCTAAAATCCATATACACCACATCCACTGCTCTTCCTTCATCAATGTGTTTTGTCACATCTTCAAAGAATTCAATAAGGCTTGTGAGGCATGACCTGCCCCTCACAAAGCCATGCTGACTGTCTCTAATCAAACCATGCTTTTCCAAATAATCATAAATCCTGTCTCTCAGAATCCTCTCCAATAATTTGCCCACTACCGACGTAAGACTGACTGGTCTATAATTCCCAGGGTTATCCCTATTCCCTTTCTTGAACAAGGAACAACATTTGCCAGCCTCCAATCATCCGGTACTACTCCAGTGGACGGTGAGGATGCAAAGATCATCGCCAAAGGCACAGCAATCTCTTCCCTCGCTTCCCGTAATATCCTTAGGTATATCCCATCTGGCCCCGGGGACTTATCTGTCCTCATATCATTCAAAATTTCCAGCACATCCTCCCTCTTAACCTCAACCTGTTCGAGCATATCAGCCTGTTCCACGCTGTCCTCACAAACGACCAGGTCCCTCTCACTAGTGAATACTGAAGCAAAGTATTGATTTAGGACCTCCCCTACCTCCTCCGACTCCAGGCACAAGTTCCCTCCACTATCCCTGATCGGCCCTACCCTCACTCTGGCCATCCTCTTGTTCCTCACATAAGTGTAGAACGCCTTGGGATTTTCCTTAATCCTACCCACCAAGACTTTTTCATGTCCCCTTCTAGCTCTCCTAAGTCCATTCTTCAGTTCCTTCCTGGCTACCTTGTAACCCTCTAGAGCCCTGTCTGATCCTTGCTTCCTCAACCTTAAGTAAGCTTCCTTCTTCCTCTTGACTAGCTGTTCCACATCTCTTGTCATCAAGCTGGTGAACTGCAGATATCTACTGGCTGACCCCAGGTGGCCACCAGAGAAAAGGAATGGAAGATCGAGTGACTGCAATACCAGGTGCACCCATCAGGAAATTGTTGAAAGCCAACTAGAAAAAGGGACGTCCAAGAAAGGGAGTGATTGGGAACTGGAGTGGCTGTGAAGGGGGTAATCATGAATTCAAGCAATTGGGTCAGCGTTTGGCGGGGGGGTTATATCAGTGAATATGAGTATTGAGTTTGCATGCCCAATGACTGTGTCTATTACTCATTGTTACTTATGAATCAGAAATACAACTAGCCACATCTGGATTGTGAAGTAACCCCATGAGGCTGGAGGCCAACTTACAGGATTTACACAAGACTTTTGGGGGTCAGTTCATTTATATATCCATTGCAGTCATAGTGAGGAGTGTAAAACAGGAATAAGCTGATGGGGTGCATGAAAATTAGAGCACTGCATCAGCAGGCTTGGGGATCAGCAGGTAAATAAGGTACATATTTTTTCTCAGTGAGTTGACTGTCAGGGAGCTTGACCAAATGTCTCATGACTGCTTTTGCACCAATTTACAAGAATGACCAACACAGGATTCCTGTTGGAGGCAGGCAAAGAAGGAGCAAGGGTATGGCACAATGGCAGAGAAGAAAATGCCACAATTTCACTGCATCTAATCTGCAAATTTGCTTCAATAAAATAGAAAGTAGGATTGATAAAGTGGCAGGAAACCAACTAAAATGTTGACTTGTGCCATTTGGAGGGAATTGGAACTGCCAACTCTCTCATCCCCAGAACTGCAGATCAGTGTCTCAAAAGGTTCAACTATCAGGCCAGGTCAGGCAAGGTAACACATCGACCACTTTCTATTCTTCCTTGAGCCTGTTTGAGCATCATCACACTCTTTACCCTCTTTAAGTAAAAGTTGTACAATGTACTCTGGTTAAAGGGAATACTATCTCAGGATCTTACACTGTGGTGGCCTATTTCCTATATAGCAATTAATTGCACGCACAATCCTAAAACCCCTTCCTCCACTTTAACAGGGTGATATTACCACATCTCTCACTTCAGTTCTCCCATGTCTGCATCGTTGCAACTCTGGTTGGAGGCATTCCTGGAGGCTCGATGACATTAGGTTCTGATCACAAGACATCTGCAAATATTATTGCATATACCTTATTAAGGTTGGATCCCCATAGTTGGATATTTTTGCTTGTGATTTTGTGCCAACAGCTGTTGTGCAATAAGGTCCAAAAACCAGAAAGCCATCTGTGAGCAGGTGAAGAAAAGTAAATGAAATAGGGTAATGGTGAAAACCAAGGATGAGGACAAGGAGAAACTGAGTGCAGAATATGGTGGAGCTCAAGGGCATATCGTTACACACCATTATCATGGAGAAGGATGAGGAGCAAGAATGAAGCAAATCTCTGTTAAATGCTTCCTGACTCTCCTTTGTTTCATACCTGCTCCCAAAAAGTCCTCACTGTGGTTTGGGGTTGAAAATGTTCCAGTGGTCTCACATTGTCCAAGGAAGAATTTGCAGAATTCCAAAAAAAAACGCTGAAGATTCTTTCCACCTGCTAAAACACTCCACTTTCTCCTGGATCATAAACTCTTCACTCCCATCCATCTCAACTGATCCTGGCAACTCTGCCTCTGGTAGCCTAACTCACACAAAGTTCAATTCACCTAGCCCCCTATGCTTGCTGAGTTACATTGGCTCCCAGTCTGGCAATCGTTCAACTTAAAAATTCTCATCCACCTTTTCAAATCCCTCTATGGCCTCACCCCACCCGATATCTGTAGCCTCCTCCAGCCCTATAACCGTGTTCTCTGTGCTCCTCCAATTCTGACCTCTTGCACATCCCCTATTTTAATCACTCCATCATTGGCTGCATGCGTTTAGCTGCCAAGGGCCTAAACTCTGGAATTCCCCCTCTAAATCTCTCTGCCTCTCAACCTCTCTTTCCTCCTTTAAGACGCTCTTTAAAATCTATCCCTTTGACCAAGGTTTTGCTCATCTGTCCTAACATCTCCTTATGTGGCTTGGTGTCAAATTTTGTATGATAACACTCCTGTGAAGCAGTTTAGGGATTTTTACTATGGTAAAGGCACTATGTAAATGTAAGTTGTTATTGATGCAGCACCAGTGGTCCATATTATAATATATTTAAATGAGCTCAATTAGGACTCAGCAGGTGGGGGAATGACCAGAAAATGCAACAGAATTTGAGAGGGACAATTTTGAAGGGTGTGCTTATCCTGCAGTCTAGTGCATATTTAGGCATGCTGTTTTATGGTTCTGTGAGTAATGGTTATCTCAAGGGCAAGTAGGGATGGGCAATAACTGCTAGCTGTGCCAGTGACGCCCATATTCATGAATGAATAAAAAAAATTCAAGTGGTCATACTTCATACATGCCCTTATGTAGTGAGTTTCACCAGGCTGTTTGACTGTGGAAGATATTATGGTTTAGTGTGTTCGCACCTGAGGTTCACACATGCACATTCCAGCAAAGTTGTGATCTGGGAATAGGACCCTGACTGATTTATCCCTTCCTTACATCAGGATACTGAGATCAAATGTTGTGACCCCATTGCTTTCCAAGTTAAGATCAGCCAACTCAGCAGAGACCACGGATTGAAACTGGTATTTTCCTACTCAGTATGTTTTGGTACCACATCAGACAGTGCATTTCTCCATTGAATCATGAAGGAGTTTAACAATTAGATTTTATAATGCAGAATAAAAGCAGGTGCAATCTTCAAATTATTGCAAAAAGCAAAACCAAAAGTCATGTGCATTCTTGCATCCATAGGCAGATAGAAAAAGCTTGTTACCAAATGGGCAATCTTCTCTCACGTCAAGCCTCCAGCCTTTCTCTTTCCATTGGAAGAGCTTCGCAATTATGATATGGCAATTATGGAAAACAGAGAGTAAGGTTTAAAGGTAAATTGGCAAATGGTAGGATGTGATGTTCCACAAGGATTGGTGCTGGGATCACTGTTGTTCACCATTTACATAAAGGATCTGGACTCAGGAATCAGAAGTCCAATTTCAAAATTTACGGATGACAACAAATTGGGGGGTTGTAGTTAATATGGTGGAGAACAGTGTTAAAATACAAGAAGAAATTATAAGCTTCCACCATAGGCATGTAATTGGCAAATGAACTTCAATATAGATAAGCGTGAGGTAGTACATTTTGCTAGGAAGATTAAGGAGGCCACGTACTCCTTGGAAAATAAATATCTAAATCGGGTAGAAGAGCAAAGGGACCTTGGAATACAGATACACATATTGTTAAAGGTAGGGATGCAAGTGAATAAAGCCAAAAAAAGCAAACAAAACACCTGGGTTCACTTCTAGAGGGATAACATTGAAAAACAGAGAAGTATTGTTAAACTTGTATAAAACATTGGTTAGCCCACACTTAAAATACTGTGAACAGTTCTGCTCTCCATGTTAAAAAAAGGACATAGAAGCACTGGAGAAGGTGCAAAAAATTTACTAGAATCACACCAGAACTGAGATGTTATACCTATCAGGAAGGATTAGACAGGCTGGGTCTCTTTTCTCCAGAAAAGAGAAGACTGAGGGGTAATCTGATAGAGATCTTTAAGATCATGAAAGGGCTTGATAGGATAGACAAAGAGAAGATGTTTCCACTTGTGCAGTACTAGAAGCCATCATTAGCAGCATTTGAAACAAGTAGCATAGATACATTTAAGGGGAAATTAGATAAGCACAAAAGAGAGAAAAGAATAGAAGGTTATGGTTAATGAGGTAAGATAAAGAAGGATGGGAGGAAGCTCCTGTGGAGTATGATCACCAGCATGGACCTGTTGGGCTGAATGGCCAGTTTCTGTGCTGTAAATACTTTGTAATACTTTATTAGTTCTTCACTAAAATTTTGACCCTTTGAATGCTCTATTCGAAATGTTCATCTATAACTCAGGTGGCATTCCAGTGAAATCAGAAAAATGCCAGCACTCAGATACAGCAGGTCCTGATTTAAATTGGGATTTCTCGCTTGACAATGTAAGAGGGAGAATCATTACCCGCAATTTACAAGGCCAGTGATGTAGAGAGGGTAAGGCCGTGAGCAGGGATACCCTACATTGGGGGTTTATACCTCTATGGCTCAGAAGGGACGTGGCATATGTCTTGAGGTTAGTATGCCCAGTGAGATGTAGCATACCAGCTTCTAAAAGGATGCAGTGGGCCCCACTGAGGAGTGACCAGGACACAAGTGGCTTGAACTCTAAAGATTACTTCCATCTGCTTTGTAAAGGGGTGAAAGAGGGCTGTTAATCATGTCTCTGGCAATGGGGTGGGTGGGGGGGGGGGGGGCAGGCACACTCTCTGAGATAGCAGGTCCCTGCTGTTTCCAGCAACATTGAACATTTGGTGTTTGACACCATGCAAATTGGTTGCCATCCAACTCACCATTAGGGTCAGTGCTGGAGGACTGTGGAAGCAATCCCTGCCTAACTCCTGGGAGCACATGTTGTGTATTTTCTGTCCCATTATCTCTAATTCAAACTCATTCTTTTTCAGGACTTCAGACTGTGGGACTCCTTACAGCTCTCAAACATTCTTTCTTCTACAAACTTTCAAAACCTTGGATTGACATAATCTACCTTGATTTAATTAAACATCTACGCTTTTCATTCTATGATCTACGTAGCTCTCACAAGAAAAAGATAATTTAACCAGACTTACAGATAACTTAGACTTTTACAGATAACTTATCTCTGACTGAAAACTCAAAACATAGAATGAAGCTACAGATCACAGCATTGCCAGCAGGTTGCAACAGGATTGAAATGAGCATTAGAAATGTACTGTATGGATCTAGAAGGCAAAAGTTTTCTGCATTTTGTATGTTTTTCAACACTTTAACCTGACTCTTAAAATACTTTCTGTACAGAACTAGTTCAGACATGAAATTCTTTCAGCAGAAATGAATAACGTATTACAAAAAGCTTTGATGAAATATTGATGAATCTTGACTTCAAGGTTGATCTGCTGCTTGCATTTGTCAGAAACTACTCATCAATTTTTCATTCGGTAATGGAACAAGTAATTAATCTGACATCAACTCTCCACTCACAGGCAGGTGGGACCGATTCCTTTAGATGAGAGCTGACAGCTCATTTATTTCAGTGAATAGTTGCTCTGTTAGTTGTCTGGCTCTTGATTTACCTGCAATGGTTCCACTTCTTTACAACAGACTTTGGATTCCCCAGAACTATTTTTTCTCCTGTAATATTTTCTCTTCTCTTGTTCTGAAGCTGCTGACTCAGAGTAGGGTATAGTTCCAATGGTGCCAATTGCCATTCTGGTAATTAATCAAATAGTTATTTTAAGTATGTATTATATATTTGTATGAGCCTACACAATAAGGCGGAGAGTTTCCACAGGGCAAAAGATCAATAGAAAGCCCAGAGAAATAGTGTAAACAGCTATTTACACCAAGTCTCTGCAATTTCCGCTGAAGTTTTGCCATTTCTGAAAGATTAGGAGACCCCCTTTAGAAATTATTGGCATAAATGTTTGTAGTTTAATTAAGTGTGGGGTGGGGAGCTAACTCTGATCCTTTTCTTATCTGACTTTCACACATTTTCCAGTAGGGGGTCACTGGATAGCAATCAGGAATTGGAATTCCAGCTGACATTTTACACATAGAGTCATAGAGAGATACAGCACCGAAACAGGCCCTTCGGCCCAACGAGTCCGCACCGACCATCAACCACCCATTTATACTAATCCTACATTAATCCCATTTTTTCCCTCTCACATCCCCACCGTCCCTCAATTCTCCTACCACCTACCTACACTAGGGGCAATTTTTACAATGGCCAATTTACTTATCAATCCGTAAGTCTTTGGCATGTGGGAGGAAACCGGAGCATCCGAAGGAAACCCACTTGGTCACAGGGAGAACTTGCAAACTCCGCATAGGCAGTACCCAGAACTGAACCCGGGTCGCTGGAACTGTGAGGCTGCGGTGCTAACCACTGCGCCTTTAGCTGAAGCGGAGATCTATTAAATTGAGCTAACTCAGGGTTGGAATTGAGGATCTTCCTAGTCTGTATGGCTCAGGAACATACCAGATGCTCCATTTACCCACTGAGTCACAGTAAAGGCTCATTTTCAAATAATTTCCTTGATCACTAAGATAACTAACTTAAACAAAATAAAAATTTGTGATCAACTTGAAAGTGTATTAGCAATGCCCAAAACCGACACAGGAAATCAAGCACTGTAACAGAGCTATATGTCAGATATAAGGAATGAATGTTTTGCAACATTTGGAATGAATCTCGTAATTCAAAAGCAGACTGTGGCTTTTTCATTATTTACATCTGTCTGGTAATTGCTTAGACAGATTCAGAATGGAATGAAATTTGTTTAAAAAAAACAACAAAACCATCTGTATGTATATGTAAATTATAAAAGTCATCAACCTGAGTGTAGATAAATATCTGTCGTTATTTTTAATTTTCCCCTTTTGCCCTCTTGATGCATCAGCTCTTCCTGGAGTTTTGTGGGTGCCTGCCATCCTCTGGCACTTCAGCCAAATGACCATTCTTGCTGCATAATTAGAAAAAGCTCCCATTCTTCATAACAATCTGATTTTCTCTTCTGGAATGTGCATGTGCGTGAACATGACTGTCAGATGAGAACAGGGTCAGGATAATCTGTGGTGACCCAGGTGCAATTTTGGGCTCCGTTGTGCTACTGGTTTTTTTTTCCAAAATATACTTTATTCATAAAAATCTGTGAAAAATACATTCCCAAACAGTTTAAAACAGCACCAAGTCAAAAAATACAAACAGTGCAAAGGTGATCAGTTTCCTTCAATACAATCATGAGTTGCCTCACAACCCTTCCATTTCATTTGTCATGCCATTAACATTTTTACATTTTACTGCAAATGAAAATTTTCCCGATACAGTTCGAGGGGTTTCCCAGGATCCAGCCCCTCAGTTCAGCTTGGTGGGGGGACCTTACACTGTGGTCTTTCCCCATTGAGCCTTTGCTGCGGCTGCCCCAAGCTTTAGTGCGTCCCTCAGCACATAGTCCTGGACCTTGGAATGTGCCAGTCTGCAACATTCGGTCTTGGACAACTCTTTGCGCTGGAAGACCAGCAAGTTTCGGGCAGACCAAAGGGCGTCTTTCACCGAATTGATAGTCCCCTCCAGCAGCAGTTGATGTATGTCTCGGTGTGTGTCCCTGGGAACAGCCCGTAGAGCACAGACTCGTGTGTTGCAGAGCTGCTTGGGATGAACCTCGACAAAAACCACTGCATCTCTTTCCACACCTGCTTTGCAAAGACACATTCCAGGAGGAGGTGGGCAACCGTCTCTTCCCCACCACAACCACCGTGGGGGCATTGCGTGGAGGGGGCGAGACTTCAGGCGTGCAGGAAGGATCTGACGGGGAGGGCTCTTCTCACCACCAGCCAAGCTACATCTTGGTGCTTGTTTGAAAGTTCTGGTGATGAGGCATTCCGCCAAATGACTTTGGCGGTCTGCTCGGGGAACCATTCGACAGGATCCACCGTCTCCTTTTCCCGTAGGGCCTTGAGGACATTCCGTGCAGACCACTGCCTGATGGATCGGTGGTCAAAGGTGTTTTCCCGCAGAAACTGCTCCACGAAGGATAGGTGGTACGGCACGGTCCAACTGCATGGAGCGTTCTGCGGCAATGTGACCAGCCCCATCCTTCGCAACACCGGGGACAGATAGAACCTCAGCACGTAGTGACACTTGGAGTTTGCGTACTGGAAGTCTACACACAGCTTGATGCAGCCGCACACGAAGGTGGTCATCAGGATTAGGGCCACGTTGGGTACATTTTTCCCGCCCTTATCCAGAGGTTTGAACATCGTGTCCCTCCGGACCCGGTCCATTTTAGATCCCCAGATGAAGCGGAAAATGGCTCGGGTGACCGCCACAGCGCAGGAGTGGGGTATGGGCCAGACCTGCGCCACGTACAGCAACAACGTGAGCGCCTCGCACCTGATGACCAGGTTCTTACCCACACTGGAGAGAGATCGCTGCCCCAACATGCTCAACTTTTGTTGTACCTTGGCTACTCGCTCCTCCCAGGTTTTGGTGCACGCCCCGGCCCTTCTGAACCATTCCCCAGCACTTTCAGGTGGTCAGACCTGACGGTGAAGGGGACAAAGGATCGGTCAGCCCAGTTCCCAAAGAACATGGCCTCGCTCTTGCCGTGGTTAACTTTGGCTCCCGAGGCCATTTCGAACTGGTCGCAGATGCTCATCAGTCTGCGCACAGACAGTGGATCCGAGCAGAAGACGGCGACGTCATCATGTACAGGGAGGTTTTAACCTGAGTGCCTCCGCTGCGTGGGATTGCCATCCCTCTTATGCTCGCATCCTTCCTAATAGACTCAGCAAAAGGTTCAATACAGCAAACAAACAAGACCGGGGAGAGAGGACAGCCCTGTCTGACTCCAGATTGGATCGGGAAACTTTCTGATTCCCACCCATTGATTGAGACTGCGCTACTGATGTTTGTGTAGAGCAGTTTGATCCAATTGCAGATTCCCTCCCCGTTGTGCTACTGGTGTCGATGCTACGGACACCCAGAAGCAATAAAATGGACTGGGCCACACTGGCAGCCACTTCCTGCACCCTAAGCTGTACAGGATGCCAGCATGGTCACATTGTGTGTGTGCCTGCAGAGTGAGGAGAGGTCTGATTATGATGTCAATCAGCAATTCCAGCTGATTTGATGCGGGTTTCACAAACTCGGTCTGCACATATGCACTGAATGCCTGTACTAATCTCTCTCATCTGAACATATGTTCAGCAGCATGAGGGACCCCCAACTACCATTATTTAAAGGGTCAGGCATCCAAGTTGCAGTGGAGGTACTTCTGCTGTAGCAAAGTTAATGGAAGTGCTGTGACATGTTTTTGGAGGTTTTGTGGTGAGCTGCTGCATACATTCAGGGAAGCCAGACGACATGGTGACCCAACACTGCACAAGGTACTGGGGACTGTGGTTGCAATGCCTCTGGGAATGCAACATGCCAGTTTTCAGGCAATTCGATTCACTCCACGTGATGTCAACAAATGGCTGAAGGCACTGGATACAGGAAAGGCTATGGGCCCTGATAACATCCCGGCTGTAGTACTTAAGACTTGTGCTCCAGAACTAGCCGCGCCCTTAGCCAAGCTGTTCCAGTACAGCTACGACACAGCATCTATCCGACAATGTGAAAAGTGGCCCAGGTATGTCCAGTCCATAAAATGCAGGACAAATCCAATCTGGCCAATTACTACAAAGTGATGGAAGGTGTTCTCAACAGAGCTATCAAACAGCACTTACTCAGCAACAACCTGCTCATTGATGCTCAGTTTGGGTTCCGCCGGGGCCACCCGCCTCCAGACCTCATTACAGCTTTGGTCCAAACATGGACAAAAGAGCTGAATTCCAGAGGTGAGGTGAGAATGACATCAAGGCAGCATTTGACTGAATGTGGCATCAAGGAACCCGAGCAAAATTGAATTTAATGAGAATCATTGGGAAAACTCTCCACTGGTTGGAGTCAGACCTAGCACAAAGGAAGATGGTGATGGTTGTTGGAGGCCAATCATCTCAGTCCCAGAACATCAATACAGGAGTTCCTCAGGGTAGTGACCTAGGCCCAACCATCTTACACTGCCTCACTGATGACCTTCCCTCCAACATAAGTCAGATGTGGGGATTTTCACTGATGATTGTACAATGTTCAGCGTCATTTGCAACTCCTCAGTTACTGAAGCAATCGGTGCCCGCATGCAGCAAGACCTAGACAACCATTAGGCTTGGGCTGATAAGTGGCTAGTAACATTCATGCCACGCAAGTGACAGACAATGACCATCTCCAATGAAAGAGAATTTAACTATCTCCTCTTGACATTCAGCGGCATTAGTATCGTTGAATCCCCCCCCACCATCAAAATCCTGGGGGTTAGCATTGATCAGAAACACAACTGGACCAACCAGCAGGTCAGAGACTAGGAAATCTGCAGTGAGTAACTCACCTCCTGACTCCACAGAGCCTGTCCACCATCTACAAGGCACAAGTCAGGAGTGTGATCGAATACTCTCCACTTGCCTGGATGAATGCAGCTCCAACAGCACTCAAGAAGTTTGACACCATCCAAGACAAAGCAGCCCGCTTGATAGGCACCCCATCCACCACCTTATGCATTCATTCCCTCCACACTGGTGCACAGTGGCAGCAAGTGTGTACCATCTATGAATGCACTGCACCAACTCGCCAAGGCTCCTTCAACAGCACCTCCCAAACCCGTGACCTCTATCACCTAGCAAAACAAGAGCAGCAGATGCATGGGAACACCAGCACTTGTAAATCCCCCTCCAAGTCACTCACCATCCTGACTGGGAATTATATCACTGTTCCTTCACTATCACTGGGTCAAAGTCATGGAACTCCCTCCCTAACGGCACTGTGGGTGTACCCACACCACATGGACCGCAGCTGTTCAAGAAAGCGACTCAGCACCATCTTCCCAAGGGAACTTAGAGATTGGGAATATATACTGTCCTTGCCAGCAATGCTCACATCCTAAAATGAATTATTTTAAATTTGAGTGGAGGCTGCAGAAAGGGGAATCTCTGCAAAGAGAAAGGAGGAGGATAGCTCTGCACAGAAGGTGCTACCCACTGAGGGTTTTTACAAGAGAACTTATCTTCCCTCCGCTTAACCTGGGAGCAATGCCTAAGGCGACTCAACTTTAACAAAGTGGTGGTCACAGAACAGTGCCACCTCCTTCAACATGTCCTGGAGCCTCACACCAGGGTGAGTGCCAGTGGCCATTAAGGTCACAATGGCATTTAACTTCTATAATTCCAGATCTTTTCAGATGGGAGCGGGTGACATGTGCAATACCTCCCAGTATGCAGTCCATCAATGCATCCAGAATTGACAGAGGCCATCTATGCCAGGAGAGGTGAATACATTTGGGTCTGCAAGAGCTGTCATTTCCATGGTGGAAAGGGTATGTTCCAAGCTCTGCGCAATGTCCTGTACCATGTTGGAGACATCTTCATGCTCCTGGACAGTGACAGGAAGCTGTCTAGCAGGTCTATCAATGCACCAAGCATCTCAGCGTGCATACAGATCAGGGTTCTCCTGTATGCTGCTCCATCAAAGCCCACATCTGAGTCTTCTGCAGCAGAACCCATTAGTGACCTCGCCCTATGAGGCCTGGCAAATGAATTATCATTTCCCCTGGCCTGGCTGCAGCCTACTCACGCCTAGTGACTCACAATGTGCAGATCCCAATTCTACACTGGCCTCTAAAGTTTGTGCAGTACCAGTATCTCAGCAGGTGGCTGCAAGTGTCAGATCAAGTGATGGTGCTTCTTCTTCGGAGGTCTAGTGTAGCTCTCTCTTTTGTTCTTGGGCTTTTGTGGCTGACCAAGCAGCAGTTCTTGGTTATCTGAAAGCATAAAATCAGAAGGGAAGGGTTGGGGTGAAGGAGGAGTTGTGGAGTGGAAAGCAAGAGGTCCATGGTCGCATCAGCTGCAGCTTGCACTTTATGCCATACAGCAAAATGAGGGTGAGCTGGGAGTTAAGAAAGGGCATAAGGCTGTAACATACCATCAACCTCAATGTTCCTGTGACGCCATATGCCAGGAGCTCTGTCACAGCCAGCCCCATGAAGAAAAGCACTGATGTTCTCCATTAAACTCGGGGGATGAAGGTGTACCTGGCCTCTGCCGATTCTCTGGTACTCCCTTTTATTCCATGCCATCTTGTCCTGCAAGAGAGAGTGCAGAATGTCAGTGATTGTGATGCAATGTGTGATGGAAATCACACATGCCAAATGGAAAAATATTAATTTCATCGTATGAAACTCTACTTGAGAATTTTTTTACTGGACATCACAAATGACTTTTAAAAAAGCAGAACTGAACAGCTAAGAATGGCCACGCACATTTGCATTTGAGAAGACAAAGGCTGGTTAAGAGTCAGAAGTAAATTATCTAGTCTAGCTGGAACAATGGGGGTGCTCCCTGATTCGATTAGCAAGATTGGTTTTGTGAATAGTGGTGATCAAAAGACGTCGAACCCTTTGACTTTGAAAGAGCCAAACTACCACCACCCCCACAACCCCCCACTCTTGCCGAGTATGTCTCGAGGACTCTGAAGTTCAAACAAACCTCCAGGAACTGGTGTTTCAAACAAAGAGATAGGCACATGACAGACCTGCTGGTGTAACACTGAGGTTTTTGAATTGTGCCTCAGAGAGTGAAAGGGACTGCAACTGAACTCCAAGAGAAAGCATCTGTCTCTCTGTCTCTCTGTCCAGCAAAGTCCCAAGGAAACCACGGTGGCAGCTTCTACACCTCAAGAACACAGAACTTTACCGGCAACCATCAAGAAATTAGATAAAACCTCTCTTCAGCCTTCGGGAACCAGAGAAGCAGGCCTGAAATTGTGCATGTGGTCCCAACAAGGACTCCAAGACTTTAATAAAAGCAAAATACTGCAGATACTGGAAATCTGAAATAAAAACAAGAAATGCTGGAAATACTCAGCAGGTCTGGCAGCATCTGTGGAGAGAGAAGCAGAGTTAACGTTTCAGGTCAGTGACCCTTCATCAGAACTGGCAGAGCCAGAAATGTAATACGTTTTAAGCAAGTTAAGCAGGGGTGGGGCAAGAGATAACAAAAGAGAAGATGTTGATAGGACAAGGTCACAGAGAATAACTGACCAGATGGTCATGGAGCAAAGGCAAACGGTATGTTAATGGTGTGGTGAAAGACAAAGTGTCAGTACAGAGAGGGTGTTTAAGACTTTGACTTCAATTAAAGACATTACAACCCAGTATCTGAATTCCATTTATTACAAACTTTACTTCAACCTCCCAACTCTTTCTTCCCCTCTGTATCTATTTTTGTGTGTGTGCCTCTTGTATGCATGTGAGCGTGGATGCGTTGTGTATTTTAGTAATTTTAACTGGTTCAGAGTGATAAGGTCAATAAACTTACATCTTTCTTGTTTAAACTCAAGAAAACCTGACTGATTGGCTCATTTGTAATTATATTCGAGGAACAGTGAGCAAGGGCTCACTGAGGCGGTAAGCTAAATCACTGTGTTTAAAAAGATAAACTTTATTATGACCAAACCAGGGCAGGGGCAAAAGGGAGAGCCTGAGACCCCTTCCTCACCTGGTCATAACAATGTGTTTGGGTAATGTACCTGCTACAGCTGAATAGCTAAGGTATGTGGAGACAGCAAGAGGTGGGTGTGAGCCTGGCATCTTTGGAAGGTGTATGAGAGTGAGATGGAGCATCTGGATGTTAGGCATGAGTCCTAAATGCTTGGGACTGCTGATAGGGGGTGTGGAGAATTGAGCAGCATGAGAGGTTCCTGGTTTGGTGGGTATGAGATGTCATGTGATGATGCATTCGCTGATCTTGACCATCCGTGTGAGGTCATTAAACTTCTTCCTGCATTGCTGTTGGGCCTTTGGGGCCAGACTCTGGGAGTTGATTTTCCTAGCCATCTGCTCCCATTCCCTTCGGAGTATGGTCCATGAGGGTCTCCTGGTTCCTTGTAGAAATATGGCCTCTCTCCTCCTATTTACCTCCATGATCAGTGCCTTCAGCACCACATCTGTGAACCACAGAGCCCCCTCTCTGCCATGGTGCTATATTTCCCTTCTCTTCAACTGCAGCAGTGACAGTCAGCAGCAGCCACCTTTGATTCAGTGCAGCTTCCTTTTAAGAGGGACAGACTGACTTTAAGAACTGGAGGCTAGCTGGAATACATGCTAGCCTTGCACGCTGTTAGGCCTCCTGTTGTGCATACAGCCAGCCAGTAGCACGGGTCGCACTGGGCTGCAAGCAGAAATCATGCAAATGAGGAGGCAGTAAAAGTTCACATGCTGCCTGCCTCAACAGGAATGGACAAGGGCAGATTGCGAATCAAGAACCCCTCATCCAATAATGGGTTATTTGAATATTTCCCCCCGCCAACCATATTCAGATGTTTTACCAATGCTGTCAAGGCTCATCTGTTAAGAACAGCCACTGGGAAGAGGTAGTGGAGGGTATCTGACATCTGTATGACTGATTCTCAACACAACATAAAATAACATTGTAGGAACATAGGAATTGCCAGACTAAAAAAGGATAAAGGTCTATCTAGTGCGGTTTCTACCATCCTTATAGTCACATAATGCAACGATAATGTGGTTGTTGGCTAATCTTGGCAATCAATCTTTTTCAATTAGTTTACAGCAGACCCATTCATGAGGCGAGGAAAAACACCAGTGGTGGAAAGTTTTAGGAAGCATTTTTTCAAAGTAGCATATTCCTCCCAAGAAATGCTACACATACCACATGTCATGTGGTATGGTTTGAAGATTGGTTAACAGACAGAAAACAGAGAGTAGGAATAAACAGGTCCTTTTCAGGATGGCAGGCTGTTACTTGTGCGGTACTGTAAGGATCAGTGCTGAGGCCACAGCTGTTCACAATCTATATAAATGATTTGAATGTGGGGAACCAAATGTAATATTTCCAAATTTGCTGATGACACAAAACTAGGAGGGAATGTAAATTGTAAAGAGAATGCAAGGAACTTCCAGGGGACTTGGACAGGCTAAGTGAATGGGCAAGAATATGGCAGATGGAATATAATGTAAATAAGTGTGAAGTATCACTTTTGTAGAAAAATGTGAAAGGTAGTATATTTCTTAAATGGTGAGAGGTTGGGAAGTGTCGATGTCCAAAGGGACCTGGCTGTCTTTGTTCATGAATCACTAAAACCTAACATGTAGGTGCAGCAAGCAATTAGGAAGGCAAATGATATATTGGCCTTCATTGCAAGGGGTTTTTAGCACAGGAGTAAAGAAATCTTGCTGCAATTGTCTCGAGCCTTGGTGAGACAGCACCTGGAGTATTGTGTACCATTTTGGTCTGCTCATCTAAGGAAGGAGTGCAATGGAGGTTCACCAGACTAATGCCTGGGATGGCGGGATTGTTTTATGAGGAGAGATTGAGGAAACTGGACCTGTATTCTCTAGAATTAGAATTAGAATTAGAACATTACAGCGCAGTACAGGCCCTTCGGCCCTCGATGTTGCGCCGACCATCTGACCTACACTATTCCATTTTCATCCATATGTCTATCCAATGACCACTTAAATGCCCTTAGAGTTTCAAAGAATGAGAGGTGATCTCATTGAAACTTACAAAATTCTTACAGGGCGTGACAGGTTGAATTGAAATAGGATGTTTCCCTGGCTGGTGAGTCTAGAACCAGGGGACATAGTCTCAGAATAAGGGGTAGGCCATTTAAGACTGAGATGAGGAGGAATTACTTCACTCAGAGGGTGGTGAATCTTTGGAATTCTCTACTACAGGGGGCTGTGGAAGCTCAATCATTTAGTATGTTCAAGGCAGAAATTGATAGATATCTAGATACTGATGACATCACAGGATATGGCAATAGTGCAGGAAAGTGGCATTGAGATAGATGTTCAGCCATGCTCTAATTGAATGGCAGAGCAGGCTTGACAGACTGAATGGCCTAGTCCAGTTCCTATGTGTCAAACAATCATATACTGTATCCCAAAGTATTTTCTGAAAGAAAACTGTCTAATTTGCATTTGAATGAATCAGTACAATCTGGTTACACCATGTCCCTTCGGGAGCCTGTTCCATAGATGTACCAGTTGCTCCCTGAAATAATGTTTCATCAGGATAGTTTGGAATTTATCACTGTCATGCAGGCCCCCACCTGCCAAGAATGGGGCACAGATATTTCGCCACATGGACATTAAAAGTTAAAACTGTTGCTGGGAAGAAAAGACGGCCTATCCACAAGGAATGGCCAGGCCCCTCACCGGAAAGACCTTTTTTGCACAATAACACAGTACTTGGAAAGGACAAAGGAGCTATTCCCTGCTCCACTTTAATCCACAATGGACTTTTGATTACCAGACGTTGAAGGTGGAGAGGCTAGCATTCCAGGTTAACTGCTAAGATGGCCGAATGCACAAACAGACATGGTCAGACCTGTTTAGTCACATGACTAACTGGCTGTTTGAATTTGAACTTTCCACAGAGTTTTAAAACTCAGAAAGCTGTTTGCTCCTAGACTGGAAAAGACCTCCCTCCTGTCTGCTCCCATCTCTTTCTCATGGAACTGAAGACCCATTGAAGACACATGAACCAAGAGAGAAAAGTCTCCCACTGTGAACAAGGTTTAAGAAGAATACTGGGTCCCAATGAAAAGCAAGAACTACCTACAAAAGGACTACAATGAGCTCGAAGCACAGTAACAAGAAATTCTTCCAATATTGCCTCAAACCTCTCTACTTTACTTTATTTTTCTTGTGCTCTTTTCTGTCTCTATTTGCATGTGCGTATCACGTATGCATGCTAGCATGGACCGCGACGTGTATCCATAGGCGTTAACCAAATTAGAGTTTAAGTTTTTAATAAATTTCAGTTTTCTCCTTTAAATCTAAGAAGGCCTGTTTGTGCTCATTTCTTTGCCTTATAATTGGAAAGCGGTGAACAAGGATTCACCAAGGGGAATCTCAAAACACAGTGTGTTTAAAATCAAACACTGTTACAACAAGACAAGGTGAAGGCTGAAAGTGACTCCTAGACACCTTTCACTTCTGGTCGTAACAATCACATTGAAGCATCGACTCCTATTCTGAACAAGGTGAAACAGCTTGTCATGGTCTGCAATATCTAGGCCCTTTAGAATACTAAAAACATCAATCACATCACCTTGTAATCTTTTTTCCAGTGAAACATGCCCAATTTACATAAATGCTCCTCATAATCCAATCCCTCCACCATCTCAATAATTCTGGTTGCTCTCTTCTGTCTCCTTTCAAAAGCTGCAAGATCTCTGTACTGAGGTGACCAGAACTGTACACAGTATTCAAAGTGTGGTTGCATTAATGATTTATAAACTGCAGGAATACCTTGCTATTTTGGCTTAATATTCACCTTTTAATGCATCGACATCTAATTTGCTTCACTCACTGCCACTGAGCATTGTTATGATAGATTCAATTTATTGTCAGTCAGGGCCGCCAGATCTTTTATTTTCCACATGCATTATTTTCTTTCCATTTGAGTAATAATTTTTTCCTGGATTTTTTTGTCGCCATCTGAAGCATTTTACATTTTTCTACATTGAATTTCATCTGCTACCTGTCTGCCCAATTCCCACATATATTCAAATCCTCCTGTGGCATATCCATTCCACTTTGGAGTCTACCACCTTGCTTAGCTTTGTATTATCTGCAAATTTAAATATTGTGACTCCTGGCTCCAGATCATTTATAAATATATTAAACAAATAGCTCCCAGAACAGCCCTTTGAAAAACCCCTCTGGTAACATTCTCCCAGGCTGATGATATTCCCCTATACTACTACCCTCTGTCCCATGACCACGGTTTTCTTGACGCTCATAGTCAAGGAGAACAAGTTACAGGCATGGGAGAGACAGTCCATGAGTCTTTGTAGCTGAGTTTCCGTGTGAGTGACTAGAGCAGCATCATCAGCGTAGAGGAGTTCTCTGATCAGGATGTTATGTGTTTTTGTCTTTGATTTCAGCCTTAATAGATTGTAGAGCTTCCTGTCTGACCTGTGTGCAAGTAGACACCTTCCATATCTGCAGGGAAGACGAAAGTCAGGAGCATGGAGAGGAAGATGCCAAACAGAGTGGGGGCTAGGGCACAACCCTGTTTCACTCTATTCTTCACTCCAAAACTGTTGGAAGTGAAGCCATCAAACTGTACAGTGCTGTGCATGTTGGCATGGAAGGAGCAGATAAGACTGAGGAGCTTCAGTGGACAGCCAATTTTTTCCAAAATCTTGTAGAGCCCTGCTCTGCTGACAGTGTCGAATGCCTTAGTGAGATCTACAAAAGTAAGGTAAAGGGGTATAATCTGTTCCCTACACTTCTCATGTAGCTGGCGTACGGAGAAGATCATATCCACAATTTATCTGCTGGCACGGAAACTGCACTGTGCTTAAGGATACCTCGGTCTGCAAGTATATAAAGTCTTAAAGATAACCCTAGCAAAGGCCTTCCCTGTGACACTAACGAGTGAAATGCCCCTATAGATGTTGCAGTCTCCTCTGTTGCCTATGATTTTGGCATCAAGCATCTCCTGTGGAACAGAGCCTACTTTCCAGCAGAGAAGGAGGTCCCAGAACAGCCCCTTGAAAGACCCCACTGATAACATTCTCCCAGGCTGATAGATATTCCCCCATACTACCACCCTCTGAGTTCTACTGGTCAGCAGCTAACGGAGAACTGGGGAGGAATGAACTGAATTGACACAAGCACATCTTCAAGTATATAACTCTGCTCATAGATTCTTTTGTTAAATGGTGCAAGTTTACCTGTTGTTTTGTGTTTACCAATAAAACAAGGAAGGGAAACTGACACCCCTACCCTGTTTGGCTGATATGTGACGTGGGTTCTACAACACATAATAGACTGTTAATGCTCTCTGAAAGGCCTTTCAGTTGCAAAAAGCATCACCTTCTCAATCTCAATGCATTTAGGTATGGGCAAGAAGATCCTAAGGACAAATTAAAACATGGCTATTGGTTTTTGCTTACATAACAACAGTGACAGCACTTGAAAAATAATTCATTGGCTATGAAGTGTTTTGACACATTCTGAGAATGCAATAGACACCACCGCATTTGAACGAGTATGGCATCTAGCAGCCCTAGCAAAACTGAAGTCAATGGGAATCGGGGGGAAAACTCTCCATTGGTTGGAGTCATACCTAGAGCAAAG